>NC_092543.1:7091216-7735872 GCF_037038585.1 Patagioenas fasciata
GTTGTATCAGTGATCAATCAACACGAACAGCAAACAAGCAAATCAGCGGCTCGGCTGCCTGGAATAGCGAATTTCCAAAATATTTAAGTTCCTCCCAGAGCCAGGATGAAAATGCTTTTTGCTTTAGTGCTACTGCTTTTTCTTTTTAGCTGGAGAGAGTTTGCAAGCACCTAAGAGAAACGTCTCTGTTCTGACACCGTCCGAGACCCGCACTTCGCTCGGGTTCTTTGTGCCAACCGGTTCTATAATCATCTCAATACACCAACCTACTAAAATGCACGGACCAACATGTTAATAGAAACACACATGGCTTAAAAGCCACTTGGACTTTCTTTAAGAATTGCTGTATTATTTGTTTTAGTTGAAAAACCAAGTGTCCAGAGGAATGCAAGGTCTGCAAAGAGGTGGGAAGGAACTGGACGCCAAGAGGTTGCAAAGGGAAAACGCTGCTGCCCTAAAACTGAATTCTTCCATCTTCATTCCTGAAGATTACATCCATTTGGCTCTTTCCTCCCACTCTGCACCGAGTTTTCTATACACAGATATATATATATACACATACAGTTACTATTTTAAGTGCCTTTTAAATACAAATGTTGCCAATTAGCCAATGTTTTGCACAGTGTCTGGAAAATATAAAATCAAAGTATTCATCCAAATCCACATATGGCCAGATCCTTGGTTGGTGTCAATGCTTGCAGCCCTGCTAATATTTTTTGGAGCTGGGCCACTTTATGCCTGTTAAGGGTACGGCTGAGTGGAATCCAACTGAGAGCCTCTCCTTGGCTTCTCTGAGATACAGATCTGCACCATTGTTATTACAAAAGCTTCAAAATATCTGGAATATGTTAAATATTGGGACGGCTACTCTGGTAAACAATCATATGTTGGAATATTCTCCTAGTACCTCAAACCCCACGAAGCAGAAAATGCGGAGCGTGTTTCCTCTCCTCCTGTTTATATTTGCACCAATAATACTAATTTTCCAATTTAATTTAACATATGCCTGATTGCCCCAGCCAAAAATTGCAACTGGCAGCTCCGGTTTCTGGCACGGCTGAATTCAGAGTGGACCATCTACGCAGATCAAATCGAAAGCAGCACCACTGGCGAGGCCTGGAATCCAAGTTATTCCCAGGCATGTGCCCAAATCTTTGGTTAATTGCAGCACGGGTCAGGAAAGTGTGCAAGGAGCAAATTCTGCTCCCTATTCAGTAGGAAATGAGAAATCACTCTGAAGTGTGACACAGTACAGCGCTGTATATAAACAGGAGTTTAACAGAAGGTTAAATTTGTGGAAATGAAGGTTCAAATCCACGAAAGTTTAAAACACATGGTCGATTCAGATGCCGTGTGCCTTTCCTTAAAATATACTCTCAAGGCAGCATAATTTGGATAGAGCTTGTTACTGAACCGTGTTCCTGCCTGGCTTCAAACATAGGCTTTGCAATTGTAGGAATAAATGAAGTTGAACATTAGCTGAACCCACCAAAGGGGCATTTTAGATCCGAGAGAGGTAGGAAAATGAAACATAAAACAACAAACAGAAGGACAAATAGTAATAATGCCAAAGAAGCATGACCAATCACACAATGATAGGTGCTTCCTTATTTCCAGCCTGTTTTGGCTGCAGAGGGTTCAGCAGGGATGCTGCTATTGCCTTTGGGTGATGCCTGATGCCACGGTGATGGGCAACGTCAGCCCAGCTGCATTCAGCCAGCCTAGAACCACGAGAAGGGCCAGGTCTCTGCTGCCAGGTCTGCAGTGCTGCCAGTCTGATGTACGCAGACACACGTTCAGACACCTGAACGGGCGGTGGGATCGCTCCCGTCGTGTTAAACACAGCCGCTCATACTCGGGACTGGTCCCTTAGTCTGTCCTCTGATATCCTTTGGCTGGGATGTATCTGCCATGCCTGGGTTGGGATCAGAGGTGCTCAGCAAGTGGGAGGGAGGACAGTATCTCTTGGGAGATGGTCCAGCACACTCTCCTCGTTTACCACCCCTCCGAGCATCTCAGGAATCCAGCTGGCAGCACAAGAGCTGGCTGCATCCGCCAGATTTAATGGGGCCAAATGAGAGCTAATTGCGTCCCTGTTACAAAGCACAGGAGGCTCCAGAGGAAAGGTCAGGCTGTTAAAGGCTCCAGCATGCTGGGTAGGTAGGAGCTATTTTCAGTCAGATACGGAGATTCCAGCACATCTCTCGCTGCTGCCTTGTTTCTATAGCAATGCAAGGGCCAGGCTGCACTGGGCTGCACAGGGACTCAGACAGCAAATGGAAATACAGCCTCATACAAACAGGAGTGTCACTGCTCCAGAGCACCTGTCCTGGGCTGTGCGAACGTCTTGGGAAGATGCTGCACGCTCTGTGCTAAAGGTTTGATACAGAAAGCTGTTCTGAGTAAAGAAAATGTGCATCTACCTGCCACGTTACATAAAAAATGCTATAGCATGAATAGAAGGCAGGAAGGGAAACACGTATCCCAGAATGGAAATGATGTTCACTAGAAATAATACAATCCCTTCTGCTGGGTTTTTTAAAGATATTGATGAATTTGATGCTAAGGATTTCATTATGTGAACACGAACCACCCTAAAGCTGGGTGGTCCAAACAGCCCATAGAAGAGCAGCTGCAGCATCCCCAGGAAATGTGGGGTGTTTTCCCTCCCCTCTCCCTTTTCTCGTTAGTTTTCTGGCGTGGCTCAGCACCTGCACCATGTGCCAGCACCCGAGCAGCGTTTGGGAACTTAAAAAGGAATCAGGAGGCGACTTGGGTACTTGAAGATGCAAAACATGGAAGCAAGGAAGGTAGCAGCCGGGAAATGAAAAGTCCTCAAGCCTATACGGTAAGTGTAACTAGCACTGCCGCACATCGTTCTCTTCTCTAGGGACCGGTTTGTTTGGCTCCAGCCTCACAGCTCTGCTTCATTTAGACAGGCAAGGGCGTTAATTAGAAGCATGAGTCACCTGAGCCCACCTGGCTCTAAAGCCAAGGCGGTTGAGCTGCTGGTGAGCGGCAGCTGGGTCACACTCACTCAAACACGACTCCTGAAGGGTTAGAAGCCAAAACACCCCCAAAACACCAAACAAAAACCTAACCCAGAACACCTGTGCTTATGCCCCACTGTTTGTTATAACCTTCCTGGCAGACAAGCTGGAAACCCTTACTTAACAGCTGAGTCTTAGGGCTATTTCCCTTCATTGAACCAGCACTCCTGGAAGAGAAGAGAAGAAAGGTGGAGCAGTGGAAGAGCAGCATCAACAGTGAGCTAAAATAATGCAGATTCTTTAGGTTTACTTTGTGGTACTTCAATCTGTCTCTATTCTAGAGCTTTTCATCATATGCTTACAATTCTTGTGCATCCATAAAGATTCCCAACACCGTTTTGTTTTGTTCTTTGTGGATAAGCGCTGTACCCAAAGGTCTGCGAGGTTGCAGATATTGTGCCAAGAATGATGCGCTGGTTTTGATTCCTGGTCTGATGTTTCAAACGTGAACTCCTTTCTGTGTTGCTAGGAGGGCTGTTCTTCGCTGTTATTGATTAGGAAGCATTCAGAAGTGGTGTGTGAAGCCCTGCCTCTTGTTTCAGACCGAATCACTTTGATGATATAGGATCTACTTCTCATTATTATAGCGTGTCTGCAGGCTGCAAGTCAGCCTGGCTCCCGAGGGTATTGGGCACACACAAGTGTCCCAAAGAAATGGATAGAGCAAGCCTTATTTCTGTTTTCTCAGTGTATTTTCTAAACACAGTTAGAAAATAAGTTGGTAAATGTTTCTTCCGTGAATCTATAAAGTGCATAGTTCACAGACAGATGCAGCTGCCATGTATTTATGCTTCTTTGAAGGTTCAATGGGCCATGGAACAAATAACGCGAATTTATCAGCTTTGCTTGAAGCTGGGTTTTTGTCTTTTTCTATATTTAAAGATCAAATTCTCCCTGTGTTCACCCTGGCCAAAAATACCTTAAAATCTCCCTGAAGCAGCCCTCTCATTCAGCCGTTCTGCATGCACAGGCTGTAAGTGGAACACGTCTGGAGGTCTCCAACAAACTGGAACAAAATAAAGAATAGAAAGCAGACATTTACCAGCTCAGCTCATTCCTAATAAAGTATCCAGCCAAGTACAGCATGTTCCTCCCTCTGCAAAGCAAGCTTTCCCCCCTTCCTTTCTCAGCATGAAAGGGCCTGCCCACCAAAGCAAACCAAAGTGCTGCGTTGTTTGAACACTAGCAGGCAGCAGAGAATGACCCTTCCGCTTGATTTGACTGGATCTTCGCAATGGGAAGATTTGGGGAGACACAACCGCATCCAGGCCTCTCTTTCTAGGCAAGATTTCTTGCCCTATGCAGCTGGTAGCTGCAAAATTGGTGGGACTATATCTGAGTTGGCAGTGAGTTGCTGTATGGGGAGGGGACTGCCTGGCTTTTCTTGAAGTGAGAACTGGGCATTGGGGCACATCCAAAGTCCATGGCCTGAACAGTCGATTTGTTTTAGAACAAGCAGGATCCTACTTAAAGCCCTGTTTTAGAGATGGGTGCTAAGTGAAGGGTCCAAGCCTGCAGGACGGGGTAAGTTAAGGAAGATTTGCTTACACTTGCTTGTTCGTCTGTTATGCGAACACTTCAGGGTGAGACGAAGAGCAAAGGTGATTGCTGAACTGATGCTAACTGGAATAGTTGTCTTTGGGGAAAAGAGCGAATGTTATTGAACCTTAAAAACAAGCCTGACTGGCTCTAAAGAGAGAAAACGTGACTGGGGTAGCAGCACACAGTCCTGCTCAGGCACAAACCAGGAGGCTGGCAAGACGATTAGAGTTTGGGAAAAGGAGCCTTTTAAAAGATTGCTGAGCAACAAATCTTTCCTTGCAGCCACGTGCTGATTAGGGCCCTTCCTAACACCCATCTCTCCATAGCAGCGGTCTCAGAACCCCGACAAAAAGCAACAGGACCAGGTCAGGAGAGACCGGGCGGTACTAACGGGGTAACAGGCTGCGGTGTGCTAACCCCGGTCCTCTCGCTGCTCCGGGATAGGAAGCAAAATAACAGTTTTGCCTGGCAAACTGCTTAGCGGTTCTCACTGTACGTGTGTTAGGGAAGTGACCGGCAAGGTACATGGTTTACAAGGAGCTTAGAGGTTCTTTTGTGCTTTGTGGAAGTTCATCCATCCTCCCCTAGGCTGGCCAGGTGAGGTGAGCACAAAGCAAAGTTCCTTCTGCAAACAGGGACCTTTTTGGCTTTGTCTGAGTGGAAACTACTGCCCTTGTATGCAGAAGAGTCTTGTAGAGCTACCCTGAGCTAGCAGGGCTCTGTCCCTCCCTGAGCCAGCATGAATGGTCTTCAGCTCCTGTGTGCAGCTTGGGCCTGATCCTGACAGGGAGAAGCTGATTCGGTTCAGTGCAGGAACAGAAAGGGAATAAAAGCTGTAGCCACAGAATTGGGCTGTGCCCAGAGCCACACAGCACAGCGTGTGCATGGCAGGTTCCGTCTGTCTGTTGGTACATACACACAGCGTGCACACGGGCCTCCCCGCGCACATATGTTTTGATCTGAGCTTTGTACTATCAGCTCTAGGAGCTGGTCCAACAAGCTCCGGCTGTGTTTCCATTCAAACGCTGTACAAGCTACGCTCTAGTTCGAAGTTTCTGTTTACAACAAGGAGATGAAAAGCCAGGGGTAGTTTTCCTCTCTTTTCTGCCTGTCAGTAACACCATTAATTTGGACTCTGGCCCTTTTCTTGGTCAGAACTTCTCACCAGAGAAGACAGAGAAACTGGGACAACGGAGACCTGAGTCCCACTGCTCGCTTGCTTTTCTGACTGTTGGAAGACCTGCGGTCTGGCAGCTCCGCTGCAGCTCGCTCCTCCCTGGACCTCGGTTTAATCAGGACGTGTCACTATTGCTGGGAGTTATGAGCTATTTCACCTTCCTGAGAGCAAGAGCTGCCTTGACGAGAACCTACCAGAGCCACATTTCAAAGGCCTTTAGTCCAGATAAGACTTGAAGGGTGAGGAGGCAACAAAAAGCAGTTAATCCACTTAACTGCCAGTGGGAACTTCACCAGCAAAATGAGCAAGTGATTTTTTGGAATGAATTCTCGTGTAGTCAGATACTGGGGATTTCCAACAGCTGCACAGTCCTCCCTGCCTGTGTTTTGTAGTAATGAATACTAACGATCCTTCACTTCTATTTTAATTGCCCGCCTATCAAGCTTTGTTAATCTTCCCCATTTTCCTTCATCTTTCATCAAGTGTCACTTTTTTTTCTGCGTTTCTTCTGGGCTGACAAGGCATTCAGACATTTCACTAAGCATTAAAAATAAAGGAAGGGAGGAAGAAATCCTCCCCGTTGCATCTGGAATGCTAGTTTCCCAGATCAGAAAATAACTGGCTGTGGTATCTAATTAAAACTAATAGGTTAATTACAGAATATTTAGATCCCCATCCTTTCAAACCAGGAAGACTGCAGACTGCTTCCAAGTCAGACTGTGCTCGTAAACTAAACCACGCTTAAGCTCGGACAGGGTTTATTCCAGAGAGGATCTAATGGCGTTCTAGCCAGAAATTCACCAAGCGCTTGATTTATCTTTCACCGAATGGAAAGGTGGTGGCCGGCAGAGAGCCAGAATCAGCGCTGTAGTGCACGTTGCCTCCTTGCTGTTTCTTGAAGCCATTGCTTTTACCTTTGAGAACCAGTTTCTTGCCGAGGTCCCATAACCCCTGCGGCTCTGCCATGGTGTTGGTGTGGCTGCTGAAGATGGATTCTTCCCAAAACCATCAGCTCACTGCTTCCTCCAGCCCGTGCAGCAATTCCCGGGTCACGGGCTGTCCCAAAAACCTCATAGGACAGGAACATCTCAGCACAGACCTTGCATAGCACTGAAATCCAGAGTAAATGACTACATCATCCCCTATTTATGTTTTTGTGACCCAAATCATGGCGCTGAGTTTATGCAAACGTGGCAGAAGCGATGTCGCTTTTCTTCGGAGTCCCAGATTCTGTTGCTCAGATGTTTTTCTGTGATATTTGGACCATCAGCTTCCCACCACTAAGCAATGGGATTATTCTCTCATGCTGGGGTAGATCAGGCACGACTGCATTGAAAATGACGATGCTTGCGGTGTGACAGGTTAATTGATCTCTAAGAGTTAGCTTTGCACAGGGTATTCATCAATGATGGTGCAGGCCATGCCATCAGTGCATTTTTCCCTGCGAAAAGGTAACGCCATTGGAAGCAACAGCAGATTTTTGTTCAAGGGGAAGGTGGGAGCAGGGTGTCAAACAAAAGAACCCCTGGGGCCAGCCCGGCCTGTGTGCTCTGCTCCAAAGAAAGGTACGAGAACCCCTGTTTTAGAAGGGTGTGAGATAACAGATGCTGCATGCCAGGTCTGCTCAGAGCTGCTGGAAGTTGACTAAATCCCCTTCCTCAAACGTGGGGCTATATTGACAAGCGCAGATTCCGATCCCTTGCCGGATCTTGCCATATTCTGGACTTATGTGGGGAGTACAACAGTTTATCTGCATATTGTGTGAAAACGCTATTCCTGTCTATAGCTTAGACTGTTGCGTTTCTTCACTGGGCTCTTCCAAAAGGAAAGGAACAAAGGCTCCCGGGACGCTGAGGCACTGTGTTGCTGGCCCAGCAACCTTGATTTCGAGCCACACAGAAACCAAGGGTTACTTTGGAGACTGACATTCAATAGCAATAACTACGCAGATACTGGAAAGAACTGAAGTTACGAATGCTGACTGCACGAAGACCTGCCAAAAAAGTCCTTGCAGGGAAAGGAGCAAGGAGGGAGGGAGCTGGAGAACACCCAGTGTGCATCCCCCTGCCAGTAACCATTGGGAAAACAGTCCGGATTTCCCTTATCCATCCCCTGCCTCGCTCTGCGTTTGAGCTTCCTACAGCAACCGTTGTGACTAAGGGATTACTTTTCGGCTATAGCTGAACAACCTGCCTCTTTGAGCATGGAGTCATCTGCTGCCTCAGTGTTTACATTGCACTTACAGTTATGTTGCATCAACAGTCAATCTCAGCTCCCGCGTTGTGTTCACGTGGATGTGCTCCCTTCTACGCACAAATGCTACGGGTAGCTTGGTTTCCCAATTTTGTGAGGCATATTAAACCAAGAAGAAAGAGGCTCACAGAGGAAGTGGGGCAGCAGGCTCTGTGTTGGCAGCAGCTGGCAGAGCAGCGAACAAGCACAATGAGGGGTTGTGGGCAACTGCTATTAAGGACTCTCCATGGAGGAATTTGTTGAATGCTGCTAGCAAGGCTGCCGGGGAAGTTTGCACAGTCCCTCCCCGCTCTGGCAGCGAAGGCAAAGCAGCAGCTGCGCGAAGGAGGCGCTCAGGGCACAAGTGAGAAATGGGAGATTTAAAATCCCTCGGCCGCGTGTCTAGGATGAAAAATCTGAAGGAGTGGTTGTGGCCAGAGCCCTGTTCTGCAGAGCTGGAGCGCACGCGGTCAGGTGTGCTGAGCAGTGACACGGGCTGCACCGAGCACTTCGTGTGATGCTGACAAGCGCTACCTCCTACTCCAAAGGAGATCTCAGTGGTGGGAGTGAAGAGCATGGGGAAAAAGCTCCACCACCTCAAGATCCCACCAGGAGGTCTATGGGGAGCAGCGGCTTGTTTATGCACACCTGCTCTGCCCTGAAAGGCCCCGCAGGTACCAGCTTTGCATTCTTAAAAGCTCCTGCTGCTTCTTGCCAGCCCTGGGAGCCTCTCTGTAGACAGGCAGCTGCTGCCTCGATTAAACCTGCTTTGACCAGCTCTTTAATGAGGAGTTTAAAGCAATGGCACTTACAAGCTCTTAATCCATTTCGACGTGGGAGTGGAAGACTGTTTGCTAACAAAAATAGTTCTTCAAACTGGGCCACAAAGCACTGAAAGGAGGATCATGGGAAGAGCAAAGAAACAAAGTAGGTGATCATGATACGGATGGGGCTGATAGAGCAGGGAGCAGAACGTTCATCTCGCCGTGCGGGGTCAGTAGGAACAGCTGGGTAACAGCTGGCTCACATTGTCAGCTGCTGGAGGTCAGGACAGTCTCCATTTCATCTATCAATGAAAGCCTGTACTTGGAGCAAGCTGGGAAACAGTCAAGATCCGTGGTGCCCCTAAAGAAAGGACTGAATATTTACGTAAAACTGTAAAATCTACTCTACATGTGCGTTTCCTCCCTAATTTTTGATGGTCCGGTTTATCTGGGCTTCTTCCACCTTGGCTTGGCTCCTGGACAATAGCTCCGGCTTTATCTCTCTTAGGTATCATTTAGAGCAGCCAGAAGTGTTTTCCTAACCAGAGTTACTCAGTGACTATCGATCCATAACTGAGCCATTCACCAAGCGCCTCTTCCACAAAAGCAAGTCAACGTAACATTCAACAGGCAGAGTGTGTTAGTTGATGGGAGAGGCAAGAAATTCCAACCATTGAATGATGATTGTGTAGTTTAGATATTTAGAAAACATCCAGAATGTGTCTGCGCTTCTATTTAAAGTGTCTACCGCAGACCTTCCCAACCTTCTCAAGGGGGTTTGGCTGCACACTTACCTTTGGTTGCTATTAAAAAAGAAGTGCTTCATTTTATCCTGTTGATACATTGCATTTTAATTAAAAAACGCATGCAAATAAAAATACATATAAGGTCTGTTCAGAGCTCAAAACAGTGAAGGTTAAAGGGAAAAAGTCCTGATTTACAGTTGTTCTCGCAGCAGCTGAATGTCACAAAGGTCTTTGAACAACGTTACACCCACTCTGCTAACCTGCTCCACTTCAGTTCCTGATGCTCTACATCAGATAAATTACTTAGTGCCACAATTAAATCCCCGCCAGCCCCGCTGGGACTTGTGTCACAGCCACTTTAGGAAAAAGGAAGGTTACTTCGAGTTTTTCTTTAAGAACTAAATTACATTAGGAAGTGATTGCAAATCATTATTGTTATTTATTACTTGGATAACAGGTACGGTGTGCACGATCTGAATGCTTTCAAATCTTCCTGCACTGAAAGGAGTTCATGCAGAGGGGTTTGAAATGCTTGTGCCCATCTTGACTGGCAAAAGACAGCTTATTTTCCCATGATACCAGTTCACCAGACATCATCAAGTGAAGCTTTAGCAAATCAGCATCTCTCTGTGTAGATAAAAGAGCCCAAGCCCAAAAGGTGTGGGGAGTCATTCATTAAATATTTGAAATGTTTAAGGTGTGGAGGATTAACTGGGTCATCAACACAGGGCTGTGCACTCCCACCTCTCTGTATTCTCCACTGATCTCTCTCCTGCTCTCACAGGTATTTCTTATGAAGGCTGGCACTAGTAAACATCTTCCAGTTCAATAACGTCCATTCCAGCATCTGCAGATTTGGGGACATTGTCCAACAATTTGCTCTCTGAGAGGGGAAAAGTGGGACACATATTCCTCAGATCCTATACACTTCTGCTAGTTACTTCTATGTCTATTTGCTTGCAAACAAAGAGTTGCATTCCTTTGATTCTTTAAAGCAATAGTAATTTCTAACCATCTAGTTTGGCAACAGCATTTTTCTTACCAGCATAAAACCCCCAGACACCTTTCTGCCTCCCCCATTGCTGCCGCAGCTGTTGCAGATCTTGAAATGGCATTTCAGCTCTGACTCAGGCGGAACTACCAATGCACCAGCAGATTTTGGCAAGCAGACTAATCCCCGCAATACCTACAGCGAGGAACCCGCCGCCTGAGATTGCAAAGGACGGTTAAACCCACAGCCTGGGAGAAACGACCTGCAAGCCAGCAGGAGAGTGGAGGTGAGACTGTTTCCAACACCCACCACGCGTATGTGAACAGTGTTCCCTTTGGAGCTCCATCTCGATGTCAGTAAGCTCTGCTTCTTACTCAAGTCCTGGCAATTTTCTTGCTCCAAAACAGTGAACACTTTGCATTCCCTCCACTCCTACTTCTTAATGTTTCGTTTTAAAATGCGCTCAGGCTGTTCTTGTTGCGGCGGCTGCATCGTTTCAGAATGCATCTGGTTATTTCTGGTCCCCTCTCAGTTACAAGCGCTCTACAGTAAGAAAAAGGCGCTTGTGTACAAGCTGTCACTTCCCTGGTGACAACTGCAGACAGGTAGCTCCAAAGGGAGCCCGCTGCACTCAGGTGCGCTTTCCAGCATAACGTGAAATCACTTCAGATCTGGCAGAAGAGAGGAACGATTGTGCTCTTTTGTTGCCTTGTGCCACTTCACTGGTGCTCTCAAACACTTTTTAGAGGCCTCATATAGTGACATGAACGCATTTCATGTGCCGTGATGTTCTAAGAATTTCTCTACCGATCAGCTTCTGTCCCACAGTCTGAAGTGACGGATAAAAGGGTAATAAGCCCGCAGCTGGCACAAATGACAGTGCTTCTGAGGGAGGGATGCTTCAAAGGACTGGGTGGTGATGCATGCCAACAGTGCCGTGCCCAGCTCTGCCGCTGGCTTCTGCAAAGACTCTTGGTAAAGCACGCAGTCCCTCTGGGACTCTGTCCCTTTCTGTGACACGGCACAGCTCCTTCCTCTGCCGGCCTGATGTTCAGGATGGGGGCTCTCACCGTGTGGAAGTTCTAGTAAAAGGGATCTGACCTCTACTGTGGCTGCCAAGAGTAACCGTAACATGGGAAATAGCAATGAGTCTGCCTTTCTGCCCTGCCTGGGAACGAGGTCCGGGGTATCGTCCCACTTGACGCTCAAAGAGAAAAGCAAGCGCGGGAAGGAGATGGGATTTGTTCCAGGTCACGCAGCAGATCAGTGGCCAGGAACAGAAGCCAGCTCCCACGTCCCTTCTCAGACCCCTCTTCCTCCTGCTCTCTGCAGATCTCTTCAATGTCTGCTTTAATCACCAGACCGTGTTTGTTTTCATGGTCGGTCGTTCCTCCCATCCAGCACGCCCACATGATATTGGATCCTCACTGCCTTGGTGGGGCAGGTGGGTGGATAGGTGGGGGGAATTATCAGTTCCCCGAGTCCTTTCCAAGTCAGGAATCCTGCTGGACTTCGGCACTGGGAATTTCTTGGGGAGGCTTCTAAACTTTGGGACTCTTTGTCCCACTGACGCTCCCTTGTCCTGGGGGAAAGAGGCACGCAGGGCACCCCAAACCTGAACCTGCAGACGGGAAATGCAGTGCACTGGCCGAAGAACACACAAAGTGATAAGGGCTGAGATCTGCAGAGTCCTGGAAGGAGGGAGCAGAATAAAACCCTCCTCACACCGTGGGGATGCATCTACGTGTCACTGTCATTCAGCATGACGTGTGCCGGAAAGGCCCGTGCACTCGTTTGTTGGACCGTATTTGAAACCTAGGGAAAAATGAGTTGACAACCTCCTCGCACTTCTTGCTGGGTTCTGAGCAAAGCTTTCTGTTTGGAAATCTAGCACCCTGTGCAAACAGGCTTCCTTTATCTCCAGCATGAGGGAGTGAGGGGGCTGTGTTTATTCTGACACAGCAGCCTGCTTCGGCAAACAAAGGAAACCAGATTTTAGAAGCAGGAGGCCTGGGGACAGCTGCACCGCACTGGGGGAACGGCCGAGGTGACAGAGCAGGGCAATCGGCTCCAATGTGCGACAGCTCTGCTGCGTCCATTCGCATTAAAGGTGCGTACGACAGGACCAGCCCAAAGAGCAGGCTGTGGTGTATCCCACAGACAGGGAGTCAATACCTTTTTAACTTAATAATTGTTTTTGTTATTAAATACTGTCTACTTCCCTGCCGCTCCTTTGAGGGGATGGCACGTGGACTCTGTTGGCCTCGCCTCTTCCAGATCTACCCTGCAACTGTAAAGACTCAACAAGCCATGTTAACAGAGGATAGCAATCCGAACAAAGAAAACCCAGATTTAGCTCAACTGAGCTGAACTTTATCTCCGAGACCGGTGCCTCCTGTGACACATCGCCATAGCAACAGGAAGGCCTGTCCTAGAAAGGGTGCTGACTGCTTGCTACCCTTCATCTTTGGTGGCTTAAACCATCTCTTTTTCACCAAAGCTGAAGTTTTCTGGGAAAATAAGACAGGGCAGGGACATGGAAAGGAAGATATTTGCAAAGCCAGAGTTTGGCAGGTGTTAAGGAAGATAACCCGTGCCTGTCCCTGGCAGTGCTGCGCACTCTGTCCCTAAGATGTTATTTGTGTGGTGGTACCTTGCTTGCTGTAAGCTCTGGACTTTATTTTAAATTCCTCGTGTAATTCACATTCATTTCAGAATGGCTGAGGATGGAAGCCTTGTCATCATGTGTTTTTCCCGTAAAATGGAGCTAGCAGGCTTTGCGGCTCGGCGTCGCCTTCAGAAGTGCATTGATTCCCCAGGGCTGAATCCGTGCAGGTGGGCTCCTGGTCCCATCAGCTGCCATGCTCATTTGTAACCGGATCAAAGCTAATAGGGACACTTCGGAGCTCGCTTTCGTGTTGTTTCACCAGCTGATGTGTGCAATTAGGAATTTGGACCAAAATTGCCCTTTGACAACGTGGAGGCTGCATGTTTTCTTGAGATGTACACTCATGGTGACATCAGACGCCGTCAGTCTGATCTGTCTCTTGGGTGCTAATGCCAGCAACCCATTGCAATCAATCACAAGTTCGACTTGCAGGCTGTAAATGACGAAATCTTGCTATAAAAGAGATTTCTGATGTAGGGCGCTATGTAAATATTTATGCTATTTCTGCGGAGGAATGCTTTGCAATCAGAGAAACCACACAAAGGCAAAGGAGCTCATCAAAAGAAACCACAACTGAAAAGCAAACATAAAAAGAAGAGAAAAGCCTGCCTTTGAGAACCAGGGCTCCAGGTGGCACCGGGGTATTGTCCTCAAGAGGATACCCAGTTTGCAGGTGCTCCTAGAGCATTAACAGGATGGGAAATCTGGCCCAGTCCATCTTAAATCTCGGGAATCTGATTTTCCTGGGGGTGCGGTGCTGCGTGTGCCCCACAGGACAGGGCAGGCTTCATTTACTGGCTTGGTTGTTGCAAGGCAGCGAGGACATAATCACCGCTCGCACTCAAACACAGCGACGTTCAGCTGTTGTCCTTTATAAAGCTTAGACCTGCTCTGAACCAAATATTTTGTCTCCTGGTCACAGTTTACAGTGTTTATTCCCAGCTGTTTGGTAGCAGCAGAAAGGCAAAGTCTGTGCTTTGACAGTTATGGTTCCTTTATTTTTGTTTTATTTTTTCACTTAAGTTCCTCTTGGGACAAATACAACAAGCAGTACAGTAGGACCAGGATTAAAGCAACAGCGCAGGAAAGCTGACACCTGAGCCCAAGTATCTGTATCCCTGCTGGAAACCGGATTTCAGCATGGTGATGCAAATCACGACTACCCTTCCCTGCCAAAGGGCTTTGGAAAGAACGGATTTCCAGGTCAAAATACAAATGGCCTTCATCTCTGCACAGAATATCAGGCTGGTTTCATTCTCTCAGTTTAGGACCCTACCAAGGTTATCATACACATCTCAGAGTCTGTACAATGATGGATGAGCCTCTGCTTGTGTTTGGGTGAATCTGAGTTTGATTAGGCGGAGCTGGGGTACAATGGCTTAACTGATTCCCGGGAAAGTGCAAGGAATGTGCTCAGGTGCTTTGACAACATGAATGATGGGTTTCTGTAGGAAAGCCTGGAGTGTAGAAGCAAGAGAAGGCGGGGGAACCAGAAGGAGCAGTAGGCACAAGATGGTGCTGTGGCTCCCCAGGAAGCCAAAAGCCTGGAGCAACCAATGCTCAGAAACACTTGGAAAAGAACCCGCAGAGCAGCATCGGCGTGTTTGGCAAACACTGAGACAAAAATGTCACCGTCTTGCCAAGCTGGCAGAGCGAGGCCTGATGTGTGATCATTATACTGAACCCTGGCAAGCACCAGTGTGTCCCTAGCGCAGGCTGGTAAAGGAACAAGGGCTGTTCCTCCCCACCCTCCCAGCTCTATATGCCGGCTGGCAGTGTTTCTTCACGTGTTATAGTTTCCATACCTTCCGCATCCCAGCCCAAATCAAGAGCTGAAATCCCTTGACTCAGAACAGAATATTTCAGAAATGCAAGTATGAAATATAGGTCCTTTTCTTCCATGCCTCACCTGCGATGATCGGATAATGCTTGCACAAGTCATTGCAGAAGACTGGCTTGGAGTTTCCCTTCTGCTCCTGTCACCTTCAGGCTGTATTTTCCTGAACGGGGAGCAAGCTGCTTTTTCCTCCAAGCGGCACATCCCTGTGCTGTGAGCTTGGACCGCGGCGCTGCAGAACGGAACAGCCAGTTCCCGCAGCACCGAGTGCGGCCATTGCTATTCACCGCGCATCCTACTTTATTTTCCTTTCTATAATAGACATAATGCGGGAGGCAAATGCCACGGCCAGACCGCTTTAAGGGCTCTGCTTTCTACTGATCTGAATGGCACAAGTTTGCTGCGAAAAATTTATACTGGTCAGCCCGCGAAGGAGTGAATGATACTGGCAACATCCTGGGTGTGCAGCGGGACAGACAGGCAGCCCATGCAGCAATCTCCTTCCTTCAGTAAGTTGGTGGGAACAGTATGTTAATCAGCTTACAGAATAAACTGCCTTTCTATGAGCGGCATAGTCTGGATGCTCTCCTGTCCACGGCCGCAGTGTTTTGAGTTGTGACCCTGTCCACTCCTGCAGGTTTGACAGCCAGACGAAGCTCATAGCAGAACACGGGAATCCTTCTCAGGCGGCGCCAAGTATTTTGGTAGTGATGCGAATAGCACATTTTGCTGCCATATGTTGACCTGCTATCACACTGATGAGGCTAGAGGTGTCAGCCTATAGATGAAGAAGAAACCTTGTGTTCTTATCCTACGAAGTGACTGTAATAAATTAATAAAATTAAAGCTCCCATAATGTTATACATGACAAGTACAGTGTTGATATAATTCCCTTGGCAAAGGCCCAAGTCAGGTAATTATCCTGGGCTTCCCTCGATTTGCTCTGCGTGGGCAGTGGCTTGGACGTTTCTCCTGCGCTGATCCTGTTAGGAGCCGTCAGCTATCGGTACCCTCGCAAGCTTCCCCAAAGGCAGGCGTGATGCCTTTATAGTTTGTTCTCTTGTTTACAAAAACATCTTCGATTTCAAATGGCATCTTCGCTTAAAGATCAGCATTCAAGGGAGAAATGTGTTGCAGCACTCATCTGTGATAGTTACGTCAAGCACCGAGCGAGCGGGGACAAGCGCTCTTTGTGCTGCTGGAGCTGGGGAGGGCAGCACGCAAAGCGCTGCGGCTGCTCCTCCCGCTCCCAGCAGCAGCCGTGGAGTAGAAGCGAGCGTGTTAGTGAGTTGTGCAGCATTTAAAATCCTCCTTGGTTTTGAAGTCGTCAGGGTCACCGTGTTAGAGGAAACTTCCTTAACAACTGTCCGCAGCAAAGGAAAAATGTACCACTTGTTGACCTCGGTTGGGAAGCTATGTCTCAATGACACAACCCTAGACAGATTAATCCTTCCTCGCTGCGACTCAATAGTTTTCAGTTGCCTTCCCTTGATAAGGCGTGGGGGCGGGTAGGGAGGCCATAGGGACAGAGAGGCTGGGTTGGGAGGCAGCAGCGTTCACCTGAAGCCACCAAGGCAAGAACAGAAGCCATGCCAAGGCTCCGCTGACCTTCCAGATTTGCTGTTTTGTGGGGATTCTCCACATTTTCTCATTATGTAGATAGTTACTCCAGCTCATGGGGAAAACAAAGAGAAAATAACCAGCTCGCTGATAGCTGGATTGTACCAAAAGAGTTTGGGGACTACTAGCGACTATAACAAGGCCCTATCTTGTCCACCCCATCACGGGTCTGTCACTTGGCCATTGGTGAATGACTGCACTGAAATCTGCACATGGAGTTGGGCCAAGCATTTGTAGATGCATCTTCAGAAAGGTTGTGTGAACCTGTTATTCATGTCCATGTTATCCGTAATGCTCTATAGTACAATACCAAGGAACGCAGCTGCAACGTTTTGAAAGCCAAACAGTGAATTCAAGTAGATTTCAACAATTTCTTTCGTTTTACACAGGTCTCCAGTTAACTTCAAGGGGTAGCTCAGAGGAGCCGTGTGAAATGGGTAAGTGCCCTGGAGAGTGCTGGCTTAGCTGGAATTTTGCTTGTGTAAATGTGGCCCTTTAGTATTTGCTGCCACACAGCTGATTTGTTAGCAGTGCAAGCGTGCATGTGTGCATTTAAAGTCAAATATTGCTAAGGAAATATCAAGCAGGCCGCAGGCACATGGTCTTTGGCCGTCTTCAGGATCAGAAGACTTTTTTGTGGTAGCATTATTTTAGAAGTGAATCTTGGTCGAAACATAAGAGGGAAATTTGCAATATTGGCAGTGAGATTTCCTTGCCCGGTGCAGCAACTTTCCCAACAGTATTACCTCTTATGAAGTGAATGCTGACATCAAACTTAAGCACATTACAAATGGCTATATTTAAGGGCCTTATTATATAGACGTATCTGACTCTTAGTGTACTGTGAAAGAAATGCATTGTAGGTATTGATTGCTGCTGTAATTATGAGTCATCTCCTGTGACACAGCACTCGTGCCAATGAAGGTTAGGGTGCCCAAGGGGCTGCTTTAGGCTTAAAAAAAGGAGAAAGGAGCGTGCCCTGTCGAATGGCAATGACTTTCATTCAGAAAACATCGTTACAGGATAGCTTGTCTTTGAGAAGGAAGGGATTTACGTCCCCTCTAATGCGGAACCGAAATAATAAGAAACAAACCTAAAAATGGCAGAAGAGAGCAAGATACCATACTTCTAAAGGCCTTGTAACATTTGCTTGAAAGAACGAGTCACAGCTTAGATTTAACTGTTCCATGAAATGTGACGTTTAATAGCCTTTAATACATTTGATCCAGCACCCCCAGGGCAGCCAGCACCCCCTGTGCTGCTGTTCCCCTCAGGAGATACTTTTCCCAGATAAATATAATGTCATGTGGACCCTGTTTTCTCCTATGGAGCTTCACACATCTCTTCTAATTGTTCTACCAATGAAAAGAAATCTTTTGACTTGCTGTGTGAGAAAATAAAGGATGACTGAAAATTTTCTCACAGATGCTGTCAGGCAAATCACCTACATTGCTTATGGTGCTTATTAGGATGCTGGAAACAAGTAGTGATGCTTGAAAGTGGTGATCCAGTATGGACTTAAAAGCAAAACAGCTCCTTGATCTCAATCAGCCCACACCAGATACCGTTGTAAACTAATCCCCATTGCACAAGTCGCTATGGTGAGCACGTAGAGGAGGAAAGGGGAGCAGGGAAGTCAGTCCACGTTCCCCTATGAGACTCCAGTTTCTCTGTAGTCAGCCTCCTAATTGCTCACATTATTGTACCAGAGCTTTCTGCAAAGTGGATGGGGGGGTGGGGAAATAATATTTTGTTGTTCTCTGTTTAATTCCATCCTACTGCTTTCAGTATTGGCCTTTCCGTTAATGGTTTAACCTGAAGCTCAGGAGATCTGTTTTCAGTTTCCTGCTGGTCACAGATTTCCTATAGGGAAGCACAAGGCACGTCACGAAATACAATTTGTCGTCCCTTACTCTGTTTCACCTGTTCAGATTGCGTGCTGTCCTGGGCAAGGCCTCTTTTTTACTGTGCTTTTCAAAATTACTGAGTTTGGTTCTTCTGTGCGGTCCGTTAAAATAATAAGGACTTTGGGAAACCAAGTTTTATATTGGCAATCACCACCAAGAGTAAACTAGAAATACAAGATAATATAAAGGAGGATGCTGAATTACGCTACCTCGCCAATACTGCTGATGGAGCGCAGTGGGATCTACACAATATGAGTTGTATTTAGGTGCAATGGTATGTTTATCTACATGAGATTTATCAAAAGAAGCTTTATGCCCTAGGAACAAACTGACTGCCGCATGCAGTGTCCTCCCCGCATTGTCCTACCCGGCTAGGATCTCAAAGGCTTCCAAGAGGACTTGTTAGACAGCCTCCTCTTTTTTCCCTTCTCTTCCCCCTCCTTCCCAATGGGCACAGCCCTTCTCCAAAAATAGCCGGTGCTGCTGTGCAGATGGTGGACATCTGCAAAATCATGCAGCATCTTACATCATCTGGCATTGCTCGTGTTATCACCACAGGCACAGAGCCAATTACGTGTTACCTAACAGCTACCTTGTTGGAGACGAGACTTCTTGTGCGAAGAGAGCTAATACCATGCATCCAAGACACTGCCCTAATCCTATTTTGAGAGCTTGATTAGCATTTGTGCTTGCCTAAGACCTTTTACCTACATGTGTAGCTACAACCTGCCACATCTTTTAATGCGAAATGCTTTGTAGAACAAGCGATGCCCTGCAAAGGGATGAAGTCCCTGTCTACATTCTGTCATTTACTGTTCGGGAGATTATTTAATATTACATTAATTTGGATTGGAGATTTATGGTACCAGAACAGCAGTGCTAAAACCTGACTGCAAAAATCAAGGGTTCATCAGACAAACCTTTGGGAACCATCCATCATATGGATTGAATGGGCAATGGCTGCGTTGGCATCACTTGGTGATTCTCACAAGTGAATCTGGCCCTGTGTGCTACCAGAATGGTTACGGCAAAGATTAAAATACTGATGTGCTGCCGAAAGACTTAAACATCACAAATGAGGCACCTACCCGGATGTCCCTGCTTAGTCGCCTCAAATCAACCTGATCTGATCCCAGGATATCATGTATCCCAGAGCCTAGATCCCTTCTTTGGTAACAAAGCAGAGTATATTTGCAGTTCAAGAACAATGATTCTGCCTTGACAGCAAGAATGTTTTAGGATCTTTTATTTCTCACTGCATTTCAGCACCATCTTAAGACCATTATGCAAAAACAGAGGCATTGCTTTCCTCATATTTTAAACCTATCTACGATATTTTTAGAGAAACGTAAGGCTGAAATAACACAAAATCAGAGATTCTATTACTGGCCTCACTGTTCTATGACTTAAATCTAGTTGCAGGTAAAATGTTGAGGAAACTGAAGGTGACACTGAAAGGCAGGGGAAAACGCTGCAAGCTGCAATTCTACAGCTGGTGATGCGGCTGAAGGAGTTGTAGGATGACAGGGGACAAAGGCTCCCGACCGCTGTTTGAGAGTGGGGTGTAAGTGACAGAAACGAAGGGGAACAGTGAAGGCTCCCAGTGGGACTGGGGACTTCTCCAAAGTGTATAAATACGCACTGTGTGCCAGTTATGAACCAACAGGTAAATTATTTGCAGGGCTTCCTTAATGCTGTGCTTTCTTTACACGACAGTATTTTCAAGTCTCTATTTATTATCTATTAGTCTACTTTGTCCCTCTAATGAAGACAGGTGTTTGCACTATTTGCACCCCTCCCCACCCATTGCGTTCTTCTCTCTACCACATCACCTACTTGTGCAATTTTCTTCCCCAGAAATGGAGAGCATGGCAAGATGAATATTGCGGAGCGTTGACTTGAGAGGAATCACCTGTGCCCCCTTCCAGCGGAGCAGGTACCACTCTTGTGGAAGGGCATACGTGCTTGAACGTTCCTGGCGGGCATATTAATACTTTTTTAAAATAAAATCAGTTTGAGGGCTGGATTTTTCAAGTTAAGATAACCTTTTATTGCTTGCTACTAAATGTTTATCCAGAGACACCCTAATGTTTTCGTCTCCTCTATTCTAATTTTATATATACTGCTTTTACACGTCCATGACTCCACATAATATGGTGATGAGTCTGCTAACTAACATTAGTATAAATAAAAGCAGAACCAGGACAGCTGCTCTTTTAAAATAGGTATCAGGGGTGGCTATGCTATTATTTAGAGGCACTGGGTGGTGGATGTGCTTTAAATGCCTCGGCTAATCAAAATACTTAAAATTAAACCAAATACGAGTGATATCATGGGAAGAGTATAAAGAGCAGGCAATGCATCCTGATGTATTCTTTACAGCCCCCTTATTTTCCGTGGTTCTGATCAGCTGATATCAGCAGCTATTGTGGCCTTTGATTGCCAGCTGGGATTAAACCATGGCAACTGGATAGATTAAAGAGGTTAAAATGAGACGTTTAGTGCCCACGGTAAGAGTAATGATCTTATATATGGGAGCACAGACATGGAATTGCAAGTTTTTAGCTCCAAAGATGGAAGATTTCTTTCATTTCCAAAGCTACATGGGGAGTAACTGCCAGATAACTTGTAGGAATGCCATTAGGTCACTGGTGACGTTTCCGTTGTGCGTCAGACTGACGGAACACCTTCATGGAGCGTCCTTCCCTGGCTGACAGCGCTCACGGGTGCACTTTCTTAGCTCTGGGTACACACCAATCACCTCCTCGCACAGGTGCAGCAAGCACAGCCCCAGAGCAGGATGAATGCTGAGATCAGTGCTGGAGTTTGCTCCAGGTATGGAGATAGAACACATAGGATTTAACGCCAAGATTCTGAACTTCTGGATTGTAATTTTATCTCTCCAATCCTGATGACTTCATCTTCATTCTTGTGGTTTATGATATCACCAGAAGAGCCTGCATAGTTTCGTGAGCCTTGTTGCCTAAAGGAGGAAGGGGAGACACCGGTATTTTTGTCTTTATTAAGATTTCCTTACAAAATCATCCGTGACAAAGAGAAGAATATTTTAAGGGACTATGCCTGTATTGCCCACCTTGAAGAAGAATATTGATTCGAGGTGCATTTTGCATGGTGTTGTTGCCCATCACAATCAATACCTACACAGCATGGAGTAACACTGAGCAGAGATCCCGCTGGAGCGCGTTTGCCCAGTGTGCATCCGTGTGTGCCCGTTTTCTGTAGCCTACGAATAAGTAATAATTCTACTTTGTGGTTTATAAATCTGGATCTAACGCCTCCCACAGCAAATCCCAAGTAATTCTTTGCAGGCCACCTCTCCTTAACGATGCCACCTTAAGGGGCATGCCGGTGAAAATAATTCCCGTTGCTTTTCGACGATCAGCACCGCACAACATCTGCCATAGCAACGGTTATTACTGGCCTGTTGCATCAGGTTTGGATCTTGGGATTTGACCTCGGTAGCGGTTTTAGATTGTGGATTTTCCCTTTCCACGGACGGAGCACGAGGCATCGCTGTCTGCTGGGTTATTCCTCTCCAGCTTGACAGCTGAAGTCCTCTCTTGACCCCACACAATTCTTTAATGTCTTAGAGAATTTCCAGTGCATCCTATAATAATCCTGCCTCAAATGCCCACCAGTGAGTGGTTATGTCAGGAGGAGGGCAATGCTGGCTACCAAGAGCATTATTCTACAGCCTTCGTATGAGGTTGAAGTTGCACCAACCCTGTATGGTTAAAGCCCTGGATCGCTCACCCTCATGTTTGCATACTCAAAGTAGCGTTGATTTGATAGATACAATTGCTGCTGGTTCTAAACCGGGGAGAAAACCCAATCCAAATATCCTGGTCACTTTTACGCAAAGTACCCAACGAGGTCAATAACTGAAACTTGCATTTCCATTTTTGGTTTGTGTGTTTGCCCTTCTTATTTCATAGATTGAGGGAATGGGCATGGCTCGCAGACGGCAGCTAACGACAAAACAGGGGAAACGCTTCAGGTAATGTACTTAGAACACCTCATTCGATTTGGAAATGCTGGAAATGCTTGGGACCTGTCTCTGTTTGACTTTGGTCATAAAATCCACAATTTCGTTTTAAAATTATTCAGAAGCTTTTTGGTGTTTTGCTGATTTGTGGTGGTTTTTTTTGAAGATGACTGAGATTTCATGGAAAAATATCACTGGTGGCTCATAAAAAATGGACAGTTGCGTCTTATCGGTTGGTGTTACAGTTTCCTCATTAAATTTATAATGACCTGTGCACTGCCGTGATCTCTTATTATAAATGCTATAAAGGTAACTTTTATAATGTGGTCGTGTATCTAGATGCTTTTTGTAGCCGGGAAAGCAATGGACACTGTGTAAGGCCTCTGGGAACTAGAGCTAATTCTACAAACTATTTCTGACAGTACTAATAACAGCACGACAACTCGGTCTCTTTGTAGGAAACGACTGGGCACTAATCTGGCTGAATGTAAAGGAGATGCCCGTACTGCTCAGAAATTCCATAGTGCTTGAAATTCAGCGGGTGGAGCTGTAAAAAGAGCCATGTTTCGTTATCCTTTGGGGTCACTCTTTACGGGGCAAGCCCATTGGGACATTGACGGCAGAGGGGAGACCCAAGGAGAAGTAGGTGGTTTGCCACTGTGTTCATCCACATCTGTCAACCAGCAGTTGAAAGGGTGAAGAAACAAGGTGGGAGTCTTCCAAACTGTTCTGGTTTGATGGGTGATGGAGATACTGCCTCTCTGCTCTAAAACAGCTCGTTTATTTAGTCTGCTGAATTTGTGTAATAATTGATGTAAAATCAGCGCGCTCTCTCTTATAAGAGGAAAGGTGTTCAATATGTACCCAGAAATGGGGTTACTAATTCAGGATAAAGGATACTCCTCGGAGTTTTTATCCCAAGCAAACACACCTGGTGAGAGGTTGGCTTCCTATTCCAAAACGCTCCGAGCCAAGCATCCGTATGACCTGAAAAACTTCAAATTAACATTGGCATCTTCCCGGCTGGGTGACCTCGTGCTGGTGGGGGTGGGACACGGAGCTCGGGAGCGCAGGTCTGCAGGAGAGCGGGGACTGGGGCGACGCTGGGGAGCAAGAGGAGCCGAGCAATAGCACACGGCACGGCTGAGCAGGGTTGCTCCCTGCAGATAATCAATCCAGCATGGGCCACGGGCTGCGCAGAAGGAGCAGAGGACGCATGTTTTCAATCACGCCGCAATAAGTAGTTTTGTTGTTTCTTTCAGAGAGGGATTTTTCTGAAATGAAAAGGGGGAAGGGATTTCTCAAGCAGAAAAGGATAAAATAAAAGAATACGATCTGGCCTGGAATGATCCTTTAGACCACTAGCAGCAAAATACCGGGACGGATTGACTACATTGAAATATTGTTGGAAATACCGTTATCAATTGTACTCAAAGGGCATTGGTTCCTTATCTAAGCTGTCCGCTGCTTGGCAGTTTTTGGCTCATAAAGCGCCTGTGGCATTAGAAGTTCTTACATGTTCACAACTACTCCAGGTATTCTGAATTTCATTTTAAGACAGCAACTACAATTAGCCGCCTAAGCCAAATTATTTTGCATGTAGTGACGAAGATCTACTTCAGTTGAAGTGTTTTTCTCTAATACTAATGAAGTGAAAACACAGACGGTGTGCTGCGCATGGATAAAATAAATGCTTATATGTTAATTTTTTCTCCTAAGAACTTTCTTCCCCTTGTTCACAGATCCCAGAGCAATACTGCACTGAATTAATGAGGGCTCTCAGCAGTTCCTGCAGCATGGGAAGGTACAGGAGGAGCACGATAACCTGCAGAGGACAGGCTTTGTGGCTCGTAGTGTAAATCTAGTTCAAAACTGTCTTTTTAGCTTGAATTTTCCCAGCACTGAATCGACATGGTCTTTCGTACTGTGCCTGAGTGCCCACTGCCTCCCAGATCTCCAAGCTGCTGCTGTGGGTGTTGGTGTAGACAAGCAGCTGAGTGACAAGATATTCCCTATGTATGTGCAAACACACATGGAAGTCGTTAGCACGGCTCTGATTGCTGTCAGTGCGAGCCGGGGTGGCTGGAGGAATCTGCGGAGCCATGCGAAGGGAGGCTGGGGAGAAATGGCCCATAAGGCGGGCAACCTTCTTCCTTCAGAGCTGGATCTCCACCGAGCATCTCTTGAGCCACGGTTCCCCCAGCTTTTGCCACAGCTCTTGGCTGTGACAAAATGGTGCCTGTAAAGACTCCGGCCCCTGGCACGCCGGTGATTTCTGAGCAAGTTCTGCCCCCTCATGCAAAAATGGAACAAAAGATCACCCCAAGTGGAGGGGATTGATAAAATGATGTTCCCCTTGCTCTCTTCATCTCGCACCTGCCTCCCCGCAGAAATGCTTTTGGCCAGGCGCCGGCCAGCCCGGCAAGGAAATCCCTTCCCAAATTCCCGCACGCCGGTTGGTTCGTTGATTTCATTTTTGGCAATAAACTAACCCCGGAGCCGCCGCCCTGCCCCGAGCGGGAGCGCCCCCGAGCCCCGGGCGGCTCCGCCGCAGCCTCAGCGCCGGGGGCAGCCGGGCCGGCCCCGCGCCCCGCAGCGCCCTCTGCGCGGGTGCGCTGCACTATTTGAGGCGGGCGCGGGTGGAAGAACACGGCGGTGTCGTCTGCCGCGCGAGAGCGGCGGCGCAGGGATCCGGGCCGCGGTGCTGAGGCCGCCTGTCAGTCAAGGCGGCGGTGCCGGGACGCGGCCGGGGCGCAGCCGGCAGAAGGCGGTGCGGGGAGCGCGGAGCCGGAGCGGCCGGCAGCGGGAGCAGCGGCGAAGGGAGACGGGGACACAAAGCGGAAAAAAAAATAACCGAAGCGAGCTGCGTTTCTTTCAGGCTGCAGGAATAGGCTATTTCACAAGCGGCTTTCCCTTCCCTAGCTGGCTGCGATGCTGCTAGCCACCGTGCTGCCCTGGACGTTGTTTTTGCTTGGAGCCGCAGGTACGTGCGGGGCCGGGGCGCTGCCCGGGGCTGGGGGGAGGTAATGCCGGGAGCTGGTGGAGCGAACAATGGGGTCGGGCAGCCCCCGCCGCCCCTGCGCTGCCGCTGGGCTTGCGGGGGAAATAACCCATGGTGGGGTCCCCCCCCGAGCCGCGCCCGGTGTGCGTGACGGGGTCGCTGATTCGTGCACATTGTTCGCTGTCGTGGGAGCCGGAGGGGAAAGATGGCTCGAGCTGTGCGAATTTGACAGGAGAAAGCGGAGGGGCGGGTAGGTGGGAAGGGAAGGGAAGGGTGTGAGCGAGCGGCTCGATCTGCGCTCCGATGCTGCTGTTCCGCGGGTGCGACAGGAGGAGCGGCTCCCCCCGCGGGAGCCCACCGGGCTGGCGTGTCGGTGCGCCGTGAACGCCAGACAATGGAGATGGGCGAAGAGGAGGCGAGCGGAGCGGAGGGGATGCTACGTGCGCTGTGTTAATGGTGCCGCGGTGCGAGGCGGCGGTGGGTTTTCGTTGTCGCGTCCATTTCATTGTGAATGTTGAGGATGCTACTGCGCTACGCAGCGGCGCCCACGCCCTCCCCTTGGCCGCCGCCGCCCGTCCGCCCTCGTTCTTGCAAGCGGTGCATGTGCCGGGCAGAAATTGCAGCGCGGGGAGGGGAGGGATGCGATTGCAATTGAAGGCGGCGGGGGTCAGCAGCTGTGGGCAAGAAAACCAAACAAAAAATACCCAGTAACCAAAAAACACACAAAAAAAACCCAACACCACCCAAAAAGCGGAGGGGAGCGGGCCGGCTGGCGGTGATGGAGCGGAGACGGGCGCTGCGGGAGGGTGGGGGCGGGGGGCTCCGGGCGGGGGCGCGGGCCGCGCGCCGCTGCCGTTAAGGGAGTGGCAGGCGGCGGGGGGGGCTGGAGGGGGCGGCCCCGAGCGAGCGCGGCCGTTAGCGCGCGGGTCACCAACGGCCGTAACGGCCCCGCCGCCTCACCTGCCCGGGACAGCACGGCCCGGCCCGGCTGGGTGCGGTCCGGTTCGGGCCACACCTGTGCTGACACCGCCCCCTCCGCCGGCGTGGGCCGCCCCGGCGCTCCCAGCGCCATCCCCCGCCGGCTTCGCCACCCTGAAGCCTTCGCGCTGTCCTCATCCACTCTCGCTGGGAAGTGTTCCCCAGAGCCTTCTGCACCCTCTCTTGGCTACGGCTCTTTCCTCCCTGTCCTACAGCTCACTTCCTTCCCCTTTGCAAGCATTTTGGCCTAAAGCACCCAGCCTAGTTGTCCCTGTTATCTTTATCTCCAAGCTGTCGTTGCCTTTACTTCTTGCATCCCCTTCTCAGCTCATCATTCCATAGACTTCCCAATCACAGCTCTTGTAATGTCAGTGAAGCTTGCTCTCGGTCCAGATCCCTGCTCTCTTGGGGTAGCTCCTGTGTCCTTGCAGCATACCCCAGGGCACCACTCATTCACATCATTGCTATTGCAAACCTTGCTGCATGGTTTCTTTTCACCCTTTGCTTCAGTTCTGTCCTTAGCTACCATAACTCCTCATTGCCTCACTCCCGTACAGGTGATTCCTTATCTCCTTAAGCAATTAATTCTGCTGTAGCTGAGTCTGCTGCCACAGTACCAATTGCTATTTTGTCGTGGCTCTGCTCCAGCTCCCATCATGGCGAACCATTGCCACCAGCATGCTAAAGCCTCTTGCCCAACCAAGACACCTGTTTAACATCAGCACAACTCCCATTCTTGACACCACACGGCCCTCCTGCGTCATACGCGCTACTATATAGCTTCTCTTTATTATAATCTAAGAAAAATGCATTACTGCTTATTAGAGGGGGTGTGTGTAACAAATAAGGGGGACTTGCCGTTCCATTTTGAGCAGAGCTCTGCATCTGGCTCAGCCACGCCCTCTAATCGCTATCTCTGCACACATTCTTAATCTCAGCCGGTCTAAGATGCCAGACTACTGTCTGTGGTTCTGTTCTGTCGCCTCTCTGACACCTTCACGCAGGCTTTCTCGGCCGTGGGAGGGGAGAATAAAGCGTTTTTTTCAAGGGAAATAGATGGGAGTAAGCAAAGAAAAATTATCTGCGTATCATCTGTTGCCCCACTCAAACGCGTGTTTATCCAATAATAACAATTATGAATTCATAGAGTGCCTAGGGAGCTGCACAGCTGGAACCGGACTGTTAAATCAGCATAAAATGGAGAACAAAAAACCCAAATAAAATATTAAAGAGCTAGAACAAAGCAGCAGCACTGTTTATGGTGAAAGCAGCACCGAGCACACAGTTAAGCTTTCCATGCTGAAGGATGCTTTGGTCTGCTGAAGCCTGTACCCTTTTTCCCAGCTGACCTCACCGCGCTCTGTGATGTGGGGGGGAGAGAGAGGCTATTGCTCCTGGCTTTGGGAGCTGGGATGTTGAAGGAGATGTCAATGAAAGAAGGGGAGCAGCTAATAAAGAAACCCCAGCTACAGCTCTACAGTGCCTTAGGTGTGAGAGGAGACACCAGATAGATGCTTATTAGTGAAGAATCCCTGAAGAGACGTCTAAGCAATAGTTGCATGGAAGGTTCAGAACGAAAGAGTGCCTTTACATCTTCTAGAATAATTCTATATTCCATGGCCTGTGGTAGTGATGATTTATTTAATCTACTGTTAAATTATATGAGAATGTTTTAATTTAGAAGCTGATTTATAGACACAGCAGATGGCTCATCTTCCATTTACATCCGGAGAACTATGGTTTCTTAAATAACGGAGTATTTTGTATGAGCTTCATCCTCTTGACATGTGAACTTGAAGAGTCCTGACTTCTGAGGTTTTCTGGGGGTGTTTCATGTGTGTGGTGTGGGTTTTTTACATTTGCTGTAATAGCAATGTAACGAATACCCCGTTTTGAAGTGTTAAAGATTGTGGCTGCTCTCCAGACTGAAAGTGCCTTCACTTTCCTTGGCTCATCTCCAGAAACTTTATTTTAAGGACAGACTCTTTTTGCCATTGGGTATAAGCGATTGTTTCTTGTTGATAGAGGATGACGTGGGCTTTTGGGTGTTTTGCTTGCTTTTGGGCGGCGGGAAGGGGGGGAATGCCGTGGATTGGCCTCGTCGGGCTGGCAGGAAAGCAGAACCAATTGATGGAGGAGGGAGCACTGCATCTGCTGCCATCAGTCTTCAAGGAACAGGAAAATAGCTTTAGTAAGAGACAAAAAGCACATTTATCTTCCCCATTAAAAGGCCATCCTGCGTTTTTACTCATTATTAAACACACCTGGTGATACTGTTTATATGGAGAATGCGCAGTTCTGGTTTTCCGTTGGTTTTCTTGTGTGGCTTTGGAAGCGCTGGCGTTGCGGGGCAGTCTACTTCGGTATGGTTTGATCTGTCAGTAACAACTCAAAACTTGCAAATAATAAGATATTGTAACTTCTCAATGCCTGTATAAGCAGACTGGGAGCAGCTGTTGTCTTTGTGAGTGTGTATCGCAGCTTTTATAAAGAGAACGGGCAGAAAATGCAGGTGGGGCCATGCCGATGTTCTTCAGGTGCAATGGAAAGCTGGTGTCGCTTTTGTTTTCCCAATTCCATACCCTGAGGAAGATCTGAAATGTGAGATAAAATACATAAACCAACTGAACGGTAAATATGGATGTTTGGAAACCTTCAGGAAGCAGAATTGTGTTAATATCTTTCTCCAGTAGCTGTGTGTGACGGTGAATGTATGGGAGCACCCTGGCTGAGGGTGTCTATAAGAGAACTGCAGCTCCCAGGCGTCTCCTTTGCCGACCGGGCCCTTTGCGCTTGTTTTCCCAGGGCTGATGTGTTGGTTTTCATCACGACGCTCAGGTCCTGGAGGGGAGAAAAGAGCCACCAGGCAAATAGACTTTGAGACAAAAATTACAGAAGCGAATCTGAAGGTCAGATCTACGCTGTCTCTGGTTTCTTTTGTTTAGGAAAACACATTACCATGGTTTAAAGCCCTTGCTGATGCAAAGGGATGTAAATGAGGTGGGTTTGGCGGCAGTGCCATTATGCCCTTTCAGCTCGTGGTGTTGAAATGCAGCTGCTCATTAGGAACGTTGCCTTTTGAAGTCACTGCGAGAGCCAAGGGGCGGGCGTTCGCTTCCTTGGAACTCATTGCACTTCTAAGTGTTTGGAGGCAGTCGCTGCTGAGTACCGGAATGAGGTTTTCCTCTGGTTTTTAGTTTGCGATACGGATGCCTAAAGAAAGTAGAATAGGTAAAAATCGAGGATAAAATTCAGATTAAAATAATGATTTTGCTCACGGTTGAGGTGCGATAGCTTTCGCTCTACCTAAGGCGATGATGGGAAGGCGTAGAATTGCTGTCCATACAGTGAGTCATACTTGCGGCTTCTAGACCTTCCAAGGACAAGAGACAGCGGGCACAGAGTGGAATACGGGGAATCCTGTCCAAACGTAAGAACACAGAACAAACCCCTTGATTTTTGTTGTGAAGGGGGTAGCGGAGTCCTGGGGTAGGGTGCCCAGAGAGGTTGTGGAGCCTCTATCCATGGAGCTGTTCACACCCATCTGAGCAGACCTCTGGGTACCCTCTTGGAGCTGCTTCCCCCTGTTGGGCTGGATGATCTCAGGGGGACCCTTCCAACCTCGATTCTGTCATTTCGGTACAGCTACTGCTATAAAGTACTCATAATAGACACTTACTTAAGTATTTAATTTACTTTTTCATTTTTGCTTATATTAGCGATATATGTCAAGGTCAAAATCATTAAGATCAACCAGAATGTTAATTATTTGCTTACTTGTTGATGCTTAATAATAATAATTTACCACATTTGTTAAATCAAAAGGCCTTTCCATAGACCTGGCCGGGAGTGTTTAAACCTGTGTGAAAAGGTGGGAAAGTGTATGAAATCAAGGGCTGGAATAAGAAATGGGTCGGTTGACATATTCAGTCTACATTTTGAGCTCATTTGGGACAGAATATCGTAATATATTGGCACTCGAGAGGTCCTTTCCATAGGAGAATCCTGGCTGGGTTGTACACAGAAGTGCAGTTAACCAGGTGATAAATGACGAGGAATAGTGCTGAAAATGTTATACAACGGAAATAGAAAATCAGTGTCTTTTCCAGATGTCTCGTGCATTCTCTCTCTTACCCCAAAAGCAACTACATAAAAGAGTACTTTAAGCGTTACTGGAACTGCAATATATTCATACAGAAGTTAGTTAATTGTTGCTGAAATTAGTTTGTAGTATTGTGAACTATGTTGTTTTGTATTAAAAAAATCCTCTAAGCATTTCTCTAAAACAAAAAGTGCAGTGATGTGCTATGGGTTGAAATGCAGTCTTTTCAACGTGCAGATTGATATACATCAAGGAGTTGAAAATTCAGGTTGTTTTTTTGCCTTCATAGCTGGCATATTCAAGGCTGCATTTAAATATGATACAAAAGATGAAGAGCCAGTTTGGTATTGTTGACACAGTATTGGCAAATTGGTCTTGGTGTGCGGTATTCTTGAATAATCTCATGTTGAAAATAAACACTGGGAATAATTGAAGAAACCTCAGAATTTGGAAATGCTTGGTGGTGGTTCTTCACATCCACTAAAAAGCGCCTGCCTTTGCATATTAATCACCCTTTCAAAGGAAGTTTGCCTTATTTGCATTGTGCGTGCACTGAGGAGTCCCATAGTGCGCCCGAGAAAAAAGGGGGGCGGGCGGGGGGGACGGGAATTGTTGTTCTCAAAAGGGTTTTTATTCCATTCAAGTGGAAGGGCTGAATGCGGGAGAATTAGCGCAGTGTTTTGTGGAAGAACGGTCCCATTTGGTCACTGCGTTTCATGTGGAGCGGCCCTGGCTTGTAAGAGTCGGAGCGCCCGGGGTGGGGTGCAGGGGGAGCCGCTCGCGCTGCCTGATGCGATCCGCAGGGTGCAGGGTACTCGCCATTAGACGTACAAATACTCCAGATTATCGGGCAATTAGCATTCAAAATAAAATATCGGTGGAAAGTTGAGTGTTTGCCTTTTATGAGTACGGTGGCCAAAACTCTGGGCCTGGATACCTTTGAAAAACGTGTGGAAGATGTAAAGATTGGGAAAACTTTCAGGACGTGGAAGTTTTGGAATGACAACGCTTGTTCTTAGGCCTCCATCATTGCTCTGGTAACGTGGTTTGATGTTACTCAGCCGTTACTTGGGAACAGCGCGGGGTGACGTGTTAACGTGTCTTGCTGCCTGTGTCTGTGCTGGCTGCAGGTGCGGGAAGGGGGGGCTTTGCTGGGACCGTGGCGTCAGACATCCCTGTGCAGCCACGGAAGGTGCCCGACGGTCTCAACAAAACCTCGGAACGTTTTGTTCTGAGATATTGAAACCTGACCTTCAGGGAATGGTGGAGCTGTTCCAATGAATGATAGCTCTCAAGCTATTCTGCTTGGTATCCTAAATGAGAAGATGTACAGATAAAAGTGGTGTGTGTAGATATTTAAAGTACAATGCACTGGGAATGTGATTTTGAAAGGAGCTGTGGTATAATGAGTAAGAGTGTTGGCCTGCAAATTGAGTCTGTTTGCGGTGGTTATGAGAGGTTTCTTCTCAAATTTAAGTGGAACATCTTATGTTCCAGTTTGCACCCATTGCCCCTTGTCCTGTCACTGGTGTCACCCAGAAGAGCCTGGCTCCATCCTCCTGACACTGCCCCTTTCCATACTGATCCCCATGGATGAGTCCCCCCTCAGTCTCCTCTTCTCCAGCTCCAGAGCCCCAGCTCCCTCAGCCTTTCCTCACACGGGAGATGCTCCACTCCCTCCAGCATCTTGGTGGCTGCGCTGGACTCTCTGCAGCAGTTCCCTGTCCTTCTGGAGCTGAGGGGCCACAACTGGACACAATATTCCAGGGGTGGTCTCCCCAGGGCAGAGCAGAGGGGCTGTGGGACACTGTGTCCAATGCCTCACTCAATCAAGGTGGATCACGTCCACCGCTCTGCCATGATCCATCCACCTCGTTATGTGCTCATAAAAGTCAATGAGGTTGGTCAAGCACGACTTCCCCTTGGCGAAGCCATGTTACTATCCATCTCTGATGCATTTTAATGATAGGTACCTTAATATTTAGTCATTGAATAGTTGCGCAAGCTGTGGCATTGTTATGACAACACGATACACTGATACAGCGCGCTCCTGTGTGTACTTTCAAAACCCTATAAATAACCCTTTCTAAAACTTCCTCTCTAGCTGTGAGTGTAAACAACACTTAGCAACGTGCTTTAGACGCTCATTTTCTGCAGTTCAGGATCTGGCATGCACAATGCATGCTCGCAGTATTGGCTAATTATAATTTTTCAAGAACTTCAAATTGTGTTTTTGAATATGTTAATACAGAGAGAAACAGTCATCAGACATTTGTGTATACCATTTCGGAAAAATATAATCAACAGCTGCTTGTCCAAGTAACATATTAAATTATAAGCCTGCAGAATTCAAAAGAATGGAGTACTGTAACTGTATTTCATTTCCAATGTTTTCAAAAGATAATCCTTTACAAGTATAATGTGCTTTTAGGGGTTGTGAACAGACGTGCAGAATCGGTCTATAGTCCCCTAAATCCTTTTGGAGTTTAATTTCGTAATGATCTGTAGGATGGAACTTGAAGGCATTTAGCATGTATTATATTCTCCCTAGCGGCTGGTTTTTGATAGGAGAAAATAAGGGCATAGTAGAATACTCTTAAGAAAATGAAATTTGTGTGTGTATTTATTGTGGATCTTAGTAGAAGAAGTAACAGATACTAAGAAAGCCATAATAAATGAAAGTCTTAATGGGTACTGTGAAGAGATATGAATCCTATTTAGGTTTTCTCCCTACTGTCATCACTAAAGCTCCGAGCGGTGGTTTCTCTGTCCCTTGCGCCATGATGGAGCTGTACCGGGGTAGGCGCCTTGGTTCAGACTGGGAAAGCTGCTCGAGCTGTCGTCAGCTCGCTGGTGTTGGTTCTGTTGGAGCTTTTGTCTCTTGACAGCCGGGTCCATCTACAAGGAAAAGAATGCACGTTGTTTATCTCTCGGTTCTGTAGCGATCGCTTGTTTATTATTGTAGGGGTTTTGTATCTAGAGCTGGTTGGCCGCGGAATTGTTTCATCCTCTGTCTTTAAGCTGGGTTTTGCTGAAGAAATCTCGTTGGCTTGTAAGAAGAGGAAGAGCATATAGAATAGAGATTTAATTTCATATGGATTCACTTCCTAGCTCTAACATTGGGGCTCTTTTGTGAATGCGCTTTGGCCAGTCAGCTCTATCATTTTTCTCAATTTCTCTCTAAAATCAATATTTCATAAAACACTTCATTTGTACAAGCAAATTTTGAGTAGTTTGTGCTTTATGGACAAAAGTAACGTGGAGAATGAAGTGCTGCAGTGCACGCCTGTGTTTGGATCTGGAAAAAGACTAATTTTCCGCTTCAAGCCAGCGTGAACGTTGGCTCTAGATTAGGGCTATACTGTGACATCAAAGTTATTTTGTCTGGATACTTGGAAATGGGTATTTCTGTTCGTAGGATGCTTCTGTTCCTAGCAAAGTGTGTTTTTTATGCTCATGCACTTGTCCAGTTTGCTTTTGCGTGGCATCGGTCATTAGGAGGTAAAACCTGCGCTGAGCGTGCGTGCAGAGCTGTTATCCACGTCGCTCGGAGTCGTCTCACCTGGTCTGGGACACCATCCTGAGGGATCCTATCGAACGGGCACCTTGTCAACGTGATTGCTGTGGAAGGTTCAGAGTGGTCACTTGGGTAAAGACGAATGGATTTCGGCAGGGCATTGCTGGGGAGATCCCACGGGCAAGGCAGCTTGAAGGGAAAGGGGCCCGCGATGGTTGGTGTTCAGGGACTGCTTCTACCGGGCACAAGATCAGAGCATCCCCATACGTGGGAAGTCAAGGAAGGAGCCAGGAGACCTGCGTGGTTAAACAGGGAACTGCTGGGTGTGCTCAGGTGGAAGAGGAGAGTTTACAGATCATGGAAGGAGGGCTGGCCACTTGGGGAGAACATCAGGCTGTTGGCAGAGGGTGTAGGGAGGCAACCAGGAAAGCTAAGGCCTCCTTAGCATTAAACCTGGCCAGAGGGGTCAAGGACAACAGGAAGAGCTTTTTCATCCAGTGCAATCCCCCATGGAGCAGGAACACCCAGCTGAGGTTCCACAGGAAGGTGTCCAGGCGGGTTTGAATGTCTGCAGAGAAGGAGACTCCACAACCCCCCTGGGCAGCCTGGGCCAGGCTCTGCCACCCTCACCCCCAACAAGTTGCTTCTCATACTTAAGTGGAACCTCCTGTGTTCCAGTTTGTACCCATTGCCCCTTGTCCTGTCATTGGTTGTCACCCAGAAACTGGAAAGCTATTGAAACAATATCTACAGTATGTTTGCCTTGTATTTTTCCCGTGCTCTGTGCATAGTGCATAGGGCAAACACACTGCCAATATTTATGCTTTTATCAGTAACAATGGATTGTTTGCTTCTAAACAATAGTAGAAATAAACTTGTTAGACACAAGCTCGTTGGTTTCGTGCTTGCATCATTTTGCTTAAATAACAACTCATAAATGACAAAATGGAAGTGCTGTACTGTTCCCATAATAGCGATAAATGAAGGCAGTCGCTTTCTTTCTACCACGTCCACTTCAGTTTCCGATAACCCGTCTCTGTTTCAGTTCTGTCCACCCTTTGAAAATGCGAATCCCCAAAGAAATGACCGAATATGCCAATTATCTACTGATGGAAGTCCCAGTGTATTCTGATTTCAAAGCTTATTCTGGTTAAAAGAAACCCTGTATTTGGAGAATACTTGTTCTACAAGAATGGACCAGGATTTAAATGAAATCACAAACCAAATGTACACCAAGTCGCTGGTGATTTTTATTGCAGCTGGCCAGAGTCACCGTGCCAGGTCTGGAGATGCTCAGTGCCACATTCGGAAGCTTTTGTGTATTTCCAGTGTGTTTCTCATGAACCTAAACTGGTACATGCCAATAAGACTTGAGCTGAAAGTAGCAAACCCCACGCTGACTGACTTCGTGTGTTGAGGCACTGCATTATATATGTATTTATGCAATGTCTTGTGTGTGCAAATGCAGTTGTGATTTACTTTTTATTGGGACATACAGTAGTACCTGCAAGTATTAAAACATAAAGGATAAAGCTATTTTCTTATCAGGTGAATGGTTTTATCTTATCTCCTTTTTCTTGAGGGCTGCAGCGAGCAGGGTCCAGAAGGATTCAGCTGAAGTGGCGAGTGAAAGCAATGCAGCTGATTCCCTTGGAATTTAGCGCTTTAAATGGATTAGAACTAAAAATATCTCTGCCTGTCATTGCATCGGGTCCGGAGGCATTTTAAAGTACCTGCATTTACATATTTGATGTAAACTTTAGAAGGTTTCCACATTGGAGCCGAATGGTGGTGTGGTAAATGTCAGCTCTTTGGTAGGCAGACAAATGCCGTTGTAATTGCCATCTATTTCTATAGGTGAGATCCGGTCTTGTTATCTCACAGGGTGCTGTGAGCAGTTCTGAACGTGGGATACCAGCACTGTTCAGAGCAACCCTGGGCATGGGTGTTACCAAAGTTAACGTGCGGTCTGCTGGGCGCTGTACCAGCAAATCCCAGTTTAACAGTAGAGAAGCTCATGTGAATGTCGCTTGACCTGACTCACAGATGGGTGGATTAATGAGAATAGTTTATTCTTCTGTATAGCAGGTAAATGGTGTTGATGCCCTTGCAGAGGGCCTGGAACAGAGAAACACATAATCACACAGTGATAGTGCATCATTTTTTTAATAAGGTGCAATGATATTGCTATGTTAAACCTCCCTAGGCATTCTTATTTTCAAAACTGCTGGAAAAATAGTTGTAAATCAGTGCAATATTGTTTCCATTATACCAAATATTTCTGTTGTGGTTTTGGCCCCTATTTATTGTAACTGCAGGGCTATTGGCTGCACGTTCGGTAGCTCTGAACAGGAGTTTCCGCTGATGTTAAAGCGTATTGGTCTTTATTTGTTGCTTCTGCAGACTTCTAGAAGCTGAGGAAGCCTTAAGTGCGTGTTATAGCGATGTATTCGGTCAGCAGCGTGCGCTGTAGGGAAGGCTTGTCCAGTTGTTTCTGCTTTCGTTAGTTCAGGTGTTTGCAGGGTCAGGAATAACAGCCAGGTGTGCTCCGAGAGCTCTGGCCAGGTGAACATCCTGAACCCCGCTAGGTGGCACCAATTTGTTGTTCTGTTGATGGAGTTGCTTCCTCTGGAAAAAAACACTAAATGCACTTGTGTTTGGGAACAGGGAGCGTATGTAAGACAACGAAGATCAGTGGTACTTACCTGTTTATCTTGTGTATGCATACATATCCTTCATGACCCTGTGCTTTTGAAGTGGAGCAATGGACTGATATTTTGGGTGGGACAGGCAAATCGTAGGTGTATTTTTTAAATATTTAGAACTGTCAAGGCGTATCAGAAGAAATACTTGCCTGCTGTTTGGGTTCTTATCCGCTTTGCTTAAACATCCCCTGCCAAGACACGAATGCTGCGATGGATCATTGCAGGCAGTGTGCGATGCACAGCTGGGTTTGCCATGGTTGTGTCCCAAAACATCTCAGCATTGAGAAGCTTGGCCTGACGAGGAGAACAGAAGAGTATTTCTGGTGGATTGTGATTGATTTCAACGTGATAGTGCTGAAGGGCATGGGAATGACATGAGCCTATTTTATTCCAGTGCTAAGGACAGAAGTGGCAGTGACAGTTTATTTTTGTGAAGTTGATACGCTAAGTTCTCCACGAAGATCCCTGTGTCACGCTGAGCCAGCTTTACATGCACTGTGCAAAATGACAACCTAATCAGAGGAGCTGGACGGGTATGTTCCCTTGCCATCCTTGAAAATATTATTCCGAGAGAGACTCAGTTAATAATCCACGTTTTTTGGGTGGCTGGGAAGAAATTTCCCGTACGGTTGGTACACTATATAGCATTGCATCTGCGAGTTTGTAACTGGGCTGCTGTGCTGTGTTCTACCTGCAACTGAGATTCTCTGACCCTTATGCACCAAATCATTTTCCCCCTAATTTTATGATAGCCTAAGTAGATGTGTGCTAGAAGAATATGCCCCCAGATGTTAATGCTGGGTGTTAAATTGATTTATGCTTCCCCGGTTAAAGTTGGTGGTTTGCTCTGCTCTGTGTTGGCGTCTGTCCTTGTTCTTGGTTGGAGTTGGAATGGTGTGTGAGTCTTCAGCAGGAGCAGATTGATCTCAGTGCATGGTCCTGCTCACGGGCCTTGCTCAGGGCTCGTTTGCATTCCTCCTGTGCTGTTGTATAAAACGATGTCGTTGAACAAAATCAGAACTGTTTGTAATCGTTTGCAGTTTGAATATAGGAGAGGCTGGGCTTTGTCATCGGCCCGTGAGCGTGATCTGCACGCGTAGCTGTGGTTGAGGTGCGATGACATTCACACCCCGCTTTGTACCCTTATTCTGGTGGCTGTTGAGAGTGCAAACAGCCTCTGACTTACCCCTCTAAATAGAACAGAATAGTTTCAGTTGGAAGGTATTTCTATTTAAGGCTTCCCAGAACTTTAAGACTTGCTGTTTAGGTCAGGACTTAAGCAACTTTTTCCTCAGACGTGTAGTCCAGATCAGTATCGCACTATTGTGACTGGTGCGTGAACTGAGGATTGCTGAAAAGGCTTTTATACACACGTAAGTTGAGATTGCAGAAAAATTCCTGCCCTGAAGTCGCCTGCTCCTGAAATCCTCCCGTTATGGATACTTGGGTGTCTTGTTTTTGCTGTTCCTCCAGATCCTGGTTTCAGTTTACACAGAACACATAACGTGTAGGTACAGGGTAGTCCTGCGTGAGCGACTCTGCCTGCTGCCCAGGGTGGCTGCTAGGAAGGTGGTTCTGAGACTCCCGACGTGGCTCCTTAGGACGTCTGAGATCTGGCAAAACATTCCGCTCTGGTTATAAATCCAGACCCACTCTTAATGGGGTGACTATTTGGGCTCCTCAAATTCCGGTTTCGGACATATGTCCCCAGCCTCGAGAGGAATAATCCCGCAGTATTGTGTCAGCACGTGTCCGGATCCATGGGAAATAACTGTCTGTGACTGTCATATCAATTAAGCCTGGATGTTATTTGTGTAAGATGTTAATAACTGTGCTGAGTGTCTTTCGTAGAGTGTTTCTAATTGCCTCCAAATCCATGGGCTCATCCATTTGTTTACAGAAAACGATCATTCTGCACAGTATCAGAAATCTCTGTTAATATTTCTACGTATGTTGTGTTCTTCCTGATTACTTTGGTTTGAACTTGACTCGCCTCAAGGATGACGGCGTTTGCCAGAATCTCAGGGAGCTGCTGGAATGACGTGGGTGAAGGAGTTAAATCGATCGAACAGCGACAGCTTCTGCCGCACTCTGGGGACGGGAGAGCTGGCTGGCAGTAATACGTCGAATCCTAACAAACGGAGCATTATTAATGTGCAAGAGGTGGTACGTATAATGAAAGCTTTACTCAAAGGAAAAGAATGAGCAATGTGTAATTGTTTTTTAAAAAAGAAAATGCTTGCAACCCCTCGCTGGGTGGTCTCAGTATGGAAGCCATATAGTCTGGAATTTTGATAGCTGTTTCATAAAGGGAAGACAAAAAAGCTGTTAAGACCTGTTGTTCCCCTGTAGTTTCTGTAGGAGATGTCTGTGTACCTTACTGATGCGCTCAGAAGAGCAATCCTTTAACAGCTATGAAGTCCACAGAACATCAGAAGTGCCTCAGTGCAGTGTTACTTAGTCCTGAGCTTTCCTGAGCAGTGGCTCGGTGTTACCCATCCGAGTTGCTGTGCCCTGGGTCTGCCCGCCGGCCCGTTGCTCGCCCTGTATGGCAGCAGCTGGCTCCAGGGGCCCGGTCCTGGATGATAGAAGCAGGATTTTCCAGTAGGGGCAGTATTGAATTTCAGTGGAGTAGATGGGTCCTCTGGAAATGCACAGCAGTCCAGTAAATAACATCCCCGCTATGCAACCTAAAGGCTTTTGTCTTGTCCAATGAGCAATTGCGGAAGCTTTGCTGAAAGACGTATTTTCTTAAATGCGCACAGATGATACAAAATGAACATGAGAACACTGTTCAGTACAGATGCCCTTTTACACAATCGACGTTTCTTGTGCAAGTGAAACTGTCAGACGCAGCCGAAGAGCAGAAAGACGGCAGCAGTGAGACGGCAGCAGCACAGGTTGTGTCGCATCCATTCACCTGTCTGCCCACAGAGCTCCTCGGAGAAACTCACAGCCAAGACTCAACTTGGCAGCAGCTGCTTCGTTTCTTTTTTTTTTAATTATTTAAATGATTGTCTCCTGTAGAAAACTCTTGACTGCATTTCCTTATTTTAAGACTTGTCAAAACTATGCACGCAAGATCTTTTACGTTTGATGTGAACAGCTTAAAAACATGTGAATTCTCAACTGTGGGTAAGATTTTGTCAGTACTGTGATTTTTCGTGACAATGGTAACTATAGACCAGTAACTATAGACTGGTAACTATGAACCGGTCAGCCTCACCTCCATCCGTGGGAAGCTGGTGGAACAAAGCCAGAGAGTCGTGGTCAATGAGCAGAGTCCAGTTGAGGCCTGGATCCAGTGCAGTGCCTCAGGGTCAGTGCTGGGGTCAATATTATTCAATATATTCATCAATGATTTGGACAAGGGAAGAGGTTCTGTGATTGTGTCGTGATGCTAGGTATTTCTGTGAGTGGGAAAGCTGGTCCTCAATACATCTTTATTGACAATCAGGTCAAATGGTGTAGTTGAAGGGGTTGGGAAAACACAGTTCTACTAAAATAACTGACAGAAGTCGTTGGCTTTGCTGTAGTGAAGACAATGGGCAGATGAGCCCCCTGGAGCGGGGGCGCCCCGTCCAGTCTCCGGGGGGCTGGGAAGGACCATCGCCGTGCTTTACAGTTGGTTCCAAGAGGATTGCAGAGGTCCCTTGTGACAGTACGGAGGCTCAGACTCTTATAATTGCAGGAACAGCTGATTTGATCCATTTTTCTCTTGCTGAAAGGCACATTCCTGCGCTGTTATCACAGCCCTGCAGCCAGCACTGTTTTCTCTGGCTGCTGCACGCAGGCTCAAGGGAGCGAGTGGGGACAGCACAGTCCTGGATGGAGCTGGTTGGGTGCAGAGTGGGGAGTCAGGTACCCTTCCCTTAATGTGTGAAGTCTGCCAGGGAAACCTGTAAATTATCTTTTTAAAGTGATGGACATAGGAACAGAATAACTGCGACCCCTGAAAGAAGAAAGGCTTCTGTTTCAGGAGCAGGACGTGGCCGTTCTCAGTGGGACCATTCCAGTGTTGGGTTTTCTGATTTATTTTTAATTGCTATAGATAGTGCCCTGTGTGTCTGTAAGGAATTCTCGTAGGATTTGTGTTGTATTTAAAGCATCTTACCATGCTGCTTGAGTTTCCAGTTGACTTTTCTTTTGCTCTTACTTAATTTTAGCATCATGCAAAAGGGTATTATCTTCCTTTTATAATGAATATAGTATCATTAGTTCAGATATTGAAGGGAGTTCTCCACCTTGACGTTGTCACCGAGACCTGTTATTATTTCGCTGTCTCAGTCTTTAGGAAGTACGGATTGTATAATACGTCTAGAAAAAGCAATTCTCACGTTTGGAGTCATGGTGTTTGTCTTCCCAAGTCGCTGTTACATGTGACGAAGCAACACGAGTCTTACAGATTCAGTGTGTATCCCAATGCTTGCCGGTGTGGAAATTGCCACCTCTGCTCACCCTCGTTAGATAAAGTCATTTCCTGATTTCTAGTTCAAACTCTCTCTGGCTTTGTGAAATTCTCCACTTGTGAAATGATTCCATTTAGAAGATGAGTTTCTGTAACTGAATATTACTGTTCATTAACATTTCACAGGGCTTTTGTTTAGCATGCGTGCTAGCCTTGGTTATATGGGACCTGTTGAAGGTAAAGTGGATTAGACTGTGTAAGTCATGTATGATCCATTCCCTGTGGAGCTCTAAAAGCCCGGTCCCTACTGTACGTCTGTTCTTGTTTGTTTGTTCGGGGTTTTCTGGTTGTGTTTTCTTCCCTGACCATCTGTCCAGCCCTGGGGTGTTTACCCTGACTGCTCAAGGTCTTTTAGGGCTGCAAAAGGAGCTCCTTGATTCTGTAGAGATAACCACCACATTTCAATACTTCAGGCACTGATAGATATTGCTGCTCTTTTTATTGAAAACAAAAGGAATTGCAGTGGGGGAAGTTTGAGGAAAGGGCCTGTGTACATCTGAGCTGCCCGTGAAAAACTTAGATGTACTTTTGCCTCTGCATCAGCATATTGTTGGTGATCCTTGGGCAAGCAGAGAAATGGCAAAAATTCAGAAGGATGCTACTTATCTGCAGATGCTGCCCTTCTCACGGAACAAACAGTTGTCCAACTTCACGGTGTGAGTCTGGAGGCTTGGCAGTGGAATTCATTCCCGAAGGAGCAGGCGGGTGCTGTCGCTGAAGGGCTGGATGTTTCCTGGAGGCAAACGGCTCAAGGCTGGGAGAGCATTGCGGTATCGGACGGCTGGCGCTGGTGTTCTGATGGAGGATAGCTGGGAATACCCTGACTGTATATATATAGTATATATATAGTATGTATATTGTATATATACCTGCAGTCTGACCTGTCTGCTAACAAACAATCCAAGCTTATGATGAAATGTTTGACTGCTGGCTACCATCTGAGCGTGCCCTCTTCTCCTTTGGGAAGGTGCAAAGAGGATGTGCCTATAGAGTACCAGTTCAGCTGCTTCTTTCTCACGTGGTTTAATGACCAGTCACATCGTGTGCTCGTGACCGTTCCAATTATAACGTGTAACAATGCAGAATCATCTCGGAAGGGTATAATTAATGTGAGATTCAGATTTAGAAAACCGCTGCGTCCATTTTGGAGGTCTTTAATTATAGATGCCAGAATATTGCGTCAGAGAATGGGATAATTTATTTCTTATTAGAAATGTTCTCATTCCCTCACAAATACCCATTTTTAGGAAAAAAAGCTGTCAATTGTGAAATGCACCTCGGAATAGTGCAGTGGAGACAGCGCACGTTCCTGTCGTCGTCAGGATTCTTGATAGAAATCAAGCACATATCAGTCCCTCATGCAGCATCGTCATTGTGCAGGAGATTGTTTTCCCCTCTCAGCTCCTTGCATTAATTGGCTGTGAATGTACACCATTTATTTTAGTGGTTAATCACTAATTTCTGAAGTGGCATTTCGCTATGGGGTTTTAAATCATTTCTTCCAGCTCCACTATAATGCCCCTGGCTTTTTGACCGGTCTGATCTGAAAGCTTTTGTCACGACTGTTTCAGTGGCTGTGGTTCCATGGAGGACACAGCACTGATCTTGGGGAGGTTCCAGCTGTGCTGTTTGGCTTAGCCTTTGGCCGCATGTGACCTTTCGGGAGGCTCTCGGTTGATGGGAAGCTCACGTTCAAGTGTCAAGACGTAAGTCACTTTGTGCAGCAGCGCTGTCTGATGATCTTCGGTAGCGTTCCCCCATCCACCAGACATTCACATGGACATTTCTAGCGTAGTCTTACTGAGAGTAACAGTTTGTATGCAAGACAACATCTGTAGTGCTATACCAGCCACTGTAGGACACCAGTTCTGAGATTGGGGGTGGCGATACTTGGCAACCAAAGATATTACGGCACTGCAGTGTGCACTCGTTGGCTTTGACTGATTACGAGACCTATCTGATGGAATGGTGTGGCAGGGGTTTTTAGCTGTATTGATCCACATCACTGGCGATTGTATAATCGGCAGTATTAATAAAGATAGAATTACTTCTGGTTTGTGATTTTATTCTGCTGCTTTTATGTCCTAGTGACTCCAAAGGTGAAACAGGGCTCTTTGGATGTGTTCTTTGTGGGTGAAATAGGGGAAGAGGTTACTTGTGTTTGCTTATAGGTTGGCAGTTCTATCTCTGCTTGATGTTCAGCTTCTTTACTGGTTCTCTGAAAGGTGATAAAGTAAGGCAAAAAAATCCATTTTCCTTTCTAAACCTCCTTTCTCTGGGCTTCTGAAACATATTTATGCACAGGCCCCCATCCCAACAAAGGACCCTTTGAGGGTCTTAGGGTAGTCCAACATTCCCTTCTTTCACATGAAATTAAGGGCCGTGATTTACTGCGGTGACCCGAGTGCTCTCATTTACAACCAGTGCCTCCTCGGGGTGCTTTAGTTATGCTAACGCTGTGTGTACGTGAGCGATGGGCGGCCTGGCGCAGCTCGCAGCGGTGCTCAGTGGGTGGAATTAAAGGAGTAGGTACACTTGGTTTGCCCGTTTGGTTTTCTTTCCCCTAGGTTCTGAAGTCTTTTGAGTGATGAAGGGGACACAGATTTATTTTTAATTGGCTGCTACATAGGTTTAGTTTTTGTCTCCGAATGGAGGTGGAGGGCATGCAGTGGAAAGGCCCTGTGGGCAGGCTCTGAAATGACTGTCCCAAAATCCAGGCAGCACGTCCCAGCTTGGTTGGCCAAGCCATTTCTGTTACCATGGGAAAGATACTCGAGAGCACAGAGCTGCTTAGCAGACATTTATCTGCCGAGATAAGGGATATGCAGCTCAGTCCCCCATCACTTGTTTCCATCCTTTCCCCTGTAGCATTTTTGACGTGCGCTTGCCGTCTTTGCTCTAATTTTGTACGTATTCTTGTGGCATTTAGCGGTGGACTTCAACAGAACATGCTTCGAGTTTTGCTTTGTAGCTAGAGATCTTAAAATGTTCTGCAACAGATATTTAGGGTGCAGTTTCATAGAGAATACTGCTTGAATCAAGGGGCCCCTGCTATTTTTACCTCTTATTCTGAACATGCAAAACCCCACAAGCCTTTATTTTTTCATGAGGAAACTGTTGGGTTAACCACAGGAGAAACCTGGCAATGCACACGATACCCAAAAGTACTGAGTGCAGCACAAGATGGAGCTTATTCTGTAAGAGTGACTGAAACACATCGGATGCTGTTGGACTTCTTGCAGGAAAATCTTTTTATAGGGGGATTTGGCAGGAACTTGTAGTGTATTGCACAATATGGGGCTTCTTCCACTTTTATCACATCCTCCGCTGCCACCTCCTCCTCCTGTCAATGTTTCTCCCAACAGGTGGTTACTGTGGAAAGCCCAGGAATCTTCTTCTCATGAAACGTGGTATTACAACTTATTCTAAGGAGAGTGAGGCAGTTGGAGCTGCACACCCTTCCCTGTCCCTCTGAGGTTTCCCTCTTGGAAACGTTTCAAGACGGAAGCACAAGCTGGGCTGAAGCGGAGTGGTGTCCGTGACCTCCCTGAGGAGACACGTGGTGGTTGCCATAAACTGGTGCGCTGTGACGTTCCCGGTCGCGGTTTAACCCCGCGGCCGCTCGCTCCCCCACCGGTGGGACGGGGGAGAGAGCTGGAAGAGTAAGTGAGAAAACTTGTGGGTCGCCATAAAGAGGCGTTAAAAGATGTCCTGAGTGCGACGTGTGGTGTGGGGTATCCCTGGGGTCAGGTGTCCTGGCTGTGCCCGCTCCCAGCCCCTTGTGACCTGGTGCAAACATTGCCTGGCAGCAGCCAATTCATTAAGCACCATCAGGTTTATATTGGATCCAGCTCCCAACCCTGAGCATTACACTATTTCTCCGAAATTGTGCACAGCCACAGATTCGCTTTGAAGTAACAGGTGAAGATGCAGGTTCTTTTGGAGAATATTGCTGTGAAATACGGTGCGGCAGCAGAGGGTCTGCCTGAAATGTCTTCCTGCCTTGTTCCTATTTATTATGCTTGGCATACAGTATAAATGTACCGAAAAGTCACGGAGTTACCCTTGGCAACGTAATTCCTCCGCTTAGTGGTCTGTGGTGCTTGCCATTGTCTTAATAGCTTTTCCACTCAGGTTTTCGGGGTGATGCTCCCGTCAGTTGGGCGTTACGGTTGCAGTGCTTTGTCATCTGCTCTTTTCTTGCCTCTTATTTTTATCTGTCCTTGTCTGTCTTGTCCTTCACTTTACCAGAAACAAAACATCCTTTGTGGCTGTAAACTCAGCATGCCAAATAGTTTGAATAACTGTAGCACTCCAAGAGCGAATGTAAAACATAAAAGCGACAGTAAATTCCTTTTAATGCCGTCCTATAACAACAAGAATTCCCAGTTCAATAATTGGGGCAGTAGAATGGTTGACCTCGTTGTTTGATGCAACCATTAGCTTGCTTGGCTTGGTTCAAAGTCTGCTTACATTCTGTGCTTAACTTTGCAGCCAGTAATTTAGTGTTAATGATGCTGCATTCATTAACATCGCAATGAGACCTCTTTTTCATGCTTTTCTTCGTTAGGGCAAATCATTCAGTTACCTGAGTCTCTGGCTTAACACATGCGAGCATGAAGCATGGGCTCTTTTACTGCCTCTGTTGTGGCCGTGGAGGGAAGGGCCCTGAAAGCAGGCGGCTCGGTCATTTCTGTGGCCGCAGTTCGCATTAAGCCTCTGTCACACACAGAGGTCAATCAATAGTTTGATGTTATAATATGAAAGGGCTAGTTAGCGTTATCCTTAAGGAGATTCCGCCGAGGTTTTGTTTCATTATTTTCAGACATATTTCCTGTTGTAAGCTCCTAAGTCGTGTTTGTTTCGTTGCGAGAATTCCCTTGGCTCCCTTCGCTCGCTGTTCACGCGCTCTGGTTCGCTTCTGCGAGGTTGGTTGGTTGTTGCTGTGGAATTGTTTTGAGCGTTAGGTAGTGAACAGATTTCCTCCTTAGCATAGATCACACATGGGAGAAGGGAGAAGAAAAAGATAAATGATTCTGTGGGTATTTCAGAAAAGGCTGGAGTTGAGTAACCAGGTTGAATCTGGGGCCTCACAGCCCTTCTGGATCGTAGGGGAGAGATGTGCAGTGCAAACAGCCCGGCATTTGTGGTGCGTGTATGGTTTTCACAGTCTGTTAACTTTCAGGACATAATTGCATTGTCAGCTACGTTTTACTGATTTCTGCTCTGTGGTGCGGGTCATTTCCAGGGGCTCCAGCACAGCTTTGTTTTGTATCTGAAACAGCACTGGGGCGGGGGAGGCAGCGTGAGCAGGCTCCGAGGGGTTGGGTTGGTGTGTGGAAAGCCTGCTACACACCAAGATGGTTTGTTCTTAGGACCACGATTTGTTCTCTTATCGGGGAAATGGGGGTCCTGCTGGCGTTGGACGGTCGTGCTGTTTGTTGGAGCCTTGCTGTGCCCCTGGCTGAGCACGTCCACCTAGACACCAGCTGGCCCAGCTGCCAGACAAAGCCTGCGGACGGGCAAATGTAGATCAGGTTTTATCTGGCTCCTCCTTCCAGTTCTCACTTGAGCCTGCTGGAGATGTCTGTGTGGAAACCGGAGCTAGCGGGTGCCTTTAGAGCTCTCAGATGAGTGTGTAAAGCACCATGGCCGTTGTTTGAAAGTCGGCTTCTGCTCCCGCCTATGCCCCGGGGCCGCTCCGTCACGGCAGAGGAGCCAGCTGCATCTGTTCCTATTTCAGATCGTTCACCCTTTAGGATGGCTTTCAGCGTGTGTCATCTGTACAGAGGCTTGCAATCCCCATGCTGAATAAGTAATCATAAATAGCTCTGAGAACGCAGGCTGGGAAAAGAGAACCCGTACGTTGAACTGGAGGCTTTGTGCAACTGCAAGGTTGCAATCTGCGAATCTGCGGGGACAATCAGGCGTTCGTAGGAGGTTCGGTTGCTGGTGGCTTGTTAGTGCCCAGGGCAGCAGAGCGCGCTTGGCTAAGAGGGTTTGCTGAAGCCTTATTGAGGTTGGGCAGGCGGTTTTACAGGGCCGTGCTAAGCTCTTCCTTTGAGGTTCCTTTCTGGCAAGCGTTTTGTGGCTACTGACATGAGTGAACTGCTAAACGTGAACCATAACTCTTGGATAGTTGCTTGTGCACTCATGGAAGCACATGGGCCAAATTTGTTTGAATAAAGTGTCATCAGTTTCCTGGTTTATTATGTAGGATGGGGAAGAGACGATGAGGGATTTCTTCACCTAATGTTAAGCCTTTAGATTTTGGTCAGACTGAAACCTACCTCATATTCAGAAGGCAGCTTGCCCACAACTTGAACTTGGTATTTATCGCTTCACTTGTCTGGTCCGCATTGTCTTCGTGCTTCTTGCAGTCTGTACTATCTGCCTGTGGCTGCTGGGGAGCGGGGGGTCATCTGGCACATGCACATAGCATTTCATTGTGGAATACAGAAATACATTGTGGCTCAAAATAAACCCATCCATGGCTCTTGAGAGTGGAAGAAAGCTTTCCAGACCCACTATGGTCTTCATTACAGCAAAGAAAGCAGTTGTTAGCGGCAGGCAAAATTTATTCAGGAGATTGCTATTTCTGCAATTTCAGGGTTGTGCAGCTGTGTGGGGGGACTTGATAATACACTAGCCGGGGGCCCCATCTGTTTCTAATAAAACACGTAGGGGAAAAAAATGCCAAAGTGGCAGGCAGGAGCAGTTGTGTAGCACAGATTGGGAGGCGAGGCCCAGCAGTTGGCTGCTGCCAGTTTCCCCTCCCTCCCTTTCCGCATCTCCACGATGAGGACTGAGCGTCTAAGGAGGGATGCGAGATGCTGCAATCGTTCTTCTCCCTTTCTTGTGTTTAGTAGGAATATGGATCATTATTTAGGCCCCGAATGCTGTCTGAAACATGAGCCGTAGGTTGCACGGCCGCAGTCCTGGGGAGCCCCGCGGCAATGGTTCTCTTTACACCCCAGCGCTGCTGGGTGCAGTGGCCCCAGCACAGGGTCCGTCCTGTTTCTACAGATGAAAGGAATAGATTAGTTGTCTGCTACTGAACTTCTTGAAATGCCCGGTCATGAGAGATACCCCAGCAGATCAGGTGGGAGCTTTAATGGAACATTTTCCACCTTTACAGGAGTTCACAAATGAAGCGGTATAATTTAAGGCATAAAATAATGAGATTTTTTTTAGGAAGAACTCAAAACTCTTGTTCGCCTTGCTTTCACATGGCAGTCACAGTTCTTCCCTCCACGTGAAGGCATCTTGAGACAGTGGAAAACGGGGACGTAAGATCCTTCCTTGCCCTTCCGCGGCTGTTAACCTTGTGTTGTCTGACCGAGCCAAAGCCCTGGCTGAATTACAGTGGAAAGCACGCTCGTCCTTGACTGCGGTGATGATGCCTCAGTGTGCGTCTGTAACGGATGGAATGTGTTTAGAGTTGGACTCCCAGGAGACAGGATGGTAACAGACTTGAAAGCACCCGAGCTTTGATTTTTTGCTTAGAAATGGATGCTATGTGAAGATTAGGATCTTGGTGTATTAAGTGTTATGTGAACATATGAGAAAAATAACAGGTGGTGCTTTTGGAGAGCATAATTTCTCTTGGAGAAGAAGAGGGCAGGGTTGGAATGGGTTGAGAAGTGAAAAGAGAATAAGGAGTGGAATGGTTGGAAACAGCCTGGAAGTTGAAGGGACTCTTCATGTTTCCTCATTGCAGAGTGCAGAAGGGAATTCCAGCCGTGTACCTTTCCTCAAGTGGAACATTGGTGACGTTGTCTCATTGCTGTTTAGGCTCCTGCTCATTTCATCACAGTGAAAGTGTGGTCTAGAATCCAAGGTTTCGTTAGATAAATGAAGCATAACGGGCAGAATGGTGACTGCTACAACAGCTCACGTCGGGAGCAGTGTCCCAGTGTCCTTTCAGTAGAAGGAGAAGCCCAGGCCTTGTGCTGGCTGGAAATGTACAGGTGAGATTGGCTGAAACGCTGCACACAGAGGTGAGAGCAGCTGGGTGCATGGCAGTGACACCGAATGACCCCGGGAGTCCACCCCAGTGATAACTGCATGGGCTTTAAGTGCTGTACAGCTTTACACCATGCAGATATTTAAGGAAATGCATTACTGTCTTTGCTTGCACTGTGTCATACCAACTCTGATCCTAGTTTGCAAGGACTTGGAAGCGTGATTGTATAATTGTGAATGATATCCCTTCGTAACGCTGAGAGCGAGCCGCTCCAGCTGCGCTGGGTTCGGTACGGATGGCACGAGGAAGCGATGTTCAAGTTCACTGGAATAAGGGCGGTTTCGGTTTGTCGTGCACTATCCGAATGGTGTGATCTGTGAGCAGGTGGCTCCTGTGTGCAAAATGAAAGGGAAGCAAGGCTGCTGTTGTCGGAGTGATTTGTGACGTGATACTCGGTGTCCGAAGGAATCGGGGATGTGCTTGAGAAACTGTTGGCTGAGGCACCATCAACACACGAAGAAGGGGCAGTGCTGGAAAGGAGAAGCAGCCATTTGCGAACCCGATATTAAGCATTCCCCTCTCAGATGCAGCGTTTGCTCGTTCTCATAACCGAGGGATTGTGCAGCTTTCGATTTGCGATGTGGGTTGGGGGGGTGTCGTTGGTTTTATGTGGTTGGTTGGTTTGTTTTGTGTGTTTTCTTTGTTCCCCCCCACCTCGGCTCAGAAGTCCCCAGGTAATCACTGATGCAGCCTGGGAACCAAATTACTGGGCCTTTGTACGCTGAACAATGAATAATGTGGCTGAACTGAGCCATTCCTGACAGATTCCGCTTTTCTTCCTCCTTGGATCCTTCAAAGGAGGAGATGGGCATTGTGGTCCTTTCTGACCTTAAAATCTATGGATTCAGGAGGGAAAAATAAATCTATATATAATGTTTCTAGGTGTAATCCAGGAAATTGGCCTGAGTCCTAGTTTTCCTGGGCAGTGACAAAGGATTATTTCATGAGCTTGGTGGGCACGGGATGAGGGACCTGAATACACGGTTTTCTGTCCATGGGATTCTTTCTCGATCTGCACTGCTGGCGTGGCCATTTCTGCAATAGCTTTTGCCAAGTTGAATTCTGATCTATTGATTTGGAGCATGTAACATTCCATGCTCTTGAGGCAAATGTTACTATGGTCCTTCTTGATTCAGTAGGGTTTGCGGAGCTCACGTCGTCCTCTGGCTTGTAACAGGACGTGCATTCCGGTGCTTGGGGGCCGTTCAGAACAGACAATCCAGGCACGTTTGATTAGTGTTACGTGTGAGCTCCAAAGAGTGCATCATGGAGCTGCAACAGCAGACCTGAGGGGTGAGAGATGTTTATTGTAGGAGGAAGCAGCCACCTCTAGCACGTGTTATTGTGGTGGATTGCGGTTGGTTCGTCTTTGGTTTTAGTACCATCTTGGTAACAGGATGAACAGGGGAATGTTCAGTTCTCTGCATTTGTTGGCACTAAAGAATCACAGAAAGGGGTTGAAGGGCCCTGGAAAGCTCACCCAGTGCAATCCCCCATGGAGCAGGAACACCCAGCTGAGGTTCCACAGGAAGGGGTCCAGGCGGGTTTGAATGTCTGCAGAGAAGGAGACTCCACAACCTCCCTGGGCAGCCTGGGCCAGGCTCTGACACCCTCACCAGGAACAAGTTTCTTCTCAAATTTAAGTGGAACCTGTCGGGGTTTTCTCCTGCAGCCCGGGTCTGCTCCGTGTGCTTCGCAGCTCCCGCCCAGCTCGGCTGAGCCGCTCCCTCTGGCGGCCGCGGCGCCGCACGCTGCGGTTCAGCCGCGCGGGGGCTGTAGGGGTGAATTCCACACTGCCAGCGGAGGTCGTGTGTGTTTGTTTCAGAATGCAAGCTAGGTACTTGATTTACCTTTTACTGTTCGTTCAAACAAATAAACCAAGTAGATATTTTTTTTTTCCCTTGGAATAAAAATGTTTCAATAACTGCTTTGATCTCTGCTGAAAGAACTTCTGGTGCACATGTGAAATGCATTTTATAGGCTGTAAGTTTCTGAGACCTTTTCTAAAGAGGTTGTTGTTTGGTCCTTACTGATGTTTTGCAGGCTTGCGGGGGAGATGTGGCTTCATGGAGAAGGTTTTTGGTGTTTCTTCATTTCACCTCTAACAATTAGCACAAGAACTTAAGTGTAGAATGTAGCAATTAGTGTAGGGTCCTTAGCAGAGAACTCCGGCGTGGGTTTTTCTGGTGTTACAGTGGTGCAAGGCAGTCGTTTGGGCGAGATTTGCATCCATCCTTTGCAGCTGAGATCTAGAAAGGTTATTGTTTATGTGATAGATCGAAAGGCCTCCCAGTGCTGGGTGTAGACTGTGGTGAAACAGTAGTTCCCGCACAAAGATGCTTGTTTTCTTTATCTCGCCTCATTTCAGTGGTGGAGTAATTGCTTCTGTCTGTCTGTCTGTCCGCCCAGCTCCCTCCATGAGCCAGGTCCCGTGTCTCTTTGTCCATCCCTGGAGATATCCATGGGGGTATGTAGGTCCTATGGCAGGTTCTGGATGGGAAGCAAGAAGTGCTTGGACCCCAAGACCTGGCCTTACTGCAGGGAGGGACACACAGACGGCTGCTGTGGCTTTCAAAGCAGATTGGTAATGGGAATTATTGATCACCTCTGACAATTTCATTGTATCCATTTAGGTTTTATGTAGGACATCATTCTGAAAGCTTCATCCCTGCAGTCTCTGGAGGGCTGTTTTTGCACCTTGCTGCTCAGCTGTTTCTCATTCTGAAATGAATGCAAGAATTGGATGTGTTGAGACCGACCCGTGTTAATTTTTGACTCATGTTGCTGGTGATTTTTGCAGAGCTGTGGGTCTGGGTGAGGTCAGGAGGTGCTGTAAAAACAAATGTTGGTTCTTGACAGCAGGCAGAATGTTGTATCTGGGAGATTCAGACACTTGCACATCTCGCTGCTCCCTGGGGGCTTCTTATAGTAAAGAGCAATTAATAATGGTAACAATCATTCTAAAAGGGTTTTTAGTGGCATGTTATCTTTTTCTATCTTTAATCATGGCAACACAATGATCGGTTTATTATTTCAGCAAGCGTCTACGTGGATTACTTTGTGTGTGTCTTTGTTTGAGAATGTTTTCGTTGCTCTTGTATTCTCAGAGGACATTTGTCTTGTGCATTTTCTGTTCTGTGTATCGTATAACAGTGGTGGGTTTTCTATGCTATTATTTGTCGTGAAGCAGAAGGCCCGTGGAAGGAAAGGTATTGAGCAGGGAATCCTCAGGTGGCCCGAAGGTTTTTGCCCTCACGTATCGCTGAAACCAGCTTGAGTAGAACACTCCAGCTGATCCTCCAGCCCTACCCTCCCTGCTGTCTTTTGGGGTGTTGTTCCAAGCTAAAGTTCTCATACGAACATTTTAAATAGCGGCAAAATGTGGGAAAGCTACTAGAGCAGCCCTGATAGCTGCCGTGTGCGAGGTGTGTGTGACACAGAGGTACAGTGTCCCCGGTTGCGTTGGATCCAGCAGGACAAGCTAAGAGAAGAACACAGTGCCGGAGAACAGACACAGGTTGTGAGACGGTGAAGTCCGTTTTGCGCTGACATCAGATGGATTCCAGTAAGAGGCGGTAAAGAGTTAATTCACATGTGTGTGGCTCAGATGTACATGCAGAGATAGGGGAGCATCAGAATAGACTTGGAGGTTTGGGGTGTTCTGCTGTATCTTAGACTTAAGGTAAATAACTTGTTTCTATACATCCAAATAACGCTGTGCTGAATGGTTGGCCAATCATTCTCCATTCATTGCTAGTCGGATGTTTAGTTATATTACCGCTAATTTCAAGATTTGCCGTCAGACTGCCAGCAATTATTGCTGAGAGCCAGCTGAATTTTCCCCAGTAACTGTAAGGTATCTGATAACTGCTCTCGTTTGGACGTAGGCTGGGTCAGTTGTTTATTCAGATGGAGTCACCAGCCACTAAATAAAACCATAAGCCAGCTTCATTAAGAAAACCACAGGCCTCTCACATGGTTGCAGTGATGATGATGCTTGCAAACTCGCTTCTCCTGCTGATTCTATTCTAGTGAGGGTATAAAGTTGAGGCAGGGCAGAGCCGTTCCTTGGGCAAAATCAATGGAGGAGGAAGGTGAGCAGCTGGCATTGCTATGGAAACAAATACCGCATCCCAGAAGAGCCTTGGGGTGGTGCAGGGAGTAACAACAGCCTGCTGGGGTTGTGCAGGACACGCGGGGACCTCATTGCTGTGACAGTGAACTTCACAGGCCAAATGGTTCAGGTCCTGTCGAGAGGTTCTGGAGGAGTCAGAGAACAAAACAATGTGAATGCAGCCAAATGCAAAGTAAGATGAAAATAAAAGGATTGTGGCTTGACCAGGCTGATTTTGCTTCGCTAGGGTTATAGATTTGTGCTTACATTTTGGTCAGTGGCTTTGGTAGAGCTGCAGTGGCTCTTGCACAGATTAGTTAGCCCTATTTTGTAAAGCCTTTATGGTTTTAATGCAAGGCTGCCTCTTTGTAATCTTAGTGATTAGCTGTGGGTTAGGCCAGGTTTTCAGAATTTACAACCTCCACCTGTTATTTTCCTTTCCATCAAACCTACCGTAGCAGAGAGTTCATTTTTTATGGGCTATTTTATGTGTGCAATATAAATTATATGTGCTGAGCACTTGATGCCAGAAGCCACTGCTGTGACTGAAGTCATTTAACTCCAGCCAGAGACCAATGTACTGAGGAGGTGTAAGTTAAAGTGCAGTCCTGGACAAATAAAGGTAACCAACTTTTATGCATATTTATGCCTTGGCCTAAGTCATCTTTTCTTTCCTGTATTTGGGCTCAGAGTAGTGAAAGGAAAGTTATTTAACTAAAGTTATTAACTAAAGACGCTTTGCATTTGTGACATTGTGTGGATGCTTCCATGTTCCCGTTAGAGCAGCCTCTGGCCATACCAGCTTCTGACTTCTGACGGCCTCTGGGCGACAGAAGGGTGACTGGAATTCAGTGCATCCCAGGCATGATCCTGCCGTTAAATTCGGGTTCTCCACACCGCTATTGCAATGTGCTGGTTTGACCCAAATTGCTGTTGTGACACAGCTTGTCTGTTTTGCGATAGAAACCTGAAATCATGTGCTCATTGAGGGAATAAAGCATTTTTGTCTTGATGTTACAGTTAATTTCAAGAGATCAGCTTAGTCCTAGTTGTAAGGTTCATGCTGGAGATGGGGTCATCTGCTGGTAGAAATCCCTTTTCTCGGGCCAGGTTTGATGGGTCTCTGGTTCTGTTTGAAATTGGTGAGCGTTACCTGCTATTTGCATTCGTATAAGATGTGATGGTGTGTATCTGAGTTCATGGCAGTTTGAAAATATGAAGTAAAGGTAAGAGATTTTCCGCCTGCCCGTTCTCATGCAACGTTACAGGCCTGGGGTGGCTTACAGGAGATGATGGGCTGTGAGATGAAGAGCTCTGTTTTATCCCACCTGATTTGGGGTTACAACACAGAGAAGGCATTCGAATCTGAAGAGGCTGTTTGGCCTGGTAGTGAATACAGGCGAAGAGAACCCCGATGTCTCTCTCGTTTCCAAAGCCGATGTTATTGCGAGACTGCCGCGCTTGTAGGGACCGAGAGGGACCGAGTCCGGAACTCTGCCAGCTCTCTTCGTTTCTGAGGAGCAAATGCTCAGCTGAAATGTTCTTTGACTTGCGTAACTTAGGAGTTACAGAGATTCAGAAGAGAAATACAACAAGAATGGAGGCAGCGGTTGCAGATACCCAAGGAGAAGAGCATCAGCATTCACTGAATTAACTGGCTGGCGATGCTAACTATAACCCCTTAACAAATGGGATTGTCCCAGTAAAAATCAAACTAGGCGTCCTATGTTTTTGAAAGCTGAGATAACTGTGGAAAAGACCCCAAGCGACCCAGAGCTGTGCCGTGTCCTTCCTCGTGAATGAAGTTGCTCATGTTTGCTATGGTGAATTCTCGCTGCGTTTCCAGGAGACTTCCCAGAGGACGATATATGAAACGTTTTCTTGCCGCCTGGCAATTGGGTTTCTGTTTATCCTGTCGCTCACAGCTGATGCTGTAGGACATTTGGATACACCGAGGTGGCCAAGGGCAGGTTTGGTTGGTTGAATATTCTATTTGTTTCTTCCCTGGGATCACCGCTTTTTTAGCTGCTTGGAGCTTGTGTAAACTACTCATCTTCTATATGTTGCAGTGCCTGAATGAGGAGAGCCGCTAATTTATTGCCTGTAATTTGACATCAGTCTGACAACTATGTAGTTAAAATAGTAATGCAGCAGCAGTAACCAAGCTCATTTCGCTCTTGCCTGAAGGCATTTTCACTCCTGCGCTTGTGGAGCAAGTAGGCCAGTGTATTAGTATATTACACTTCTTAATCCTTTGGTTTCTGTTTCCATTGTATTAGTGCTTTAGGTTTTATCCAAGGGAAAGATGTCATAACGGTGCTAGCAGTCCCAACCATTTTCTGAAGCTCTGGAGGTTCTGTCAATGTGGTAGTTCCAAAAGGTCTTCGGTTAACACACTACTTTAGGTGTTATTACAGCCTACTCACACATTACAGTGGTGTTCCCAGAAGCACTGGGTTTGTTTAGATGTTTCTGGGCATTTGGTGAGTTACTGACCGTCTGCCCTGCGCCGGGGCTTTGTCCTCGCTGTGTGGGTGGCTGGGCTGGCTTTGTTCACCATCACCGGGGACTCGTACGAGTGAGCGGTGTCGGGGTTTCCAGGGGCGCTGGGCTGGCTCTGCTCTCGTCGGAAAGCGCTCCGGTTCCCCTCGTGTGGCAGGGATGCTGTAACCGAAGGAGCTGCGATGCACCGATGCTTAGCACGCTTTACACGCTGCTTCTGGCCGCCCCTGTGCGTTTCAGCAAGGAACACGCTCCATAGACACTCTCACTCTACCGTGTGAAGTTTCCGCTGTTAACATGACGTGGGTTTAGTTGACTTCCCCCACAGTGTAGGTCCAAACCACTTGTGTGCCAAGATTCTGCCAGGGTGAATTTTTATAGCCAAGCTACAAATCCTAGAGACTACAAGTTTATAAAGTAGATGCTGACACAGCACATCCCATACAGCAAGAGCACTGCAGTGCATCCAGAAAAGATTACAGATGTGCATCTCTGGACTTCATTGGGTGTAAGCCAAATCGAGTCCTGGTGTAACACTGCTGACTTTGCTCATGTTACACTTGCACTCTGTCTGGCCCTCTGGCACTAACAAGACTTGAGTGGATATCTCTCTCTTCGAATGGTATGCAATCTTTCATACCCTCCTCCTGTTTTCTTAGGGCTGGCTTTGATTATGCTCTGTGTAAGCAGGGCTTAACCCAGGCCTGATAAGGCTTTTGAAGTGTCCTCCTCTCTGGGGTAAATAAAGAAATTTGAGCAGAAGACGTGCGTTCCTTATTTTTCAGATGAAAAGTGTCTGGTTTTGGCAGACACTGGTACAGGCAACTAATAGGATTTTTTTAATGTTGTGTCGTGCAAAACCAGCGATGCTGTGTGAGTCCTGAGTACGCTCTTTGGCCACCGAGGGAGCCGAGCCTATTAAGTGATGCTGTGTTTGAATGTGAAGTGCCAGGTCACTGCTGGAAGGAGCTGTGGAGAGGAGCTCTTGTATTCCAGATGCAAAGAAGATTACAGAAACATGTAAACAGAGAGGCCAGATGTTGAGGTCACCCAGCGTAAGCTGTGCAGATTCCTGAGTGCGGCACGGAGAACAGAGCCGCGTTAACCACGGCGTCTCCGAGATGGAGCAGGAAGGTGGATGTGTGGATGTGCAGCCGGAGCACACGCTGCCCACAATCAGAGCTCCCCCTGCTTTTTGTGAGAGCCACGGCTGTCCCAGTCGTTCAGAAACCTGTGGTTGGGAGCACCGTGCTGAGCTGGAAGTGAGACAGGGTGGTGGGCAGGGGCCGTGCCCTGTGCTGCCTGCGTGCGCTGTGTTCAGCAGCGGGGCGCAGAGCATCCTCCTGCACACCAGCTGCGTTGGGAAGCGCTCCGGTTCCCCTCGTGTGGCAGGGATGCTGTAACCAAAGGAGCTGGGATACACCAATGCTCAACACGCTTTACACGCTGCTTCTGGCTGCTCCTGTGCGTTTCCCTCACAGCCCCTGGGCCACCAGTCTGTGGTTCTGGGGCTTTTTGGTGTGGTGTGTTCCCTTTTGTTGTGTGTTTTCTTTTAATAATTTCTGGGGTTTTTGCTGTATGTTTGCTCGTGTGTGTTTGGTCTTGTGTGTGCTTTAGTTTGTCGGTTTGGTTTCATTTTTAGGTGGTTCTCCTCCAAATGTCGCTTTGGTTACGTCTTTCTCTTTGCATTTTACCGTGACGCTACAGTAAGCTGCTGTTTGCTCCCTCTCTGCATCTTCCTGTGCTGATATTCCCCCAAGGTACCACCAATCCCCTCCTCTGATTCATGGCAGAATTACCGAGCGGTTACCATGGCAACGGGGAGGAATTGGATCTGCAGCCCAGCTGAGATCAATCCCAGCCTCCTACTCCTGAGCAGTCAGCGTATTTTTAATAAAGTGACTGTGTACGGGCGGCATGGCTTTGTCTTGTTAAGCCTTTGTTGTATATTAAATCCTGAGGGCTTTCACTATAATCTGCTGAACTCACGAGCTTTACAAATCCCGCCCTGTGGGCACTGGAGCCAGTAGATATCTTTTCCTGATCAATTTTGTTTATTTCTGGAATTTGGTAGGCACTGCGGAGTTCAATTGGGGAACCATTGCTGGAAGCGAAGGAAATTAAAGGCGCAGCCTTTAAGAAGTAAAACTGGGGTTGTGCATTTAAAACTCATTTTGTCCATATCTTTGTTTGCCAAAAGGCGATGCATTTTCTCTTCGCTTCAGTTGCGTGTTGCAGAGGAACGGAATCCAGAGGAGAGCAGCGCCCGGGTTGCAGCACCTCCCGGTTTGCTGGGTGCGGGCTGCGCTGGAGCCGAATGCGGAGAGAGGGGCAGGCTGCTCCGCATGGGCAAGCGCACCCTGCCGTAGGCTCCTGCCCGCTTATTTCAGCCACAGAGAAATGGCAGACTTGTCATGTAGCACGTGCCGCACATAACAATTCATGCTGTGAAGTCAAAAGGATTTAGTTCGTTCTTTATTCCTGAAGCTCAAATCAGAACCTCGAGGGTCAGCGGCGGAGTGGCAGGAGGCTGGAGGAGTAATGGTTCTATGGGGGAGGAAGGCTGGGGGGTGAACTCGCATTTATCCTAGGGAACCATGAGGGATTTAACCCCCCAGTAAATTTGCATTGGTGCAGGTGTGCAGTGAAGCGTGTTCAGTGCGTTCTGTTTGCGTGGCCCCAGACGCGTCTGGAACAGCAGAGCGCGCGTTCCCTTCCCGCTGCGTGGGGAAGGGCGGCTGCAGCTCACCGTGCTTCCTTCGCACCCCGCTTCGCTTGGCCCCTTTGGATTCAGACAGACGTGGAACCAATACCGGCAATTAACACACTTTCCTCTGCTTTAAGTGGCAAGTTATTTACTTAACAGGTAAAGCCTGCTGTGTTAGCCTCAGCCTTAGCCCAGCAGGGACACATCCTCCCTGCCTCTTACCAAAATTATGCCTTAATTTGAGCTCATTTCTTTTGTTGAAATGCAAAACTAATTATATTTAACTACGGATGAACAGGAAGTTGCATTAGCGGAGTTTTTCAGATCAGTAGGGAGTTATTCAGCATTATTTGGGGGCTGGGGAACTTTGCAACCAGATAAAAGATATGGGGGAGGGCAGAGCTATAAAAAGTGTTATTGTGTGATGATGAAGAGGCCTTTTAATGCAGTTATTATGTGATGCTAAAAAGGCCTTTATTGCTCCAAGTTGGAAGTGGAATACAAATGAGCTCCCAGTCTCTATTAAATGAAGAGTGGGAAAAATAGTCTCAGTTTCCCTGAACTGCCAAGCAAAAATAACAATTAAGTAGTGATTAAAATCCGTAGCAGTTCTGGGTTGGTTAGCTTGATCGTACACTAAGCAATAAAGTCTAACAAGTAGGGAGCGGTTGTTTGTGTCATTTTAAGGCATAGTCCCTTGTTATGATCAACCCGTTTATCCAGGTTTTGAGGTCAGCAGATGGTTTTGCTGATAAAGGTTGGGTGAAACAATTCGGGTTGAATTCTCCCCGGTGTAAAATAGGTACAGATGAGCTCGATGCGAATAATTCAGAGGAAGGTGTCTTGTCAGATGGTCCCTGGTTTCCAGAAGCCGTCCTGAGTGTCCCTGCTGAGGGTGCTGGACCAGCAGAGCAGGTGATGTGGGATTCTGCCCTGCACGTGTCCAGCTGGCAGGTGGTGGTGCTGCTACGGGGACAGGGAGGGACGGCAGCACGGAAACCACGGCTCAGGGTGGCTCTGCGCTTGGAGGAAAACGGTGTTGGTGCCTGTCGAGATACTTCATGTGACCTTAACGTCCTAAGTTACAAAGGGGTTGGGACAGATGCACGGATAATTCTGTAAGGCTCTGTGGGAGTGCTCCTGATAAGATGGATGGGTTGCTATAGGAGCCCTCTGTGTTTAGAGGGTAATCAAAGTACTGGATAGCATTTTGGAAGCCGCTGCTAAGGATCCCCCACTTCTGTCACCTTGGCAGTAGGATCAACGTGTAGCTCTGTGTTGGTGTAGAACACTCACACTGTCAGTCATGGGGACTGGAAGGCTGGCAAAGCTTTTTCTGTTGAAGACCACGATAGCCTGACCATGTTCTGTGTGCTCCTTTCTTTTCCAGCCTCGCTACAAGTGGACATTGTTCCAAGCCAGGGGGAGATCAGTGTTGGAGAGTCCAAGTTCTTCCTATGTCAAGGTGAGTGGTGGCTTATGGCACCAGTTGTCTCGGTTTGCTGGGAAGCTCGATCTGTGTGCTAACTCTGGGATAGAAACGCCAGTGCCAGGTCTAGCTCAAGACCTCCTCTTTCTGTCTTATATACCCCTGTGGTTTATAAGACTGAGCAGCAAAGGCAACACGAGCTGTTTACTGGAAACAATAAATGTGTTTTCCCTTAAGAGCTGACGACAGAAAGCAGCTCCGGATAAACAGGTGTTAAAATGAAAAAGCAGGTACTGAAGTGTTGTCTCTAAGCTTGAGCAATAGGCACAGCAATGGCACCGCGCATCATGCCACGAGTCTTTGATCTGAGTTTAGAATTAAGCCTGTTGTTCTTCCAAATCATTTCTGCAATCAGCTGCTAACAGCAGTGATGGGAGTGCTGGGTGACTTGAGAGCTGCTACCTCTGCTACTAAGGATTTTAATGCTGCTAGAAACCTGCATTTCTGGTGGCACTGTTTCCTGTCTGCTTGCTTCTCAGGTACCAGAAGCCCTTTCCCTGGGTCAGTCTCCTGCATAGCGCTACTGCTTGTATTTAATTCCCTCTGTGCAACTTTTTCGGGGCACTCATTTGAATTTACGCTGTTTTCTTTTCTTGTCCCCAGTGGCAGGGGAGGCCAAATACAAAGACATCTCCTGGTTTTCCCCTAACGGTGAGAAGCTGACGCCGAACCAACAGCGAATCTCAGTGGTGCGAAATGATGACTTCTCCTCCACTCTCACCATCTACAACGCCAACATCGATGATGCTGGCATCTATAAATGCATTGTCAGCAGCGCGGAGGAGGGAGACTCTGAGGCCACCGTCAACGTGAAGATTTTCCGTAAGAGAGCGTCCCTGAGGCTGTTTTCTGTTCCACCTTGTGCATGTATGAGGCAAGATTAGGGAGGAAGCCGTTCCCAGAAAAGGCCGGTTCTAAAGGGGAAAAAGGAGGGTGAAAAGAAAGAGGATGCTAAGGAGATGCAGCCTTCTCCTTTCTTGCTTTGAGGGGAAGGTGGGAACTGGGACCTTGGCCTGACCGGGCATTGCCAGCACATCTAGTGCTTAAATTCTTCTGAAAGACAGACCAAGGGGTAGAAGGAGAAGACTCCAGCGCATCGTAAATGTCTGGGAGGAGTAAGCAGAGAGAGCAACTCTTGTGGATGATGGACATGCTGTGAGATAAGACTACTGTTCAGTAAGGAGGATTGCACGTTCAGAAGGGTTATAATAAGCCATCGACATGTTGTCCAGCAGAGCCACGCCAGCAGCTCCTCCCCTTCCTTCTGGGAAGCTGAGCAGCCCCAAGTTCCCGTTTTCTCTTGGCAGTATGGGCAGTCAGTGAGCCGGGCGGGGGTTGGCTTGGTCACTGGGAGCTGGGGAGGCAGGGCTGGAAAATGGGGTTTCTGTGGTGCGGTGCACTGACCCAGGCACACCTGCGTCCTCCCCTCGGGAACACGAGGGGCTCTAGAGGACACGTCCTTCGGGGCTTCTTTGCCTTCCTCGGGCTCAAGGAGCACGGCTCGAGGTGCCCCGAGAAAGCTGCAGTGACTCTCATTCCCTTGTTTGCAGAAAAGCTGATGTTCAAGAACGCTCCCACTCCTCAGGAATTCAAGGAAGGAGACGATGCCGTGATTGTGTGCGATGTGGTCAGCTCACTGCCTCCTACGATCATCTGGAAGCACAAAGGCAGGGACGTTATCCTAAAGAAAGATGGTAAGGCACAAGAGGTGTCTTGGTGTTGACCATTCGGGGGTCAAATGTCCATCTCCCATCAGGGCTCAGATAAGGCTCATGCAGGGGGTTGAGGAGAACAAAACGGTGGTGATCACAAGGGAGGAGAGAAGCAATTTGTACCTAACACTAGGTCTTAGGATGTGAACGTAGTTATTTGAGGTGCTGTGGTTTGGCCACGGCAGGACAGTAATGTTCCCACAGACATGGCCACCAGGCTTTGACTCAGTTACAGCAGCATCTCCATCAAATGAGGGGAAGGAAATTTTGTTACGCCGAGCCTTGTCTCAACCCAGAAATGACAAGGAGAGAAGTACCTGTTACCTGCGGTGGCCGTTCCTGGGGATCCTTGGATGAACCTTCCTTTTGTCTTTTCTAGTTCGATTTATAGTCCTGTCCAACAACTACCTGCAGATCCGGGGAATCAAGAAAACGGACGAAGGGACGTACCGCTGCGAGGGGCGCATCCTGGCTCGCGGGGAGATCAACTTCAAAGACATTCAGGTCATCGTGAACGGTGAGCGGCTTAGAGTGGCGCTGCTGTGGGGCAGCGCGTGCAGCACCTGGAAATGGTGCTTCAGCTTCACAGCCACAATTTGCCATTAGCTTACTAATCTTTTTCTGCTGTATCGAACAAAAACGTCCATGAAATCGACTGTTTACCTATGTCAAGAGAAACCTTAAGTGTCTCGTGACTTAGAGCGAGGTATTGATCTTGTTTGGACTCGCAAGTGGTTTTGTCCACAATACTGATTTTCTGTGCATCTCCCCACGCCCTGCCCGTCCCTCCCTGTGCTGGTTGCTCTGGAGGGCTCCTGCGTCAGACCTGGGGTTGAAACCTGCAGGTGATGGCATAAGGGTTTGAGTTACCAGCGTGCATTGCAGAGATGTACAGGGAGCCTTCCAGGGCTCACTCGTGCTCGCGTCCTCTGTCCTTTCTAACTGGGTTGTGGATTTCTTCTCTTCCAGTGCCTCCTTCGGTGCGTGCCAGGCAGAGCACCATGAATGCCACTGCCAACCTCAGCCAGTCTGTCACCTTAGCGTGCGATGCCGATGGCTTTCCTGAGCCAACCGTGACGTGGACAAAGTAAGATGCTGTGTTCCGTGTCCCGATTGTGTGTGAGCATGGATGTTTCCACCGAGGCCTGGAAAACCAGGCTGGAGGAAAAGCATCATTTTAACTGGAATGAGATAAATTGATGTTTCTTGCAGGAGGGAGAATGGCCTCAAAACCAGATCGCAGTTAGCTTCTGTTGAGCGATAACCCCGGTGGGTGGCTAAAACACCACACTCGCTACCTGCCCCCCGAGTGGGATGGGGAAGAGAATCAGAAGAGTAAAACCCAAAAACTCATCAGTTGAAATAAAGACGGTTTAATAGATAAAGCAGAAGCTGTAATGCAAGCTAAAGCATCATTGTGTTATCAACCCTGTTTTGGTCACAAGCCCAAAACATAGCACCGTGCGAGCTGTTATAAAGGAAATTAACTCTATCCCAGGCAAATTCAATACAGCTTCCTTAAAATCAAGAATAACAGTAACAATAGCATTTTTCCCCCTGTCCCATGGCATCCTTTGTCAAGGTGTAAATAGAGCTGGAGCTTTGTGCTGACCAGACCTGTCCTGCGGGTCAGTGTGGTATCGCCTGTTGCTCTGGTGAGGAAACTTGGGCAGAAGTGGATGCTGTAGGTTGCTTTTGCACCAGGACATCTGCACCTGAAGGCTTTCTCTTCATTTCACCAGGTGTAAGTCTCACTGTCAGGTGGCAATGCAGACTTCAGGTGCACTGTTCCTGGAATTGTGCAGCCTTTGGTGACCGTTACGAGGACAAGTTGTAGTGTTGGAACAGCTGATGACAACTTGGAATACTGCCTTGACACGCAAGGACGTAAGCTGCCTTCAGTGGTGCCTATAGCTCTTGCGTATAGGCTGTGATGTGTGTCAGGAGGTGAAAGGTTCAGCTGCCAAGAGCCCTAAGGCAGGAGGGATCAGGAATAAATTGAAATGTCAGATTTGGAGCCCAGAGGGAACGGAAAAGGTGGTGGTCGCTCTCAACCTGAGGAGTTCCAGACTAGTAATGCAGTTCTAGCAGTAACAACCAGCCTAAACCAAGCAGCTTTTGATTGCTTCTCCTCCCCGACACAGCCGGTGTGCTTTGTGCCCGCAGGGATGGAGAGCCCATAGAACAGGAGGAGGATGAAGACAAATACAGTTTTAACTACGATGGGTCTGAGCTCGTCATCAAGAAGGTGGATAAGAGTGATGAAGCAGAATACATCTGCATCGCTGAGAACAAGGCTGGCGAGCAGGATGCCACCATCCATCTCAAAGTCTTTGGTAAACATGCTCTCGCCTTCCCCCCTTTCCAATCCAGTTGGCTGTTGGTGTAGCTCCCTAGTGTAAGCTGGAAGTAACCTGCTTGTCCCAGTTAATGCGTGATGTGGCTTAGCCAGAGCTGCTTCTTTCCCGATGAATGCTGTGCACCTCTACCATCATGCCAGGCAAAACAGATTCTGTGTCTGCAACAGACGCCAGCTCCACTCCGCTTCCTCTCTGCTGGAAGAAATTCAGTCCTGTGCAGGAGACGGTGTGAGATTCACATGCTGCTCGAAATGTCTTCCAGGCCCAGAGGGCTGGATCCTAATCCAACCAAAGCTGCTATGAAAAGGGCTTTAGCACTTCAGTGACACTTTTATAACCTGGACAGGGAGGTGGGCTCCACCCCACCTCCGTGTGAATGACCTGAAGCTTGCAGGAGTGAATCAGCAGCTTTCCTACCTGCCCTGAATCTGGGAGTGTTCAGGAATATAATTCTGCCTGTCCCATCCCTCTGCAGCCGCTTGACAAAGCTGCTTATCCAAAGGCTCATTTGTGGCAGAGAAAGTAGACAGGGAGGTGAAAGACTTGGCTGCTCATCGCAGGGACTGATCATTTGTATGCTGTTGAATGGGGGTTCTGCTTCAGATGCACCCTCTTCTGGTCCTCCCTTACAAACCTCAGCTGTAAGCATGTGTAGAAAAGGTCTCCTGGTTGTGCAAGGAGGGACTCTCTGGTCAGAGGGCACTCTGCTCCCTTCCCTACGTGGCAGTAAACGGGTGCTGGTTGGAGAGCCTTTCTTCCCCAGCGTTGCTTGTTTCAAACATCGGTGTTCACAGGCACCCACTGAATGAAGGTTGCTTTTTCTTTTCAGCAAAACCCAAAATCACCTATGTGGAAAATAAAACAGCCATGGAGCTGGAGGATCAGATTACACTGACCTGCGAGGCATCGGGGGACCCAATCCCTTCCATCACTTGGAGAACTTCCACGCGGAACATCAGCAGTGAAGAGAAGGTATAACCCTTCCCGAAATCACGGTCTCGTTCGCTGGGCTCGGTGCAGCTTGTGTCTGCCTGCCTGTGCTGATCCGGAATGCACCACAGCCCTGCGCAGACGCGCACGGGAATCGCGGGGGCTCCCCGCTCTGCGCTGGGAGCACGTGCAATCCTGCACTGTCTCCTAAAGGCTCAGCTCCGCAGCTGAAGCGATGCCATAGGTGTCCTGCACAAAGAGCCATCTCAGTTTATAACAACTGAGGATATACTTTTCAATTCCTGCCGGTATCGCTCTGAGTTGAATTAACTTGAAAAGCAGTAGGTCCTGGACCCTACTGGGAGAAGTTTCCAAAGGGACCTGCAGCTGCAGGAAGCTTGTGGAAGGGTTTATCCCCTCCTGTTTCCAAGCTGAGAGGTGGGAATGAGCACCCCGATTCCAGCGCTGTGCGTGCTGTCACGGTGATGTGGTCTGGGACGGTGGCAGGTAGAGAGGTGTTGGGTGTTATTTCTCAAAGATGCAGTAGACCAAAAAGAGCCTGTTAATTCCTTCTCGCCCTTCTGCACTGTGTTCTATTGCTGCATGTACCCGAAGCACAAAAGCCTGGCTGCCTTTGTGTTCACCTGTTCTGTTGATCACATCAGTGCCATTTTGTTCTCAAAAAGCAAAAATAATTAGCAGTTTTTCTTTTAAAAAAGACTGTGTTGGGGGGGAGGGAGTTGTTGTTTTGGTTGGGTTTTGGTTGTTTAGGTTTGTGGGTTTTATTGCCCACAATTCTCCATAACTGGACAAAATTAGGATGTGGTGTATTACTGTAGCCATTTCATAACAGTTGCGTAAGGAGGCATAGTTTAGAGCCAAAGAAAGCCTGGGCAAGAGTTGGAGGAAGGAGTTGTTGCTTATTAATCATCGTTTAATGGCAGGATGCTTCAAGGCTCAGCTAACCTGGGCACGCTGGGGTTCTGAGCGAGGTGAAGGCAGCAGTTGGTAGGCTATGAAAGCCACAGAGGTGTCCGCTGTCGTCACCCATACAGCTGCCATTCTGCACCACAACTTTCCAGATGAGCTTCATGACATTGGCTCTCCACCAGGCTGCTAACGTGTAGCTGATCAAGCAGGGTGCCAGAGCTTTCGAGCCCTAATTCTTTCTTCATGTCCTTTGGATCCTAGGGCTAGCGTAAATCCCTGCAGTGTTTAGAGGAAGATCTCCATTACCTTCAAAAGCTATTGGCTTGGACTCTTCCTACAGCTTGACTGGGGCACGTGTTTTGACAAGAGAAGGTTGTTCATGGTCTTTGACAGGGAGAAGTGTAAGAACCTAAATATGACTGAATCAGGTACGAGTCGGTAGGAGGGCCTGTTTGCAGAGTCCCATAGGTCCAGCCCAGTTAAACTAACAAGACCTCAGTGGCAAAACTGCTAACCATTTTTGAGACTCATACATCCTGTTTGATGCTGTTAAGTTGGTGATCAATACTAAGGAAAACGTTAGTGCTCTGATAGTTTCTTATACAGGTGGGAAGATCCAAGGTCTGAGGTACTACCACGTGTCTCACACACCGCTTCAAACCTCAGGGTAAAGGTGTGTTTGGTATCACATCCCGTGCAAGGGGCAGGAGGTGTCCTATAGCCCCACACCAACATTTTCACACCTCCCTTAGAGACCTCTTGATATCCTAGCACGCGTAGCTAAAGCTTCTCCCCTCTATGGCTGTGCTCACGTAACATGGCACTTTGGGGACAAAACCCCTTGTGCTCTCAGGGTGCTCTGCAAAGGTAAGTGGCTGTGACTGCGCTCCAGCAAAATCAGATGAGCAAACCGAACTTCCAGATAGTGGCATGGTGGAGGCTTCCTCTTACTAGTAAACTGGCAGCTTGCATCCTCCTGACCTGCAGAAATGCAAGTAAAATTAAAAAAAAAATAGAATAAAATTGCTTATGTGTGATTTTGGTTGTAAATGTAGGAGCACACTACTTAGGAGAAACTTTTGCCCTGTCAGCCTGAGATTCCTGTCACTGCTGCAGAACATAGCAAAAACTAACAGACCTGGAAAGTCACCAGCTTGAGTTGAAATGGTTTGGCCTTTTCCTTTCTTGAGTATTTATTTCTGGGCCGTTGTGGGGAGGAGGAATGCTGTCTTTGATCCCAGACGTAAAGCTGTGTTCCTCACTGCCTCCAGTGCACTTCATGCCCTCTTAGGAGTGGTGTTTCTTCTACTGCTCTAGCAGAATACTTATTGTGACTCAGTAAATAGAGTTTTGGTGTGCTGTGTGTTGGTGTGTACGAGTGCAGACACGCCGTGCTTCCTGTCAGGTTTTTGGGTGAGGCAATCACTGACTGCTCCTACACACAATTGCATTAAATACTCTGGTGATGCGAACGAGCATTGTTGCGGTTCCTTCAGCAAAGTGCTTCTAGATAGGATGCAGCAGACCTAACACTTCAAAATTTGACTGAAGTTCAATTTCCTGATTGTCTTTTTAAGTGGACAATATACCTTGCATACAATTCCTTGTCTTAAATTTGTGTTGTACTTTGTACATGAGAATACCTGTGGATTTAGTGATCCAGGGGGTATCAGGCTCACGGTTCCCCCTCTGTTCCCTGCGTGGTGCTGCACAGAGCTTGGATATCTCTTGGTCTTGATGAAGGAGACTTGTTAGGAATCTCTGCGGGATGGAGAGTGTGGTTCTGCCTTTTCTCCCCATACCCGTGAGTCCCATTATGGAGGAACAGCAACCTCTAAGAATGCGGGAAGAGGCTTTTTTCCTCCTTCATCTTCTTTTAGATCGACAGGCACTGAACACCAAAGAATAAAAATGTTTTTTATGGAGGGTTTTTTGTGGGTTGGTTGGTTTGTTTGAATTTGCTTTTAGATCTCTGTGCTGACACCATAGAGACTCAGTGAATAGGACTGGAAGGGGCCTTGCATGGGGCAACTCTTTGGCTCTCCTGGCTTGCTCGGGTACGCAGAAGGACGGGGACATCCGAAAGGGTTGGTGCTGAATTAGTGTGGTTGGCTGTTCAACCTCCCAGGAACTAGTGCACGACAGGATATATACATAGATAGATAGATATACAAAGAAATGATGAGAGTGCTAGCCCATGCAGGTATTGGTGAGCCATTCTTCATGTGGCTTCACTTCAGGCCTCTAGTTACAAGCAATTAACTTGCTTTTGTCAAAGGCATTCTAGAAGGAGGCTGTCTGTATCATATGTTAATATTTCGGTCTCTCCATGTTCGCTAGAAGCACTGTGGAAGCAATACTGTGGGTTTTATTCTCATTTCCTAAGCTTTCATCTCCATTTCTGTAACGTCACTCGTGTGTGTGCTGTCACATCCACATGTCAGCAATGCTTGTGCCTCGTGTTCAACAGTGCCATCGTGGCTGTGACATTAGCAGGTGATTTTTGACTCCTGAACTGTCGTGGATCAGGTTGCAATTAGAATAGAGACCAGAAGGAAAAATATTTGAAAGATAAATTATAGGGAAAAACCAGAACCCAGCAACTTTGGTCTTTCCAGACTACAGTGAATACGGTCCAAACTGTTGGTGGCTTTCTCTGAATGAGACGTGTATGTTTGGTAAGGTTTGTGCATGTTTCACTGTCCCAAGCCCAGTAAGGACTGGGTGCACACGTCCCTAAGCACACTGAGCTGGACATGATGAACTGGTCCGAGGGTCTGCCCTGCTGCCTCCTGCCTGGGGGTGCTGCTGTTCCAGTCCCTGCAGCTCATGGCCTCCGACTTGGGGCACAGCACGCATGCAAAAACGTGTGCAAATGCATGGTCGCATTAACAGCGTGTTAATGTTAATCAGTGTGTGCGGGTGGCTAACGAACCAGTGTTAGAAAACCAGCTCCATAACTGTTCTAGGAGCTCAGTGCCTGAACTCATCAGAACCCTTCCCCAGTGTGCTGGGAACAGGCAGAAACGGTGAGATGTGACGAGGGACACAGTCGCTCGATATATAGACACAGGAGCAGTCTTGAGGTGTCATTAGGCTTTGCTGGATCATTTTAAGACCAGTTTATGGGGTACTAAATTTGGAATACAAATCTAAATTGAGGTTGTATTGGGAAGTGGAAATTGCGATCACCCCACACACGAGATGTGCAACTCGGAGCCTGCATGTGCACAGAACGCAATGTGGTGCATACACCATGATACCTAAAAGCAACCTTTGATAAACTCTTACTGCTTTTTTTCTGTCGTTGTGTTCTATATCTGTTCTCTCCAGGCTTCGTGGACCCGGCCCGAGAAACAAGAGGTATCAGATTACCAGACCTTTAGCGAACTTCTTAGTTTTTTGGGTTTGTTGTTGTTTTCAGCATTACCGATTAACAAATCTCTAGTCCAGTAACCACGCCAACTCAACCAGTATTAATAATACTATCGGTATTAATAATAATATCAGTACATAAAAGAAACAGCTGCTAGAGTTAGAAATTGCTTGGCATGTAGTGATACGTTTTTGGATGAGCAAACCAGCTGTGTTGGGAGTGAGTAATTCTGGTTGTCACTTCAAATAAATAAAGACACCTAAAATTAAAAACCAATGTAAAATATGGCAAATCCTGCTTTCACCATTTTCTTCTATTCTACCAGTGAATTATATCTGTCTTTTGGAGTTTAAGCGTTAGCAGCAGCATGTGTTCTGGGAATGGGGTCATTCCCAAAGATAAGATCTTCGCTCCAGCCAACTCCTCTGGTTGCTCATGGTGCTCCTCAGGTTTGACCTTCTCTAGAAGCCAACTGCATCATGTTCCATTTCAAAATCAATGCAGAGAAACCTTTCACAAGTTATCTTTCTCCAGAAAATGCTCCAAATTGCTGAGTTGTTATTTGTCTTTGATTTTCGGGGCTCGGTAGAGGGTGTGGGGCAGAGCAGGAGCTCACTTTGGTGCAAATGTGCTTGGGTGCTGTTTTATTTCACATTCAGCGCTGTATTTTAAAAATAACAATAACCTACCATTACACACACCTGATTTGTAGCATTCTCTCTTCAAAATGGACCAGAAAATGTGATTTCAAGCGAAGAATAGGGGTCAGGTAGAGAACGAAATTAGCTCTCAGAACTGGGTGACTTGCATTTGTATTCTTAGGATGAATTTTTGGAGGCTCCCAGGTATCCTGAATTCTTTATTTTATAAACTCTCTTAAATCACAGACTGGTGTGGTGGAAACACAGCGAACCTCTAACTTAAGTACCATCCACTTCCATTTCGTATGGGGCTGAGAAGATACGGCCAATCTTTTCTTGCGAATAATCATTTGGAATGGGTGAATTGTGGCGAGTGAGGGCGCTGGGCGTCCAGACCGGTTTGCGTTGAATTTGGAATTTGAGTAGTTGCATCTCTTCAGGCTTCAAGTTACTTCCTATTACATTTGTCTGCATCTCCCCTCACTCCCGATAGTGTTTCACCGTGCTCCCTGTCTCAAGCTTTTTATTAATACGAGCACTAATACAATTAAGCTTGCTTTCGCTAAATTTCCTACTGCATCTGTGTCTTAAAGCATCCCACTGGGGTTCTGTGAGAATGTTGTTGAAGCTGATGGTTGCATCTTTAAAGCAGCAAGCACGGGGTCTTTCGGCAGCGTGGTCCAGTTCGGTTCACATGAAACCAAGTGAATACTCGGCATTGTATTTCACTCTTACTATTGCATTGGCTGGTTTGAAGTAAGGAAGTATCTACGAGCTTCCGTCATAGCAGCATAAACAGGTGTTAAATCTCACTTTCCTTGCTTTGGAGGCACAACTGCAGTTGGCTCCTTCTTCCTCTAAACCACAACCAGCTCTATTCACTGTGCACAGTCCATAATGTCTCAGTTCACTGTTCTTGTCCTGCCTATACTGGAGAGCTGCTGAAAGTCATATTAGCAGCCTGCTAAAACATAAAATACACACCACCACACATCACCAACAGATGCAAAGAAGCTCAATTACAAGGAAAATTACATCTCGGTTACAGCACAAACTGGTGGTGCATTTGTGGTAACTGGAGTTAGTGCGGCCGTGCAGATGGGAGAAGCTGCAGCTGAGCTCTGGTTGGCGCGGTGCGGGCACAGGGCTACGAGACAGCTCGTTTTCCCTCTCTGGATCGCGTTCCTGCAGCCGGGATCCCGCGTGCTGTTCGTGGTGATGTCCTCGGTGTGGGAAGCAGGCGAGGAGAAGATATGGCTGTGAAATTAAGTCTTGGATACTTGTTGGCGAAAGGACTGAGAAATCCAAATGATGGAGGAAAGCGGGGGGGTGAATGCATTTCCTATGTGCTCTCCGCTTCCCCTTTGCACTGAAGTACTGAAACCTGGGCCAGCCTGTGCATAGTGACTGTGCCACGTGGCATTGTCCCAATTCAGAGAAAAACACCTGCGCGTATCCTAGGTTAAGTTATAGTAATTGCTACTATAGAGAACCATCATATCCTTTTCTATAGGGTGGCCGTTGCTATGGCATGAGTTATTGCTTGTGTCCCTTAGGTTGTCTTCCCATTGCTGGGAAGCATTTTGTTACCCAAAGTCCTCAAGACCAAGGAGTCCAGGTGAAGGGATGGCAGTGTCCGCATCTGGCTCTCAAGTTTCTACCTTTCCAATGCCTCCTATAGGCAGGAATTGTTAGCATCTGAAACATCAACAAAGAAAACTAGTAGCATGCTTTCTTGGGTAGACATTTTTCTCTTCTTTGGGATGTTTTTCCTGATCTTTTTCGTTACCGGTGCCTTTTGCATTGAGGAACAGAGCTTCACCTTCAGAATCAGTTGCATTACTTGTAAAGTTTGTCATTTTAGCGTGACTGCCTAGCACTTCTTGTTTGTATTGGATCTTGACAGAGTGGGGAGAAGGCAGATTGACACTGGGTGTAAAATTACCTTTGCCATAATAATCAGGTGCTGGTAGTTCGCCATGTGTATACTCCTGCCTTCCGATGGCTTCGTAGAGATGAGTGTTTAGAATATAAACCCAACTAATGAGAGAGTTGATACTTTAAAGCTCCCAAGCTGAAGCACAAGCACCAGGTGGAGGAAGGAGTCCATAGTCTTCTGTGTTCCGTGTATTAAGGGGGCATTTGGGCTTTGGGCACAAATTGGAGAGGGGGAAAAAAGTGGTGTGGGATGGGGTCACCGTGGGGGCTGCGATCCCTTTGAGCAGATGGCAGCCTGGGTCTTGCATTCCTTGTCTCTGTCGTTGACATCCACACACTTTCTTGCATATGGGAGCAATTTCTAAGCTGGCATATAACCAATGCAATTGCTCTAGAACTTCCTTGAAGTATCACAAGATCTGGAAGCAGGGTTGCCTCTAGCAGGGTCACGTAGTTTCTTGTTCCCTGTGCCTTGCTCTCTTCAGCGCCACGTTCAGGTGAAAGCTCGGAGCTGTCGTTTTTGCCTGATTCAGCTCTGAGATCTGGATCTGTTCTCATTTGTGCCGTTTCACGGACATTGAAATAAAACTAGAATCTGAGAGAAGAGCAGGAACACAGTGCCAGCTGGGGAGGTTTTATACAAGTGCATGCTGGCCAAAATGTTGTGCCCATGATTTCACCTGGCCTTGGGTGATCAGCTCTGAAGAGCTGAGGAGCAGAGTGGTGTGCGCTAGACTCACATTCATTCCCATCCCTTTAGTCTGCACCACGGGCTCACAGCTCAGCCTCTAACTCTATTTTCCTTTCCTGCCAGACTCTGGATGGGCGCATCATAGTCCGTAGCCATGCCCGGGTGTCATCCCTGACTCTCAAAGAAATTCAGTACACAGATGCAGGAGAATATGTATGCATAGCCAGCAACACCATCGGACAGGACTCCCAAGCCATGTACCTTGAAGTGCAGTGTAAGAAGTGCAACACGGTGTGGGGAGGGTGTTCGTGTGTTTAAAAGGGGGGGCTGTTTTGATTTCTTTTTCTTGTGATGAAACAGAGGCACCTACAGCCAGGGGAATGTGCGTAGTTTACGTAGGGGGCACAGGAAGCAACTTAGTCTGAAATCATTTGGTTGGAGACACGTTGCTGTGTGCGTAGATGCCAATGTTTGCTCTAGCTGTCTCCAGCTGGGTTACTGTTCGCCCCTTGGGAAGATGATGGGCCACGAGTCTGCCACAACCTCGTTGCTGGGTGCATCTTCCTTGGGTGCGCGCTTCCCTGGATGCACAGCGTGCCGCCTGCTCCTCCCGCGCTGCGTTAGCAGCTGCCTTTGGGGCTGGAGTAGGTTTCCTCCTTCCATCCTTCAGCAAAAGTCACTGCCCGTCCCTCCAGGTGACAACACAGTTCCCGTTTCCTGTTCTAGATTCCCTTCCCCATATTAAGCTGGACCTTGGCCAAGAGATCCTTAAAGTGAGGCTGACTGGACTACTTTAGGAGATTTTTCTAGCTGAAATCACCTTCACAAATGTGTCTGTCTTTCAGATGCCCCCAAGCTTCAGGGCCCTGTGGCTGTCTATACCTGGGAAGGGAACCAAGTGAACATCACCTGTGAGGTGTTTGCTTACCCCAGTGCTGTCATCTCCTGGTTTCGGGATGGACAGCTGCTCCCCAGCTCCAACTACAGCAACATCAAGATCTACAACACTCCATCAGCGAGCTACCTGGAGGTGAGGAGAAGCAAGGATGGGAGAAGGCGCATGCAGCCAGGAAGGCTCAGAGCTATCAAGTGATCTGTGTTCCTGATGCTGAAGGAGTTAAGTCTTTTGTCAGGGCACCCTGTTGCTAGACAAGAAGTTAGGAGGTGCTTCTGGCTTGCAAATGCTAAGACCGTCAGGTAATAGGAGACACCACCCCCTCTTTGTCTTTGATCTTTCTGCCCGCTGCGGTTCTTCCCTCTGTGTTAGCACGCGGACTTCTATTGCAGCTTCTACTGCATTCAGAGAGTGAAAGGAGTTTTCTGACCTGAGAATGAGCCTTCATTCCTTCCACAGGTGACACCAGACTCTGAAAACGACTTTGGCAACTATAACTGCACTGCTGTGAACCGCATTGGCCAGGAGTCCTCCGAGTTCATTCTTGTGCAGGCAGGTGAGCGTCCCGGGCGGGAAGGTAAGGAAATACCTGCTCAGCCCTTGAGCTGAGGCGGTGGAACGACTGTTGCGTTGGCGGGGTAACAGGAGAGCCGGCTTCTGCTTCCCAAGAGGTTTTTGCATTTGGATAGGTTACTAATAACAAGATCCTCATTATATGTCTCCTCGTTTCAGAATGGTCTTGTTCTTGCCCATGCTTCCAGTACACTTTGACAGAGCTGTGATCTTCAGTTTCTGACAGTGGTTGCACATCTGCATACGCATGCACTTCTCAAAATCAGCAGAATATCCCTAACAGTGCAGGTAGTGCAAGGTAGAAACCTCAGAGCGCTGCGTACCAGCCCAGGAGGCTTGGTGCCCGGCTGCGTGACGGGCTGCAGGGGCCTCTGGTGTCCTCTCTGGGCTGCCGTGGGGACAGATCCAGAACTGGTCAAGCTGTGTACTGGGATGTCCTGTGGAAGAGACTGGAGGGGCAGGATAGCATTTGGGGTGCTCTTGCTACTCAGTCCTGGTTGAGGCCTTTTGAAGAAGGCGCTCTAGGTCTCTAGCCTCTGCACTGTCTAATCAACATCTGTAAAAGCCCTCTTAACAGCCTTCCCCTCCAGAGTGGAGCCTTTTCTCCTTTGTGAAGCCATGACACGGGTGTCTTTAATATTCCCGGTTTTCTGGGATCCTTGTTTCCTGCTGCTCTCTGTGTCACTGGTTGTTTTCCCTTCCTCCCCCAGATACTCCGTCCTCTCCTTCCATTGACAGAGTGGAGCCCTACTCCAGTACCGCCCAGGTGGAGTTCGACGAGCCCGAAGCGACCGGTGGGGTGCCCATTCTCAAGTACAAGGCAGAGTGGAGGGCACTGGGCGAAGGAGAATGGCATTCAAGGCTGTATGACGCCAAAGAAGGTAGGATGATAAAACAAGAGGTTATCTCACCCGCCTGCAATTCAAATCATATTCTTTCCTGTAGGCAAAAGCCAGAGCGGAGGCTTCCAGAGCTTTGCGATTTTAGCTCCTATATTAATGCCCTGGACAGGTTGTTAAACATTGGTTTTGCGGTGACACCTTGGATTTTTGGTTGCAAATGTGACCCAAACTGTGCTGATAGACCATCACACACCTACAGCTTCTCTGTGTGTTGTAGCACTGTGTTCATCTCTGTGTCCCCTCCTTGTTCGCACCATCCTGGCTGAATAAGGTGAAGAACCCTGTGGCTGGTATTGAATGAGGTTTCGCCTGCTGACTGGGCAGTGACCGAGTGCTTCCCAAGAGGGCTTTTGTTACCCTTCAGCTCCCCCTGGAACATAAACCCTCCTATTCCAGCAGCAAGTCCAACGCCCATTACACCCTGTCCCGTTACAGCAATCTATAGGAATACACACTGCTTAAAACGGATCTTGAAGTCCAGTAGACCAAAGGAATTTTAATTCAGGAGGACTATGAAGAGTAGAGTTGTATTTTGGAGCTGAATCTTGCACTGCCAATCCAGGCTGGAACTGAAATTGTTCTTTAGGTGCCCACCGGCCCGCTGATCCCCTCTGGAGAGGCTGTGGCCACACGCCTTCAATCGGCTGTTGGACACAGCGGTGCCAGCCCTGACCTTTCCTGTGTCTGCACTGTACATGCAAGGCTGGAAGAGGAGGGCTATTGCGTGGGGGTGGCAAAAGCAGATAACATCAACGTGGCGTTGATTATTGACTTAAAACCTGAGCCTTTTTTTGCTTTTCCTCTATTGTTTCCGCAACAGCAAACGTGGAGGGCATGATCACCATCACCGGCCTGAAACCTGAAACCACGTACTCGGTGAGGCTGTCTGCGGTCAACGGCAAGGGCGTGGGGGAGATCAGCGTGCCGTCCGACTTCAAGACACAGCCAGTTCGTAAGTAAAACTGAGACATTCCTCTGCTTCTCTTTCCTTGCATCTTTCCAGGGAATCTCTGCCACGCATGGATTAAACCTTCTCTTGCAGACCTTGCTGCACCTTTTGTTGTTGTGGTTTATTATTGTAGTGAATTTCCTTACTGACTAAAAATCTTCTTTGAAGGTAGAAGGCGGAAGAACTATTTGATTTGCACTCGTTTGTGCCTTGGGTTTCTAGTATAAACTTGGTCTTGTCAAAGAGAAGGGGCTATGCAATGGAGTTTTAATAATAAATACTGCAAATCACTGCTTTAAGCTGCCCACGTAGCTTGTAAGGTGATTCCTGCTTTACTTGGGTATTCGTCCGCTCCTATGGCGGATGCTCTGCTCTGGCGTAACGCTTGCCCTCCTGTTCCAACGAGAAACAAAAGAGAAAAGGATTAAAAACCAGGGGGTTATTCAATACAGAAGGGAGAAAAGGAGAAACAAAGGTGTCGAGTGGGTAGGGGAGATAGGACAAAGGCAGGTAGGGGAGAAGAGGACCTTGTGCACAGCCTCATCCAGGTATTAGGATCTGTGTTCAACTGCTCCCAATCCCTGGAGTTATTCTTTCCCATTCCCTTTGCATTTAGACGTACAGCGCATTCTCCTTCCCCCATCGCACCCATCCTGATGCACCTGTTCCCCAGCTCTTCTGAAACAGCTCTGCAGGACGTTCTGGGCCCGGGGCTGGCAGCGCTCCCGGCCCCTGGACGCACGCCCTGAGGCCCTGGGAGCTCTGCATGGTCCTGGTGTGTCCGCCAGCCTCCTCCTCACCCCGACTCCTGAGCCGTGTGGGGCAGCACACGCTCCTTGGTGGTGGGAAATCCCAGGCCAACCCTCGCCATTGATGTCCTGTCTGTTGGGATAGCTCCTGGTACCCACCCGGCTCCATAGGGCTGGATTTGAGGCAGCTGGTGGTATTTTGCTTGTCCAGCTCCATGTTCTCTATCTCCTCACCTCTTCTACATTTTTTTTCCTATCTCTGTCGTTTCTTTTTGTCTGTGTCCATCCATGGGAAACCCGCAGGCATCCCTCACTCACGTAAGTGCCTCTCTGCATTTCTCTCACTCTCTTTGTGTTCCTAGAGCTCCTCTAACACACATAACATTAGCTTTCCATCTAGTTCTTCTTCCTCTCAGGTCTTTAAAAATGAAGTAACTGGTGCTGTCCATCTCCTAACAAGACTGACCCTAGAATAGTCGTCCTACGATGGGTGATACTGCACTTCTTAGAACAGAATTAGAGCCTAACATGTTTTTTCCTTGTCGTAGAGCATGCAATTCAAATATGTCATGTAGTGATTGTCTAATAATAATAGCTCGTTGATTACAGAATGGAGTAGTGTAAGGCTTTGTGTTTATGAATCGATAAAAAAACTCTGATTTTAATGAAATGTAGATAATTCAGAAATAGAAATGCAAATCTAGTTTAGACCAATTAAGAGCCAATGAAAAGCCTCTGAATTTTTAATATCTTCACAATTTTTAATACCTTCACAAAGCTAAAACTTCAAGAAAAAAGAGTGCCATTTTTTGCCTCTTCTCACTACCACTGTCACCGTGGTCTTTGGACAGTATTGCGGAGCTCGCATAGACTGGATGCTCAAACAAGCCTGATAGGAAATAAAAAACGCATGTTTCCTCATTCCCAATGGAACGTTAGTTAGAGAATCCAATGGATGTGTTTGCCCGTTGGGTTCAGCGGAACATTGTGTGTCCTGCAGCTTTGTGCCTTTCAAATGGGAGTTAATCAGTGGCAGCTAAAAGAAATCTCTTTATCTATGAGCATTTATTAAGTGCGTGTCCCTGTGGTGAGTGATCCGTTCCCAGGCTGCACGGCCGAGCTTTAGGAAGCTGCTCTTGCGTTCCTTGGTATTTTTGAAGCCAAAGTACCAAAAGGAAATATTTTGGGTTTTACCCTAATTAGAGGATTTGAATCATGCTTGTGCTATTTTCCATAAAGCTTGTTTTATACGAAAGCTTAGACTTGGTGGGATGAACGGATTGATAGCCAGGATGGACGAAGGAATGGACAGATGGACAGACAGCATTGCAAACTGCAGTAGTTACACGAGTCAGCTGGGGGACGTTTTTCCAGAGCGTATGTGCGGTCTGTTGCCTAAAATTGTTTGGAGCCTGTTAATTTCACTAGAAGTCAAATATCCTTTACATGAGGTTAATCATGGATGGTATCGTAGCTATCAGGCTAAGGGTTTGGTAGGCCCTTCTGAACTGGATGTACTGCCAAACACACGAGGGGGATCAGAGCTTAGGGGTTCGGTCTGTGCGCAGATCAGCACTGCAGGAAAAGGGAAGAGATCCAGTTAAGAAGAGAGGAAAAAGAACATTAAAAGCTTTGCTCCTCAGCCACAGAGACACCTCTGTCTGCCAACCCCCGTTCATCACCTGGGAACAGGTACGTGGCTTTGCAGAGCATTCGAAGCCACATAGAGGAAGAACAATAGCACTCGTAATAGTTTTCTGCAGCTGTTTCTTGCTGTTGTGCAGGTGGGGCTCAAATGTGTGTTAAACCATGACAGTCTGTGCGTGCATCGTGTGTTTGGTTCGGATGTCAAAATATCTTCATGTAAGAAACCCCTAACCAACAAAACCAAACTAAACTAATCCCCAAATTCCAGCAGGTCCTAAGCTGGCGATAGGGTCGTTAGCAATGGCTTTCATGGAAACACGGCTCGTGTGGTCTGTGGTTTGCTGCCACGCGCACGCTGCTGGTCTGAAAGGGCTTTCAGCTCCCGGGAATGCTGGGGAGAAGTGGTGTGTGCCCAGCGATCCCGTGTTACGTCGAAGCAAGAACTCAGAGGATCCGCAATGCAGGTCTGGCAAGGTGCACATACTTGACTTGCGCTGTGTCCGGAGAGGTTTGATCTGACAAAATCTTACCGATTTGGTGTTTAGTTTTCTGTCTTCGGCAGTGTTTAACGGGAATCACCTCTCCTCCTCACCTTCCTTTCTCTTTCTTTAGCAAGTACTGCTGCCCCCACCTCCCGTATAGCAGAGAGTGAGTATGGTAGAAGACGCTGTTGTTCCATTTTGCTCTGCATGCATCTCCTCACTCCGTGTGGTGCAGTCTGCCTAACATCCCCGGGTGTTTTCCTTCTTTTCTCTCTCTCTCTTTCTATATATATAGATATATATATATATATTTTCTTTCCCCCCTGAGTGAAATCTCCATCTTCACATAGAGGAGCTACAGATAAGCGTCAGTTTGATTTCCAGGACAGAGAAGCCGCAGGGAGCTCCCAGGTCTGCCAGGCTCATGGAAGGAGAGAGATCAGGAGAAGATGTGGAGCGGAACCTTGCCCGTGTGAAAGCTGGTGCTTGTCACTGGCCTTTGCCATCGAGATTTCTGATCCATTTGTATTCCATTCTTGCAGAGGTGTTGTGGGATGTGCTCAGCTCTTGTGGTGTGGAGCTGAATTTCATGAAATCAACTTAGCACAGCAAATAGAGTTTAGTTTCTCAGCTAAACAGAGTGGAAGGTACTCGTGTGATCAGCAGGGAATGGCTTGTGCTTCCTGTTCCTAAGACACCTTCTGGAGCTGTATGAGAAAACTCATTTCTTTATGTTCTACTTCATATTTTTTTTAAATCTGCATAATCAGATTTAGGCTGCAAACCACATGAGGGTCTGTCCTGTTCTCCCCCACACCAGCCACGCTGATACCACCATGGGAGGAAAAGAATTCATAGAATCATAGAATACCTCGAGTTGGAAAAGACACATAAGGATCATTGCGTCCAACTCCCTGCTCCTTGCAGGACTGCGTAAAACTAAATCATATGGCTACGGGTGTCACCCAGACGCCCCTTGAACTCAGAGAGGCTTGATGCCGTGACCACATCCCTGGGGTGACCACATTCCAGCGACTGACCGCCCTCTCAGTAAAGGACATTTTCCTCATGTTCAGTCTGAACTTCCCATTCTGTCCTATCGCTGGTCAGCAGGGAGGGGAGATCAGCACCTCCCCGCCTTGAGGAAGGTGTAGACTGTGATGAGGTCCCCCCTCAGCCTTCTCTTCCCCAAGCCAAACAAGCCAAGTGACCTCAGCCACTCCTTATAAGTCTTGCACTCATACCTTCCACCATCCTGGTTGCCCTCCTCTGGACACACTCTAATAGTTTGATGTCCTCCTTTGTCCTTCTGCCACAGTAATCCTGGTTTTGAGCGCCTGTACAGTCTGCTTTGCTCTAGGGACGGGAGTGCTTCACAGTCCCCAGGCTCTCCCAAAGCCGCCTTGTTTCTCAGGGGTGCTCACCTCGTTGGGCTGTTAGATCCGTTTTCCTCCTCTCTGCCTGTACCCTGGCCCTAGTGCACAGAGCTGAGACAGAAGAGTCAGTCAGGATGGCAAGTTCTCATTAGTCCCTGCTCCTTTGTCTTCTGTAGGTGGGCAAGAGCCAGCAAGGAGGTGCTGCTGTAGGGGGCCTCCCAGAAACTCCAGTACTTGATGGGCTGGCAATATGTGAACCTAGGCTGCTGTTTGAGCCAGAAGTAGGGAAAAATGCTGCAGCTGTCTCTGAAATTAGATTCAGAGCTTCTCAGCTTTCCAGAATGAAAAAGCATCAGCAGGGGACCCTTGGAGCCGTAACCTGCTGCAGGAACCACGCAGGGCAGGCGGGCTCCCTGTCCCTGGGTGAGCGCAGCTCTCCCAGGGTTGGGAAGCAGCTCCCTCCTCGTTAGACTTCCTCTCTTTCCTTTCCATCACCTCTGCCCCTGCCTCTCATCACTTATTTATGTGGTATGCTTCACCTTTACATGTCCTATCTACCCTTCATGTTTCCATAGCAACTCAGCCTCTTGCTGCCTCTGAAAGCTCAGAGCTGCCAAGTGAGTAGATGGCAACTGCTCCCCTTTGCTCCAGAGTGCTGTTTGTTGTGCTGCAGTCCTTCTATCGAGGGAGTTAAAGCACTATACTGCGTTATTTTGATGTCTGTTAACCAACAATTCGGCATTAATGTGTTGTGTGAGCATGTAGCTGTTACCAGAACCCAGCATGGTACCACTCTTCCTCCTCTTCCCCTTGTCCTACCAAGCATGTGGTAAAAATGGAAATAGAAGATTTAGAAGAAATTTAGAGGGGGAGGAAAAAAAACACCTTATAATTTCCAAAAGGAACGTTTCCTTTCACGTTTTCCATTAGTGACTTTAGCGTTGAAGCCTGCCCTCGCAAAAGGGACATGGACTAAATAATCTTTGATTGGTACTACAACCATGGATGCTGAATGTTGAAAGAAGGCGGAAGATCTTGCAGGACAGAGGACTCTGGGAAGAGGGGGCATCGCCCATCTTAGCACTGATGTCCTGCCTGCGCTGGGAGGGGTCTCAGGCTTCACAAGAAAATGGGAATGGATCCAGATGCCCTCAGTTCTTGCTCACCACCTTGTTGGTCAGTTACCCGTTCCTGCTGAGGCTGGGTCAGGTAGAGAGCGGCTGCTATGCTGGATCTGAGTAGTCCCAGGAAAAATAGCTAAAACTTGATTTGGATGTAAAAGAACAATTTTGCAATGCCTGGTTTAGACCAGCTGTTCAGAGTTCAGTGACGCACCATCCTGGTACTGAGCAGATGTATCAAGTGTGTGATTTTAATCCCTACTTGTAGGAGATTTATAGCCGATCACACGCCAATATAGGAAAGGTGAGCAAATATTGGCACCAGAGTCCTGGAAGATGAAGAAAAACACTTGAGGAAGATCTAGGTTTCCGTGGTGCATATGTGTGTTTTGACCAACTAATCATTTCTACAAAGTCAAGTGCTTTTCTTTTGATTGGCAATAATACAAAGTATGTGTTGCTGTGAATATGTTCTTTAAGATAACTACCTGTGTGTTTACCTGGAGCGGGTGAGAAATGGTTCATCACTTCTAAGTGGAAAACACTAAAAGCATGAAGTGTGTGGTTATTTTGCGGTGTGGGATGGAGAGGGTGGCACAGGACGCTTCTCTCTCGCTGGGCTGGGGATGCGTGTGTTCCGGGAAGGCGGGGGGTGTTGATTGTTGGGCGCTGAGGCCGAGTTTCTTTACAGGTACCTACGTTCAAATCCCAGCTCTTACACTGAGCAGTAGCACATCTGTCTTGTTGCTGCATCGTTGTCATTTGTGTACGCAGTCAGTTTATGCAAACAGACACGTTTTGTGTGCTAACTTGTCCTGCAGCATGTGAATGTGCTATATTCAACAGCAGAAAAGGGCATTGGCACAAGGCAGATGCTCTTATAACTGCATCATTTAATTAGTGATGATGCCGAATGATCCTGTGTCTTACCCTGACCTCACCTCAGTGCTTACATGAATGAAGCCAAGAGCAATTAGAAATTGAGAACTGCTGTGTAGCATCACAAATTCAGGAAGATGAACAGTGGATCCAGCTGGATCCTAATGAGGCTGCCGAGTTTCTTCACGGACTTCAGTGAGTTTTTGACTTTGTGATCAGTAACGTATGGGAGATGTCTATAGTTGCATAAAGACATTTAGAAATGTGTCTCTTTGACTTAATCTTGTTAGGTTGCTCAGATAAGAAGTTCAGTATCAGTGGCAGCGATGAAGAGTCGTGCAGTCCGCACACTGTTTCACCTCCTTCAGCACCAGTTCTCCTCCTCATGCCACCCTTGTCATTCACTTCCAGTGCAGAGCGCTTCATCCTCTCCTCGTTGGCAGAAAAAGCCCTTGCACACGTGAATCATCAGTGCAATTCATTGTACGTGGCTCACGCCATCCCTTGAATCCTCAAGCGTGGGACGGAGCTTGTGCTCCATCAGTCTGACCACACCCTGGTTGCAGCTCTATCATCCAAAGCTTTGTCCTTGGAAATGTGTACGAAAAATGGGTGGTTTTCTCTTTTCCAGTTGCTATTGCTATTTAGGAAGACATTTGTTTCCGCAGAAGGGAGAACCCGTCAGTGTGAAATGCCGAGGTTTGCCCTCCCCGGTGATGTTGACCGTTTCACCTCTATTGCCTGGGCTGTTTGTGAATAACCGTGTATTCCCTTTTCTTTCCAGCCGTCTCGTGGATCCTTCAGCCGCCCCAGTCCTGGTGCACACTCCACAAAAACTCTTGTTCCTTGTCTGGCCGGGTGTTAACGAGCAGCGTTGTGGCTGCGCACAGCACTCACGGGGTCGTAACTCAGCGCTTTCTATGGTTTAATATTCTTATTTCCAGGCAATTTTGCTGTCTACCCGGTGTTTCTGGTATATACTGGCTAATTTAATTTTGTTTCTATTTTATTTAGTCTGTAATTCTGTTGTTGATTTTTTTTTGTTCCCTTGCCCATTGTTTACATCAGTTTTTTAATTTTTTTGTATTTTCCATGTGACCTCCTCCACTTTCCTTTCAACCAATCATGTGCGTGCGTATCATGTGACTTTGTCATGTGGCTTGCATGGTGCTGCTGATGTCGTCCACGCTGGTGAACAGAAGGTAAAATACTTTGTTCTGATGGGGGTGCCTAGATTTGGGGTGAGGATTCCCCTCTGGTCAGTGACCAGGGACCTCCACCTTCCCTCACTCCAGAATCCTCCTACAAGCCTTTAGGAGAAGGTGCTCACCACGGTCTGCATGTGGAGAACTCAACCTCAGTCTCCCACACTGAGCTTGAATAAACGTGGAGGGGAGAGCAACCAACCAACCCAACAACAGAACGGCCAAAAGAAACCCAACAGCGATCCTGCGGCTCAGTCGTTTGCTTCTTGCACTATCGGAGTCCAACAGTCAGCATCGTAGGGAGGTTCTATAACTGGCTTGAACACCAATGGCAAACATCCTTTGGCCTTTTGGGGTACCAGTGTGCCAGCTACAGGCAGCCGGTTGGTGGGAGATTGTGGGTAAGATGCTCAGATAACGTGAACCCTGGATCTCCCGTTGCCTTAGCAACGTTTTGACCCCCTACATTTATATAGATATATATGCACACACACACACATTCACACTATATGTATTTAGTAACCTATGAGAAGGATCTGAAGTTACTTGTTTCTGAAGTTCAGTCCTTGGTGAGCATGTCCCATTATGATTTAAGAAATAAATGTTTCTATCATGAGTGAACCTTAAACACAGCTAGAGCAGGAACTGTGCCTCTATAAAGTGGTGTATATAGGCACACAGAGCGACTTCACACAATGTGCATCAGAAGGTACTACTGAACCTGTCCTGCTGGGGCACCTCGTTGCTCCCACACGGCATCTCAGAGCCCGGCGAGGGATTTAATCAGAACTCATTTCCCAGCAACACTTAGAGTAGCTGCTGATCTCCTTGAAATCAAGAAGCAAATGACTGACCCCTGCAGTTTATGGAGATGAAATCGGTCTGCAAGTAAAGTGTGTGGCGGTCAAAACAATTTCTACAACGTTAGAGCTTCACTTAACACTCTGTGCTTAACCTAAAGGGGAGGAGGGAGGGAGGGAAACTCCTGCTTTTCTGCTTCCCCAGTGAAACGAGTGGTTTAGACAACTGGGAAGCAATTGGCTCTTTTCAGTCTGGGAGTTCTGAAATGACCGATTGTCTTGGGCCACCACCAGGAGGGGATTTAGGCTGGGGTTTGCCAGGAAAGCAGAACTAACACCAGTAACCTTCCCACAGGACTACGTGCATGGAGGCAGCCCCTGTTCCCCTGGCCTCTCCCCTCTCTGGTTGAACTCCAGGAGGACTGGAGACCTGCTTGTCTCGTTTTTGCATGTTCTTCTGGTTTTGTTCCTTATTTTGACTGTTGACGTTTGCTTCTCCCGTGTGCATTCTGCAGACCCCCTACTTGTTCTTTCTCACCCGTGTGTGTTTACCACTTGTGTAGACTTTCCACGCTGTAGGTCACAATCTAGTCCTATTTACACGATGTTCAAAAATTGCAGAAATCGGCTACTTCTTTGGTGTGTTACAGAAATAACCACGGATTGCAGTTGTGTTCTGTAAGCAGAGCAAGGATGCAGGACCTTTCTTCGGTGCCAGCTGTGCAAGGATTTAACTCATAGTCCGAAGTGCTGCAGTTGTCTGGTAGCAATTTGAGCTGCTTTTCAAAGCTGGCAGAAGGAACACATTTGATGGGAGCAGAGACAACATGACACATGGCGTGTGTTATCTGCACTTGGGGGTCCAGCACCCCTTTGGTGCTCTGCAACCTGGGAAAATCTGTGCTATTTCACACCACCTCAGGTTCTCACTACAGCTGAATCCAGTCCGGTGCTTGTGGTATGCACTGGAAACCGGATAACTAAAACCAGTTAACTTCTGAAATCCAGCTGCATCAGACTGCTGTTAGATCGAGGAAGCACTTGGAATATAAATTAAACAAAGATGAAAGGATACCAGGAAACATTTTTGTGCTTATCGGTGCTAATGGCTCAGCATTCTTTAGGGGCTGCACGTTGTATGGGTGGAACGGGCGGATTTCTGCAATGCTCAGTGTGAATGGGAGACCCCGGGCATGCTGCACACCTTTGTAATGCACTCTTGCTTTTCAGCCCCGTCCTGTAGGGCAGATGCATGTTCTGTGAGCATGAGCTGCTTCTCTAACCTCCTGACAACCACCTTTTCTCTTCAGCTACTGACACTTTGACTCATTAGAGAGATGCTGATCCTGCTGGACTAAACTTTACCCGCTAAACAACTTCTTCCTTTGTTTGAAACTACACACTAACCCGGTTTTATTTTTACAGCCCTGTGTCTGGATTACATCTGCTTGCCTAAGATAAATTAAATACCGTGTATTTATGGAGGGAAAACTGAAGTATTCTCCAGCAGGGCTTGCTCTGCCGCACCTTTGTGTTCTCAATGCAATGGCACTGCGGAACCTGCCACAAGTGGGGAGCAGCTCTGAGTGTGCAGCTGGTACCGGGGCGGTCTTGTAACGGGTGCAGGCAAAGGCCAGGATCGGGAAAATACAGCATGGTTAAAGCTATAATTTCCCTCTTTACATGTTTAATAGAAGTTACTATGTTGTGAAATACGAGTTTATGTATCTCACGTTAAAGAGCTCTGTGTATCCATGGGTTGGAATGACCTCCTCGGAACGCTGGTGCGTTAGAGCGTGTGTTAGCCGCACGACAATCAAATCAATCCTGAATTACTGTTCCAGTCTAGGCCTTGCAGTTTTCTCATTCTTTGCAGGAGAAGGGGGTGGGAAATGGCTTCAAATTACTTCTGAAGATTAACTTTGAAAGACATCGGCAAATTAACCTTTCTCTGGCGAGTCAGAACTGCAAGTGCTCTGTGAGTGGCCGTGGATACAGATCCAGACAGAACAGATCTAGAATTGAGAATGTTTTCTGGGCTGAAAGCAGCTCCTGTAAATTCCCATGACTGATGTAATCTTTCAAAGTTGATCTTAATACAACTACTGGCTTGTTATTTCTTTCAGTTTTAGTCCAATGCCCCAGAACTGAGTCTTTTTAAACGTTTTATTCCAGGCAGCAGGCCGAGCTTTTGGAAAGTCACGGAAGTTATTTCAGTGTCCTGGCTTTGTTCTTATTTGGTTACATTCAGGCTCTTAAGCCATAAATGTCACCATTTCAGAGTTTGGTATTGCTCTCTTTGGGATACATTCAAATTGGCTCATGTGTTAATTGGATTTCCCCACATTTGCTGTATCTGAGCGTGCTCCAGAAAGCCCAGGGGTGCTGTAGCAGAACAGCAAAGCGCGTTCAGCCTTACAAACCTGTGCGAACATTTGGGGGGTGTATTTAGATCCACCCTGCAGAACGCAGGATGCGCTTTGTCCGTTGTATCCTCTGTATATAAATTTCCTGCAGTCGGCTCTAAATGAGCTCTTCACCATTTAGATGGATAAATAGAAATACCTCCCAAGTGCGTAGGGTATACATAACTGTGGTTCAACAGAGGTGTAGGGGTTTTTTGCCCCACTGTAATTGTTATATAAAATATCTGTAAGAATTAGGACCCTGTAATGAGACCAACCAGCAGAGTGCGATTAATCTCTGGAGTTTGCTGGAATTGCCAACTGCAGCTGATTTCTAAGTTTTAACTTACAAATAATGGCAGCGTTGGCTTTGCTCAAATTACCCATGAAGAAATCGGGCAGAACAGCAGCTGGAGTGTCCAAAGCCCGGAAACCATGGCTTAAGCATCACATCTTAACATCACAGAGCTGATGCTGGAGAAGTCAGTAAGTGCCGTAAAATGACCCAGTAAGCTTCGGCAAGGTTTCTGATGAGTTTTGGCAAGCCTTACTGGCTTTGATTACCGTTTAAACTCTTGGGACACTTGAGGGCTGTAGAAACAATAGCTCCAGCCTCAGATGGGCATTGGCACAGAGGAGCATAAGCCTTTCTCACCTGTATGTAAAACGGAGCAAAGCGAGCGTCCAGGCACTGACAGAAAGCTGATCTGAGCTCTCTTGTGCTCTCATCGCTTCTGAAACGGGAGGCCCGTGCTCCTTTATCATTTAAGTTCTTTTGCTAACTTGACACCGATGACGTTGGGGACAAGGGGTTATTTTGGTTGGTTTCTTTTTGCACAAAACCAAGTTGTTGGGTACTAATGCCTCTTGCACAGTAAATTCACAGCTCTTCAGAAACAATCGATCCCTGGGGTCGGATGAAAGCGGGAGGAGAAAGCGTGGCTCTTGAGCAACGTGCTGCAGTATTTATGGAAATCTGTAACCAGACAACCTGTGGATTTGGCTTTGAGTAGGAGAGGTGTCACAGGAAAGGTGCAAGAAGGACGTTCCTGAGCTGGGATTGGGGAACCATCCTCTGCAGGTTGTGTGTGCAGGGTCTGCAGGAATTGGCCAGAAGAAGCAGCTGTAGATGTGAGAGGTGTGGTGGGAAATCAACGTGTAAATGAGAGTTCGGCTTCCTGCCGATGTCAGGGATGCAAACTGGGGAAGATTTGTGTCCTAGAGACGCTCTGGCCTCTGTGTCCGGGTCACGGTGAGGCCGATACCCCGGCAAATGACTATAATGAAGTATTCTTCTGATTTTGATTAATACTTTTTCCCTAATTTTAAACATAAATCCCCCATTGTTTCAGGGGAACCCAGCGCGCCCAAGCTGGAAGGTCAGATGGGAGAAGATGGAAACTCCATTAAAGTGAATGTTATCAAGCAGGATGATGGCGGCTCCCCAATTAGACACTATCTGATCAAATACAAAGCTGTAAGTATGACTGACGCTCGAGCCTGATCTGTAGTGTGTATGCACACAGTGCAGAAGCTGAGATCTCGTAGGCGGGCCAGTATGGGAATATATGCTAAGCAGGTTGGTGGAAGGGTATAGGGTATGAGACATGACATGCACAGAAGCCACATACGAAATCTTCATCTCATTTTCTTTCTCTTCATTTGACTGTAAAAGATTATTTCTCCGTGCTGCCTTCTGTAGAACTGTGAGCATACGGTAATTACACGCATTTAGTATTATTTCATTTCCAAAACTTCGGAGGCGGGATTGCCAGCAACAATTTAAACAGCTGGGGACCACAGGTTCATAGTGTAGAGCATTGTCCACCTTCAGACGTGTATCTAATCATAGCTGTCCCGTGGTCATTGAAACCGCCGTATTTGATTAAGAGATGTTTCAGTACCTAATTATTCTGCAGATTGTTGATATTCAATGTAGTCAGTATAGACAGGGATAGTGACAAATGCTATTGGAAGCAGTTCCCCTTTGGGCCTGACTTAATCATCTCCTATGGTGGATTAGCCAGGACTGCCAAATACATGATTCTCCAAGCAGATCATCTAGCCCTAGTCTTAGGAAAGAACATCTCTGTGATCAGCAGTTAGTATCGTTGTAAGCCGAATGTGGCCCTTTTTTGTGTTAGGTGGTAGTTCACGTGATAGGAAAATCAGGACAAAAAAGGGTGGCAAAGATGAGAGGAAGCTTCTGAGCAAGAATTTGGCTGCTTCAGGGTCTCTTGTCCTCTCCATCCCTGGATAAGCTGAGGAGCATCTGCTGGCGCGGAGCGGCCCCGCGCTCCCGTTGGGCGGTTGCGCTCCCGTTGGGCGGTTGCGCTCCCGTTGGGCGGTTGGCTGTTGCCGAGCTCCCAAAGCCGGCCGCTGACGTTGTGCTCTGTTTGCATCCCCGCTGTCCCGCTGCCCTGCAGAAGCATTCCTCGGAGTGGAAGCCCGAGATCAGAATTCCCTCTGGCAGCGACCACGTCATGCTCAAGGCCCTGGACTGGAACGCGGAGTATGAGGTTTACGTGATAGCTGAAAACCAGCAAGGGAAATCCAAGCCGGCTCACTACGCTTTCCGCACGTCTGCTCAGCCTACTGCCATCCCAGGTACAGCGCTCACCAGCTTTAGCATTGTTTTCTGCTTACAATTAATGCAACAGTGCTGCATCCTTTAATGTGCCTGAGTAACCCTGACAACTTGCTTGCTTAAAGCCATTATCACAATTGGTTACCCATCCAAAGCTTAGTTTTTGCCGTGTACATACCTGTACTGTAGTCCGTGTTACAGTATGTACCGCATTAGCAGAACACTGGTGGGAACGCTACACGAGAAGCCTCGTCTGGCTGTTCACGAGGAGCGTCGGCTTTTTGAATGAGGATAACAGGATTGCTAGATGAGGAAAGCTGCAGATAGAAGATGCTTTCTGAAACGGAGAGTAGGATTCCATTTCAAACTAAAGCAAAAGAGACCTTTCAGATCTCCGGAGCGATGCTTTTCACAACGCAGATCTCCATTCCCAGTCCGCTTTGGGCTTGCTCACTGCTCGTTTGCCCATCCCGCTCAGCCTTTGGAGAAATAAAGGCGTCAGGAGTTTGCTGGTGGTTGGAAAGGGAGGGGTTAAAATCGTTCTCTGAAGGTTTTTTATTAAATAAGATGGAGTACAATATTTTTAAAACAGTAATTTTAAAACAGCACTGTTTTAATGTCGTGTAGAGCGTTAGGGAAAAGTAAATAAATAGTGTGAGAATGCTGCTGGAAACTCTCGTTTCAGCCAGACTGTACTTGTCAGCGTGCTTAACGAGCAGGATGGAAGTACAAATGCTATAAAAGCAAGGTAGGGATTCAGCAGATTGCTGGAAGGTGTTGAAAGGACAGTAGTAGTGCTTTTCTGCACATATATTAAAATAACAGTCCAAACCAAACAAAACCTCAGGGATGAAATTGCTGGACTTGTAAACCGAGGCTCTGGTTGGTTAAAGGCAGGTGGATGAGCTTTAAAGCTGATGGGTCGGTCACTATGAGTCCTCACCGCACAGCCAGAGCTGAGCATGTTCGTGGCAAGGATGGTGCTGACGGCCCGTGTTGAAGGGAGCGGTTTGGTTTCATTCTGTTCTGCATTGCTGGCTTAGCCCCGTGGTTTTCCTCAGAACGACTGGGGGTTTTCCTCAGTCCGGCTCTTGCACTGGGGGTTCGACCCTGGGTGCCCCCCGCGCCCGCTCCGTCTGTGCGGAGGGAACACCCGGGACCCCGTGCAGTTCGCGTGCTGAAACTCCGTGTGATTAAGCCAGATAATGTCGTTAAGCATAGAATGAGTGACCTAGGTGGTTTGGATTGAAAAATGTGTGTGGTAGGGGGGAAGATGAGGATAGCGAGGAGGGAAATGGGGCGAAAGAGAGATTGGGATGCGTGTTTGAACAAGGCTGTAGTTTTGGGTGGAAGGGCCCCAGTAACTCATTAAGCAACTTACTCTCTGATTCTCATTTTCAACAGCTCTAATACTTACTACCCTCATGTATTTGAAGGACAACTGTGGCTGCTGTGGCAGGACAGAGTGAGGGTAATTGGCAGAATGCCTTAGTTCAGTTCAGAGCTGAGGAGTCAAACGCGATAAGGCTGGGAACAGCAGACGCTGGTTCCTTCTGCACTGTGGCACCCTCAGGGACGCTTACGAGTTCCTTCACACTCCTTCGTGTGCAACCGTCATTGCCTTCCTGTGCTTGTATTCTCTTTTAGCCGTTGTTACGTATCAGATGGGACAACAAAGCAACTTGGGACAGCTGGGGTGTCTTGCACAGGTGTATTAGCAAATTTGGAGAATGCGGTCACCTTTGGAATACGGAGTGTTCATGCTGTACTCCATGGCAATGGGAACAGCAATGAGCTCGGATGGCACCAAACCCTTGAAATCCAACAGTAACGTGGGCAGGGACCCTCTAAAAATGGAGATTAAAAAGGAAAAAGGTGCCCAGTTTATCACAGGTGTAACTTCTTTGGCTTCACCGAAATTATTCCTCGGTGTGGTGCGAAGCACGGGAGGAATCAGTGTTGGAGGCTGCGGCTCGAGTGTTGCTCTTGGCAATGTCAGGAGCACGTGGAGAGCGCTCGTTCTGGAGGTTTGCGGCAGGACCGACCCACCGGAGGACGCGGTTGGTTCCCGGCGCGCTCTGCACCGCTGGCTGGGCTGCGTTTCAGACTCTTTATCCGCATTTTTCCCCTTTGGAGGGGGACTTTGGTTTCTGTTAGACCTCCCGAGGTGTTTCCAGACGCTTCGGTTCCCTCAGCTGATCCCCAAACCAATTCTGTTGGGGAAAATATTTCCCGAGCGCAGGCAACACGCAGACCCGGGGCCTGCAGTGAAATGAGGGCGAGTACCCCGCAGGGCAGTAGGGAGGAGGCTCTGTGTATTTACTTTCCTTTAGCATCTCTTGTTGTTTTCATGGTGTTCAGCTTTTACATTTTGACTTCAAAATGAGCTACGCAGAAGTCAGAGTCATTGCCTCTAACGTGGCATTGCTCTGCTTGACAGTAATAGCTAGGAACTGCCTGCGGAAAAGGTCTGTTTATTATGGAGAGTCCTTTGTTACCATCCCTTGTACAGTGTCCTCAAAGTGGTTGGAAGGATAAGGGTGCTATTTTCAGTAATAATAATTGCATTAGAGTAGCTTACAAGCAGCCGGAATGGTGCACGGAAAAGTCGGTCCCATATTCTTGAGACCTTCTTGTTTCTTTGGTGTTTCAGTCACCTGCTCGTGTTACCCAGGTCCTCGGTACAGCCGGCTCTGCGGCGGTTCTCGGACAGGCGGGTAGATTGCGTGCTGCACAGGAGGGTTGTCCTTTCAAATACCAGATAACCGTTCTCTTGTGCTTCTTGCTGAGCTTTCTGTTCCATCACTTCTAATCCCATTTGCTTGCGAACCCCATAAACCCTGACTTGGACCCCGCTCTGTGGCTTTGGACGTTGCTGAGCTTCTGAACCGGCCCTTTTGTCGGCGTGAATGTGCTAATGCTCTTCTTTAACCTTTAGCCATTTTAATTTACGAAATCAAATAAACCTTTGATTCTTATGTTTTTCTATATTTATGACCTAATTTTTTTATCTATTTTTCTCTCTTTCTTTCTTTTTCTTCCTCGTCCTTTCCCCCCCCCTCCTCCCCGTTCTCCCTCCCCTGTCTGTCTCATACATGTCACCTTGGATCTCACGGGAAACATCCACGCTTGCCACATGCACCAAATTTGTTTTTAAACAACCATCTTTTCCCTCCTGGGAACCATTGTCTGGCGCCTGCAGCGACCCTGGGAAGCCCATCAACGTCGTCCTCCTTTGTCTCATTGCTTCTCTCTGCAGTGACTCTGCTCTTACTCTGTTAGAAACTCAAAATAAAATAAAGCAATATTTGCTAGCGAGAGGCCCGGGTCCCCCCGAGGTGTGGAACAGATCCCTTTGCTCCAGAGGATCAGTTCAGAGAGAAAACAAGAATTCTTTAATTTGAAAGAGTCGCTATTTTGTAACAAGGAAAAAGGGTTTAAGCCAAGTTTTTTCTCTTTAACATTTTTTTGTTACTTGTAATGAATTTGCCCGTTTTAATGGATGTAAAGAAATACTTTTGCCGTTAATTGCTTGCAGCTTTTCATCAGCGGAAGGTGTGCGACCCTCAAAGCCTTTTGCTGCTTTTCACTGATTCCTCTGCACATCTGGTGCTGATCACCACTGTATTGTGCAAAAAGTTTCTAAAGCCCCGTCCACAAATCTAAACCCACAGACTATGAAATGAGAAAGAAGATTTGTCCGAGATAATCCTGCCAGTGGCTCGAATGTCTCTGTGGGCTTATTGCCAGTCTATGGCCATGAGGAGCTTTCCCCGGTGTGGCGGCCTGGGTGCGAACATCTGTGGGAATGACGCTGAAGAGATTTCCTCATTTCTTCTTTATGGGGTCGAATCCTTGCAACTTATTGGCCCCTTGTGTGCGGTCAAGTATCTCATGACCCGTGGTGGATCTGGGGCATAATAGAGCCCATGGGCATAAACATTTGCAATGGATGCTTGTCTAACATTTTCTGGTTTTCTGCTACTGTGTTATCAATTTCATTGAGAGATCCCTTTTCTTGCCATTTTAACAGATAATATTAGCTTTTATCAAGTTACCTGACCAGCTAAATTATCATTATTATTATTATTACTGATCATTAACAATATTCATGGTTAACTGTGCATGTGACACTACCAGACAGGATTAATCCAGGGTGGAAATTGGTGCAACACAATCCACCTTTATTACCGAGATCTGTGTATTGCATTTCCTTTCCATTTCTCTTGTTCTTCCTTAAAAACCAAACCGAAAAACCTGTGCCCCTCATGAATTGTCTGTGATGGCAAATCCATTGGGCTCTGGCACTAAAAACAAGGGGTGCTCTCCCCCTGTGTCTCTTTCCCTGTGGGGCTGATGTTGCCAAGGATGAAACTGCTGGGGGAGTGGTTGAACCGTCTGTTCAGGTCTCAAATAGGAGCAGTTGTCTGTGATGGGATTAATGTTGCTAACAAAACTGTGATGGGGCAACCAGGAAACTCTGCCGTCTATCTTGTCTAACTATGCATTTTGTGCTCTGCACATAAACCTGCTCTGTTCATTCAGACCTTGTTCATTATGACTTGGGAGCTGCTTTTCTATCTCAATTATAAATGAGAACTTAGTGCAGGTGTTGCACGCAAAAGCACGGGGATTTCTTTAAAAACCCCTCACCTCCAGTGTGTTAGAGTATAAAGAATTTGTTAGGTCTCTTCAGTTTACACCTTAGTGTTACTGCAGTACAGCAAGAGTACTAAATAGTACTAAAAGAGTATTAGAAGTACTCTTTGAGTACTCAAAGAGTACCGAAGAGTACTAAAAACTTGTGTGACCTGAATTTATCAAGTTGAGACGTAGATCTGGTATCAGCTCGTGTTGTGGGTTTCCCCTTATCCACAGGCAGAGTTTACGAGCTGGGGTTGAGCGACATCTCACCCTCACGCTCACAGAGTTTGGGTAAAGTATTTTTAATACATAGTGTTGCATGGAGAGAGAGCAGCACCTCTGGAGGCCGCTCCTGCTGTTCAAGGAGAGGTTTCCAGCGCGTGTTCCCCAGGACGGTTGGGAAGGGAGGGAGGAGCCAGGAGGGGAGGCTTGAACCCATTCTGGAGGGAAGAACCAGGAGGGGAGGCTTGAACCCATTCTGGAGGGAAGAACCAGGAGTGGAGGCTTGAACCCATTCTGGAGGGAGGAACCAGGAGGGAGGCTTGAACCCATTCCGGAGGGAGGAACCAGGAGGGGAGGCTTGAACCCATTCTGGAGGGAAGAACCAGGAGGGGAGGCTTGAACCCATTCTGCAGCTCTCTGTTGAGTGGTTACAGAGAATAGAGGGAGCTTTTTGTAGCTATCATAGCAGAAATTGGATCTTTGGGAACAGTGAAGGAGATTTCTATTCAACCACAGTTCGCAAAGAAAGCTATGACATTGATTTGGGGGTTTCTGTTAAAATGTCCTGTGTTATTCCTAGCCTAAGCTCATCCGCCCTCTGTTTCTGGATTTTGAATCTTGTTGCATCTTTGCTTGAATAAAGTGCCTTTACTGGTTGTACCATCCTGCTCTACACAGGGATACAATGACCTCGTTAATCCCCGCACATTTCTTTTTTTAACTTACACTGACTGACTTTCCCAAGTCATTTTTTTTTAACTCTTCAACCACGATTGTGAGATTTCCCTGAATCGTCACCTTCCTCGGTGTCTCCTCTGACCGGCTTTCCCTCGTTGGTCACCCTGATGCCAAAGACAGCGGTGTCGTTTCATTTCCAGCTCCTTGCACCCTGTTCGTACACCTGCCTTGGTGTTGCCACAAGTGAAAGGGTAACGAGCTGGGCCAGGATCCCATGGGAATGCCCGAACCTTTTGATCACCCGTGGCACAGCAAACCGACTCCTGCACAGGGAAGAAATTGGTTCCTAACGGGTTTGCGGTTTTTGCAGTTCACGGGGGCCGTGCGCAGTGGTTCACAGAAAAGGTGTGGGCGATATATAAGGCTCTCGATGTGGTTTATGCCACAGATAATACCCTTAAGCTGGCTTATAGCTGATACTGACAGGTCTTGTAAAAGCTGGTGGGGAGAAGAAGAAGAGAGTAGGGCTCTGATTTGAATGGAGTTTTCCAGAAGGTATCTCCTAGCACACGAGAGAATTCCATCTGTCCCAGGACTGTTCTGTCTCACTCCAGCTCTGCTGACTGAGGTGAGGTAGATTTTGCAGGCACAAGGAGCTGTTCTCCTGTAATCCTGTCCCTGATGCTGCACCTGAACCAGCCTGCCAAGTAACTCGTTCACTGACAGATGCTGTATATGAAGGATTGACACACTTTGAGCTTTTTCTCCAGGAGCTGGTGTGAACAGGGACACGTTAATTGTTGAATACTCTACGCAAGAATCCTGAATACATTAGAAGAGGAAAAATGCATGACATCCTCACTCCCCGATTAATTAATTTAATTATGCAGCTTGCTGCATGGTGCTGGCAGGGCCCTGGTCTGTGGCACAAATGTTCTGCTGGGCGTTTAATGGACTTGTGGTCCAAGTGTCGGTGCTGTCCTTGTGTCCAGCCGGCAGAGCCGAAGTCGCCCTGGGGCCCAGACACAGCCTTCGTCTTGGGGAGGCGGTGGAGGGAAGCAGGAGCCCTCCAGACCTCCAGCTGGGTTCCTGCTGGAATAGAAGAGGTTGCTGTAGCCTGCTTTCCAGGCCTTGGCCCAACACGGATGGGAAAAGCCCCATTAGGTCCAAGTCAATGTGTCTTTTCAAGCAGGTTGCCCTGCATATCTTTATCCTAAAGTATTGGTTATAACACAAGGCTGCTAGAGAGAGAATCCACCTTCTGTAAGTCACCCGTGCTTAGAACCTAAGCATAGCCAACTTTGAGCCATCACTAGCCCCAACTCACCTTTTAACTAAAACGCCTTCTTCTTTTTTTGGTCTCTAAAGCCAGCACTAGCCCTACATCAGGCCTTGGGACTGCTGCCATTGTAGGCATTCTCATTGTTATCTTTGTGCTGCTCCTGGTGGCCGTGGATGTCACCTGCTACTTCCTGAACAAGTGCGGTCTCCTGATGTGCATTGCGGTCAACTTGTGCGGCAAATCCGGCCCGGGAGCCAAGGGCAAAGACATGGAGGAGGGCAAGGCCGCCTTCTCGTGAGTACTGTCACCGCTTACGTTGCTCCTTCTGTCGATCGGTGTGTCCCTTCAGCAACTCTGGAAGAGAAGCTGGTTCAGGGAGGTCTGGGTTCCTCAGCTCTGGTGGGAGGGGACTGAAAAGATCTGGGGCCACACTGGGTTAGCTTTATATTCCAGGAAGGGAGTTGTTCAGCTGTTTCTCTGGGGTTTTGTCCTGTTCCTCTTAGTAGCCACCAAATGGCTGGCCCAAATGCTGGGCGTCATGGTGGTCTTCCGTGCTGTGGGTAATAACTGGAAGGGGGAGCGACAAAAAGAAGTGATCTGCTGTTTAGCCCAGTCTGTTTCTGCCATTCGCTATTGACGTTTGCAGGAGGGTACCCAGTGCGGAAGGGGAGCAATCTCCATGTCATTCCCTTGTTACAGGAAAGACGAGTCCAAGGAGCCCATTGTGGAGGTGCGGACTGAAGAGGAGCGGACCCCCAACCACGACGGAGGGAAACACACAGAGCCCAACGAGACCACCCCGCTGACAGAGCCAGAGTACGTTGGCATGGGTCGATCTTAGCACGGGTGGCTCAGCCTGGAGAAGAGAAGGCTCCGAGGAGACCTTGTAGCAGCTCTCCAGTGTATAAAGGGTGTCTATGAGAAAGCTGGAGAGGGACGTTTTACAAGGGTGTGTAGTGATAGGAGAAGGGATAAAGGCTTTAAACTGACAGAGGGTAGAGTTAGATTAGCTATAGGGAAGAAACTCTTCGCCCTGTGAGGGTGGTGAGGCCCTGGCACAGGCGGCCTGGAGTTGTGGATGCTTGGAAGTGTTCAAGACCAGGTTGGACGGGGCTTGGAGCGAGCTGATCTAGGGTGGAACTAGATTATCTTTAAGATCCCTTCCAGCACAAACCATTCTGTGTTTCATTACGTGTGTGTGTGTGAGAAAAATAATTGTATTCTGTGTGGTTTGATGAAGGCCTTAGACTTGCAGGCAAAGGGACGGAGCCAAGATGAGGGACTGGGTTCAGGGGTAGCACTGGACCTTGTTGCGTGTTGACAGACGGCACAGGGCTGCAGGCTCAGGGAAGTGGTAGAAAGCTCCTTGTGAGGTTGAGTGGAAGAGTCCGAGAGGTAAGTTAAGCTAAAAGAGAAGAGTCTCTGTAAGTTGGCAGGGTTACTGTTGGCTATGGCTTAACCCATAATCTGTGTGAGCAGGGACGTGTCCTCTTTACTCTCTTTCTCTTCCTGGTTGTCCTTCAGGCATCCTAGCCAGTCCTTGCTGCCCTTCGCACATTTACCTCCGAAAGGGCTCCGCTCCTGCGAGCGCCTCTCTGTGTCGTGTGTGTCGTACCCACGTGCCGTGCCGCTGCTGTGCCACCCACCTGCCTTCTCGCTCTTACCCTCTGCTCCCTGTTCCCCTGCCGTCGTTTGCGGGCTTCATTGTCTCTATTTCTCTTCTACTCCTGTCCCGTTCACAGGCACCCCGCCGATACTGCAGCTACCGTTGAGGACATGCTGCCTTCTGTAACCACGGGCACCACTAACTCTGACACTGTCACTGAAACCTTTGCCACTGCTCAGAACAGCCCCACCAGCGAGACCACTACGCTGACCTCCAGTATGGCCCTGCCGGCCGCGGCCATTCCCGACTCAAACTCCATGGCGCCTGGCCAGGCCACTCCAGCCAAAGGGGCGGCCGCCTCGGTCTCCTCACCACCACCCTCGTCCACCCCCAAAGTGGCCCCCCTCGTTGACCTCAGCGATACCCCAAGCTCTGCTGTAGCTACTAACAATTTGTCTTCAAGTGTCCTGTCCAACCAAGGCGCGGTGCTCAGCCCCAGCGCTGTTGCAAACGTGGCCGAGCCCTCCAAAGTGGCGGCTGGTAACAAGCCAGCGGCCTCAAGCCCTGCAAACCTCACTAGCCCTGCAGCTCCATCAGAGCCCAAGCAGGAGGTCTCCAGCACCAAGAGCCCTGAAAAGGAAGCTGTGCAGCCCAGTACAGTGAAGAGTCCAACAGAGACAACCAAGAACCCAAGCAACCTGAAGAGCGAGGCTGCTTCAGGCAGCACCGCAAACCCCTCCCAGAATGAGGACTTTAAAATGGACGAAGGGGCCTTCAAGACACCAGACATTGATCTTGCAAAGGATGTTTTTGCAGCTCTTGGCACTACTTCTCCTCCCAGTGTGGCCAGCGGGCAGGCTCACGAGCTTGTGTCTTCCGCTGCAGACAGCTCTGTACCCGCTGCACCTGCAAAGACCGAGTATGGCTGCCTTTAATCTTCTGTTGGTCGTGTGCTGTGTCTCTTGTGCACTGGTGCTTGTGCTGTGTTCTTGTTGGATGTTCCTGTAACTAATCTCATTGTTTCCTTAGCAAACTAACTCACCTTGAACCAACTAAATAGGACGTGGCTTTAAAGGTCCAGGAGGAAAGCAGGGTAGGCTATGCCAGTGGAAAGGCAAACCCAGGAATTTATCATAAATGTGTTATTCTTTAGACTTTTATGCAGCTTTGTGTATTATAGGTTATTCTTTTATGAGAAACAGGGCAGTTTGATGCAAGGGGAGCGCTGAGTTCCTGCAGTTCAGTGAGCACAGTGACCCAGATTGGGTTTCCTAACAGAGCAGAACTCATTTCAGCGTAAGGCATGGCAGAACTCGTGCCACGTGAGACTAAAAGCGTGGTACCTCTGGTTTGGCCCTAAACTGGCAAAAGGATATGGCAGCGTGTCCGTGGCATGTACGTGAATCCTTGGTACGGGGGGATGCAGAGCTGGGTTCTTCCTGCCGCTCCAGCCCCTTCTTTCACCCGTGCTGCCCATCTCATTCCCTTGGGGCAAATCAGTGTTGCAGCCATGGGCCGCTCTACAAAGGCAATGATGTATTTGCTCATTTCCAGAAACACATTCCTCATCACTAATTCAGCAATTAAGCCTGTATTTCTGTCTCTAAACGGTGCCGTTTTGGTGGTTCTTCCTCAGGAAAACCCCAGTAGAAGACAAATCCGAAGCGCAAGCGACGGACACGAAGACGCCCCCGGCGGAAGTGAAGACGGTTCCCAACGAAGCCACACAAACAAATGGCAGCGAGAGCAAAGCATGATCGGCGCCAGGTGGAAACGAGTGACAGAACAACTTCACCCAAGCATTTAAAACACAAAACACTACACCCATCTCGTTCTTCTCGTGTCTGTTGCCTTTTTTTAAAAAACAAACAAAACAGGAAATGCATAAATGGGGGGAGGGGGGCATCTCTCTTTTGCTTTTCTTTTGTTCTTGTTCTTTTTTTTTGTTTTTAAAGATTTCTAGAAAAGTTCTATCTGTTGTGCACTTGCTTTTAAAAAGTAATGCATTTTAAAACCGGGGTTAAACCCAGCACCAAATCAGGGCTTAGCTGACCCTGTATCTATTCCAATAGAACAACATTGCAAATACCATTTGCAACGTGATCGGGACGCTCAAAATCAACCAGTCCTAGAGACACAAATGAGCCCTGTTGTTTCCGTCATTAGTATAGCAGATATAGCCGCTGTATCCCTTGGTGCAGCTGGCACTTAATGAACAAAGTCCACAATTTATTTTTATACTTTTCAGTCGAGTTTGAAATATGTAAAGCCTCATAAATAAGTTATAATTTCTGTTCACCTTGTATTTGTTCAGTATGCAAAGTGTCCTGAGCTCTTTGTGACTGAATTCCGTTCTCCACGTTAGGCATTTCTTTGGGTTTTATCGTTATTTTTAGGAAGAATGCCAAAATAGCAGCTGTGGGGGGGATATATTTCGATTTGCAGTATTCAGACTCCACATTTCTTTAAATTTTATGTTAATTTTGCCAACTTTTGTTCTTTCCAGTGTTTACAGTTGACATTTTTTTAACTTTTTTTTTGTGTTTAAATGTATGTGTAAAATAGCTGCCTTTTTTTAAAAAGAAGTAAATACGGTCTCTAGATGCTAGGGTAGAGCATGCTTGCTTGGCAAAGGGAGACATTTGAACCATGGATGTTTACAGTAGTTGTTTCCCCTTTATCTTTTCTTAATTATTGTTCTTATTATTATTATAATTATTATTATTATTTCTTACTGGAGTAAGAAGAGAAGTAACGCGGGGGGTTGCGGGGGTTTCTGTGGGTGGGTGGGGGTATCCGAACCACTTGTCGCCAATCAAGGTCTTGATCCAGCAACCCCCAGAAACACCTTAATTTGGAATGAGAGAGCTGCTGGTGAGAGTCCTCCTATTCTTAAATTTACCACGAGTTTAAGTCCCTTGCTGGACCTGGGCCTGACTGCATAAGAGAAATACCATCTCTGCTTTTTTAGGACATTCTCCCCTTTCCTTCATGGAACCCTCCTGGAGCTTTGCGAAGCAGAAGGGAGATTGTACAGTTAGGGCTGGTCTGGTCTCATCTCAGATGTTTGATTGTATCAATTCCTCCTTAGTATGGCAGTAAATACCATTTCTTTTGACCCTAGAAGTCTTAATTAAAGGCAAAGCCCTTTTGCACGAGGGTGCTTGGCAGCGTGCAGGACCCGTCCTGCAAAGCCCCATCAGCACTGGGACCAGGTGGTCCTTGGGGGTCCCTTCCAACTGAACCGTTGTGTCACATCGCTTGAGCTCGTCCTGTGCAGGGATGGTCCTTGTAGGTCCCTTCCAACTGAACCGTTGTGTCACATCGCTTGAGCTCGTCCTGTGCAGGGACAGGAGTTGGACGCGATGGTCCTTGGGGGTCCTTTCCAACTGAACCGTTGTGTCACATCGCTTGAGCTCGTCCTGTGCAGGGACAGGAGTTGGACGCGATGGTCCTTGGGGGTCCTTTCCAACTGAACCGTTGTGTCACATCGCTTGAGCTCGTCCTGTGCAGGGACAGGAGTTGGTTGCAATGGTCCTTGTGGGTCCCTTCCAACTGAACCGTTGTGTCACATCGCTTGAGCTCGTCCTGTGCAGGGACAGGAGTTGGACGCGATGGTCCTTGGGGGTCCCTTCCAACTGATTCTGCTCAGCAGAATCAAACCCATGAAACGAGGAACAAGTGCTTGGAAATCAACGCCAAGACTCCCATTGATTTCACTTGTCTTTGCATCGTGTCTGTGACAGTTGGGACAGGGGGCTGATGTGGTACATACGTTATCATTGTGGACGGGGGAGGTTACAGTTGGGAGTCATGGAGTGACACTGAGATTTTGGGGTGAAAAGAAAGGAGGCTTGAGCAGAAGGAAGGCAGAGGTATACAGAGGAAGACCAGCCCATTGTATAGAGATGTTCCTTTTCTGTTGGGCTTTTGCTTTTGTTTTCATTTGGTTTTTTTTCTCTGTTTTATTTTCGTTGGGTTTGTTTTCTGTTTTAATTCTACTTTAGATCTGCAAGCTTGTGCACTGTGGGTGCGTGACTATTTTAGTGTGAAATGTGTTTTTCGTCATAGTATTGAAATAATAAAAGCTTCAACATAGATTGGATGTGGAAGGTGTAGCGATAGTTCAGATTAAACAAATCAGGAGGAAAAACAAAGAAGAGAACAACTCTCAGAAGGAACAGAAGCCTTTAAATGAGAAATCAAACCAAGCTGAGTGTGGCGTCCGTTCCCTTGTGCCGAGGCGGTGAGCGGAGGGATGGTGAGGGTAGGGGCAGACTGCAGGTTGGCTCGGTAAATTGAGCCCCGTTTACCGGTGTGTTATTCTGAGTATGCAGCCTCTTACAGTGGCATCGCACCATTTCAAACTGTGAAAAATAACGGTCTTGTCGCTTGCTGAGTGTGCGGGTTTTTCCTTAGCTCCTGGGATGCGAATTGGGGTGGCTGGGTGCACAGGCAGCGTGCAGCACCCATCCTGCGCGGGTCGTCAGGGCAGCCTGGGTCCGTCCTTCAGAGCCTCGTGTCCGGTTTGGCCCTCGCATGACCCATCACAGCAGTTCCAGTGGGACTGCGGGTACCTCGGCCCGTGGTGCCTGGGATTTTTGTTTTCTAAAGAATCAACCCATGGAATACGGTACAAACGCTACCATGGGGCGTCCGTGGCTGGGGAGGCAGCGTGTGCCCCCGCTCCTGTGGCTGAGCACCATTCCAAGGCATTGCCGGAACCCTGGGGGTGTCCATCCAGCTCCTTTTCAATGCCCTTGTGACACCTCCCAATACTCGGAGATTAATTCGGGGAGAGGTTTTATACTTGGCCTCAATGGTGAATAATTTATTTTCATTTAGAATTCCCCCATTTCCAAGGTAGTTTAGACTTTGTTACTTTTGTTTAAACCTTTGAAGAGGGACCAACCTGATGCCGTTTATGCTGTATATGTTTATATATGTATCCATACCATACATATATATCTATATGGCAATGTAGACTGATGAGCTTCTAGTTGTGGAGTGACTACATTTCATGCTGCCGCATACGTGAAGATGATAATCGTGCATCCAGTTGTTCGGCTTTTAGAGTGGGATTTTCTTTTCACCCTTTTCTATGGAGCCTTCAGACCCCAGGTTTCCACACCAGGCTGTTTTGACAGTTGTTCTCGGAGCTGCCGTTGCCATCCTCACCCAGCGTTCCCCACTTTGGGGCCTTCCATCTTGTTAGAAAAAAAGACAAAAACAACAACAAAAAATTAAAAAGAAAAAAGAGAAAAAAACAGAAAAATCTTTTTACCAAGTGAAACATCGATTCCACCTTTATTCCCATTCTCACTGGTGTAAATACTGATACTAACTGAGGATTTTGACTTTGCATTCTGTCAGAATACTGTGTTCAAATAAAATTACAAAAAAACAAGCTCATGCATACAGTCTGTGCCCTTTGTGCCATTCTTTAGCTGCTCCACACATACAGTCTGTGCCCTTCTTTAGCTGCTCCACACATACAGTCTGTGCCCTTCTTTAGCTGCTCCACACATAGAGTCTGTGCCCTTCTTTAGCTGCTCCACACAAACAGTCCGTGCCCTTCTTTAGCTGCTCCGCGGGTCCTGTGCACAGACAGGGACCCCAGGGCTGCATCCAGACGTGAGCTTACCGTGGAGGAGCAGTCCCATGTTGTGCCCGCAGTGTGGGTTAAGCTCGTGGCTCAGGCTCTGGGCTGTAGAAGGGGGAACGCGGCTCCCAGCACAGCAGGGTCAGCAGAGCAGTCGTGCTGCAGCGTCCAGGCTGTTCCAAACTGCAGGAGGAACAGCGGTGATTGCACCGACGGGCTCTTCCGAAGCGGTGAGTGTCCCGACGAGGGGTGTATGGTGTGGTTTAAGACAGTATTGCAGCAAAGCTGCTGTGATGGGCCCCGTATGGCTGTGGTGCTGTTCCCTGGTGTTTGGCTTGTTTCCTGCTGTAGCGTCTTAATGAACGACGAGGAGCTCGGGTGGTCTTTCCTCCTTTGTCAGAGATCAATAGAGGGTCCTCATTCACTGCTGCTGCAGAGCACGTGTCCTCGTGTGAAGAGGGATGAGTTTTCCTGGGGTCAGGGTTGTCCCCAGTGCCGAACAGACTGAAGAATTCTGTACTAGATCTTTGTATTTCTTCAGCCATTCACCAGCCTTCAGACCTGCCTGTCTGGGTAATTCTAACTTGCTTCTCCATGGCACCCGACAGTCAATGTCAGCTTGGCTGAGCACGTCTCCCACCGCAGGCTGGGCTGAAGGGTAAGTCTGAGCTGGGGGAGCGTAAAGGAGGTGGCTGGAGATCTGCGGTTTAACGGTTGGACTCTGTGATCTTCAAAGTCTTCTCCAACCAAAATGCTTCTCTGATTCTTTCATCTCTTCTAGCCATGCTAGATAGTTGGCTTGTCCTCCGTTGTAATTGTATGAATATACATGCACATGCTTTCAGGATATCATTTTAAGTGCTGCTTTACTGAATTGTATGGAAAGCGTACGGCGCCATTTCGGTCATGGTGGCTCTCCCCTCCGCACGTTTGCCCGTTACGCTCCCTCCCGTTCATCGCAAAGGGGCAGGAAGACGCTGGGCCTGGCCCAGCCTGGCGGGGGGCACCGCAGCCACGCTCTGTGGGGGATCAGCAGCCAAACTAGGTTGAGAACTTCATTTGCTGTAACGAAATCTCCACCCGGCTGCTAAATGAATTCCAGCTCCTATTTTCCTCAGCTGCTTTATGAGCTTCATCCTGCCCACGGAGGCTCAGGTCCTGCAGGTCTCCCTGTGTTTCTGTGGTGCAGCCCATAGCCACCTGGCTCTGCTGGGGACAATGATGCATCAGAAGTCCCCTGCGGTGTGGCACCGTGTCTGCTCGCTGCTCTGAGTGACCCCATAGCAGTGCGTGAACAGCACTGGGAAGCAGCGGTGGCTTTCTGTGCAGCACTAGCAAATTATGCTCTTTCTTCTGTAGCCCTCCTGCAGAGCCTGATGAACAGGAGAAATAAACATTGGATCTGATGGCACAGTGAAATGCAACCTCCTGAAAGGAGAGAGAAGGGGAAGCTGAAGGGGAGGCGCACAAGACTATTTGGACGCAGGTGAGTAAAGGCAGGATTTGCCTATAGAGATGCTGCATCTTTAAGCTGAAAGGCTTCGCTCCCGGACACTGAGCCAGCGGGGCATCCCGGAGTGCAAAGCTGGCAGGGTAGGAGGCTGAAGCGCAGCAGCCCATCCACGATGCTGCTGCTTCTCAGGAGCCTTGCCAGGCTCCCTCTCTCTCGCCTTTCCCTCTGGAGATGGCTGCGTTATAATGTGCCCGAAATTAAAATGTCCTGGCAGTGCCGCAGGAACTCAGTGATGCTCTGATGCTCTTTGGCGACTCCCAGCTTCCATTAACTGCCACCTGTGAGCGGCGACAAGGACCCATGTGGCTATTGGAGCCATGTACGTACTGGGATCGTGCTTTGCGTGAAGTGCTGGTGTGAGAAGCTGGATGCAGAGACTGCTTTGAACCGCCAGCTGGACCCATCCAGCAGGGCTGCACGGTGAAAAGGAGGGCGAGGCCTCTCTTGCGAGGGCCTGAAAAGGTGGAGAAGTGGGTCTCCGGGCCACCGCACGTACCGCTGGAGCACAGCCGGACCCGGGTGGCATTCCGCGGGCAGATGCGCTGCTGGGTGCGCGCTCAGCTCGGGCAGCACACACAGCGCCCCAGCCGGCTGGCGGGAGCACGGAGGCTGCTTTGGGGCCACAAGCGACAAAGCGGGAGAAGCCCTGAAGTCACAGCTTTAGTCCCAGCTGTCGCTTTGTGCTGGAAGATGGTGCCACCCTCTGGCTGTGTCGCTCTTGCGCAGGTACCAACCCCCTTGGGGCTGCAGCGGGGTTTTGCACAGCACGGGCTGACCCGCGCCAGGAGGGGACCCCACGTTGCGTGGAGAGCGGGGCTCGGCAGCACAGCCCACGCACGGAGCAGAGGAAGCGGGGCTCACCCCGCGGGCCCCCCGCGCCGCCCCGGCTCCCGAGGGTGGGCGCGAAATGGCGGACGGCGTGGCCCCGCCCCCTGTTTTACATAACCACGCCCCCTGGCGGAGCGTGCCCGGCGGCCGTGGTTCCCACGGCAACGGCGCGGTCGCTGCGCATCTTCCGGCGCGGCTCGTCCCGCCCGTGGGCCCCGCCGCTCCGGCCATGCTGGCCGACCGGGAGCAGGAGGAGGATTTCCAGCGGTTCCTCCGCCGTGTGGACGATATCAGTAAGTGACCCGCGGGGGGGACGGCTGTCCCCGGCTGTCCCCGGCCGGGAGACCCCGGGGGGCGCGGCGGGGGCCGGAGGCGGTCGGACGTCCCCGTTTTCTCCGGATGGGGTACCAGGGACTGAAAGAAAAAGGACGTGAGCAAAAGGAAAGCAGAAAAGGAATGGAAAACACGAGAATTCCTGCCCTTCCTTTCCGAGTTTGCTTTATGTGAAGTCTCCTTAGGTGTCACAAGGCTTTCGGAGGCCAAGAGCTGCTTTCTAAGCCTAACAGATTTTAGAGTGCAGAAGCCGTAGGCAGCTCTTGGAAGCCAGATGGAGTTGTATTTGTAAACGTTTCCATTTATAGAGGCCGCCCTGGTTACGCGCGTTTTCAAACATAGGTTGTCAGAGGCACAGCGGATCTGCTGGTCCTCCCAGGATCACTGGGACTCGTATGTGTGTCTCTTCTTTTTTCATCCCCTTTTTAGGCAATTTAGTGCAAGGCTTGAACTCCACAGACCCAGCTGTCCAGGAAAAAGCCATTGCCGAAACAGAGAAGAGGCTCCACGATCAAGAAACCTGCGAGGAGGAAGAAAGCAAGACCACGGTGAACAGAACAGTCATCAACACACGACCTTCCGTAAGGGTTTTTCTTCCCTTTGAAGTTAAAGCTGCATGCAGTTTTGGGCTTTTAAGTAATACTAATTCGCATTCCTGGCCCAGGAGGGAATAAAAAGTACAATACTTACAATAGTGTTATAAATGTGGCTTTATTATTTTCACCAGTTATCTTACTGGGGGGTACTTGGCGTCACATTGCCTTTCTCTAAAGGCTGCTGATAATACAGAACGCTTCTGTTGGATTTATCCAAGTTGCACGGGAGCACCGAGGTGCTGTAACTTGGAGCTGTTACCTGCGCTTCAGGAACTTGAGCCAAACTGGATGAAGCCACAAGAGTCTCTTGGTTGTTCCCCCGGGCTCTGGTTCCTGCTGTAGGGTTGGAACGCAGGGAAGGTTTGTGGGGGGGAGCCTTCTGATAACGTACGTAAATAATTCAGTCCTTACCATCCTGTGTTTAAGTGTTGATTTGCTGTTCCTAATATGCATTAATCTGGATACTTCAGAGACCCTGAGGCTTTGAACAACTTAACCAAGTGTTCTTTGCTGCTCTGGGTTGTGGTAGCATCTTGGTATATATACATACATATGCTGTTTTTCTCTTTTTTTAGGATACGGCAAATGCAGAGGCAGCGAACAAAGGTAGGACAGAGCTCCTTAAAATATTTAGCATCTCTTCCATCGATTTTAGCAGGATTGCTGTTACTTCCTGCAAGACCTGATACCGCTTCTGCCAAAGCCTTAGAAATAACTGTTTTCTCTCCTGTAGATTGATTTTAATGAAGGTCGCTCTCTCTCTCTCTTTTTATTGTTTGAATACCACCAACTCTGCCAATTCCAACAAGGCTTTCTGGCTATTTTGGAAAAGGATGCAAAGGAACGAGCTAAACGAAGGAAGAGGAACGAACACTTAGCAAACGGTAATTGCCACAGGTTTTTTAGCTAATGGCTTCACGTACTATTTAGCAGGATCTGGGCTGATTTAAGATGTTATCAAGCTACTCTGTTATTGCCATTCTGAGATAGCACTTTGGTTATCGGAGACACGCCATTGATCAGCTGGTTTGATGATTATTCCAAAACGGCCTCCGTTTCCTCAGTCACCGTTTGGGCAAACGAAACACAAATGTTGTTTTGAATGCCTGTGTGTTGTTTCGCAGCTCTGAAAGAGAAGGGAAACGATGCCTTCAGGAAAGGGGACTATGGCACGGCCATCGAGAGATACACCGAGGGTCTGGAAAAGCTGAGAGATAAGCAGGAACTTTACACAAACAGAGCACAGGTCAGCACGTGGAAATGAGCTGCCCCATGGCCGCTTTGGGGTTCCATTCTGGCAAAGTAACGCTAAAAGGGATTGTTCTGTTATCTAAGGGGATTTTGTAAAAGGTCATATATTTGGCAAATTTACACAGAGCAGATGATTAGAGGTGGAACTTCTGCCCCGATGACCCAATGTATCTGAATCCCTGGGGGCCTCAGTCCTGCTGCGGCTGCTCCTTCCCAAGGGAGTGCTCGAGTCTCCCCCCTTGGACGTGGCACAGAGGGACGTTTGCTCCTTCACAATAAGGAGGAAATAATCATTCTAGGTCATAGCGTTATTTGAACGCACTGATTTTTGAATTATTTCTTTTTAGGGGTCACTTTTATCACTGTAGATCGATACTTGTTTTGCTTTCTCTGCTTGCTTTGTATCATCCGTATGTGCGTATTGAGTTTTGGTTTATTCAGACTCCAAGGAGATGGAGGAGGAGTTAAGGAACAGCTGGTAATAGCCTGCAGAATCAATGGCTGAGCAAATAAACCATCTAATCTTTTTATTATTTTATTTCCTTACCCGATGTGTGTACAGTGGGTGGTGGAAGCTGCTTGCAGTACTCTGACCCTTCTACCTGGACGGTCTTGGTTTATTTCAGGCCTACCTGAAGGTGCACGAATACGAAAAAGCCGTTGGTGACTGCGAATGGGCGTTGAAGGTAACTTAGGATTCTGTCTGGTGGGAAAGGCAAAGATGATACCAAACGCCAAAGAGCTGAGCTGAAATGTAGCTGTGTCACATCAGTGGTGCCAATGACTGCAACACAATTAGCAGATTATTAATAATATTGGCGGCATCATTGAAAGAAATCAGTGCTTTTCACTTATAGTGGAGCTGGAAAAGATAACCTGAGCTGTTAGTGCTGAGCTGCATGTTCCCCCTCTTTTTCTAACGAAAATGAGTACCTATTCCTGGCAGAACTCATCAAAAGAGATGGAAATTGTGTTGTTATAGAAGTTCTGCCATTCTAGACAGTTACCTCATTGTATGGGAGTCTGCTTGTGTTGCCCAAAGTGCAGTTTTCTGGGCAGGATGTTAGGACCAGCTGCTTTCCACCCTTAACCAGAGCAACACCTGCGTTAGGGAGGGAACTTGGTACCTGGAGGTGATAACTCACCATATAAACTTCAGGTACCTCTAGCAGACGCTATGAATGCTCCTTTTGGTGCTCGCGGTCACTTTGGGCGACTACAACTATTAGTCAGAAAGCTGGAAAAAAATATTTAAAGGTTAAAATTTCTACACACGTAATTAATAGTTCCTTTTTCAACACAGTGCAATGAAAAATGCATTAAAGCCTATTATCTGATGGGGAAAGCTCACCTGGCACTTAAACACTACGGTGAGGTAAGCTGAGTAAGTCTTGTGGCCCTGGGACTGTGTTTTGTTCTGCGTTTGCCCCAAAGAGACAATCGAGTAAAACGTGTTTCATGTTTTTATCCCGAACTGCTCTGTGCACTGTGTGTCATGGAACTGTCGCTGCCTGTAACTGAGAAATGATTGCATGTGGTCTGTGCATGAGGAAAGTCTGCATAATTCAGGTTTGGTAGCGTAAATACTTTCAATCATGGAAGTTTTGGCTTGTGCGTCTCCATAAATGTGATTTTTCACGCTTCAGTACTGTGGGCCAAGAACTTTTGAGCTTAAATAGGATGGCTCTGCCTAGGTTATCATTGTTATCATCTTCCTATTTTATCTTGACTTGAGAGAGCTGTTCTTTTCCCTCTTCAGTCCAGGCAGTGTTACGAGAAGATCTTACAAATGGATCCCCGACGGGAAAGCCTGTTCAAAGGTGAGAAACTGAAATTGTTACCCTGTTGTCCCATATTTTCTGATCAAGATAGAGCTTAATCAAACCCCTCCTCAGCTATTCGGAACTTTTGGTGGGGTCTTTTCATGCAGCTTTTGGTTGTGATTGTTTCCTGTTCCAGCTGTTTCGTGTCGCTCGTCCTGTACATCTGCGTGTAGGACTTGGTGCTCTCTCCTGGAGTCTGCTTCATTTGTTACTTGAAACTTGCCCATATCAGAACATTCACCCGATACCCTTTGTTTTCTTATTCTTTCCAAGATTGTGTCAACGAGGTAAACTCGGAGGAACAAAGAATGAAAGATGAGGAGGCAGCAAGGACGGAGGCTCGCTCGGGGAGTCCGGCTGCTCTGTCCATAGAGGAGCTGCTGCAGAAGCTGCAGAGGCCCGGCCAGCATGTCCTGTACTACACGGGGGGGATCAGACTTCTGACAGCAGCCGTCAAAGGCCGTAAGCATGGGACGCCGAGTTTGTTGATCACGGCGGTCCAAGTACATTAATACAAGTGGAGGAGTTTTTGAAGGGGCAGATAAACTATTCCTATACTTTACACATAAAATCAGTAATGTTTGAAGTCCAAATTTACAGCCAGTAGAGATTTACGTATAATTTTAGAACTAGACAGATGTTGTAGCCGATCTGTTACGAGGTGTTTCATTTATTTTGAAATACTGGTCATTCTCCGTTAAAGCGTATTGAATTGCAAAGCCACTCTCATGTTTCAGTGTTCCTAACAAGCCTGTAACTTGAAGTCAATCGTCCTTTACAGCACGGGGCATGAATGAGAGAGGCCTTTAGCTTCAGAGCTGTTTCTACTTCAAGCAGCATTCCTGGAGTGTTTCCCCAAGGCTGTGGGCACAGTGACCTTCTCTTTTCACACCGTGTTACAGGAGAGCGGGCTCTGCCTTCACTGCGATGTATCAGCCAGATGGCTCATAGAGCTCACTCATTTATCTCTGAATTTTTCAGGCACTGAGCAAACTCTATTCAGAACAAACAATGGATTCAGTATCCTCAAAGACAACGAGGCCGTGAGACGGTAAGAGCTCTCCCAAGGAGAACAGTGGGGTGTTACAGCATGAGAAAATGAGGAGATTGTTCTCAAGAAAGACAATCACATCTTGAAATGCACATGGAATTATCAAAAGATAATGTAATAAGAGATGTTAATGTCTGAGGGGACTGACTCTTACAGGAACAGTGGTCTCTTAGAGGCAGTGAATGAATTTCTGCTTGGGTCTCCTGTTTCTGTGCAGTTGTCCTTCCTCTCATGGCGAGAGCAGCTTTGTGGGGGAAAAAAAGCACCCAACCCACCTTAGCATGAAAGAGCATCTGAAAGCACTCGGTTGCTTTAAGTACACCTGGCCAGACCCCCTGGTGCTGTTCGTTGCTGTCGGTAAATATTTGGCCATATAGCTCCACAGTGTAGCCCGTGAAACTCTCTAATCCTGTAATCAAGGATGGGGATCCTCTCTGGGTACCCGTATCTTCTGCTGCCGTGCTTCCGTGGCTGCTGTCGTTTGTTTGGTAATCGGGAAACAAATCTGACTAATGTTTACCCACATTGCTTTATAACCTTTATGTGTCTGAGTATGTATTTGAGTCAAGTTCAGCTAGAATGGAAACAAGTAACGTGTGCAAAAGATGCGATTTGAAAAGTTTGCACTGTAAGTTAGCTCAGAGGGGCAGGGCAGCTGTTGTTCAAGGCTGACGTGGGTCTGCAGCACGGAGACGTCTGCGGGGTTCAGCACTGTTTTGGATGTTGGATATAAACACGCTTAAGAGGTGAAAGCCCTTCCAGATTTGCACGGAGTTGTTGCGTCCAGGCTGTTCACAGCTATATTGGTGCAGAATTGAATTTATCACCTGTATTGTGCTGTGTAACACTTGTATAGGGTCTGTGTGTGTTGAAGGTAGAATAGATCCTAGATCTGGCCTTGGGGAGGTTCTGGAAAATGAGCTGGGTTTGGAGCTTATGAACTCGCGTGTTCCTGTGGCAGAGCCTCATCTCTGTGGGGCTTTGCTGCTTTCCCTAGCCAAAAAGCTAACGGTCTGATCTGTCCTTTGCTCTTTTTACGAGATAACATTTCTAATTCAGGGCCTTCTGTACAGAGAGGAAAAGCACTGCTGAAGTGGATCTGACTGTTTCTCTTCTCTTCCTTTGGCAAGCTGTCTGCGCTGGGAACGGTAAGACTGTATAATGAACATTAATTATTGCTAATGTACTGTTAATATGGCACTTATTGTGTCTGGAAGTGTTGTTTGGCATGAACAGAGCACTTGGCTCTAGACAGTGTTGTAAGCCAAGTTTTAGAGATCAAAGGCAAGTGCTGGAGGTGCACTGCCGGCAGCAACACGCTTTTGATGGTTCTGTGCATCAGGAGATGAAACTCATTGTCTGTTTCTGTGGGTATTTTAAATTTGCTGAAGGGATGGCAAGTAAATTCCCTGTGTTTATTGCTGCTTTTAAGATAATATCACTTGCGCCATTTTGCGTTGTTTTAAGCAGTTGTACGAGCAAAAAGCAGAGGTTTGCAGAAGTGCCATTAGAGAAGGCGGAATCCCTTAGGTGTTTGCAGTTGGTCGTCACTGGGCAGGTCGCCCTCGCTCTGTTTGTAGGGAGTGTACGTGTAGATGAGGAGCTATGCGCTGTGCTGGCGGGCGATGGAGTGGTGCGGGGCGCAGAATGCTTGGTGTTGGTGTTGACTTGTGCGCCGCAGGATCCAGCTGATGCCCAAGAGGACATTCATGCAAGGCAAGGGGAAGGCCGGTGTCGTACTCTGCCTGCAGGCAGTGAACGCAGAGGGATGCGCAGGCGTTAGTGGATGAAATAAAGACATTAAACACGTTAAATCAGCACCTAGAAATAAAAAAATATCATAGTAATGGGGGTGCCGTTTGTGCGTGACATTGCTCTTAGGTCTTCTCTTTTTTTTTCAGAAGAAAATCAGCATCTTCTATTGACTCACCCTGATGTGAACGCGCAGCTGCCACAACTGCTCTCCTCCGGGGTGCCGGAGATCCAGAAGGAGACATTGGCACTGATTTCTCTTTACTCAGAGAATGAGAACGGGAGGAGGCAGCTCGTCAGGCACCAGGACCTAACAAAGTAACGGACACGACTGTACCTCAGAAAAACGTCCTTGCTGCCTGGGTTCGCACGTGTTCAGAACCCATTCCATTAGCTTCTTGGCAGTTGGGCTCATCATTGCAATGAGACGAGCCTATGGGTTCTCTCTCTAAGTCTTTTCAGTTGCATTCTGCTTGTCCATCCCCCAAGACGTTTGCCAGCAGCAAAGTAGCTTAACCTCCCATGTCTGTGGAGCTTACACGCTGATGAAATGTTATAGTGCTGACAGAAATTGGCACGTGTGTTAAAATTGCTCTACTTGTGCAAGGAGGGACATTGTGGTATTGGCACTTGTGCAAGGAGGGATATTGTGATATGAGCACTTGTGCAAGGAGGGACATTGTGAGGGGATCTGGTACTAACATACGTTCTGCTGGCAGTTAGGTGACTGAGGGTGTTTGAAAGGCCTGGTATATCCAGCTGGGTCAAAGCCCTACTGAACACAATGAAGTTCAAGACCATAAAGTTCGTTGGTGCACTTAAAATGCGATTTTGATCTTCAATAATTGAACCAAAGTGGACATAATTTGTTTATTATTTTTTAATAACAGATGGCTGCAGATTTTGATGATGTTTGTCAACAACACTGATGCCAGGGCTAGCAGTGCCATGAACATACTATCTGATTTAACAGCAGAGGAGAGGTAACTTACATTTCTTTGTTCATTAGACTGTTCATTAGACTGTTCATTAGACTGTTCATTAGACTGTTCTTATCTCAACCCATGAGGTGGTTTGGTTGTTTTTTCCCTTTCTGATGGTCTCCCCCATCCCACCTGGGGGAGGCAGTGAGTGAGCAGCTGGGTGGCCCTGGTTGCTGGCTGCATTAAACCACAACAACTGCTTCTTGTTGTACTTTGTCTTTATGTTGCTGTTGCGTTGCCTTTATCTGTGATTTTTGTCTAAAGCTTTACATGTCCAAATATGACTTTCTTTATCCCCCAACAGGTTCAAACCCCAGTGTGTCGTGCTTTCCACAGGTGTTTTACCTTTATTCACCCAGCTGCTGGTATGAAAGCTCTCAGTTTCTATGTTTCTGGTTTACTTTGGGTGTTACATGTCTTATGACCACTCCTTCCAGTTCTACAGCCAGTTGCTTCTAGACAGAACCTGTCTGTGATAGAACTACAGTAGTTAATGTACCTCTAGTTCTGTTCCCATTTTCCATTGCCGGAGGGGTGGGAGCGTGTATTTGAGTTTCCTTGTCGCTTGTTCTTGCTTTGTTGTTCCACCCCTCTGTTTCCAGACCTCTGCCAGGCTGGTGAACCGGGCAGCCCTTGCCCGCTGCGTTGGCGTCATGGGGAGCCTGTGTGCAGACGCGGCCGCTCGGACGCAGATGGCCGGGTGCGAGGGGTGCTGGCGAGCCTGCTTAAACCTTGTGGTAAAGAAACTCGACAGCTCCCTAGAACAGTGTTTTCAGCCCTGTCTCCAGTGGAAATGGTACTTGTGTGATCGTGTTTGTCTGCATCCCCTAATAGCTTTGAACCCTTGGCTGAGATCTTCCGAATCTAGTAGCTGGATAAAGGTCCGTTGTTCACCTAAGTTGCAGATCGATAGGTGGGTGGGGGAGAGTGAGCGGTGCCTTGTTTTAAGTGGCCCTGTTCAGGGTAAGGATGCAGTATGAACTCAGCCCTCCAAAACTAAAGCATTCAGAGGGCGGGAAAGGATCTCATGAACTGCCTGAACATCAGACGTTTGGGGTGTGCAGCTTTAGATACCAAAGAGAAACAAACACAAGGATGAATCTGCATTAAAAAGGCACCATTTGCTCTGGTGCTTACAGGACTTTTTCTTCCTTCTAAGTCCCTGGTGCACCAGGGGAGCACTGAAGCACCGTTTGAGCACACGCGGGACTGGGGCAGCGCACGTGCTGAACCCCTGAACCGACGGCTCTCTTCTCTCCTTCGTGCACAGGATGAATACTTGGATGCCAGCACACCCGAATTCCAGGAGTGTTTGTTTGCGGTCCTGGGCCTCATGATGAACTTACTGCTTGAATCAAATGTGACCATCCAGGTATGCAAGATCTGTTAATGTTCTTTGGTAGTCGTCTTCTTATAATCCCTTTCTCAGAGATGCAGAATTGCTTGGGCAGTTGGAGCACCCTCCTCCCTTGGCACTGTCGGTGGGTCTGATGCAGGTCACTGAAGTCAAACCAAAGCATTCAGATGGATCAGGTGAGGGAATGGCCGTGGAACATTGTGGCCTTGCAGTCCGTACAGGGAAAAAGAGCCTGACTGCGATAGATGAATTCAGAGCCCTCTTTCACACCAAGTGTGCTGAAGCATTTAGAGGCTGCCCACCTCAGATTTTGCTGGTGTTGAGTTAACTTTTAGTTTCTATTGGTATTTAAGGTTACCATTACAGAGAGGTGACAGTGTAAGTAAACTAAGAAGTGAAAAAATTTACAAAACTTTCTCTTCCACCGCCACCCCCCATATACACACAGTTATGAGAAAAATACAGTGTATAGAACCTTTCTATAGCGGTATAAATGTTCTGTTTGTCATCAGTCTCCCGTTGTGGGATATTCTTAGATGTTTGGCATTCCAAAATTGTTTAAAACTAAGGATTCCATCAAGAAGGAACAATTTCTGAAGTCGGGTGTGGATGGTGAAGGGTTAGTGACTCGGTGCCGTGTGTGCCCTGGTCTCCCTGCATTCTGCGGTGTGCAGTACTTTGTGTATGAGCCCATTCTCCTCCTGACACTTCCAGCAGTCAGCTGGACCTGCCTTTTCGTGTCGTTTCAGTGCTTCGCTGCGGACGTAAGCGGCAGGTGCATGTGTCTCCTTGGGGACAAGGACGGAAGGATTGTGACAGTAAGTGGAGTATCTACGGACCAATGAACACTTCAGTGCAAACTGTGCGAGTCTGTGCCTTAGGCTTTGAAGCCTACGACGTTCATAATTGTTAGTAGTGAAGAGATAATATACCCCTTATATTGTTCAGTTTTGGTATTATTTGATGCAAGAGGTGTTCAGTGTTCCCTTGAAATAGACTTAATAGACGCTCTTACAAATAATTTCATCCTTAGAATTGTGTTCAGTATAAAACTCTTCAAAATCAATCTAGAAGCGAAGGAGCAAGAATAATTTGGGTGTTTAGCTGCTGTTTCGTTTTGCAATTATTGTCTGTGAATCACACCCAGGAGATGGGGCTCCTGGTGATGTGTAACTCCCACAGCCCGCGGTTGTTCGAGGCAGATAGGTGGGAGCAGATGTGGACTCCGCGCCCATTCGCCTCTCTGAACTGACATGAATTCTCCTGATCTGCTTTACCTGACTCAGTAGCATCAGTGCTGGGCTGCTTCCTACTGGGAATTTGCCTCAATAAGAAAGCATACAGGGAGTTGTCCCTTGTTTGTTGTTTGCTCTCATCTCCGTCTACACTGAGTCTTTCGAAGCTGTGCTGAGTTTGGTGTCTGGTAAGCAATAAATAAGCCATGTCCTAAAGGTGTTCTTTGTTATGTCTCTGTACATTTCTCATCACTTTAATTATTTGGCTTTATTCTGAAAAAGAACCAAAATAGTTTGAAAACTCCTTAAAGTTGTCTGGACTTTTCTTTTCTCCCTGCACTCTGTTCTAACAAGAGAGCCCTGGGAGTGCTGAGCCGCGTCCTGCCCGCATCCTCCGCAGCGATAGAAGCAGCAGTAAAAGGAGGGGTGGTGAAGAAAATCATCAAATTCTTGAAAGTAAATTAATTTAACAAAATTCACTGTATTTTTGCTCATGTTGTCCCTTAAGAAAACCACAGTTGCCTCTGTGTTTGGCCTCCTTTCCTTAGGAGAAAGACCTGTGCAGTCACTCTGGCTGCCGGTGTCTGCATCTGTTGGCCGTTGTAACTGCTCTCCGGTTTCATTTTAAGCTAGGTAAGCAGTTTGGAAGTTAGACCTGGCTCCTGTAGGCTGGTCTGTAGTCCAGCTCTGCGTGCAGGGACCTGCAAATTCCAGAATCAACTACTGCAGGCCCAGTGGGTGCATTAGAGCTTCAAGTCGGTGTGATCTAATTTGTACCACTGGAGAGCAATGGAGCCCTTGCCACTGATCATCAGTGACTGCTGAACCAAGCTGGGGAGCAGTTTTTCCCTAAATAATGCATATGTTAATCTGCAGGCACTGTTCTGCTGTATTGCTGTGAGTCTTTGGTATTTGGGCTTGGGTGTAAGGAATAGCTAACTATCCCCTAACTAACCTAAGCTGTTCTGTAAGCTCGAGTAAGTTGGCGTATGACCTGTATATTTGTTAATGCATGTTTTATTCTAATCAAACCTAGGCTGGAGGACAGATCACATCCAACTATGGTATAAAGACCCTTTCCATCTGCACCAGAAGTAACAGACGAGCTCAGGAAGATCTGGTGAAGGCAGATAAAAGTAAGTGACAACTTCACTGGGGTCTGAATGCAGAGGTGGAATCTCAGTATCATCCAGTTACTTTCTTCCCCTCTAGAGTGGAACTGAACACCGGGTTTAACTCTCGCAAGACTTTAGCCATGTCTTCTGAGTAATGTGCTGGTTTGCCTCCTGAAATAGTGCGTAATGGCCTTAGCTCTGCGTGCGGATGGAAACAGGCACCTCAGATAATAAGCCTGAGATAGAGAAACTGCGCTTTACTGTAGGAAAATGGCTTGATACGCTTCTTCAGAGCCAGAGAAAATTGCTTGTAAACGGTAACAGAACTGGGTTGTACTTCCCAAAGTGAGTGGCTAAAATAAGAGCCTTCATTTAGGCATCTGACTTCCAGAGGGTGAGGCTGTTTACGTTTTCCCTCAATTTACAAGTGGATATTTGGCCTGGTATTAAAAGGAAATAGATACGAGACAGACTGATGATATCAGGTCAGGGTATTTGTGAGTATTTAGCTCTAGTCCTGTGGTATAACACGACTTAGATTGCTTTAAAATCTAGGTTCAATTAATGCTAATGGAACTACAACAGAGAGTGCCTCAGTTTTAGCTAAATGATTGAACCTGTCAAGAAACTGTCAGCTCATGTAGTTCAACTTGAACCCGAAGGATTTCCCCTCACTGAAAGCCTCTCGGAGCACCGGCTTCCTTTTGTAACCCATATTAGTGGCACTGTCATCTGCAGATGAAGCTTTTGTTTCCTCAGATTAGTAAAAACACTTCACTCTTCTTCTTTCCACCAAGACGCCCAAGGAAACTTCACGCACGTGAAAGCCACGGCTGTGTTTCGTTTAGAAAGCGTTCTGTCTAAGTGTTTCCAGATTCCGTGGCCCGAAAAGTTGCTGCTGCTTGCAGATGGCAGCAAGAGCTGACAAAGTACTCCAGTGCTGTACATGAGTGTAGGTTACAGGAGCAGGGGAGCTGAGCCGCGTTCTGTTAGCTAAGGGTACAGAGAAAGCTGTTTATGTTCCTTTTGTTCAGCTCTTCTTGCCACAACAGCATTTCTGTCTTAAACCAGAACCTTACCCTGCTCCTCCAGGTTTTCTAGAAAACACAAAACAGCGCTCACTCTCTAGGGGTGAAGGCAGGAGGACAAAACTGCGTGCCTTCTGCACCATTAATCTCTCTTTTCCCAGGGTTCAGCGTGCTGCTGAAGCTCTTGGACTCGGAGAATGAAATGATTGTGGGAAACGCCGCTTTCTGCCTTGGCCAGTGCCTTGGAGTTCCTGGAGCAGCAGCGTCCTTGCTGAACTCCAATGTCGTGATGATTTTGTTGAAACACGCTGGCGGTGACGCTACGAGAACTTCAGTGCAGCAGAACGCAGCAGTTGCTCTGGGGAAGCTTTGTGTCGCTGAACCAAGGTATTGTAGAAGAAGGACTGTTCTCCTGCGCCGTCGGGCTGTTATCAGGCGGTAGCTCTTGAAAAGCTGACCAGCGTCATGTAATCCATGCCATCCATCACCCTTCCTCCAAGGAGCATTCCCGCTTCTGGTACTGTCCCCACAGCTCTGCCTTAGGGTTCCTGTTGTTAGGTGTCCCTTGTAACGTGTTTCAAAGAGCGGCTTTCTGCTGCTCCCTGTGCTGGAAGAATGGAAGGAGGAGGAGTGATGGTACAAGTTTCTGGAGGTCAGAGCAATGACGAGAGCAAAACAAAAGTATAAATGTCAGCAAGGAATGTCTGCTGCTGCCTGCCTAGAGTGAGCCAAGCCCTGGCTGCCTGCAGAGTGCCAGCTGCAGGAGCTGCACTCCAGACAGCAAACGGAGTTCAGCTTGTTCCTACGCATCCTGGCCCACCCACTGCAGAAAGCAAGGGGTGATGCTTGGCTTCCAAAGTTCAAGCACCTTGCTCCTGCTGGAGATCCCAAATGAACGATAGAGAACAAAACACTCCAAAGTTATAAAAGGGAAACCCTGTAGTTACTTTGTTTTGTGAATTTGAAATGTCACCTATTTGAACAATTGTCAAGTATTAATTAGAATTCCGTTTTCCTTCTTTAGGGGAATAGTAATCTAGAAACGCTGTTTACCGTGCTGCTTTAGGAGGAGTTTATCAAATGTAGCTCTAAGCATCCTTGGCGGTTTTGGCGTGGGGTGCAGCAGAGCAGTGGAAGCTCACAACTTGCTCTCTCAGTCACCTTGGACCCCCCCAGCGACCTTTCTGTTGTCCTTCCAGGCACCTTCTTCAGCTGCGGGAACTCAACGGGCTGGCCATCCTGAGCTCCTCCATGAAGTACGTGCAGAGCACCTGAGCCCTGCGGGAGAGCTTCCAAATGCGCTGGCAGTGCCACTGGCCCTTGAGTGTTTTCTTCTCTAATAAAACCAACTCGAAGCACAGCAGCTTTTCAATCCCTTTTCCAAGTGCCTGCTGGTCCTCCATAAAAGCCAGTAAAACAACAGCAATAGAAGTACCAAGAGAAAGAAGTTAATTTATTATCTAGGCTAACAACTAAAATAACAGCCTGCGTTAAGCTTTAGTAAGTGATGTTGCCCTTTCTCACTGGTGAGTTCTTTGCTGGTTAACCATTGACCTAGTTCTCTAGTTTACTGTCCAGTTTGGGTCCAGTACCCAGTGTATTAGAAGAAAATAGAAATAAATTGTGAGTTGTGGCTTTGAAGAATCGTGTGGGTGTTGTTTGTTTTCCCCCCATGTAGTGTCCTCTGCTGGCTGGATTATGATTCACTATTGCATGTGTGATATCACCTCACGCTTTACTTAAACCTTAAACTTCATACTTAGCTGCTTAAATATGTTGGTCTTAATTTGACTAAGTGCTCAGTCTAAATGATAGTTCATGACAATGAGGCTTATTTATCAATTATGGGCTGTTTATTTTAGTAGCGTTGCACTTCCTATACACTATATAAATTCAATTCTATGCCTTGATGCTTTACTTTTGAGTGGAGTCGGGACAGTAGATGACATTGCTGATCTTGAGCTCATGGCTCCTTCTGTTTGTCTCTATCACAGTGATGCGCACAGACACAAACCTATACTAAAAAGCTCGTAGAACTTAGGCTAGACGCGGACTTTGGCCATAAATACAATACTTCTGGTTTTTGCTTGGTTTTGAATGCAGCGAACAAAAGAATAGATAACAATTATATGAAGCAGCACAGGCCAGTCATGTTTGACTTTGAAATGACTCTTCAGTTCGCCTCCCTGACACCTGTGGGTGTCTGTTCTGTATGTAATCTTGTCCCTTCAGAACAGTGGCTGACAAATTATACATCACCTCCTTTTCAAAATAGCAGCTGAATCATCTTCCCACTTCAGGAGAAGGAAATTCTCTTGCGCGTGGTTTTTCTGCCCTCGCAGTGAAAGCATGCAGTTGATAATCCTGCTTTAAAGAGCCCAGCATCGCCTGGGCAAACGTGTAACAGACACTGTGTGCAGGGCTCAGCTCCAAACGAATCCTGCGCTCTAAACCTGACGAACACCAAGCATTGTCTTAAGGAAAAAGGCTACAGCATCTTGTGTTAACAGAGGCAGGATGTGAGAGGGAACAGCGGCTGCCATGTGTCACCAGGAAATTACAGGAGAGCTGAAATCATCTTACAAACCTGAAAGCTTAAGATCTTTCTTGGTTTTGACTGACAAGCCGGGTTTTGCTTAATGGAACCTTTCACATACCGGTTGCTGTTGTTCCCAGAAGAAAATGGTGACCGGGTGACAGAATTGCTTCTGACTTCCTTCTCCAAAAGGTGTTTGTGAACTGGTTTGTCCTCCTCCAAAAGGATTGCTATTGCAGAATTATTCCAAGCGCACCAGGTTACCAGGATCTATTGCCGTTTGGGGGATGAGAAGTGCAACCCAGCAGTTACAGAAGGGGCGCTGAGCTGTGCAAGCTGCAGTTCCACGTGAAAAACAAAGAACCTGCCAGCAGCCCAGCTGGGAGTCACTAAGGTCTTATGGATCCCTTTTGTAGCATCTCTGTACTTGTGAAACCATCGCACTAGGTTGGATGGTTCAGGAGTGTCTGACTGGTATTGTAGGATGGCTTGTGACAGCCTGTGGGAAGAGGCCCGTGCCGTCTAGAGGGTGTGTGGTCTGCAGGGACTGTGGGTATACTAACCACTCTTTCTAGGAGAATTATTCCCTTTATTATAATGTTAAAGTTTCTTGCTATTTAGTTTTAGCAGGACCAGGTCTGGTATCCACGCGGATGTACCATGGTACTTTCTGCCAACAGTGTGACGTGGGTAGAACTGCAGGTCACCAGCTTTGGTTGCAGTACCTAGGATGCAGAAGAGCATGTGTGTTACACCATAGGTAACACAGCAATACAGACTTGGCCTCACTCTCAGCTGTGTGGAGCAAGACCAGGCAATGCTTAGACCATCAACCAGTGGAAGACGCAGAACACAACCTGGAGAAGTGGAGCCTTTGGAAACAGAGCCTTCTTGAAAGCGTTTAACGTGTCAGCTAATGTGACACGTTACTGCGTGCTGGTTTTGGGTAGAGGCACCGGCACAGATGAGGGCCCTGTGTGCCAGGTGCTGTGCACATACCAGCTGGGATCATTTTCCTTCCCAGACAACTTACAGAGTGGGAAAACGATGAAGTGACCTGACCTTGGTAGCACGTTCAGGCGAGTGACACGGCTGGCACTGGGAGCGATACCTGTCAGCGCCAAAGCTGTTGTATTATCTACTAGACTACACCTTATCAGTTTGCTGAAGGATGAATACTAGTTTATTGTTATTTCTCCCCAGAGCAATCGCCCCGTCCTCCGTGTCTTTTGCACTGCTTTTCTGAGCTGTCATTACGCTACTTATCTGACTTTTGCTTGTTTTTTAACATGTGATTTCGCTGCACTTGCAACAGTTATGGCTATGGAATAATGTTCTCTCCTGTCTCCTTAATGTGCATTGCTATAAATTCCATCTCTCCAAGAGTTTCAGTTGCTATTTGTGTGGGGGGGGGTGCCTGGCACTAAACAGATGCCTCATGTAAACTGCTCGCTGTCTTCAGGTGAGCATTTGCAAGGACACTGGGGCCTTACGGTTAAAGGTAAAAGGGGTGCAACTGTGACCTTGCCCAAGAAGCTTCTGGTTCCTTCTCTGATTGTTATCAAAGTTGAAATTGTGTGCTTGTTGGGCATTTGTTGTGCTCGTTCTTTCGCTATGGTTCTGATTCTTGTCTCACCAAAATGTTCATGGGGGCTGCTCAGAGCCAGATGGGGTTGTGTGCTGTTATAATCTGCTCCTCTTCTGTGTGTTGTGGCTTTTGTCTCGAATTAAGAACGCGGCCAAAGTTAACGCATGTTATTAAGGGCATTGTCCAAATGCCTTTTAAACAGTGACAGGCTTGGGTCTCCCATCAGCTCTCTCAGGAGCCTTTTCCATTGCTGTAGAGAGCCAGGAGGTCACCCCTCAGCCTTTCCCCAAGCCAGACAAGCCCAAAGTCCTCAGCCACTCCTCACAGGACATTCCTTCCTATAGGGAATTCCTGTAGGATAGGACTTTCCTTTCACCAGCTTTCTGGTGCCTCTCTGGATGCTTTCAAGCATCCTTTCCAAACGGTGTGGCCCAAATCCACACACAGTACTCCAGGTGGCCTTTTAACTCTTCCTTCAGAGACAAAGAGCTGCCTTGCCCAGGAAACCTCTCATGTTTACCGTCCCGCTTTCCATCTTTGCCATGAACACACTCTCTTCTTTTGTTGAAAATCAATCGATTCCAATTGGTGCGGGCTTTTTTTTTCCTTTTTTTTTGGAACAGATTATTGGTTACTGTCTGGCCAAAGATCTTATAAAGTAACCCAATCCTCTGCCCTTCCAGAACAGGCACAGCTAATGCCCATTGCTAAGAGGCACCAGCGGCTCCTGAGCGAGCTGCTCCGTCTGAATCTCAGTTCCTGGGTGACTCGGGAGCCGCTCCACGAGATGCAGGATAAACTCCCCATCTTTATTCTGATTGCAGCTGGACTGTTTGATTTATCAGGTGAGTGATGTGTTTTGTTCTAATCTCAACTGCCGCCTTTTTGCCTTCTTTGCCTCTATCATCAGTGAACAGAAAAACTGTGCTCAATATTGGGCATCAGTCTGGGTGTGTGACCACAATGGGATGAGGGAGCAACTTCTCTCTGCTTGTGCAGCCGTTCTGGAAGGCTCGAGATTCGGTTTAAATGTTGTTTTGTGGGGGTGTAGTGGCCCCAAACCAGGACGCAGCTCTGCTGTTTACCCAGGCTGAGAGACAGCCCATTCCCCTTCAGGTACAAGGGGAAAGCAAAGGACAAACACAGTCCCATTTCATAGAGCTGGTCCATCACAGCACTGAGGGTCAAACTCGTGTCTGCTGAAGTGTTGTTCAGAATATACTTTTCCAGACCCCGCTGTTCATCACATCAAGCATGGAGCTCCTCTCTTCACCACGCGATAACACAGTGTTCTGCAGTTTCTTGGGGAGCAGCTGTCCACCCAAATATCTCTTGACAGTATGAAATCAATGCTGAGTTTGTAATGCTGTCCTGCCTCAAGTTCCTTGGGCTGCTGTCGCTCATTGCAGGGAACCAGTCAGCCTTTGCTTTCTACCCCCTATTGCACGCCTGTGAGCACAGCCTGCAAGTGTCCATGACATTAACTTGGCCAATGTGTCTACGGGCAGACGGTTCTCATCGTAAAGATAAACTGGGGTGGGTGGTGTCAAAGACCTTTCCACCTAGTTAGTAATTCTTCATATGACCCCGAGTACAGACAGCAGAGGATCAGATGTAGAGCAGCTGGCTGCAAGAATGGCAATGCAGAGCTGCCCATCTCCCCTCCTGTGTGGTTCTGGATGGAGTCGGTGGCCACTTAACGCTCTGCTTCCCGCTCAGCCTGTTGCAAAGTGCTGCCGCAAGCTGTTCAAAGTTCGTGTAAACCTGAATAGGCAAAGGGCTCGTTTTCTGTTCCTTAGGTGCCTCCGGGAATGAACACCATGTCAGGGAAGCATTAGGCTGGAGCCCTCCTGGAGAAGCCCAACCAAGAGCTGAGAGCAGCCCAGTGCCCAGCGAAGTGTTTTCCATCACAGAAGATAACTTGGATGAGGTGACCTTTAATTTGCAGAGTCCAGCAGTTGACTCTGCCAGCGGAATGACGGCTGACTCCATTCCCATCCGCACAGAGACAGCTGCAACAAGCACAGCCGTGCTGCCTAGAGAGCTGGGCAGAAACGCGGAGGTGCCTGAGCAACTGCACACAGAAGCAGCGATTCTGAAACTCCAGGACGGGCACACGTTTGCCAGCAAGCTCCCGAGCAGCGTAAGCATCCCTGTCTCCACACAAGCATCCCAGGCTACCACACATCTGGAACAGCCAGCCAGGACACAGCAAGGAAAACCAGAAAATATCACCGCGGCTGGTTTCAATCCCACCAGCTCCAGTGCGGGGCTGCCCCAGCCCTTTCTCAGCAGGGGGACACATCGAGACTCCCCCGAGCTTGCAGCTGTCTCTTCCGTTCCTGTTATCAAGCAGGTGGAGGTGTCAAGTCCTAAAATGCCTCTTCTGACTTCAGTGGTAAATCTCCATTCTTCAAGAAAAGAAACAGCAGCATCTCCGCTTTCCACTGGAGTTACGATTGCTCTCAAAGGTGCGAGGATGGATTGGTTACCAACAGGAATGCCCCCCGCTAGCAAAAGGCAAGAAGACACAAACGCACAAGTCCAGCCCGACAGCGACGCTGGTGTGACACCTGCGTACGTGAGGAAGACTCAGAGTACGGATGCTGAAGTTACAAGTTCTGCACTCCTACAAAAGCCAGCTTCAAGGGACCTTGTCACGCTCTATTCCAGAATGGCACAGACAAGTGCTGTTCAGGTTTCCCCTACTTCATCTCTGAAGCAAGAGACGACAGGCAGCAGAGCCAGAAGCTCAACAACAGCTGTACAAAATGGTTCTGGACAGGCTACTCGGCTGTCTGCTCTTCGGACACCCCCACAAGGCAGCGTACATTCTGCACTATCGTTGCATCTGGGAGCTCCAGTCCATGACTTACTGCCACCTCCATTTCAGGGGCCCATTAGCACGACCAGTAGACAAAAGCCCGTCTCTTTGTCCAGGACTGTCAATTGTACCAAACAACACATTTCCCAAGAAACCAAGAGGAGCTCTCTGGAAACCTCTGTTCTCGTTTTGCAAAGAGATACCGATCATCAGACGATGACAGGCAAACCTGAAAAACCCAGATCCCCTGAGAGCCCACAGGCTTCTGCTAGTTCATCCTCATTAAGCCAGTCATGGATTTCCACATTAAAACCTTCCCAAACTACTAAAAAGCTAAGAGGAGTAACACCTGCACTCTTTGCAGGTCCATCTGCCTTGGAGAACTCATCCCTCCAGCCTGTAAGCACATTCCATTCTGTCCATGCAGGGCTTCAGCCACCAGGTACATCTTTTCCTGCTTCTGTTGGATTGCAAGTAATGGGAATCCCCACCTCTGCTGAGAAAGCACTTCACATACCAACTCCATCCACACCTACTGGTTCTGGGTCTCGAGTTCAAGGCATTTCAGCCCATCCTGTATCTCAGAAAGCCTTCTCTATGATGCTACAGATGAGCACAAGGGAAGACTCCAAGAGGAAGAAAAGTCTCCCGCAACAGATAGGGAAAATTGGTTCTCCTGCACCGACTCCACCATCCGGCCCGGTCCCCAGCCCCTCTGGACCGCATGGCAATGGCAGCCCAAGAGTTCCCCTGCTCAGCTTTGCTCCTTCGGCCTCCCACACCCAGCCAGCTGGCAGCCCGGCAGCTTTGGCTCCTCTGGGTGCACAGGGAAGCCGGTCCAGCCCAACACCAGCACATCCTGGACCGGTGGTGCCCAGGGTTTCAGGTGAGATCCCGGCGTATCTGGCACAGCGGTTCGGTGCACATCATGCAGCTACCGAAAACCTCAGTGCCTTCAGAGGCGAACTTACAATGCTACCAACATCCCCAAACTTGTCCTTTCTGCTTAGAAGTACTAATGGCATGATCTGCTTGCAGCCTATGCAAGGTTCTCCTCTACCCACAAACTTCCCAAACGCCAGCGTTGGGGGTCTGGTTTCCATTCAGCAAATCCTGGCAGCAGCAAATTCTTCAGCTCTGGACCTTGCAAACTTACAAAACCTGAGTCCTTCTAGCTTAATTCTCGTTAGGCCTGTATTTATCCTTTTGCCCTCTGACAGAGCAGATTTACAGGTGGTGACATCTCCTGAGGGTGAAGATGACCACAAAGCTGCCCTCTTGTTCACGAAGAAGCAAGAACTGAATTTGGGTACCACCGAAAGCAGCCATGATATCCCAATGCAAACCAGCTCCTCTTCTCCCACAAGTAAGTCCCCGAGGCCTGAAACCGCTCTCTCCACTCTGTCCAGCCAACAAGCAGAGAAAACGCAAGTAACTCCTCAGCCAGTGCTAACTAATCCTAATTACACAGCCACCAGTACTTTGTCTCCAGCTGTTGCCTCAGCACCAAACCGTTTGCTGGACGCAGGGGCCAGGACCAGCACCGCAGCGCCGGCCGCACACTGGCACCGGCCGCCCCAAGAGCTGCAGCTGCGTGCTCCCGGTCTCCAACAGGACGAGGGGACCGATTTGCTTCTCCTTCGTGGTGTGTCCGCAGGGCCCTTCACCTCCCCGGCGCCACCATTAGCGACCACTGCACGGCATGGCCCCCACATCTCCCCCAAAGTGTTTTTCACCACTGAAAAGCCACATTCTTCTGTGATCCCTTTACTGTCAGCAAAGGGACTCCCTGACACTCGAATGTCTCCCCGGCCTCCCTTCACTATCACTGGGATTGCCGATGGGGTTCAGCACGGTAAGAAACTAACGCTGCAAACTGCCAGCCAGCACCAAGGCTCGGTGACCACGTCTTCCTCTGTCCGTGCCCAATGCGCTGAGTGTCCCACCTTGCGCTCAGCGAGAACCACAGAACACCCAGTAAAGCTGTTCACAAGCATCACGCCTTTGCAGTCCAGATCGCAAGGTCTCCTAAGTACTGAGTCACTTCAAAGGCAGCCTGTACCTAGCACAGTGCCGGCTTTCTCGGTGCTTCCAGCTGGAAATGATCACAAAGACCCAGCAGCAGGCAGCACGGCCTCTTCAGGAGTCACTGTGCACGCTAAAGCAGCGCAAACCCGAACCGCTTCTATAAAACCTGATCTTACTGAGCGTTTGGAATTCACTCCCATCGTGCCTAAGCCCTTTATAGTGACAGCGAGACTGACAACAAAACCAGCGCACGCTCCATTTTCAACAACGGTCCAAATGAAAACAACAGTTTCTGGGAAATTTCTGGCTACAAATACCCATCCAAGGATGTACAGAGACTCTCCTGCAAGCCCACCTGCGTCTGCACGTGTTCCCCTGCTATCAGCCGTGAAACACGACCAGATCCATCGAGCCCCTGCTAAACTGTTCTCACAGACCAGCACAGGAGAAAGTACAAAACCAACTGAGATCAGCACAAGTGCAAGAAAGATAGGAACTGGTAAATTCTTGGGAACAAGCACGTCCCTGTCAGCCGTGTTCAGCACGAGGATGCAGCAAGCCCCCACAGCAGCTCTTGGGAAGAAGGTTGTTTTAACTCCAGTACAGCCATCTGTGGCTGCAGAATCTGTTATTGCTCTTGAACAACAGCCTAAATTGACTCAAACCACATCACAGTCTCCGTTAGCAATGACTTCTCTCTCTGCAGCTAAGGGTGAGTATGTCACTTCTTCACTCAGAAACAAACCAGCGTTTCTCCTGCCAACATCAACTCTCCAACCTGATCCCAACGTGGTGCTGCCCGCCACTGCCAGAGTGAGCAAATCAACTGTGCTCTCCACAGCCATGGGGAAGGGTGAGGACACAGCAGTGCAAGGAGATGTGGCCGCTGCCGGCCGGCTGCCCACTCAGGCACCTGTGTCTTCTCCACATCGGCCATCAGCAGGACGCCCTTTGGTGAAGGTATCACCTGAAGATAACACTGAACACCAGCCTGGTCGTTCCAGCCCTGACGCTCTGATGCACGCCACTGGGCCATCTACAACAACAGCATTTTCTGTCTCTGCTAACAGACTTGTAAACAAGGTTACTAATCAGTCAGCTGTCTTCAGCGAGGTAGCTGTCAAGGATGCTGAGATGCTTCTAGCTAGAGATGTCATCCTATTCCTTCCAACCCCAGAGAGCCCTTCGCATTCTGCTCGGAGCCTGGCAGTGCTTACGCCGCAGGGGGATTCCTTGCTGGGTGTTGCAAACACTGGACAATCTGAGAGGCTGTTCCTGAACACGGAGGCAGAGGAGATGCTGAGAACAGACGAGGTGACAGAAGAAGCAGCTGAGGGCTTAGTAACTGCTCTAACACCGCTGGATTCGGAGCCCAGCGCGCTGCTGAGGGAATCGCATCAGAGGAGGGGTTTGCAGTCAGATGCTGCCATTCTGAACGGGTAATTATCTCACTGTAGTTCCTGTTGCATATTCATGCTGCATAATTTAAGAGAGGGAGTTAATATCCAAATTGCTCCATGGGCTCAGTAACATGAGTATGCTACACTGTGGTTTTACAAACACTGAGTTTGTTCAGCAATGACATTACATTAAAAAAACAAGGCGGGGGGGGAGAATCTTTTCATGTTTTGGATATTAATACCGTCCTTCAGACCTAGTTTTCTTTTTCACAATAGTTTTGGACTCCCTGCCTCTCAATCCGCTTGCAATTTTGCAAGTGGAACATTTGATATTGCTCAAGCGATCAAATGCAGCGGCTGAGAAGGCAGCTATTCCCACACAGGAAAACGCTTCCAAGGTGCCCTCAGTTCGAGTTATTTGACTGTGCAGGGAGGCAGGAGGTGATTCTGATCATGGGTGGCTCTATCATGCCAGGATCTACATGTTGTTCGTTTGTTTCAACTTTCTGTTGAGTTTCCCTGGGAAAACTCACCCTGATGCTGTTCTGTTCCTAACAGGCTGTGAGCCCAGCTGGCACTCAGCTTTGTTTCCTTCTTTCCCCAAAGCCTTGCAGTTGTGAGTGACGATGTCTGCGGCTCCGGTAACTACACCGTGCAGATGACCCTGCGCCCCGCTGCAGAACCAGACCCCGAAGTCGACGGCTCAGCACCTTCCCAGGAGACTTTCCTGGCTTTGATCGCCGTGCAGAGTAACGGCAGCCAGCCCGTGCTGCAGATCCGATCGTGCTGCGTGACCCCTTCCGCCAGCCCGGGGGCACCGGGCGCCACGTGCTGCCTGTTCCGCAGGTCAGGCGCGGAGCTGCGGCGGTGGGCAGAGCATCCCCACGGCTCTTTGGGGCTGGGCTGGGAACGGGCTGATCCCTGGAGGACGTTTACAGCAACCTCCTGCACTTTCTGCTAGGGGACATCACAGCGGTCCAAGGGTGGGAGACGGCTTCTCCACGGGCCTCCATTTCCTCATCAGCATCTCATGGCTGTTCTTGCCAAACGCATCTGGGTTGAGCACAGGGAAACTGGAGGATTCATTAGCTGATGTTTGTAGTGTGTGTTAGAAGTGCTACACATTATCGTCACCAGTAAAAGAGCTTTCTGATTTGCCCATATTGGCTATAGTGGGAGATCACCTCTGCACTGCTTCTGAATTAGCCCAGGGCAGGCAATGACTATCGCACTACAGCAGCCACTTCAATGGTTGTAGCAAAATCAACCTCCACGAATCGATTCTGCTGCCCTACGACTGTGGCCTCCTCAGCAGGGACAGGCACAGCCCGGGACACCGATACTTTGTGGATTTCTGTTTGGTTCTGATTCTGTAGAAGCGGGCACCTTCAGACCTTGTGCAGCCCGGTGTCAGCAGATCCCTTCTTCCCTGCCTGCACTCAGGGAGAGCTGGAATTTGAAACCATTTGCCTTTTGTCCTTGCCAGGTTGCCATTTGAATGCAGCCACATCCAGGTGCTGCAGAGCAGTAACTCCGGAGCCGCTAGCTTCACCATCCAGCTGTTCCAGATGCTGAATCATTCAGTGGCCTATCTGCACTGCGAGCTCAGTGTCTGTCTGCATGGCAAAGCAGGCTGTGAACAGGTATGTGTGACACCTCTGCTCTCACTGGCCTAAGGAACTGTTGGAAAGATTTGGTGCTTCCAGCAGGCACAGCTGATTCAGTAAAGAATGGTGGTGGTAGATTGTATGGTTCATTCTTCACCTCCTCGATATTCTGTGTCTCCTAAAGGCCCAGCTCAATTTCTGCTCCCTGTTAGGCTGAGCTCACAGTGCTATATTTTCACTTTACGACCACAATTTACCATCGCTTTGTGTAATAAACATAAGAAGCATGTCAACAAATAAGCAATTTGCAACCATAGAGGTGAATTGCAAGGAAAAGGCTCAGCAGAGCTATAATAATTTCTCACTGTAGAATTACGTGGAAGGGCTCAGATCTGCCTTTTCAGACGTTTTTCACGTGTCTTTGCCAGAAGTGCTTTGAAAGCGCGGAGCCGCTCCTGCAGCCGAGTGACAGGAACAGCCACGGAAACCCGCACAACCTGGTCTCATTCGGTCCAGTTTTCAGAACAAGGAACAGGTTTCTATATCAGCCTAGGGAAGGTGGGTCTCCTGTGTTTCCTTCTCTCTGTCTCTCTCTTGCAGAAGTTTCTGTTTGACTTTTCCTGCTGTAAGAAAAACAGTACACTTTTAACAACCCTCTTGACAGCCACCTGCCATGACCAGATTGCATCCCAATGACTCCTCATCTTTGTTTTGGCCTTCCTGTATCCCAATGAGATGTTGTCCAGCTATTAGAAAGAAGTGACACTGACCCCAGCACATCATGGGCATGAGAGACTTCTGAAATCCACTGGCCCCATCCCTGAGCCACCTCATTTCTTGTGCATTTATTTGTGTATGCAAAGAGCATTTACTGCTGGGATTTTATGGCAAAGAAGGCAGTGTGTTTGAAAAGACACTGCCCATCCGGATTACTCTATGGAAGGAAACTTAGCCATACCTGCTTGGCATGCTGTAAAGATGAATGGCAGCTTCACCTTCTTTCTTCTCCATCCCTCTCTTAATGCTGTTCACTGCTCGGTTACCTCTTTCTTTATTTTCAGGTCCTGGTTCTGCCATGCTGGTGCCCGTTCTGCTGGGATCCCTTACTGGCTTTGCTGTGTTGGGCAGTGCCTTCATAAGCCTTTGGCTGCATCATAGACAGAAAACCAAACACACAGACTGTCCACAAGCTGCAGAAATCCATGGCCTGTGACCCAGGAGCAGCTGACTGGTCCTGAAGATCCCGACCCACTGCTACACTGATCTGAAAAGCAATTGATTTTGCTGTGCACACTGTATTGCTTTTGTAGAGCTTCTGCTGACCCAGGGAACAAGATACCCAGTCTCTGCTTTAAGCACCTCGCTCCTTCCTTTCTTCCCTGCTGCACAAGCAGTTCCACCAACTACAGAGTGGAGGAAGAGCTGTAGTAGTGGTCCAGCGGTAAGGGAGAGCAGAGCTTACAATGCAGTATGGGCAAGCACCAGCACACGGTCTGCTCACAGAAATGGGAAAGCAGACGAGAAATCAGGTGGTATCCACGCAGTTAATTTCCAGCAGCTGGAGACTGGATGGAGGAGCCTGTGCTGCAGGCTGGTCTGTCAGTGCTGGGACAAGGCGCTGAGCCTCCAGAAGATGGCAGAGATGCAGCTGCTCTGGCAGAAGGAAATAACCCAGCGCTTGCATGTAGCTCTTCAATAAAGCACCGTATATTGTTTTCAAGTGCTTGAGCAGCGTCTGCGCTTGTTGCCAATCTGGAAAACGTGGCCTACATCTTGTTGGACCTAATGCCGTGTGGACTTCAAGTACCTGCACGCATTCTCAACATGGAAATTCCTGTTAATGAAGACTGAAGTGTGTGTGTAATGAAACCTTATTTAAGAAGTGGAGCCTTTCTTTGCTAGGGTCCCGTGAGACTGGACTTGAATTAGCGATGCCAATTCACTTTTCCTACTCTTGCTTGTGTTTGCCTGGTGCCTTGTACTGGTGGTGACTGTAATGAGTACACAATCTGTAGGATTACACTGTGGAAAGGTACCCATAGTGTGCTGGATATTGGTATCCAGGTCTTTCTTTTGACAAATGTTAAAGGTGTGAGGTCATTGCTGACTCTATAACAAGTCCTAGATTGTCCTAGGTAATTCCTGGCTGCCATAGACACTAAGAAGTGCTACCAGATGGTTCTGTTAGACTCTTCTACCGGTAAATAGTTCTACAGCTGGAAAATGTACTCCTGAATTCTAATGGCACACTTAGAGCCTTGGAAATGAAATAAAAGCCTCCTAGTAGTAAGCGCAAGAGTCTGGTGGAGCCGAAGGAGGGTCGGTCGGAAACTGACCCATCTGGGCAGTTGCAAACAGACAGGTGGGGAGAGTCTGTCGGCTTCGTGGGGACTGCCCGCGATCGTCCGGGGCGGGCGGGGAGTGTCTGTCGGCTTCGTGGGGACTGCCCGCGACCGTCCGGGGCGGGCGGGGAGTGTCTGTCGGCTTCGTGGGGACTGCCCGCGATCGTCCGGGGCGGGCGGGGGGGGATGCGCCGTCCCTCTCGGGGTCGGGGAGGGCCGGGGCTCAGCCGCGGGGCCGGGGCTGCGGAGGCTGCAGCCCCGCCGGGAGCGGCCGGGAGGGGACCGTTCGCAGTCGTCGCTGCAGGGAGCAGCGGGAACACCCATTCGGTGAGAAAAGCCGCTCTGCAACCATGCAGTGTTTTCCTCCACTCCCTCTCCAGAACTTTCTCTAATAAAACACGGGCATTTCAGTGAAGGTTTGTCCTGCCTGTGCCTACACACGAGGGAACGGAGCCCCATCCTGCTTGTCCTTGGCTCGGAAGTTGCATTGGCAGGTGAGCACCAGCAAGTGGGAGTGCAGGTGGCCAGGCTGGTACCCGGGCTAGAAACATCACGCTTGGTGGGCAGCGTTTAGGGAATGGCAGGAAATCAGCAACAATCACACGTTAGACTCTGATTTATGTGGGTTGGTTTGTTTGTGGTGTTGTTTGTTTATTTCCTAAAAGTGTTTTTTCCTTTTCCTTCTTTCCCTAAAGCCTTGCAGTTGTGAGTGATGGGCACCTGGTGCCAAGTGCAATGGAGACATAGCTTGCACTTCACCTGGATCACTCTTCCTCCAGTAATTTATTCTGCTTTCATGTGTAGCTAAAAATTCCAGGTCAAGACACCATGATAATTCCCCTTCAGAAACACTAATTACTATTTGTATTGCAGTAGCACCGGGGAAACAAGCACCACATTATATTTGACTTATCTACAGAGACGGTGCCTGTGCTAAGTCATCAAACACATACATGCACAAGACCCAGACGAGTGTCATTAAACCCTTTCTACAGCTGGGGAGTCAAGACATGAAGCAGCTAAAAGCATGCATGCTGTTACTGGTGCTCTCACGGTTGAACTGCTCAGACCAGTTCTTCAGTATTCTCCTGTTTCTTCAGCTGTCTCCTGCAGGCATTTGACAGCATGCTTCAGCCCCGAGGAAACCGCTCCGGCTCGCTGTGTTTGGTCTTTTTTCTCTTGAAGCATTTTCTCAGGTTGATGCATTAATGTTTACCACGTTAGTTCTGGGGTCTTCTCTGTTCTTTACCCTCCTGGAGTGTTTTCTGCGTCTCCATCCAGCCCACCCCTGCAGTGCTGCACTGTGGATTTCTCTGGGTGTGAAGCCTTCCATCCTTTGAAGCGTGGGTCTTCCTCACTTTAACCCAGCCCATAGTGATGCCCCAGGCGAGGAACCCCATCTTCAGCACAGTGCAATTGCTAAGGGATTGTTGCCTTGCGCTGGTTTTCATCCTGTACTCTTTATTTGCTCACCTAGCGCTTGATATGAGAGAGAAGGGGAGCCTTATGGAAATGTGGACATACACCCAGGCTGGCCAAGCTCGACGCGGTACCTGGAATTAAGTAATGCAGCTCTTCTGCATATCAAACGAGAGTGACACCGCGGATCCACCTCTTAGCAGCAGCGTGCCCCACCACAGGTAACTCCCTGTGCAAGTCAGGAGTAGGAAGCGCTCCTTTATTCTCTGATACAGGCAGAGCAGGAGGCAGACGGCCAGCCTGCCCTTGCTACCATGGCTCTGGAGAACGACAGGCAGCTGGGCAGCTTAACTGTCTTTAATAAGGAGGATTTTGAAGAAGACTGGGTTAAAGTGGCCAGCGGAGGCTTCGGGCACGTGTACCAAGTCAAGCACAAGAAGTGGCGAACAGTTTATGCGGTGAAGTGCTCCCCGTACCTGCTGCAGGACCCCAGCGCAGAGAGGTAACCGTGTGGCCTTGTCTAGCTCAGCAGTTCAAACTGTCAGAGCTATCGGTGGTGATCTGGTGCTAAAGCTGAAGGAAATATTCACATGGCTTCTTCTCCATGGGAAGTCAAGTTTTTGGTACCCAAAGGAAGTGGAAAAATCACTAGTGATCAGGAGTTCTGCTTCTCTCTCTTTCTTTCTTATGTGTGTATGTGCAAGTGGGGAAGGAACACTTATACAGGGCAATTAGCGTTGAAATAGGAGGCTAAAATAGACATCTTGAACTAAACATGGGCATGTGGGTGAAAGCAGCCTGGTTACTTATTTGCAGCTTTCACTGGACATTAGAGCTAACAGGTACCTATTAGACTAAATGAAGCATTTTAAGATCCAGGTTTAAAGCTGGGGGACAGAGAATTCCAGCTGGTTTTGCTCATGAAGTTCTCTGCTCCCTCGCCCGTACCCTCTGGACACGCTCTTCTCTTTCCATGGTGCAGCTTCCCTTTGCTTTTCGCTTTGTCTCTCACCTGCAGAGGCTTTTCTGCTGACCCCCTTGGGTCTGGAGATACCAAAGCCAGATAATAACCACCACTACCCGTACAATACAATATATATACAATATAGGCAGCCTCCATGAAAAACAGCCGAGTCAGTGAAGTTATTTATTCTAAAATGTTGTTCTTCTCGGGTTGGAAGGATTCTGCCTGGTTAGAAATCCCATGCTTATATGACTTTTCCTGTCATCTGACAACAATTGCGGTGGTTCAATCCGAGCAGTGACTGTCCTGTTTAGTTCGCACTGCTCATGCTCTTCAGATGTTGTTTGCATTTAATTCTCTTTGGGGAAATAACAAAGTGAGCCCAGTTAATCACTTTTACTTCTGCATATATCAATTCTGGTAGATTTAATAATATGGCTTTCATGGATTATCTCAGCTCCTGGTGTGCGCTGCAGAAGAGTGGTTGAATAGAAGTGTTTATAGCGTCGCTTCTTTCTCCGCGTTCATCATCTTCTGGGAGGGGGAACAGTCAATCTGCACCCTGTGTGCTGAGGGCTGCAGCTGTGTTAAGCCTGTGTTAAGCCTTTCTTCCACAGTGGGAATACAATTCCTGAGATTCCACAGTCCAGAGGAACATTTTACTGTGGGGAGCCGGCTAGAGGAAGTCTGGCAGGAGGATTTGCTTAGCTGAACTATGTTTAGAGCTGTCAGTGGCCTGGAATAATGTTGTTGCAAGCTCAGATTAATTCCCAGGGTGTTCTTTTTAAATGCAGCTTCGCCCCTTTACTGCTTGGCTGCTGTCAGCACGCTCTGGGCACCCCGACTCGTTCAGCAGGTTGGGAAACGTAAAGATTTAGTGAAGCAGGTCTATGGGCAGACGTGTCTAGACTCCTTTTGGCACCAGAATCACCACGTTCATGGACAGAAAGGCACCAACAGAGGCACGGGAACAGGGGTGGCCCAGGCGAGCCCTCTGGCCCTGCCAGCTCCCGCTGCTCCAGCTCGGCAGGTCAGTGTGGCAGGGACGCTGCAGCTGCCACCGAGGCTGCCCTGGGGACATTGAATGGAAAAGGCTTTGAATGCTTTCTCTAGGAGCCCAGTGCTTGAATTTTGCCCAAGCAATCCTCAGCTCATTTTGAAGAGTCATAACACTCCGTATGTTAGATTTTAGTCTGCAAAAGATCACCATACGGTTGCTTTACCACCAGTTCAAGGGGCAGAACGGCATGCATCTCTGCCTGTGAATCCACTGATACCAAGTCTTGGTTTCACTGTTTGTTTTGGGTTTTTTGGGGTTTGTTTGTTTGTTTTCCAGGACCAGTATGAACTGCCTCATGGAAGAGGCAACCAAGATGGAGAAAATCAAATTCCAGCACATCGTCACCATCTATGGGGTCTGCAACAGCCCTTTGGGGATAGTGATGGAATATATGGCAAGAGGGTCCTTGGAGAAAATTCTTCCCACTCACAAAATGTCGTGGCAGCTCAAATTCCGGGTCATCCATGAGATGGGCTTGGCCATGAATTTCCTGCACAGCATGACGCCGCCTCTGCTGCACTTGGATCTAAAACCAGGGAACGTTCTCCTAGATGGGAATATGCATGTCAAGGTATGACCTTAACGCTGTGTTTGTAGCGACAGGTTATTTCTCAAATAAGAGAAGGGTTATTTTTGCAAATGACTCCAGAATCCTCGTAACTTAGGACTCAGTTAAAACCACTGGCTACCATTTCACCAGGGCTTTATCAGCCTTCAGCTCCTAGGCACCTCCTCACATCCCTGGTTATGATGGGTACAGGCATCTCCCAGCTAATACAGGAGGGGTGGGATTGTGAGCATTACGGGAGGAGGCTTTAATGTTTTCTGCTTGCAGATCTCAGACTTCGGGCTGTCAAAGTGGATGGAGCAGTCTAGCCGAATGCAATATATCGAAAGCTCTGCTTTGAGGGGCACTCTGAGCTACATCCCCCCCGAGATGTTTCTGCAGAACAGCAAACCCCCGGGAATCAAGTACGATGTGTACAGGTGAGGGCTGCCTTGCTGTTCAGGGCTCACGCAGTGTTGCCACCCGGCTCTTACACAGCACGTTGCCTCTTTTGGGTTATATTCTGGCTCTCTGCCTTGCATAACTCGACGTGAATAAAGCGGAAAGGCACAGAGAGCCTGACTTCCACAGGAAACGCTCTAAGCCACTCGCCCCCTATACCAGTTCTTTTCCCGAGTCACCGGAGATGCGTGTGATGATTCACAAGACCTTGTCCTTTTGGTGTGGGGGATGAAATCCTTTCATCTTGAAGAACTTGTTTCCTAATTTTCCCATTTCTCAAGAAGATGAAAGCAATAAGCGAATTTTATGTTCATGTACGTATGGGAGTGATTGCTCATGATCTCTCCTTGCCTGCAGCTTTGGAATTGTCATTTGGGAGGTGCTTATGCAGAAGAAACCTTATGCAGGTAAATACAGACGCTTCTTGCGTGCTCTGCACTTATGAAATGTTTATTGCAGGCGTCTTCACAGGGAAAAAGCCCAGTGCACGTTGCTCTTTTCCAGGAGCCAACATGATGGCCATAATAGTCAAGGTTGCAGCTGGGAAGAGGCCCTGCCTGGAACCCATCAGCGAGGACTGGCCAGGGGAGTGCCAGCAGATGGTTGACTTGATGAAGAGGTGTTGGGACCAAGACCCTCGGCAGAGGCCAAGCTTTACAGGTGCAGTGGCTGGTTGTGATATGGATTAGCCGGGGTCTGCTGCGTGGAGTAAAAAGTGGGGGACAAGCTTGCGCACGACACTTTGCCACTTAAATCACCTATTGCATGGAAAAGCTTGGCAGCCATTTGCTGTCGACACATCCTCCTTCTCCCTCTTTCCTTCCTCCTTGCGTGGTCCATATCTGCAAGGCTCCTGCAGCCTTGGGTACTGAGTGGGTTCTCTGGTGTGCACAGCTAACGGTCTTTTTGCTGTGGCAGATATCCCCGTGGAAACAGACATGCTGCTGTCGCTGATCCAAAGCCTCGTAGTCGATCCGGAGAACGAGCGCCTTGTTAGGAAGATGTCCCACAAGCCCGCCATCTCCGGGAACCAGCAGGTGAGGGAGGCTCCCGCGCCGCTGTTAACGCCGCTGTTCTCAGCCCTCTCGAGAGCGCGCTCCCTGCCTCGTCCCTGCTCGGCGTCAGGCAGCAAGGGCACAGCAGCAACCTTTGCACGGTGTGGTTGCGCAGGTTGTACGTCTGTAATTCGTTTTTAAATCCCTGTGTTGCTCTGACTGGAATTAAACAAAACAAACCCCGCAGTTTTCAAGGTAGTCACAATTTTAGCCCAGCTACTGGAGGGTGATTTTATCTAGAACTCAGCTGCATACAGTGAGAAGTAGCTGTTGATCACTGTGGCTGTTTTGAGGCTTTGCCTGGTTGTGCAAGGAAAGAGATGCCCAGGTACAGGGTATTGAGGAGGTGGGGACATTTGGGTTCCCTGTGCCACAGAGAAAATGACCAGCTGGGTACGTGCTGCGATAAGGAAGGAGAATATATGTGCATTTGGGAGCAAATGAGTAAGAGGAGGAAAATGTAATTGATATCCAGAGATCATGTTCAGGCTCTTGTGTTCCTGTTAGGGTCATCATTTCCTTTGCTGAGTTTTGGATGCAATAACAGGATTGGCTAAAAACCCCTCAAACTGCAATACAAAATTCTAGAGCAGCTGCAGAGAAGAACTCTGTGCAAATGCGGTAGAATGCAAATGAACAACTTTGTCTGATGGATTTTTCTTTTCCCCTTCCTGAAAATGAGAGTGATAAAGAAGAGTTCACCTTCCCCCAGGACACTGGAAGTGGTGGTAAGTAGGGGACTTTCTTTGTAATTCAGAAATAAAGCAGGGGAAACCTACCCAAAGCAGCCTGTTTCCTCGCTCTCCGGGGATAAGCGTGTGGCTCAAGGAAGTTTTTAATGTGGATGACTTTTTCAGTTAAGGAAAGTGATCCTTACAGGAAATAGCAGACATAGCTCCTGTGAGGGGGTCCAAGCGTCTCGCTGCTTTCTAAGAGGCCGCATGTAGCGCTCTTGCCTCGTTTCATGTTCCTTATCTCTAACATGCCTTTTATTTCATTTCATACTGTGAAGGTTCAAAGGTTCTCCCTCCCGTCTGGTGCACACCAAGCGATTTCACTTGGTCTTACCCTCTCCTGTTTTGTTTCCCCTGCCTTTAGAAACTGATAATCAGGAGGTTCATATCCCACCTTCTTACAGTGAGACTGAGCATGCAGAGGACATTCTGCCTGAGGAAATCTGCAGAGTCCATGAGAATGGCCTCACGTTGCTTCACCTCATGGTGATCCAGGGCAACGTGGAAAAGGTGAAGCTTCTCCTGAGCTGCAAGGCCAATGTGAACAGCCAGGTGGCCTGTGGCTACACCCCTCTCATTATGGCCGTTCAGAAGAGGTCGCCGGAGATCTGCTCGCTTCTGATAGAGCACGATGCAGACATCAACATGCCCGATGATGATGGCTGGACGCCTCTTCACTTCGCCGCTCAGAATGGGGATGACAGGATTGTGCGCCTCTTGCTGGACCACCAGGCGCGGGTGAATGCTCAGGAGCACGACGGGTGGACCCCCCTGCACTTGGCGTCACAGAACAACTTTGAGAACGTGGCCCGTGTGCTGCTGTCTCGCCAGGCTGACTCCAACACCCAGGAGATGGATGGCAAAACCGCCCTGCATGTGGCAGCTTGCTTCGGACACGTCAGCTTGGTGAAGCTGCTCGCCAGCCAAGGGGCGGACCTGGAGAAAAAGCAGAAGAACCTCAGAACCCCGCTTCATGTTGCTGTGGAGAGGGGGAAGTTCAGGGTAGTCCATTATCTGCTGAAGAAGGGAACCTCTGTCAACAGCCTGGACCAAAACCATTACAGTGCCCTGCACCTGGCTGTGGTGAGGGGGAAGTACCTCATCTGCGAGAAACTCATCAAATACGGAGCCAACGTGGAGCTGAGGACAGACAAAGGTTGGACTCCCCTGCACTTGGCGTCTTTCAAAGGACACATTGAAATCATCCACCTGCTGAAAGGCAGCCACGCCAAACTGAACGCCAAAGGAGGCATGGACTGGACGCCGCTCCACTTGGCCACTCGCTACAGCGACGAGCCGGTGGTGTGCGAGCTGTTGAGGTGTGGGGCAGATCCCAACATCGCTGAGAAGTCGCACTGGACCCCCCTCCATTTTGCAGTGCAGCGGGGCTCCTTTATGACCGTCATCAATCTCCTGGAGTGCAAGGCAGACGTCAATGCCAAGAACAAGGTGGGCTGGACACCCTTGCACCTTGCAGTCCTCAAGGGCAATATGGCCATCATAAAGACGCTGATTAAGGCTGGTGCTCTGCTTGACGTGGAAGATATCACGGGCTGCACAGCCCTCCAGTTGGCAATTAGACATCAGAGAGAAAACATCATTACGCTGCTTCAAGGCAAGGACTCGATGAACAAATCGGGGACTAAGACTCTGGTGAATGATGCTAAGATTTCAAGACCCAGATTTGTTCCAGGAAGAACAGATTTGTAGATCCATGGAGTCTGGCATTTATGATTTGAGTTATTTAATATCAGGTGCTATGCCTTAAACCCCCATAGCTCGTCACCTGGTGATTGCGGGAAAATACCTTTTTTTTTTTAAGAGACGTTTTTAAGCACAAACACTAAAAGAGTTGAGGGAATTGGAGCTGCGGAAGGAAGCCCACAGCTTATTTTCCAGAGTCTGACGAAGCTCGTAGGACATTTTAGCTTGGTGATGCTGCCTTTAGGCAACGCTTTCCTGTTCTAACGCTAAGTGTGCGGGGATGGAAATGGGTATATGTCTGCTTCCTTTTCATATGGGCAACGCTGAAACTGTGCACAGCAACACACATATGTGTCTTCCGCAGATTTTATTGCTTGTATTTCTTGTTTTCCTACAGAGCAGATTGGTGTAAAGTGGCCTTGGCACAGGTGGGAATTAAATCATGAGATTCTCACCTGCTGCTGCAAATAGAGGCTCAGCATATGGTACGGCAATGTGTCAGATTTCTTGACATCTCATTTGTGAAACAAGAATAAAATAAAACAGGGAAGGAAGAAAAATCACTGGTAGAAAGTATTTAAATGGATGCAACACAGATGAAAGCAATTCCAGAATAATTCCAGTCCACCCTGTCAGAAGAAAAGAGCCAAGAGCTCTTTTCCTAAGCGTTCAATTTGCTTATTGACTGCCTCTGCACTTCAGAGTTTGAACACCGAGGCCGTCATTAGAAAGATGGCTGTAAGGAGAAGCCAAAAAGTGGGTGCAGTTCTGAACCTCGTTCCCTGCCATGAGCGCTACCACTAATCCCCAGTCTTAAGCGTGAAATGCTGCTGTGGGACTTTCGTAGACTGGGTGGAAAGTTTCTCCTTAGAAAAGCAGTATCTGTTTTGGGTTACCCCGAATTCTCAAAGCACCTTTTCTTTTTAATGAGCACCTGGGGGGGTTGTCAGCCAATTACTCTGTGCAAACGAGCAGGTGGGGGTCCCAAGGCCCAGCTGTGGGTATTAGCTCAAAAGGCTGCTCTCTAGCCGGCTTTGAGGGGATAGCATCTTCTGGGAAGCAGATGAGATGTTGAGTTCAGTTGCCCAGATTCAACCATTTCTGCTGAAAATATGCTTCTGTTGGTGAGTAGAACAGAATTTATGACAAGTATATCCTGGTTTTATGTGTGGTCGTCCTTGTGGGAGTGGTTTTTGGAGGAGAAGAATGAGGAAAGTTAGGGAGCGGTGTAGGTCAGTATGCTGCGGAGTGTTCTGGAGAGCGAGGAGGCTTTCTGGCCCCAGAGAAGAAATAATCACTTAATGGCTGATACCCCAGAGAACTCACTGTCTTCAGGTGAAGTTTTAAGTCATGTCTCTGCTGGGCAATAATTCTTCATCTTCATTGGGAGCATGTTCTAAAGCTTGAGTATTTATCTAGAGAACGTGTGGTCTTCGCGGAGGTGATTCTTTTGGCACAGTGAATAGCACTTTAGTGTAGCCGGTGGTAATCCTATGGTAATTTGCTAAGCACTTCCAAAACGTGCCTGGGATGATGACCTCCTTTCATCGTCTGAACTGGAGAGATGCTGCAAAGTAAACAAATACTCCACAACTCTGTGGGGAGAAGATGCGTCTTTCCCGATGGACGCTGTTAACCGGGAGTCATCATTTTAGCAGCTGTTGCTTTGTATCCTTTATAGATGGAGAGGCAGACGCGTGTATTTGTGCGTGCAGTGCGATTCAGGTCCCAGCACGCACACCAAAGCAGTGATGCAAACGTGTGATTTGCCTCCTGCGGTGGGAGAACGGTGGGCTCCGGGCAGGCGGGTTTCCCAGCTCTGAATAGACAGCTGTTAGAGCTCCAGCAGCTGGAACAAGTGGAACTGTGCTGGAGCCCATCTCCTCTGGCTGAGCATCAGCTCTGCTGGTGTTCCAGTGTTGTCTTTAGTGCTTTAACTGCTCAGAAATGTCCCGGTTCTTCATGATGCATATGACAGAGAGGTCCTTTTCAGCTCTGGCCAGCAACTAGAGCTGCTCTAGTGCAGGTTGGTTCTGTTCAGCGGCTTCCTCTAGGCTCGGTGTGTCTGAGAAATGCGTATTGTCCAGAAAAAGCTGGCGGTTGTTCGATCAAGAGGGAGGACAGCAGGTTGAAAATGCTCTGTGAGGACTAAGCTGTTCTGTGACGTGTGAGTTATAACTATCTTTCGTTGTTTAATACAGCAGACCTGTTTTTCTTCTCCTTCACGTTAAAGATGAGGATGATCCTGAACTGGACGTGTGGCTGGCGATGGCTCCTCTAATTAAAATGTCGTATTTCTCGTATTTAAACAGCCTGGCAATCTCTTGCTGAGACTGAAAGTGTTTAGCTGTTGTTAAGCTGTCAAAGGCACACCATTAAAGACGTACGAGGCACAGACTGATAGCTCTCCCTTGGTGTGACATCTTTACTGCAATATCACTCTGAAGATGTTTTTCTCAGTGTGATGCTTGAAATTCTGCGAGATGATGGATGTGACTGGCAGTGGGGATGCTGGGCTCCCTGTACCAGTGATGCCTTGAAAAAAAGGAATCGAACAGCCCAAACAACAACCTGAAACCTCAGCAGGAACTTCAGTGTGTCCAGGGAGGGGGTTTGTGGTTTGGGTTGTTGGTTGTTTGGTGGTTTTGCTCTTAAGTGAATGCTCTCAAGGGTTCGAATTTGTGACGGGAAGCTCTGGTGTTCATTTTACTTCCCTGAATCCCCAGGAGGCAGATGGGAAGCAGGGGGAAGCGTGGCATGGGGGACCAGCTCCTGCCTGCTGTGCACAGCGCGTTTCCCAGCTCGTCTGCGTTGATCACAGTTGTTGTTTTCACCGAGTTGTAGAGCATGAGGATGAAAAGCAGCGTGGTTCGCTTCCCCTGCCTTCCCCGGCTCTGTGCAAGTCTTTGCTGATCTCTGTGCACTCCTACATGTGATGGCATTTGTGATAGATGATAGAAGAGCAGTTGAGGAACGCGCTAATATGATATGGAAAAGGAAGGACTTTAATTCTCCCTATATATATTTTTAAGTACCAGTATATGTCAGCTAACGTCACACGATGTTTTCTTCCTTCCTCCTCCTCTTGGGAAGAGTTGTTGAAGGGTTTAAGGTACCAGAATCCCTCATAAATGCTGAACAATGTCAGGCATTAAAGGTGTAATTGTTCAGTAAAGATGGTTTGGGTTCTTGATGTTCACGTCCAGCTCTGAAAATTCTACAGCTGAAACACACTGGGGGTTGTGTGGGTCTTTAGGTAACTAAGTTCTGCAAGACTTTGGGCTTATCCTATATCAGCGAGGCCTCACAAATGGTGATTATAACAGTATCTCTTTTCAGATGTGATTTGTGTAACTTGGGACACTGGTAATCTTGTGATTTGGTAAATGTTATCCAATAATGTCGATGGATGGTATGAAATGAGAAGGATGTCAGAAACAGGGGATTAGTCCAGAATAAATCTCCTCTTAAAAATCTGCAAAGAGAAAGCAGAGACAAGAAGTGTCCCATTCCAGTTATGTTCTATTGGAATATCGATAATACAGCATGTGTTGCTTGGTAACCAGTCCCAAATAAAACAAAGGCACTCAGAAGACTCCTCCCTGGAATAATAATATCTCGTAAGGAGGGCCAGTGCAGGAAATAACCCGGCTATTAGGAGGAAGCAGTGTTGAGCCGCGCTCTGATCTAGGGAGGATCCTTAACTGCCGATTTCACCGCAAAGAGCGGGATATTCTGCTGGATTGAGTCCTGCTGTGCGGGTTGCTGCGTTTGGAGCTCCACTCCTAGGGCTGCTCACATTTACCTGCTTTGCACCGAGACAATCGGCTCTCCAGATGTTGTGCAGAACAGCAGCTGCAGGAATTGTGCTACAGACACCGGGACCTGTTCTGTACGACTCCTCTTAACTCCAGCTGGGGAAGCGAATGTCTCCTTACCCCATACCATTTGAAATATTTACACAGAGAAAAGCAATCCAATTGCCGCACAGTTCAGCAGCTCACTTCAGTCATCGCAGAAAACCAAAACTCCACTCGTATGGCATAGAACATTCCCTAGAAGAGCTTAATTAAATCTATAATGAAAATAACAGGAGATTCAGAAGACACAAGGGAAATACATTCCTCTTGCAGAGCATTACAGAGGTGATAGAAGCAGCTTGCAGAGAAAATTACCTGTTTGCTGCTCAGTTTCTATAGAAATTAAATGAGTCTTTACAAACTCTGGCAAACTGCATCGCAGCCTCCGCTTTGCGACTGTGCAACTTGCGGCTTGTTATTTCTAGAATTAATCGTGGGTCTCCATCCCCCCCTTTTTCCCTTGTTCAAATACATTTTAGTCTTTTGTCCGCGCTGATAAATACACTGATGATTATATCCTGTTCTTAACCGAGCGCTGCCAACGCTGACAGTGCCTTTCAAAGGGAGCGGTGATGGGACGTGAGCTTTCTGAGCAGCTCGTTTCTGAGTTCACTGTTTGAACTCTTCACAAGACCAACACTGTTGACCCGTAGCCCCCACACAAATCACGTCTTAAAGGTCTCCAGAGTTCCCAGCAGTGGGAACTGGGAAGGGGAGGAAGCCCCCGCTTCCCAGGGACGGCGATTCCTTTGTTCTGCAGTGTTATGTAGATGTGTGATCAAATTAGAGTGAAAATAATTCTACTTTTTGGAGGAAAATAGTTTTGTTGTGTATGGTTTGGGTGTTTCTGATGGCAGTGATGTGAATGCAGGAGGGGGTGATTTTAATGTAAGAAGGAATACTGAATTTTATGCGTTTCCTTTATCAAAAGGAGGCAGTTGTAGGATCTGTCCTGTATCAGATGTCAATGCAAGACGTGTCTTACTCCCTTCTCAGGCTTTTCGTGGCCTGCCATAGTTAATCCTGCTCTGGCTCCTCTATTTCCAGACTACCCAGCCCTTACCGTGCTGCTCCCTTGCTTTAGGGAGTATTTGCATGCTTTTCCTTTGAAATAAAACTGTGGAGCGTTCCAAAAGGCAGCTTTGCACCCAGCTGTGTCGTTGCATGCAGGTGTATCCAACTTCCATCAGAGCAATGGAAAAAGTGCCTGACTGGGTATCGAGGGGTGCTCGCTGCTTTCTCCTACCGGGCCGTTCATCCCCAGCGAGCTCAACGTCTTCAGATCCATTCATCAGCAGCTTCTTTCCTTTAGTGTGGCTTAGAGCACAGCGTGAAACCCTTCTCCCTGCAGCCTTCTACTTATAACCCCTCTTTCTCTCCTTTGGCAAAGGAAAAATAAGTGACCTAGAGTTTAGTCTGTATCTTCCTTTCTGTAGTTTAAATAAGGGTGTAAACAATTACACTTAAAAACATCAGTCCTGAGTAGAAGTACAGAAAACACTATCACTTTGTCACCAGCCTTGGATCGTGGGCCAAACTCTCCTGCATAGGCGATTTACAGACAGAATGAAATCCTCGGAGAACAGAATTAATCCCATAATGATGCAGCGCGCGGTTGCTCGTTGTATCCGTGTTGAAAAGTGTGTTCTGTTTGCTTAGCAAGAAAGGCAGCTGATGCTTTCATGAGTCACCCAGGGCTGCTGTCATTAACTCGTTGCTCTGCTTTTGCGAGGACACGATGCGGTGGCTTTTTTTAAGCAAGTGTCCCAGATTTACCCAATGGAGTTGGGATTTATGGACGGGGTCACCGCACTGGGGTTTCGGGTCCCACACTTGCAAGCGTGCCACAATTTAATGAGTTAACCTCTATTTACGAGGAATCACTGTGGCGAGCTTAACCCTGATTTTATTCCAACACTTTTCTGTCAAATGTCACTTGCTAAGGTGGACGTGTGAGCTCCTGGGATAAATACCTTCACCTTTTTTTTTTTGCTCTATTGCAATATCTCTACAATAAAAATACCCCTTTAATATACTGCGTTACAAGAACATAATTCAGTTAACAGAGGCAATTTGTGAATGTCATAACTAACATGTAGCTATAATTAACTACCATTTATTTAATGAGTAAGTGCTTAATTTCTGTTTAAAAAAAAATAATCTGGTTTGAAATATCAAGAAGATAAAAGATCAAAATCATCCTACGGACAGAAGAGCCATCCAGCCCCACAGAACGTGGCTTCGGGCTTCACCCTAGAGACAGGTGAGAGTGGTGCTTCCGAATTAAATAACGAACAAACACACGACAACGACCCACGCTCCTCTGCAGAAAGGCCACGGAGTTGCTGTTCGAGAGCAATGCGATGTGAAACGTGTATCTGAGGGGGTGCGGTGACTGCTACTGCATGGTGGCAGCTTTACTCCAAGGCTTTGGGGTTTAAATACCTGTTTCTGAGCACCTGGTTTCGTTCGGACAGCTGTTCTTTGTCAGACTGGGTGGGTGAAGAGCATCGCAAAATCACTCTGCTTCCTGGAAAACTTCCCTTGGCTGCTTTTAATTAAGAGGAAGGTAGAATTTACCAGCTTTTCCCCTTTCCCTGGTATCTCTGAATCACATTCCGGTTCCTTATGCCTCACGCTCTGTAATCTTCTTGAGTGATTCTGTTTTCATGTTGTAAGTAATTTACTGAGCTTTTTTATCAAAGAGGCAATCAGGCTTGTTTCTTGCAAGATGCCCTGAGAGCTGCCACATGGACCAGAAGGTTTCCTTTGATAGGTGGGCTCAGGCACACGGACTCATCTCCGGGGCCAGACAGGTTATCGTGCGTTACCTGAGCCGCAGCACATCACGCTCTGCATAATCCCAACTCATGGCAAGTGCAAGGCAGGAATGGTAATGTAAACATAATGAAGGAATGTAACGTAGAGCGTTCTCCTGTACGTCTGCCACCGGCTGAGAACATACACAAACTCCATCACCGTGGCACAGTAAATTGCCAAGCCACGATAATTCAGTCGTAAATCCATAGGTTAATTTGGAGTGACTATTGCATCTCGACTGCGCATATATTGCAGAAGATGTTTCTCTGTTCTGCTCTTGTACTGTCATTTATAGCAAAACAGGGTGCAAAGTGGGTATACAGTGCTACGGAGGCACAAATGTTTTTCCTGATGTCTCTGCTTTTAACCAGCCTGCCTATTAGATTTACATTCTGTAGCCCATCTAAAAACTCATCTGACTCACTGTGGTCAGGATTCTGTCGTACCTTAATATACCCCCCGTCCCACCTGTCTCTGTGGGACAGGCTCCAGGTGACGAGTGATGTGGCACCTGTGTCCAGCCCAGGATGAGCAGGGCAGAGGGCTCAACAAGCTCCTTTACCAAGTCTGTTCCATGTTGAGCAGACTCCCCAGTGAAGTGATGGCAGCTGAACTCCACAGTCACCCTCCAGAGCCCGTTCTCATCAGCTTTCTGTGTGCTTGTGGCCTCTGGTTTGCTTTACCTTTCCAGCCCTGCTGCTGTGGAACAACACGTCGTACTCCTGCTGCATGTCACAAAGTCCCCTAGCAGTGTGTTACTATCTCTGTAATGGCTTGTTTAAAACCAGGATCGATGGCTTCTAATGTGAGCGGGCACAGAACCCTGGTGCTGTTTGCTTGCTCCCTTCGGTAAGTCTGGCATAAAATCATGCAGCTGAGGTTTAAGTGATGTAATCTTTAGTCTCACCCAAGCTATGGATCCAGCGGATTGCGTGCAGCAGGGAAGCAGTGCTAAGCTTGGCTAAACGTGCTCACTTGTTTTCATTACCCCACTTTTTTCCATGGGCCCAGTGTGGCAGCTTGGGAATGCAGGCTGTTATTCCTCACCTAAAGAGCCTGGGTTTTGCTTTGCTTCTTAACTCTTCTTTAAATGCATTTCTAGCTCGTTAATTATTCATTATACCTTAATTATATTTAGTCCACCCTCATCACACTTTCCTTGGTGAAGAAAGTTGTTATTTATGAGTCAAAAGCTATTTATGAAGCAGACAGTCTGGTATCATCAGAAAGGCGGGAGTTGGGGGGAACGGTTTTAATTATTAAAAGAAGCTTTGATTAAAGAGAGTGAGTTGATGTAACAAGTGCAACAGGTTTTCTTGGTTTTCTGCTAGATGTGCGGAAGAAAGCAAATCCATTCGTTTGTCAGGCCTGACCTGAGACTATAGCGCTGGCTCAAATGCTCCGGAGGTGGATGGATCAGCTCAGAAACAAGGTTTTGCTGTGATAGAACGTCATAGCAGCTGGACTTTAATCCCAACAGGCTGGGACTGGGCAGGCTAAAACAAGCTCATGTGTGTCCTGTTGTTCCATCTTGGAACAGAGTTTACTCTGTTGTGTTAGATGGGGCGGTCACTTGAGCACCCCATGTTCCGTCGGTCACGGCGGCGCTGAGCTGGATCGTGCAGTTGAACTGGGCAGCTTTGGAGATTCACTCGCCCTGCAGACCGGAGACTACAAGGCAGGGATTATCATTCTGTTCTGGGCTTTAGTTTATTTTTTGTAAAACCAGAGGTGATGATAGGTTTTGGTGCTCCCTGAAAAAGAGTTAGGAAGGCTTGATTCACGGGTGGAAATGGCTTTGGTTTGTCTGTAAGTGTTTTATGGAAAGGAAAAGGTGCTGCAGAGGAGAGGAGCAGACGTGGCATTGCCACCTTTCTGGGACAGGGGGGATAGAGATGTTCCCATGTGATACCTTTGAGTCTGGAGTGTTAGGAATGAGCAGCTTAAAATGTCTTTGGGATGAACGATAATTTCTCCCAACAAATATTGAATGTCTAGGAAACGAAACCTGGTTTTATTTTGGTCCAAGTTAGTGAACATCGGCAGGACACCGGCCCTTCTTCAACAGCTCTTCTCCTCTGTGGTGTTCTGGAAGACTTTTTGATCCAGTAGTCCAGGTGACTTGCGCTATAAGATTCTGCCTATAGATTCAGAAAGAATTTTCAAACAAGATACACAGTATGGAAGGTGATTTTTGTTCTGGGTTAATGCTGAACACAAAATGATGATACCAAGTAAAGACGTTATTGACATTCCAGTTATTTTGAAGGCTCACACCAGGTTTTAGTAGAGGGCAAATATCACCTACGGCAACTTCCAAATGCTTTAAAGCTTTTTTGTTTCTATGCGTATTATTTTCTATTTTGATTCATTCCCCATCTGTCAGTTCCCCAAGTTAAACGGCGCCTTTCTGCTTGATGATGGTAAATACATCAGAAAATGGAGCAGTAACTTGTTACTATTTTTCCACCAGAAAAACTACCGAGTTCATATTATTTTTTTTAATCTGTTAATTGATACCACCCTGAGTTGATTCCCATCAACTTGCTTGGTTAAAATTGGGGGGGGTTGGAAAGAGACAGAAGCGTCTGACCCCATGGTTTGTTGTGACAGTATCATGGAGAACCCGGTTCACGTATGTCAACCAACTATCGCTCTGATAGGCACGTGCTCTTCTACTCAGTTAACGTGTAGGGCCTATTTCTGCCGAGGGTATTTGCTAAAATACTGCACTAAGCTGGGACACATTTAGGCATCTGTAGGATCATCCTTCGTTTAAATTTACAGCTACGAACAGACCTTGAGGAGCCATGTTCGAATGTCATACAGGTCCAATGGGCTAAATACCGATAACACTGCTTATCAACCCCTTCCAGGAATACAAGGTTTAGAATAAAACCTTTGGAGCAAGGGGACACTCCTGGTTTGATTTCAGAAAACAGCTGAGAGCAGGTGTTGTAGCTGCGTGACACAGTCTGTGCTTGACATACAGCCGGATCGCATTGTACCCGCACAGTCCAGCCCGCGGGAAAAGGCTCTGTTAGCAATATAGGAAAACCAGAGAATAAAAGAACCCCACTGACAGCTGTCTTTATTCTGAAGCAGAAGTGGTGTGAATATTTCCCAAACTGCACAGGGAGAAGGGGATTATATTGCTCTCCAGATTGTGTTTTAACATCTCAAGAAAACAGCTGGTGACTGGAACTCGGGAGCCTGCCTCTGCGTACGGCTATTGTCATCACCCCGTCCTCCAGATCCTACATTCACTTCTAGCCAGACCTGTTTCCATGTCATTTTATTCATCGTACTATATTTTATTTACAGAGATACTACAAAATATGTTGTGAACTGAGTACAATTAGTAAGTACAGTGTGGATTTGGCAACGCCAGAGTCAGCGTGGTGAAGTGATGCTGTTACGGGTTTTCGATTGTTTCAACCCATGAAAGAGAGACATCGGAGGGGAAGGGATGCTGGGAACATCCAGACCTTTCCACAGTCCAGCTTGGACACAGGAGCAAGTCTAGCAAGGGACTTCCTTGGGATTTTATTCTGGCTTTTCCCAAAACACACAGTTTTATCTCGTTTAAATTAGGCACGATGTTATTCTGCACTCTCTCTAAGAGACATAAGCAAATCATATCCGAGGTGGTCCTCGTCTCCGTGGCGCCCTGACGTTAGGCGAGGACTGCGCCGAGCTCAGCTGGCTTGTTGGAGTTCACACCGGAGACGGCGCGGCTGCAGGTGCCCCACCTGGCACGCTGTCCTCGCGTCTCCACGCTCACCGCGCTGACGCTCCTCACCCGCTTCTGTAACTTCTTGTCAGAGACTGGAGGTGAAATGCTGGTGAGCAGAAACCACCGCTGCGCTGGCTGATGAGAGATGGCAGTTGGTGTCCAGTTTATCTGAATGTACACCATGCAACACAAGGTATCACTCCTTTAGTTTCTCTCCATCTACTTTTTGGCTTGAGCTTCTGTTCAATCCATCCTATTTATTCATATTTACACCGATGTAGTCTTCCACGTGAGACTTAGGCTCCTCTTCTTCCATCCGGCCATTGCGTATAGGCCCACATTGTTGCAGGGATTAGATTTGTAGGTGACAGAACCTTCTTAGCCCACCTGGGGATCTCTTGAAGCTTTTTCGTGAGGCTTCAGCAGTTTAATACTCGGTAAGTCAGCTCGAGGCGAAGGCAAAGCTATTGCATGGCGTTTCCGCAAGCTCTGTCTGGCTCCTATTGCAAAGCGGAAGAGATGGTCTTGTCTTTGGTGAGAATTGTGCCGATGACGTTAACGCACAAGCCAGCAGCGGCAGCGACCTCCCGCTGCGTTCCCGCGGCCCTGCGCCTGCCTGTGCTTAATGCACTCCAGGTTAGGTGGCCTCAGGCAAGAATCAAGCGAGTGTGTCTTGATTTTTGCTCCCACTTTGAACACAGTGTGAGGGTAGCTCTGAAAAGTGCCCTTGGCGTTGGTGTCCCAGAGCCCAAAGGTCACCTCGAGGCACGAGAAGCTCCCACACGAAGGTCCCCCTTACATCCCCCCCAAGAGATGCAGGGTCATGGCGCTGCTGTGACACCGTAGGCCTCGTGCCCAACCCAGCAGCTCCAGGCCTCCCCACTGCTGCCCGTTCGTGTGTGTGAATGACACTGGTGTCTTTTTTTCTCGTTCTTAAAAACGTGGTTGCTGATTTTGCTTTAACAGTGGAGGATCTTCATGAAAGCCTTGCGAAATTCGATGTTGAAGGTGGTGTAAATGATTGGGTTGACAGCACTGTTGACGTACCCGAGCCACGTGAAGGCGCTGTACATTGCTGGGGGGATGCTGCAGTCGCAGTGCATGTTCAGGATGTGCGTGATGAAGAATGGGAGCCAGCAGATGATGAAAACACCTGGGGGAAAAGGAAAGAGACAGATTTTGATTACTGAAAGCTGGACGAATTTTGAGACCGTAAGAACAGTAAGGTTCTTTTGGGTAGAAAGGAAAAATGTTTCCTGAGGAATAAGCTTTCTGCTTGCCTGTTAAGGCTCATAGATTATATTCTGAGTACCCAGGTGCTAAAGAACTTCTTTGCTGATGTAATTAGACCAGTTTCTTGCTGAGCTCTGCTGCCTTTTGTGCTCTAGACACCCATGGGCCCTCTTGCCCCTGCACCCAGCTGTCTTTTGGCAGCCCAAGCCCTCTGCACAGCACCCTGACCTGCTCCTAGCGAGGAGCCTTGCTACGGGCAGCCTCTTGCCTACATATCTTCCAATGGATCCAGTGAAATTATTTCTGTAGAAGCCTGGAAAGACGGGCGCATTCAGACTGGTTGACTAATCCTGGGTAGCTACTGGTTTTCTGCAGAAATAGGAGAGGAAGCCAGCGCGCGCTCTCACCGAGTACAATGGCCAGCATCTGGGTGGCTTTCTTTTCCTTCTGTTGTGACAGTTTCCTCCTGTTCATGGCCTTGAGCAGAGAGGTTCTCAGCTTGCCGTTGGGCATAGACTGGATCTCAAAGACCTTGGCTATGCGAGGGGTTTCTTTGGCATGTCCGTTCTTCTCTGCTTTCCCAGGGCTGTCCAGGGGTGCCTGCAGGGTTGAGTTGGTGCCCTGGGTTGAAGCAATTGGCACAACCAACCGATGGTTACTTGGTGCTGCTGGTTTGATGGTGGTTTTCTCGAGGGGACTGGTACTGGACACCATCTCCATCTCTTCTATGTGACTCTCCACCTCCTGGACAAGAATCAGATGTCCACAACATAAAGACAGATAAATATACAGAGAAGAGCAATGAACATTCCTCACAGAGTGAAGCTGGACAATGTTGATGAGCAATCAATCCCCCTTCTCTTCTCCCTCCCTACATTTTTGGTAGATGCCTGGAGAAAGGTCTGTGAAGTGTTTACAGATAAAAACGCTTTCGGGTAGATGGGATTGACAGAACTGGAGTGAATGGCTCTCCTTTATTGCACAAAGAGGCTTAGACATGGGAGAGACACCATCTCCACTTCATGTAGATTTTTATTTGGGTTTTCAGAATATAAATGAAACTGAAATCAAGAAGGAAACCTCAACACAAACAGCGCAGTCCAACCCGTCAGTAACAGAGAGGAGGAGAAAATTGAAGACACAAAAGGTTAAAATGTCATAGCTCTCATAGCTGATCTTTAGGTGAGCTTAATCTGGCTTTTTGAGCTCTGATCTTAAACCCCCTGCTTCACCCTAAGGAATGGGAAGAATATTTAAATTTTGGGATTGAATGGTAACCTTTGTTCTTAGTTTATTTTTCTCCCACCCTACATAGATTCATTTTGTGTCCTGAGAGGAGAAAAAGGGAAAGCTAAATGTCCTGAAAAGCTACCACTTCTCTTTAACACTCACCACTTTGCGCTTATTAACTTGGAAACTCCCATTGGACTTCACAATAACTGTGCAGAGCTTGACGTCTTCTGGATGAGTGCATTTGTCCTAAGGGGCAAGCACCAGCTCAGAGGTTACACAAGCAGATAGAGATTGGGAAGGGAAGGGGCAAGGGAGATACGTGGAAATACAAAGAAAGGGCATGAAGCGGAAATTAATTGGTGTGACTAAGGTGCTAAGAAAGATGCAGAACTACTCAGATGCAGCAGTAATGGAGGCAAGTGCCGCTTGGCTTTTTACCAAAGGAAGGAAACCCCAAAGATCTGCTTATGTTTGTCTATCCCTGTCTCACTGGCCCCTTGCTCGATGTGACATTGGCCTCTCAGGCGATGCAGTTTGCAGGTGTTGCCTCTGGGACTATACATTCCTGCTGCTCGTTTTGCAAGTACTCCAAGAGCAGCACTTGGAATAAGTGGTCTCGCACTTAACGCGCTCAGCTGGACTCCACTTATATCCATATTGTGTGCTTTGAGAGGCTGCTTTCGCTGCAGAAGGATCTTTACCAGCGATGCATTTTGCAGCCCCGCCACACAAACCGTTGCCATTGAACCACTTTGTGAGGACGGGTGAAGGGTGGAGGCCCATGAGAGCAGCGCAGGGGTCTGGTTACCTTCAGTGGGGCTTGCGTGTCCGAGTCCAGGCCGTGGCTGCTGCGCTTGGTGTTGACGCGCTTCCTGCGCCTGCGGAGCACTATGTAAATCTGCACGTACACCAGCAGCGTGACAATGAAGGGAACGTAGAAGGAGACGATGGAGGAATACACAACAAAAGCAGGGTTGGCAATGATGCACTCATTCTCATCTGGAAGACAAAAAGTTTCAGGCTTGTTGTCCCTGTTGCTAGGAGCTAGCGCTGGCTTCCCCTTCGCTCTCTCCCTCTTTCAGAAGGCAGAGATGTACCTAGAGAGTGAGGGGCTGAGGTTCCTGGGGGACCACCACGTCAGCTGGAAGCGGTACCAGAAAAGCAAACTCCCCTTGGGTCGCAGGGAGGTCCACATGGACCCGCATCCCTGGCTACTGCTTGCCTGATAAGTGCAAGCCTGCCAGTCCCATGCTGTGTACAATCCAGTCTTCCTACAATGGCTGAACAGCTACTTCTCTTCTCTCCTGTCTCAGTGAAGCAATTTGTCCCATGCCTTTCATTTTCACGTGTTTTAATATGAGGGATTTTGATTTTGTAGTGGACAATGTTAATGTAACATATTGACATATATATATATATATATATATAATATAACATTGGCAAGTGTTGTGTAAACTTCTACAGAACCTCAGTTCTGATGTGTTTAAAACACTGGTCTGGAACAGCAAGTAAGAAAACAGATCCAGAAGCAGCTGATAGAAATAGTCCAGGATGACACTGGTAGAGGACATCTGACGCAGGGATGGCTACATCCCCATAAACCGAGAACCTGATCCCCATGTTTAACCCTGACTTGTGACAGGACGCTCTCTGGGGACTCAGCAAAGCCGGGGAGATGCCAACAGCCAGCTGCAGGTGGCATCACACTCACCTGTGTTGTTGAGGCCGAAGAGGAGAGGGCAGGAGATGGCAAACGAGAGCACCCAGACCACAGCAATCATGACCGTGACCCTGCGCTTCGAGCTGTAGCGGGTGTTATACAGCATGGGCATTGCTACTGCTGTGTACCTGCAGTGTGGAGAGACAAACCCGGTTTATTGCTATTCTGCCCGTGCTGACAGGCTCTGTGGGCAATCACACCCAGTTACTGGGTCTGGAAGCCCGGTGCAGCACAGGAATATTGGCCAAGCTGGGAGGTTTTGGGAGGCGTGAGGCTGGGGTCAGCTTAGCATTTTTCTTCCACTCGCTCTGAGCTGCTGCCTTCCCACCGGTGTCTGCTCCACCGTTCAAGTCTATAAAACAGCAGGACTGAACTAACGGGGATGTATACTGATAATTCGGCTTATGTTCTCCAGACCAGTGTTTCTATGTCCACTTCTAACAGCATCCCTGCTCAGACCTCAATTAGTTCCTCTACAAAAGGTGTCCACAGCACTAGCTCTCAGCATTTTCAAGTTTCTGAGCCACAGGTAAAATTAGGCAATATAAAGATAGGTGTGACTTGCTGCCACGGAGCCCTCACCTGTCAATGCTGATGGCACAGAGGTTGAGGATACTGGCAGTGCACATCATAACATCGAGGGTTACGAAGATATCACAGTGGATCCGACTAAACCTCCACTCACCGACCACCTGCAAAGAGAGAGAATGAGGCCAGTGAAAGAATTTACTGAGAGGGTCTAAAGGGAGAATTTTGCACAAAGATACAGATTCTTGCTGGTAGCTGGAGTTCAAGAGGGTTCAAAATTTAGTGTACGGGAGTTCCAGCTGGAATCGGGTCACACGCTGTGTCAGGTAGGACTGTTTGCCATTGAGCGCCTTCGAGGGCTTTGTCCTGTCTAGTCTAAGGTCTCAGGCTATGGCGCGGCCACAAGGGAAGCGCTCTGCTCCGTCCAGGCTGTTCTTTGGAGGGTTCTCCTGAGGGCTGGTGTGGTTTTGTCCTTCCCAATTCCGTCCTGCTATTCTGTACTGAGTTGGGCAGCCCAAAGAGCAACGCAAACCTGGGCTCGTGCTCCAAAGGCGTAAGGGAATGCAAGTCTCCTAATAGTCAGAGTGAGCTATGTAGGAGCCCAAACAGGTCTCCGAAACATTGCAAAGAAGCATTAGGAGGGAAATGCATTAATTTTATAGCCTGACCTCCTTTAATTGCGCTTCCAACTTTTTATTAGACGCTTTTTTGCAATTAAAGCTCGGAAAGGCCTGCAGGACAGAAGCAGGAGCTTTCCTTCATTTCTTAGTTTTAAAAAATGGTGTAGAAATTCCTTGCATATTTTTTAATGTGAACAAAATGAATTTGATTTAGAGTGAAAAGTCTTCGACACGCTGCCTGTTGTGACGAAGAACTAACGCTAACACTTCCAGTTACCAGTAGCCCTTTTCTCTTCATTTCTCTTGCTACTGAAACTGAACTTTGCCAATTAACTTTAATAGCAATTATTAGGACTGCTGTATTTGACATGTGATGGAAAAAAGTATATTTTCCTCTAATAAAAATAGAGTCCTACAGCATTTGAAAATAGAATGAATAAGATATCTATTCTTCGGTTATTTCTGCTCTGATATACATAACCATAGGCAGCATAAAGAAGGAAGAATGACTGCATTGAAGCCTGAGTGACAGATGAATACTTAGTGATTTCAAAAGCACCCGAGAGACGGTTACATCGGTAACTTGCATGAGAATTTGCCCAAAGGCAAAGGTTTCCAGCCAGGTCTAAGCCTCTGCCAAATCAGTTTCCCGAATGCATAGTTTGAAGTTACATAAACCACAGCAAAAAATTCCTTTAGTTATGGGAAATTCAGGAGGTCTCGGAACAGCCGATGTCCGGGCTGCTAAACCTTCCCTCTCGCCACCCGTTCACCAGAAACACTCAGTACAGCAGGAGAAGAGTGGGCCACCCACCTCCAGATAGACCACCCACGGCATGACCAGAGTTGCTACCAGGAGATCTGCCACCGCCAAGCTGACGATCAGGTAATTAGTGGTGGTCTGAAGGGCTTTTTCCCTGGACACGGCCATACACACCAGCACGTTGCCAAAAACGATGACGAAGATGAGGAGGGTGAGCAGCATGGCGTAGTAGTTGTACTGAGGCTTCTGGTCTACACCGGACTCGTTGAGTGGTTTGCTCCAGTTCCTGTCACCGATGTCACCATTGTACCAAGAGAGGTTTAGGGGATCCATGGAGGTCAAAGTGCCAGGTTCCAGCTTCACTCTGACAGACACAAAGATGTTGAAAAGACGGTTAGAACAACGTGTAAAATGAAAATAAACCCAGAGGAGCTGTTTTGAAGTCAGGGCTGATTGCGCCTTCTGCCATTCCCCCAGCGAGGTGCCGGTGAAAGGGGAGGATGGTGGGGGCGGCACTGGGTGCCATCCCCGAGCTGCTCTCTGCCGAGGAAGCTGTGTGAACAAACCTGAGTGTGCGGTGTGCGAAGGGAAGGTCACGGGTTCTGCTCTGACACCACACTACAGCCGAACTGGTATCTCCTGAGTGATATTTCCGTGTGGTCCAGGCTAGCGAAGGTGCGTGAGCATCAATGAATTATACAGATTTTATGTCAGCAGCTGATGCAAAGCAGTGGTATCAACACTCTGCATAGCCCCGGACCATTGCGGTCCACCTACGCGTATATCCACATTGTAAGAAACTGCCTAAATGTTAAGCTACGTTGTGCAGACAGAGCTTGGCAGTAGGTGTCTGTGTTGGGGTCTTTGTCTGGTGCCAGCATGTGAAAAATAGAAATTCTACGTTTGCAATGAGGCTGCAGCATATTTGGCCGCTGGCTCTGGCACACTGGAAAGGCTCGTTCCTGGCTGCGTGGCGAGGCTCTTTTGGCTCACTTAAGATCTCCCAGGCAGACAAATGCCAACACCGAGTCATAGCTGGGCCACTGAGCAAGGTGAAATACAGTTCTGTCCCATTTGTTGCAACACAGCGGCTTTGTCAGCTGGTAAATTAGTGCAGTGAGGCCAGCAGAAATAGAGTTGTCATATGCTAAGTGCCAGCCGCAGGAGCTCCGGAGTGGCACAAATCCACACTGCTCGTTCCAGCCCCCTGCCAGGCTGGCTTCTGTGGTTAAAAGCAAAGCATCAGGATCTGTAGCTGGGCCTGAAGTGGTTGCTACATCACGAAATGGTGATGTGTCAGAGGACACGGTCGAAAAGTAAAGGGAAGAGCTGCTTAAAAGCAGCTGGACATTGTGGAGATTGGGTTTGGGGTTTCTGGCTCCCGAGGTCTCGAAGGGACGTGGCTCTCAGGATGTGTCTCTATCAAGACCACCATGATTTGAAAATCCAGCCACGCTCTCAGACACCCCTGAACAGGCCATTTAGTTCTTTTATTAAAAGACAAAGTGAATTCAATTTATTAAACCACGTAAGCGATCAAAATAGCAAAACATTTGCAAATATCAAATTCACCTGGGAACAATGGTTTCTTTATGTTTCACTGAGCTTTTGTGTGCTTTTCTCATTCAAAGAACAATTTGTATAATAATCCTTGGAAATTTGTTGCATATGGGTCCTTAATAGCTGATAATTCAAAAAGTGTCTGTCTGACAGTGCTATCAGCAGCACTTGATAGCTCTACAAATGTCTTCTTAGAAGCTGTCAAAGTGTCAGAAATTAATTAAATGTTAGCTTCTGTGACTCAGAGTGAAGGGGAAAATCAATGCTAAATGCAGCAACAGTTTTTTCTTTTCTCCTGGTGCCCTTTGCTAACGCAAAGCTATCTAGAGAAGGCAGCAACATGCATAAAATGCAGGATGAGAAAAAGAGCAGAAATATAGAAAAGTAGCTTAAAAAGCATAAAAGGAGTTGAGTGGTTTGATGGGTGCAGGATCAGCCCCTTGGTGCTGTTCTGGCTCCTCCTGAGCTCTGACCGCGGTTCACGAAGCAGGCTTGTGCCTCACGGGGAGAAGGCCAGAGAGGGTGAGGTCTGAGCTCGGCAATCCCAGCCCTGCTGCTTTGGTGTTTCTATTGGAAAAAACAAGTTTTAATTTGGGAAAATGAAGCAAAAAAAGGTCCAGGTATTTTGCATGAAATACGGAAACTAAAACACAGTGTAATTTGTGATCATGCAGTTAAAGACTGTATCTAGCACACAGGCGTATGACACAGGCGTATGACACAGGCATATGTACACAACTGCAATTACACGGACAACTCTGTTACTTCCGAACTTCTGGGAGTTTGAGTTTTCAGTCCTAAAAATAATACCGGTTTCTCCAGAAACGGAACTGGCATCGTCTGGAAGCCTTGTGGTGGCCGTTAGAGTGACTGGCGAGTCCTTCAGTGCCGCCTTAAGGAGTTCTGTCTGTTTTGCTGCTGAGGGTTTCTCAGCAGAGAAGAAAGCAGCATTGAAAGAGCTGGCTAGCAGAGGGAGTGCTTTTCATTCTCTTTGTCCAGGTGCCTGCTTTCCATACGGAGGCAAAGGGAAGGGATCACAAACACACAGAAAAGGTGGTACAAATGGCACCTCGCCACGCACTGTCCTTGTGGATTTCAGCATCCCTATACACTGCTGCCCGAGGCAGAACAGCATCTCCATTTTAGCTGAGACTTTGTATGCAGATGTGGGTAGAGACCTGAAATGGAACAAATTCCTTTGTGAATTAACTGCAGCAAAGCCACTTTAATTCCCGCACAGGGTCCACATGGATTTTTAGTGTGGCGGAGCTAATCCAGATACGGATTTACTGCGAGGTCAAGGGCAGGACAGAGCGGCAAGGTTGCAGCCTTGTGCCAGCGTTGCTCTGCTTTTCCTCCCGCTGCGTCGGGCACACACCTGGGGCTGTGCTAATCCCTCCTTGGGTGCCCTGGGCAAGCATGGCCTAACCGGGAGGCAGTTTGCCCCCCAGAGGAAAACAGCCTCTCCCAAGCAGTCCCCATGCTTTTGGGATGTCTTTCAGCAACCGAAGGAAATCTGGCTGCTACCCCTTGCTGGAAATGCCAGGGAAAAGGGAGCCAGAATAGAGGCTGTAAATGCAGAAACAGAGCTTTTCTCTCCTTTCTGGTTAACTCCCCGTTCTTTTCCAAGAGCAAACTGAACAACGTTTGTTTGCAGTGCCAGTGTTTCTACTTGGCTCCCTGTGATTGATCATCTCATTATATTGGTGGCAAACAAGCACGGCATCTCCCTAGCAGATGTGTAACGCTCACAACTGGCGGCGAGAAAACTGTTTGTCTTTCTGGCAAGATCTAAAACATGAAAGGTGTTTTGTCTGTCATATAGAGGTAGATGTACCAGACAGCTCACTAGGAAGCAGGAGTTAAAAGGCTCCAGCAGGAGTGCCCACCTACAGCTCACCTACATGGGGGCAGAATCCTGGCTCTGCTGCTTGTCTCAGTTCCGTGCTAGGTCAGGGATGCCCTGATTCAATGCAATGGCTTTTTTCCTTCAGAAATAGCAAAGTGTAACACTCCTTTTGGTCTTTGCTTGCAAACACCTTCAGGCATAAACTATTCACAGGGCTGAGGTAGCATCGGTGTCTAGCTGGCACCATGGTGCGTGTCACTGCAGCATCTGGTTTCTGTTTGGTGAAGATTTGTGGCCTTCCGAGATAATCAGGGCCTGGCTGACAAAGCTTGCAGCCAGCCGTTGCTTCTTCGTAAAACAGCATGAAATACCCGAAGGATTTGGCCGGGATGTAACGCGTTGCGGATGAAGCTGGGAGGGGTGGGAGCGGGAGCCGCAGGATGCGGCCCTGGGCAGGCGGGTGAGGGCTGCAGGCGGCCCCGGTGTGATCGGGGACGTCGCCGGTTCAGCGTGCTGCAGGGAACAGGTCTCCACCTCCCTTTCCCAAGGTATTTCTCACACCCAGTTCTTGCCTATTTCCCTCTGATTGCTGCTACCCACACGTCCCCATCAGGTTACTGAAATTCTAGCCAAGGACTAGGTGAGAAAGGTGATCAGAGACAGATTTGTTGCAAAGACATTTCTGTTTCACAGATATAAATGTCTAAGTGAAGTTTGCACAGTACAGTGCCTTCCTGAATATTGTCATTTTCCTCTGAAATTTGGGAATCAACAGGCCACAGGAAAGCTGTCAAACTGACATCCTTTCTGTCCTGAGAACGCTTCTTGATGCTGTTTACTCCCCTGAGAATGCAGCTCAGACATTCTAATCAGAGGAGGTAAGTAACACATCCTTTTGGAAGAGGGAGGTGGTGGGAGAGAAGGAGAAGGGGCCAGCGGCTTTGGGGAGCTGGGGCTTTTTCCCTGTTCGGGAGCACTGTGCAAAGGAAGCAGTTTTGGAGTAGATTCACTATTTCTTGCATATAAGCTCAGAATTGATAATCTATGCTGTGAATTCCCAGTCCTTGTTCACTGGAGAGCAAGGAAGGTGTGTACCGGCAAGCAGCAAGAACCTCTTCTCATCCAGTTCTATGCATGATACAGCATCTGCAGACATTGAGGAGGAGGAGGAGAGGTCAAGAATTAGGAAAATATTGTAAATTCTTTCTTGACCTGACTGCAGCACCCACTGCTATGCCACCTACCTTGGCATCTGACACTCATCCAATACACTCCACACAATAAGCAAAGCCCTGGAGGCTTTAAATAAACCCGACTCCCCTGCGCGCTGAGTGGGACATGCAAATACGGCAGGGGTTTGACAGTCGTGACTGACGAGGTCCTGGCAGTAATTACATTGGAAGCAGTTTAAGCACTGCCTGCATCTTTTCAGAAGGCGGTGCTGGGCAAACTTAGCTTTCTACCTTCATACTTTCTTCGTGGTAAATCTCTAGTAACAAGTAGAATACACAAGCTTAGCTACCTCTGCACCTAGAAGCAGAGAAATTAGAGACAAACATCCTGACAAGCGTGGGTTTTTTTTTTGGGGGGGGGGGTTAAATCTTGACCTTAGCACTGTGCAACCTTCCTCTCTATCCAATACAACAGTTCTTCCCACCAGCTCCTTGCAAAAGCCTCTTGAAAATCTTGCTCCTCTCCTGCCGCGCCGTGTGGCTCCCCATTCCTCGGGTCCTTCGTTATCCGAAATACAAGTGCAAGGTGTTTTAATGGCAGTTATTGCTCACTTCTGATTCAGAAACATTGCTGCGTTTCACTTGGTCTTGCATAATATCTAATTGGATCTTCCTACTAGAAAGCGTGCATATGTCCCCCGGAGCGTGTTGTAAAGCACCTAATCCAAGTGCTTCCTCTTGTGAGCGCTCAGAAGTGCTATTAGCACAGGGTTTGGATGTAATATGCTCCTGCCACATAGGCCTTTGAGTCACCAACTTTAACCGTTCTTCTCGCTGATGCCACAATATTTTCTATTCTCAGCGCTTTACTTCTCAATAATTGCACCGTTCAGAGCTCTCTGCGCTAATTCTGTAATGTGAATCAGCACCTCCTTAACGGCAGCACCGGGACGGGGGGTGAGGAGAACACAGCAGCCCGAGCTCCTCTCCCTGGACCGCAGACCTTCCTCCCTGTGAGAGTGGGGGACAGGATGACATTTTTGCAATAGCCTTGCAGGGTGACCATGAGCCAGCACTGGGCCCTTGTGGCCAGGAAGCCAATGGGACCTGGGGTGGGTTAGAAGGGGGTGGTCAGTAGGTCAGAGAGGTTCTCCTGCCCCTCTGCTCTGCCCTGGGGAGACCACACCTGGAATATTGTGTCCAGTTGTGGCCCCTCAGCTCCAGAAGGACAGGGAACTGCTGGAGAGAGTCCAGCGCAGCCACCAAGATGCTGAAGGGAGTGGAGCATCTCCCGTGTGAGGAAAGGCTGAGGGAGCTGGGGCTCTGGAGCTGGAGAAGAGGAGACTGAGGGGGGACTCATTCCTGGGGATCAATATGGAAAGGGGCAGTGTCAGGAGGATGGAGCCAGGCTCTGCTGGGTGACAACCAGTGACAGGACAAGGGGCAATGGGTGCAAACTGGAACACAGGAGGTTCCATTTAAATCTGAGAAGAAACTTGTTGGGGGTGAGGGTGTCAGAGCCTGGCCCAGGCTGCCCAGGGGGGTTGTGGAGTCTCCTTCTCTGCAGCCATTCAAACCCGCCTGGACCCCTTCCTGTGGAACCTCAGCTGGGTGTTCCTGCTCCATGGGGGATTGCACTGGGTGAGCTTTCCAGGGCCCTTCCAACCCTCACATTCCGGGATTCTGTGGGAGATGTGGGTGCTGCCGGAGCAGGGCCATGGCTTCCTATTGCTTTTGAAGAATACGTGGGTGCAGGGCAAGCTTTAATCCTTTGAGCGTTTGGCAGGTTAAGAATTTGCAGGCTGGAGCCGCTCCAAACACACCCACTCGAGCAGTTCTCAGCTTGCTGGGAAGGATGGGCAGACAGGGACTTTGAAAAATCACTTCTGACCGTGTGTGCTTTCGATTTTGGACGCCCAACCTGAAATATTACACACGTCTTGATTTTCAGTGTTTAAAGGCGAAGAATTTGTTTCTTAAAAACAAAGACCCATTCCAAAGCCTTATGTTGGGCTCGTTTGAAGACGAATTGTGGAAGCTATCAGATCTTGCACTGCAGAACCTAATGAAATCTCTAACAGCTTTAGAGATGGTGAAACAATAGCGTAGGTGTTGCATTTCACCTCCGTCCTGCTTTCTGGCATGGAGACCATGCCAGAGACAGGTCTTCTGACCAGAGAGTCCTTGGTTCTTAAGTGTTGCATTGCTACAGACCTAACATCCTGTTCTGTACAAAACCCTATTTGTTTCTTAATTTTTTTATACATATCCTAATGCCAGATCTTTCTGAGTTGATCTGAGCCTCTGACTAACCTGATACGTTCTCAGCCTTACGACACTGGTGATCTTTCTTCTATTAGAATTTGTTATGTGTCAGAGATCATCCACCAGTGTGTGCAAATAACCCTTAATCAGCAGTAGAGCTAATTGCATTATTTTTGAGGGATCGCAAAGGTTGAATCTATTCACTCCCAGTCCCCAGCAGTCACGTGCGGCGGCAGCTGAAACCTGAACGAAATATTTACTTGTAGGTTCTGGTTAACATGTGGCAGGTGTTTCAGGATTTGGTTTTAACCTGTTTAATGTTCGCTGTACATTTCGGTGCTTGGCATTTGTAATGTATAACTTAATTTGATTGCAGAATTGTGTGGATTCCTTAGCTGAATGGTTTTCCCCTCCAGCCGGGCTCCCGGTGCTCGTGCAGCACCCAGCCCAGCCCTATCAATCTCAGCTCTGAGCCCTTCAGCCAGCCTTTATTAAAAGTAAATGATACTCAGATTGAGGAGATCAAATATTTGCCTTCCACTTACATAATGTAACATTCATTTAACACCTGCTCTTTTCGTTGCCACCACTATCACAGAGCTGGTTTGCGAGAATGTTTGCCAAAAGAAGTGAATTGCAGAGGAAAGGAGAGCTTGGTTCCCTCTCCCTTCTTTTTCATAGATTTCGTGGGTGTTTGCCCCCAACCATATCTGACTAATGTTTGCCACGAAGTCCCTTTAGTAGACTGTATGTAGAAGGTTTGATGGAGATGTGTCAATCAACACGACATTCGTGTGACTCCTCCTTGCTCTAATTGTCACTTCCCTGTATTGGAAACGCCAAGGGACCACCAGGTGAGTTATCGCTGTCCCTCCTGGCCAACGGGCACAAACACGGGCTGCCATGGGCAGAGGGAGGGCTCTGTGTGTTCCTTCTATACAGACCAGCCAATGCTCCTCAAATTTCAAATCCTAATGATCTTTAATCATTTAATCCCTGACCCAAATCAGCTCAGCTTAAATCCCACCTCTGTCATCTTTGAATCGGAAATTCAACAGTAAACCGAGTTGCAAAGTGTAGCCCTAAAGGATCTTAGTTTTGGTCATTTTCTGTTGCTGTTGTAATTTCCTGGTTGGTTCTTCCTCACAATGAGAAAAAACCTCTACAGATAAATAAAAATAACACTTGGAAAGGATGACAAAGGAAACCGCAAAGAAATAGACATCACATGTAGACAAACATCCTCCTATGTAATGAATAGTTGCACAGCTTTCTCCCTTTATTAGTAAAACTCCTTTCAAAGGGGAGGTGTGAGCTTGAACTCTAGGGAGAATATTTGGACCTTTCTGGTGGTGTGGAACAGGGGAATGGTAAAATGGTAAATGGTAAAAATGGTAAAACGCCAGTGGCAGAAATGATCTCTTAGAGGAACGCGAACTTCTCTCGGAAGCTCCGAACCCAGAGCTCTTGCAGCTGAACAAAATGTGTTAGCAAAGAAACCGCTGAATTTGTATTGGGGTGGGGAGAGAAGGGGGAGAAAGAAAATCAACTTCTCCTTCCTCTGCAAAATGCTGACTGAGTTCAGCTTCCAATGGAATAGTTCTGGCCACAAGGCTTCCAGCCCCAACAGCTCTTACAGCTCCCCAGAACCAGCGTTGCGGTCGGGGGGTCACAACAAGATGTTTTAGAAGTGCTGCTTCTCCCCCCACATTTGCTCTACGTGCACCCTTTCTTTGCACCAAGGACAGTACAGTTTTCCCACTTTCCTCAGATCTTGCTCAAGAGACATCTATGGCAACTGAGCCCTCATTCTGATGCAGTTGTGGTTCTCAGTGTGATGCCTTGTCCTGCAAAGTACTTGTTGATTCCTCCGATCGTGTTGAATAGAAAGCGTACTGCCCAATGCCACAGACTCTGTCCTGGCCCCTTGCGCCCTAAAAGATCTAGGGAAGACTTTATGTGACTGAAACACGCGAGCCATCGCAATACAGAGCTGTGTAAAGCTGACGTCATTTTGTTTAAACCAGTGAGCTATGTGCTGCTAGGCCCATACCCAGTGTTGTCTCCGAGAGCCCGACAAGCTCCCAGGGGAGTCACTGCCATCACCCCTGCCTTGCAATTTAAATGCATATGATACATGCCAGGAACATCTATAGGCAGAACCGCAGTGCCAACACTCGCTAACACAGGCCTAGCCCGCTCGCTCAGTCACAGTGGGACGAAGCATTCCTATACAATCACAAATAACGCTTTTAAAGCATCCATAAGATAAATGATTCACGTTCTGGGACCGGGGTGATTTTTACTGTTTAATGATGTGTATGGGGGGTGGTATTTCTATTTTTAATGGTTTTTTGCAAGCACAGCTTTTCAAGCATGGGTGACTAAAACGAGGCCCCTAAATGAGAGGGGAAGTGTCTAAGGCAGGCAGGCTGCCTGGAGACCCCGTTCCGCCTGACGGGGGACAGCGCGACACCCCAGGCCGGTAGATGAGGCCATAACTCAGCCTGGAATGGTCACCAGAGAAAACAGATTAACAGGTTGGAAATCTAAGTTCAGGTTTCAGTAATGCTGGAGGTGATCGCACTTTTCCTGACTGCTATATGAATATGTAGAACCTGACATACACAAACACAGAGGTAACTGGAGGTCAGACAAGTGCCTGTTACAGCCAGAATCTCAATTTGCTACAACTCCACTTGTCTGAGATATCTCGATAGCGTTTGGGGTGAGGATTCAGTTTAGACAAGTAGTCTGCAAGGTGCCATATATTTGGTAATAGGTTTAACTTTCCAACGCGCTGTCTCAGCCGCAGCGTTCAGGGGAGCGTGATTCAAAAGCACGAGATGCCAGTGAAGAGTTCATTTTTCCACAAAGCTGCAAATTGCACAGCGCATTCTCAATAGTGTTGATTTTGCTGATGCATCCCCAGCGTTAGCAGTTGGCAACCTGAAGCAGTGAGCAAAATCGAGTACGTGTATTTATCAGCTCAGGAGTGCATTTCCTGGGCCACCGCAGGCAGAGGCAGCCCAGGCTGGTGAGCCTGAAATTCTGGATCAATAATGGAACACGTACAGAAAGGGAGATAGAAATGAAAATGAAGGTTGACTGTAAGAGCTCCACCGTCACAGTGGATTTCACTTACTCCAGCAGGACTGGGGCGCTCTCTGATTAGCCCTCCCCAGGCAGCAGTGCACGGGTTCAGCGTATTTATTTAGCTCCATCAGAAATGTGAAGTGTGGATGTCGTTGTGATGGTCCGGGTCTGTCTCCAGGGGTTAAGGCCGTGTTCTATTATTGACTGCATTTATTGTTCCTCACAGTCTATCTCTTTTTCCCCTGTGCTACACAACACATAAGGCTGCATTTACATTTTCTGAATGGACTAATCATGGCTCTTTGCTTTGATAAAGAATGTGCAGCCTCCCACATAACCACATGGAAACCAACAGGGAAGAGTAAACCAGAAATAAAGCTGTTCTAGGGGGCTGAAAGAAATACCCACCAAGATAATTGGGAGAGATGTACTGAGGAGAAGGGACTGAACACACTGTCACATCTTAAAAAATATATATAATGCTAAAAATATCCAGATGAAGGACAGCAAGAGAAAACACGATTGAAGCGGAACAATTGGTAGAGGAGTTAATACTTATTAGCAATCATTTCAGATTGAATATAGGTTGGTTTTGTAACAGCACAAGGAATGATGCATTTGACAGGACTTAAACAATTGCCTCCCCCTTTCCCAAATAAATGAGTTAGCAGCACCTGGCACAAGCTGACGGGTCTTGGGTGCCCCTGAAGAGCCAAAGCCAGGACGGTTGCTACAAGTTCTTATGCGTAAAACACGGTGAAATTAGATCCCAAACAAAATGTTCACAGTCTTTCCTCCCTATATTCCAAACCTTAATTTAACATCCAGCCTACTGTATTTTATCTTATAGCCTTAAAAAAATAGCCCTGAGAGGTCGGATAAAGTTCATCCAGTGCATTATCTTTTCTCCAATGGTGTCCAAAAGCTGTTGCCTGGGCGTTAGAACAGAGCAGGTCTATGTGATACTGATGCAGGTACTGCTCCATCGTCCCATTTTTTGCATCTCAGATATTTCCCGAGGCAGCGTGGTTTCTGTGCTTTTATTAATGACCGGTGGTGGCAATTCTCTGTGGCATTTTGAGATGCCTCTGTGAACAGAGGTCAGGAGGGTAGAGATTTGCTGATTTAACAGCAAGGATGGACTTTAGAAGATGAACAAACAGGAAATGGTACTGAATGTGCTGGGCCTTTCTGTTTCATGATGGGGACACAGCTTAGTCCCACAGCTTAGTCCCACAGCTTAGTCCCACAGCTTAGTCCCACAGCTTAGTCCCACAGCTTAGTCCAGTTGCCTCTACCAGCATGTGTGTAATGTGTGTTATCAACTGACCAGCGCCTCGAGCCTTTGCTAACGTGGTAACAGCCGAGTCTGCCAGCCCGAGGGAGTATGAGGAAGAACCCATTGAACCAACAATGAAGTGCCATTAGAGGAAAAGCTGAGTATTTTTCCCAGGCGGGTGTCTTATACTTCAGCAAAGCTGGAAAAGATTAAAGTGCAATCTTGGTGCCTGGCGCCTTGCATGCAAGCAGTGCATGCAGAGTGAGTGGATGGCACGCTGTGATTCCCTCGTGCGAGGAGTGCATCTATACCAATCACCTTTGCTTTGCAGATTTATGTGGCTGCAACCTGCCCGCTTCAGCGGGCTCCGTGAGGGCTTGGGATCGGGTGTGGGAGCAGCACCAGGATGGCCATGAGGGATGCTATGGGACCGATTATCTGATCGAAATCGTGACCGAGCCTTTCACACAGAGCGTGGAAGTGACACGGAAGCAAAATGTAAAGGAAAAAGGAAGCTGTTTGTTCTGGGTATGAGCCAGGTTAGTATAACCTATCCATAGTATAACCTACCCATGCTATTAACCCGGCCTCACTTGGCTTCTGATGGTTCACATGCTTCTCTCTCAAGTCCGAATCATGCTCTTTTGCTTTATAAATGCTACTGTGTACTAAGCTGAAGCTCTTTTTTTTCACACAAATGCAATCTCAATGCATGCATGCCTATGGAAGCTATATGCAAATGTAATAGCATGGCAGGCTTTACACAATTGGTTTGCATACATGTAACTGCATGAATTGCATTTGGGTGACGTTTTGTGGTTTGTGACACGTCATATAAAGCATGTAATTCATGTCAGATAACTGCTCCATAGCTATCTTTAGAAATACATGGGGAAAAGGCAGGGCCCAAACTCACGCCTTGGTCATTCTGTTGCTGTAGAGTTATTCCTCCTGGTGTTACCATTTCAAATGATCGGGAGGTCTGAAGCCTGCCCTCCTCTTTCTTTCTATCGTGTTTCCCTGTCATGCCATACCCTGTCTGTGGGAGCAAAAGGTAATCGCATGGTGCATTAATCGGTGGAGACTACTTGTACAAAACCTCTGTTCAGAAGGATGGGAAGAGTAATGGCTCTAATGTAATAGAATTTCTGTAGCATGAAAAATAAGTTAAATGGGAAAAAGACACAAAACCTAGAGAGAGTGTGTTCTCTGCACTTCTCTGGAGTTAGCAATATTGTCAGCAGACTGCTTCTGCTAGATTGCTACAAGCAATCCATGGGCTTTGAAATAAATAACTCACAAGCACAGGATTGTGAGTTCTTGAAACCACTGTGTAGGTAAAGAAGAACAATTGCACAAAACACTGAACATCCAAGAAACATCACCCATGCTGGTTTGCAGCGAGTGGCCCGTGTAACCTATTTGACCAGCTACATTATAATCTTGTGGCTGGTTATTTATAACACAATCAGGTTATTCTTCTTTTTGGCTTTGAACTCTACTTGAAGAAGAGTGATTCATGCTCCACATGCTGTTAGCTCTGTGGCTCCATGCTCTGTATGTGGGAAAGTCAGGCTGAGAGAGACTTGATAATTAACATGTGAGGATGTATTATCTGTGCAGAAACCACCTACAGTCAACAACTCTAAACACAAATGCTCCTGCACTGACCAGGACCCAGCGCAATGCTCGACCCTGCTCGCCTGCCCCGAGTCCCTGCTTTCCACTGCTTTCAAAAGGCCACATGAAACTTGCAACTGAAGGGCAATGGGAAAACACCAAGATATAAACAAGAACAACTCAGACGTCCTCCACGCCACAAAGGTTGCTGGAAACCTTGCACGGAATCTGCTTGCGACATTCAGAGGAGCATTTCTGAAAGATTTCTGGCCAGGCTGCTTCCAGAAAGGGCGACACAGCTCCCGTCCCTCCCTGCAACGATCGCTCTGCGCCAGCCCTGCTGCTGAGAGGGACATTGTGAGGGACACAAGTTTTGCCATATGTAGAAAAATGAGTAAGGGGGAAAAAATAGTGCTTTCCTTCAAACAATCTGACTGAACAATCCAATTCTTTGGGGAAATGGAGTGTGCCCACATCATGTCCTATCCACACATCCTCCTACAGTTTTCCCTGTCACTTTTTCTATTGCGTCTATGTCAGAACAATGTTCAGTGTCAAACTTCTAAAAATGACCGTAGCTTCTTAGTAAACCTAATAACATCTACTAACAATTGTTTGGTGGTGTGCAGTTAGTGTTTTAGACGAAAAACAATACGACAGTCTGCATTTTTAAATTTGAAAACTTGCTTCACCTGCCCTGTTTCACAAGAGAACAGCTTAATGGATTGTTTGATATAACGATAAATATTTTCTCTTCGTGCTGTCTTTATTGACATTACCAGGCAGTGGTGATTACAGTAGCTACGATTCCCTCTGGTCTGTTGCCGGGATATTCACAACATTCGTATTTCCTGAAGAAAAGCATCAATGTGTATTTCTTACCTTCAAGCCATATGAATCCCTGGAGCAGAGGTGCCAGCACTTTGTGTCAGATATATCCGAACCACCACAGCTCTCCTCCGTGGCTTTCTCAAGCTCTCCCAGGCTTCCAAGCAGACTTTCTGGTGTTCAGCATTCACGCACGCATAGGGGAGGAAAAACGAGAAATCACCTGCTTACCCCCTGCAAACTGGGACTCAGGCAGACGGAACTTGCTGTGGTTAAACCCCAGCCTGAGCCAGCGCCTGCGGGAACTTGAGGAGCGCAGGGAGCGGGTCAGCTTCCCGGGAAGAGGCGATGCGGGAGCAGAGCTTTCCTGCAGTAATTCGCTGTCCGTTCCCTTCAGCACAGCGCTGGGTGGAAAAGCAGCAGCTCCGTCTCCATTTCCCAGCGCTCGGATTTGGCTCGCTGATAATCAGAGCCGCCCCTTCCTCCCACGACGAGATCCCCGACAACCTGTTTCCACTACAGCTCCCTTTGCTGACCGCGGGGCGCGATTTCCCGCAGCGCTCCCCTGTCTGCCTCGCCTGCTGGGGGGGCAAAGTTTCCTCCCGCGGATCCCACCGACTCACGCCGGGTTCGATCGCTCCCCGGGGGCGGCTCCTCTGCCCCGGCTCTGCGGGGCGACGGGCACCGCCGGCGGCTTGGGCACCGCGGGCGGCTGGGGCACCGGGAGCCGGACGGTGCCGGGAGCGGGCGGAGCGCGGCCCGGGGCTGCTGGCACGGAGGCGGCCGCTGACGCCGCACCCCGGGAACCAGCAGAGGCCCCGGCCCCGAGGAAGCCCCCCGTGGAAACGAGCCCTTTCCCGGCCCCTCCGCACGGAGCCCGGGGCTCCGCACGCACGGCCGGGGCAGCGCGGTGTCTGCCCCCGGGCTCCGGGAATCCGCGCAGCCTCTGGACTGCGAGGTTACTCGGTGCCCCCGCATGTGCCCGGGTCTGCGCGGAGCTGTCGGGTTTCGCAGGGAAGGCAGGGACAATATGGAGTGACACTCCAGTATGGATGGGATAGCGGAGGAAGGTGGAAAATTTTGAGTAAGGAAGCGGAGTGCAGTTGTTATTTCTGCGGTAAACAGCTTGTATACTTGATTTGTGAAGAAACGGATCACTGCTAAGGAAGGGTGTCACCCACCTGCGTTTGTTCTCAGTGGAACCGTCCCAGCACGGTTCTGTGTATTTGCTAACTACCCAGGCTAAATTCTCAGCAGTGCTGCTCGTTTCAAGGCTCTCTGTAACGGTGAACAGACCTTTGCGGTCCAGGCACCAAGAGAAACCATTTCCTGAAATGATGCTGAAAGCCTATCTGCTGTTGCAACATTTTAGTATCTTCTTATACTTCAATATCTTTAACGCTATCTAACTTTCAAGGCACTAGGAGTCCAGAATTTGAAGGGTGTTTCCTACACAAGCTTTTATTTTTTTCTAGCAATGTCAAGATTTGCTTTTCTGAATGTATTTTTTGTATTACCGACTAACACCACACAAAGAGAAACCAGACTGAAACCTGTGTCTATGGCCAGGTTTCCTGGAGGACTTTCTGCCAAGGAGTGGCTCTAGAATAGCGCTTTCAACCTTTCTGATTGTGGAACCCTGGACATTTTACAGCAGAGCTATTGACCCGTTGAAGATATTGCATGCGTGGCTTACTGTGAAAAGTACATACACCTGTCTTTCTGAGGCTTCTTTAACGTTAAAGTCAAACGGAATTCTCTTGAACTTTCCAAGTGTTGTTGAAATAGTTTCCTTCTACCCAAGCATTGTTCCATTGTGAGTTTTGCAGTTCCGAGGTAGCCAAATGAACACTGGAGCTGACTCCTTCAGCACAAACCCCAGAAACAGCCCCAGGAGTGGCTGTGACATTGCAGTAAACCAGAAGTGTGTCTCTGAAGTGCTGAACTGCTGCTCAGTGCCCGTATGGGAGGTATCACACCTTATTGTTTTGGTATATGTAGAACACTGATTTCTCCTTGAAAGCAGGACAGGGAAGCGTTAGTACACGTGACAGTTTGCTTGCCTAAAAATGAATGTATCTACCTAATGGATAGACAAAACCTCTTTGAGATGTTCATGCTTTCTTTCAGGCCAAGTAGAATCGCATCCTCGCCCAGCCCCCTTGGGCTGTGTCACTCGTGTGCTTTCCATCCGCGCCAGGAAAGCAGTGATTCAGTGATTAATAACCAGGTAAGCTATCTAAGGGAAGAGCTCTGAGTCTCACTGACCCTTTGCCACCTGCCTAGGCCTTTTGATTTACAGTGAAGATACGTTTAACTGCTTGCAGGAGTCCTATCCCTGTGTTGCTGCCACCGTATTCTTTCACTCCTACTAAAAATCAGCCCACCAGAAACCTACGCATTAAACCGAGGGTTGGTCTGATGGAAGATGGTGTTACAGATCCCATCTCCCGTCTGTGCTCGAAATGCACCTGGTCTGTTACTCCGCAATGTGAAGCATTACATCCTCAGCGGATGAAAACTGTTAGAGTTTAATTGGGCTATGTAGCTGTCCTTATGAAGTTTGAAGTGAGATTCATTTCCCCTGAATTTTGTATCAAGGATTTCAACAGATGCCCTAGAGTTAGGTGAATCATGGCAGAGAACAGAGCACAATAACAAGGAAAACTCATGTATAAAAAAAGCCCCAGCCCTGGATCTGAAGGCAGAACAAACGAAACCTCAAAATCACAAGTAAAACCTTCTTATAGAAGCCATTTTTCCCCCCTCCCCAGTGCATTTTTGGTTTGTGAGCGCTCACTGAGGCAGCCCTGTGATGGCTCTTTGGTCAGATGATACTCAACAGCAGCTTTGTGCAAGCAGACTGGTTAATCTGGAGCAGAGACATCGCTCCTGGGATGCATATCCTCTTTGATTTTGGGGATGGAGCGGAGCACAGTTCCTGGGGCAAACACCATGAGTGCTCTGCAGTGTTTTCTCAACATGCATTCTCTCTTTTGCTCTGTAAGAGAAACCTTAGTCCTCTGAACAGCGGGGAAGCGGAATGAGATGCCTCCTGTCCTGCACCGAGCCACTGGAAAGGTAAAAGGGTCCTCGCAAGAAGACAGCTCAATTATTTTGCTGTTCTATCACATGCTGCTGGTGCGAAAAGCTTTGAAGAAAATCATAGGGTCTTGACTGATAGTTTTATTTCTCTGATGCAAGGAATAGTCGGCCACAAATGCAGAACAGGAAACGTTTCTGACTCCACTGGGGACAGGATGGAGGTTTCTTAGGGTCCAGCCAGAACTGCAACTTCAGCGCATCTTTGTTGCCTTCTGTGTCAGGGCTGTCTCTTTGGCTTTGCCTTTATGGTATCAACATTAAATAAATACATAAATAAGGAAGATTTTCAGAGCAAACTACTTCAGCGTACACAGTTCTTCCTCAAGTGTTAAAAAACCAACCAACCAACCACAGCAAAAACTCCTTCACCTGAATTAATTGATACAAATACCTCAGACACAGTTCTGGACGGTGCTCAGATAAAGTGTGTCACAGACTGACTCGGAACAGTGCAGAACTCTCCCTGTCACGGGAGTCAGTGGAGTTGTTCTTGGCTCACAGGAGCTGCCGAGCCTCTCATTGGAAGCACTGGTCCCGCAGGCTCCTAAAAATGCCGTTCTTCCAAGGGTCAGTGCCATGCAGGTTAGGAGGAAAGCCAGAGAAATGCAATAATAGCCCAGGCTATTCAGCCCCCAGCAACTCCTTTCTCTATTACACTCAGATTTAGCAACTGAAACCCCAGCCAAGGGCTAAAATGCCAGTCGCACTTCCTCTTGCCAAATTGCAGTTCAGACCGCCGTTCTTCATCTCTCTACCTGCACAGCCAGCAGCTGGGCTGTTTGCGGAAAGGTCGGGATGGATCCACGTGTAAACCCAATGGAAGCTGGCAGGACTCCTCTCACCGCGTGTGCAGCCGCCCTTCGCAGTGCACTGCTGCAAAGTCGTTTGGCTGGCCGTCGTGCCACCTTTAGTACAAATAGACAGAACAGCGCATTAGCATCTTCTAGAGGAGATGCGCTCCCTCAGGGTACACCTATACCTGGCTTCTGAATAAAAGCCCTGATGCTCAGGAAGGCAGATCAGTCATAATGAGCCTTGTGAACTTGAATGCTCTGTATTTCTTTCATCTATTCTGCCAGTGTATATCCAGTGTTGGCAGAGTTGGTCAGGTCCTGTCAGAGCTCCATCACCATGATGGCCCCCATTCAGTTGAAGACACTTGCAGAGCACATGCACAAATGTCCCAAATTTTGAATGCTAACTAGGTTATTTTAAACAAGAGAAGGAGAAGAGCCTTCCTGTTCTCCCATCTCTTTGTCTGGTGCCTTTTCTCTGCTAACAAAGGCCCTTGGGAGCCTTGAGTGTTGGCAATCAGCTTGGAAAAATTCACCTGGATTGCAAGAGCCTCTTTTCTGCCTTTTCTCTTTTTTTTCACCTCCTTGTTATTTTTCCGAAGCTCGGCAGCCAGTGGAGACGTGTAATTAAAGTTAATTGTGATTGCTTGGTGATGCAACAGCCCCCCTACAGCCCAGGCCCCAGGGTTCTCCGCCTGTTCACAGAGGGAGCTGGACAACCTCCCCTCGTCCCCCAGGAGTCTCCATTGGTGTAGCGATCAAGTCACAGCCGCTATGGTGGCAGGTGAGTTCAGTTTGCTCGAGGTTTCCAATGCCCACTTTCCATGGCTGGCGGTGACAGCTCCGTGGTGGAGTCTCTGGTGCTGATCAATACCCCAGCTGCCGGTTTTCTTGCCTGCGGCAGAGGAGGAGACTGACAACGCTTTGATTTATGATCAAAGACACCCCTGTCACATCGCACAGTTCTACACTGAATCCAAGGCTGGCTTCTGCCTGCTTTTCTGATCCAGACCTCACTGGGAGCTTTGCTCCGTTGTGCCTCCTTGGCACATCTTGATTTCAGAAGTGTCTGCGTTAAATAACTTGTCTTGGTTTCTGGTAAGAAAAAGGCATTTCAAAACAGCCCTCAGTGTACGTAATTCGGCATCGTGGGCTGGTGTAGAGGCTACTCAGTGGACTGCAACACAGTCGGGGTAAAGAGGGGCAGTGCTTCAAGGGTGCTTTGCCCTGCTCATAGCAAGTACATTGGCTTCTGCTGATGGGTGAATTAATGGACGGGTTCTCATGTTTTAAATGAGGCCCTCAAGTACGATGCAAATCCCATTCTGGCACTCGAACATACGTTTGATGACAATGTTAAATTGCCACTAGACGGGCTATACATAGTGCAAATCCAGACTTTGCTGCTGCTTCATGCACCTCTGAATGATGTGATTGTTGCGTTCATGGAAGCGTTGCTGGAATTGCCTGGTAAGAGGCACCGGTAACCTGGGCAGTGCTGTGCAGCGCGGGGTTTACATTCTTTACTGTGAGCTAGGAAAGAGCAACTTGGTGCCACACACACATCATTTAGTGTGTAAAAGAAGCAAAACAGCCGGGAGTGGGAGCTGGGGGGGCAGGTCAGGAGCTACGGAGCTGAATAGACCGAGAACACTAGGAAAGGTCGATTCGCAATGGGGCAGAAAAACTGCAATTGTTCAATGTTGGTAAAAACTCCAGGGAGGGATGGGACACCCACAGGTGGCCACAGTCTGTTTCTAAGAGGCTGAGAGATAAGCCCATCAAAACTTGGAATATATTAAGGTTTTCTGATCCCACGACAGATTCAGCTCACACTGGGAGCTTCGTGTTGCACACAGAGAGGCAGCTGGGAAGAACACGTCCAGGCTCCTCCGAGACCTCTGCCTGTCCTCACCAGATCACACGTGAATAATATCCCTTCTTACCCTGACCAGCCTCTATTTGCTGCAGGTTTTCTTCCCCTAAAATGCCTCTTTACCAGTTTCCCTCAGACATATTCAGGATGAAGTTTGTATTAATCATGAGGATCATTTGTTGGTGCAGAACACCTTGTGAAGGAAGCAAAGTTTGCCCTGATGCTTTAGAATCAATGGTCAATCTGTTTAATTAACAGTCTGGCTCAGCAGAATTCGGTTTCCCTCCTGCCTGCTTCACACCCAAACGCACACAGCTGGCTGAGAACGCTCACCTGCCCTTTTCTGGGTGACAAAGATCTTCCCAAATCCTTAACTCCGTGCTCCCCTCTGTCTGACATGGAGGGTGCTCCGCCAGCTCTTTTTCAGAACAGATTCACAAGCTACCTGGATCCTCTTTGCCGTTAAGCAAATAATTACTTTACGTGATATAATTTGCTTAAAACCATGACAGTTTTAACTATAGTTTAAGGCTAAATGACTGTTCAGCAAGACAGCTGGTAAAATTCACCCTGTAATAAGACTGAAGCAATGTAAACAAGCCCAGCCCATTTAGGGCTTTGAGTTAATATAGATGTCAAATAGTACTTTCAATATCTCTAAATTTCCCAAACCATCAGACATTTTCCTCCACTATAAATGTATGTGTAATAGATCTCATCCTTTGCCACTGAAACCCACAACTTCTGTCTGTCCCACATCCCTATAATTGATAATTTTCAATATAAATTAACCTCAGAAGAAACCTAATCTATTTTGTCTAAATACCACAGACACCTGCGGCACAACATGATGAGGAACGCGTGTTGCAGCGCAGCTTTGGGAGCTGCGGGCCTGGCTCCCCGTTACACCAACTGTGGCTGTTTCGAAGGAAACAACCTGAAACAGCCCAAAATAACAGTGTTTTGGCCTCTAGAATACAACATACCAGGGGGTTTTCCCTCTGCTCTGCCTGGCACCTGTAGTGCGCGGTTTAAACGCAAGATGTTAGCGGAGTTTACCTTCTGTTCATTGAGGAAGAGTGGTGCTTCCCAGGTGTTTGTATAAGAGAAAGCCGAGATGATGTCTCTGGGTGAGTTAAACCTGTGCTCACCGGCTCTGTTGAGCCGTGCTCAGACCTTAGAGAGCTATAGCCAGCTAAGGCTGGCAACAAAACTGGGTTTAGGCTGGAGGGACTGAGAGAGTTTTTCAGGTTTGGTCATGGTGATTTGAACACGTGGAGGGCTTAGGTCTTGGCTTTACAGATATCGGTAGAAAGGCTGCTGTTCACTTCCATGTGCTTTGTATCAGGAACATGGATTTGGAGAATCTGAATCAGCCAAAAACCAGTACAGCAGGCAATCGGGTTGTAGAGCAGCAGAGTCAGGTTACTGACAACTAAACCGCTTTCTTTAAGGCTGCCCAGCAGGCTGAGTAATGCCAAACAGTCCTGATTTAAATCACAACCACTAGGGGAGCATCTCTGGGGCCTGGTGTACTCTATCCTTCTCAGTTAATAATAGCAATACAATCGCAATTATGGTGATAAAGCTCAAAATTCATTTGCCGTTGCTTGGGTTGTGGTAATTTACTGTTTGGTAATTATCTTGCTGGAGTCTTGAGGATGAAATAATCTCCCCTATTTACATAATCAAGGCATCAAAGTCTTCAGAGCAGGGCATGCTATCAGCAGATGGCCCTGCCATGTGTGCTAGGATGCCTTAGTCTTTTATAGCTTGCGGTGCATCCAATCTCGGCATCAATTTACCTACAGCAAAAGTTTGCTGTGTTCTACTAATTAAGTGTAATTTACAGAATATAGAGAGCTCTTGGTGCGTTACTGTTAGCCTGCGAGAGGCCCATTCGGGGTCAGCGCTGACCCGTCCCTGTGGCTGAACGGGTGCTGGATGGGGCAGGATTGTGGAGGGGAGCCAGGGCTGGAAATCTGCTCTCTGAGGATGGGATGAGCCCTGGGCTCTGTGTAACCCCAGGGAGAGGGGAGAAGGAAAACTGGAACCGTGTCTTTGTCAAGAGCTGTAGAACAAGACGCAGAAAGAATGGAACTGATAGGAGCTTTTTCTGTGATGGGTTGGTTTGTTTAACTCCCTGCACTCCCAAAAACCACAGGGCAGGTGCTTCATTTAAAAGAAGTCTGGGTGTATCTATTCCAAATACCACCAGCTACAAAAATCCTTCTTCAGAAAGTTCTTAGAGCTCCTCCACCCCCAGCACAAGCCACACAGCACCATCAGTCACAGAAAAAGAGAAACATGGTACAAAAACCCTGATACAATCGATAAAAGGAAGCTGTTTTCTTGAGTGCAGGATTCCCGCTTGTCGTTAGGCTAAAAGGCATACATACATATAAAAGCCTTGAAATTGTATTTCACAATGAAATTTCGACTTGACACTTTTGAGCCTTGTATCTCTGTGCCTAACAAATGGCAGGTGCCAATGGCTCCTTTACACACACCGCAAAGTTGGGCTGTTGGAAGCTTGGAGTCTTCCCAGAGGTCTGGGTTTGACTGCCTGGGCAGGGCTGCCAAGAAAGCCTTCCCCTCCTCATCATGGGTCTTTGCATTTGAAAGGCGCTCTAGGCTTGAAACGGCAGCCGGTTTGCGGGGCAGGAAGGGGTTACAGGGCACGGATGCTCATCCCCAACATGAGCGTTGGTTTCTCCGCTGGGAATCTGTGCAAAGTTCAGCCGGAGACCGGCGCTGTTTGCAGAGAGCTCGCCTGCCGCGCTGAGCCCGGGCTCTCGCTGCTCTTAAATGAAACCCCATAAAGGTCAGTGCTGCATGCCAGATTAGTTAGGCTGGAGCTTGCAGGGGTTTGCCCAAGAGACAGGAGTCGACTTTGGTTCTCCTGTGTTTCAGGCCGACATCCTGGACACCAGTGTTTCCTTTCATTCTATCTCCCTGAATTTTTGTTGAAACTCACAGCTGAACTGTGAAAAACCAGCATAGCTAGGAAAAAACATCTCAAGAATGTTCGAACCATTTACTCAGTCCTTCCCCCTCCATTACTGGCAAATGGTTCTTTCATGAGTTAGTAAATCAGTTTTAATAGGCAAATTGGTGCTTAAAGATTATCTACGCATTTTTCATTTTGCATCCATTTCAGGCCAAAGCATTGAGTGTGCAGAATGTATCAGTGCTGCAATCAGAATACTTCTGGTATTGAAAAAAAAGGGGGGATTTAACTGCTAATTTCTGAGAGCGATTCTGCTGCATGTATCTCACACATAATTTAGATTAAATTGGCAGATAAATATGATAACAGGCTTCTTTTTATTGAACCACCAAACAAGAGAAGCCCATCTTTAGGAGGTAGCTGCAAGGCTGTGCGAGCGTTCTGTACCGACTGGGCCAATATGAATCTGGCTGAAGAGTTTAGGCAAGTTTCCAGAAATTCTATGTGAGAGAAAGCACTGCACATCGCTACAGCCAACCAAACCTTCTCTGCTTGCTCTGCCTCTCTGTCCTCTCATCTGCACCCAGGCTGCCAGAAAGTGCCATTGATCCTGGGACTGGTGAGCAAATTACTCTGTGTTGGTTTCAGTGTGGTTATATCAGCCTGGGAGATGGTTTTTCAGTGGGAAGGCAAGGAGGGAGAACAAGTAAACAAGCTCAGGTAGACGCTGAGCTGAAGAGAACATTACCAGAAGAGCCAGCAGCTGTTACCTAAATGCCTGTTCCTGGCCAGGATTTAAGCAGATCCGAAATACCGTGACAAGGTACGCGCATACAGTATCCTTGCATCTGTGACTCACCGCCCAGAGTCCCTATGTGCCCTGCATCTCAACTACGGAGTCGCCGGATTTCAGCTTTTCTTTAGCACGAGGTCAATATAAGATAATCTCTCCTCAGCAAACCAAAATGCTCAGGTGTTGTTTTCCTTGTTGGCGTTAATAGTCACTTTTGAAGTCACTTTTGAAAGCAGAAAAGAGGAACAGAGAGGCAGATGAACTGGGTGGATACTGCCCTGCCTTGCCTGAGCTCGTGGAAAAGGAGCTGCAAGGGCTGAAGCTCCCGGAGCTTCCCCACTGAAGCTGCACTGGGGCAGTCCTGCTGTGCTATGGGTGAGCGCTACTAAGCACTGTGGGACTTGGGGGACCCGTCACTGTTCCCTGAGTGACCCTAAACGGGCCAGCAGGAGCTGCGAGGGTTTGGCTGTGTTAGCTGTGAGTTCGGGCAGTCCCGGGAATCAGAGTTCACTTCCGAAACAGTGGTCCCAGCCCTTGCTTCTGGGCTTAATAAGGGGGTAGCAGTGCTGCCTTCATGAATTGCTGTGGAAGGAGGAGCCTGCATCGAGCCACGGTTTGGGTCAAATAGGTTTGACGCCCTGCTCTGACACAGGCTTTGTGTGTGTTCTCTGCCCTGTCACTTAGCCCTTCTGTACCTCAGTTCTGCATCGGTGAAGCAGCAACAAGGATCCTTTGTTCCTGCTGTAGATCAATGCTGCGCAGATGACAGACAAGGCTGTGAGGCATTGGGATGCTATGGTAACAGCTGGATAAGTATCATAGATGAATGAAAAATTGCTTTAGTGCTGCTATTATTTGGGAGAGACGAGATGCCCTATTTCCACTTTCAAGTGCCCCTTGCATTAAGATTGTCCATATATTGTAAAAAGAAATCTCAATAACATGAAGTAATGCACGTAACAGGCTATATGCATATGGGTAGCAGGTGTCAATGAGCTTAATTAAAAAGGTACTTTCCTCTCCAGATTAGGACTGTAAACTGGGGACTGTTATTAACCCACAGCAGTCTACCTCTGCCCAGCATACTGAGCAGGCCATCAACCAAAAACTATCAGCTTGTTGAGCCAATAATGTAACTGGTTCTAATTATACCTGCTGAATATGAAGCCATTCTGCAGCAGGGCGTACAGGGTGCGTATGACTCCAAGTCATTACCGACCGCTCGGGGCACTTTTCTGCAGACATAGCAGGTACCGTTCGTTCCACAGCTTTGGCAGTTCCTGCTTCCCAGTTTCTCTGTTCATCCTGCGTTTTGCATATAGTCAAACAAACTATAGCTTTGCATATAGTCCAACAAAATATAGCTTTGCATATAGTCAAACAGCAGTTGCTGCTGATTCTTTTACTCTGGTTGGCTTTCTAGCACCTGTTCTAGCATGGACTACCCCAAAATGCCAAACAGAGAGGCAATCGTGGGGCTACACAGCATCGGGCACAGCAGAACCACCGACAGCAGCTGATCCGCTCGCGTTTCTTACTGATACAAGAAGATATCCCACCTTTAAAATATTTGGTGTGTGCTTCTGCTGCTGCAGAGCAAACGCAGCAGTGATAGAGCTGCAAAAGGCAGCTCATGACTCTAACCCTGTGAGTGACTTATTCTGTTAGCACAATAAACACATGCTGGAGAGGAACAGCACTAATTATGACCCTGTCACCCTCATCAGCTCCCCACTAATTGGCTTTTTTTAATCTCGGTGCTTGGAGATGAAACATGATGTTTGGTTCTGAAAAGATGTTGAAAAGAGAAGAAAGAGTCACATTTAAAATAGAAGCATCAGGTAGATCTTTCTTTTGGATTTGAAATTCAAATGACAGAAATTATAACTATTTTTTGTGTTATTGAAATAAGACTTGTGGGTTTTTTAGAGGACTTTGTGGGGCTGCACACACACCACAGACAATCTGTTCATAGAGGTTTCTTTCCGTTTCCAACTCAAAAGTGTAAGGACTGTCCTTCCACTTGCTTGGCATATACTTGGCAGATAAAGAAAGTAAAATAAGAACAACATAAAAAAATACATCTTAAAATCCTCTCTCTAGGCGAAGTTCAGCACTGCTGAGTGCGGCAGAAATGAGAGGGTGATCTCTGTGATACGGCTCATTAACTAATGGCAATATCCTTGCCTTGTTCTTTTCTTTCTAAAATCAAATTAGAAGTGAATCGTTATATAAACTGGCAGAATGGGAAGGACAGGTGAAGCTCGACACCCAGCAGACCTGGTTCTCCGGTTGGGCCTGTGCTTTGCAGGCAGAAGGTTGGCGGCTCTCCTAAGCTGAGCCTTGCAGGAGCCTCCCCTCGATGTGCTGGGCAGCAGCTGCCTGCCATGGTTCAACCAAAGCATCTTTACCTCTGCAGAGGTGTGAAACAGCAGCCAGCTGCCTGATCCCATCTTTTAGGCTTGTGGAGGGATGTTTATCTTGGTAGGTTTATTTTTTTAGCTTGAAAACATTCATTTTTGATGGGTAATCCAGGACTGGGGAACAAAAAGAGCCGTTCATGGTTTTCTGGCAACCCCATCCAAACCCAGTACAAATACTTGACTTTCGGGTGAGCAGGGCACTTTCTAGAGATGAGGGAGCGGCTTTCATGCAGGACCTGGCTGGACACACCTCCAGCAAATGAGAAAAAGGGCTTTTGCTTGCACCATTTTCAGTACAACTGATCCTCCTTCTCTGGGAAGGTCAAGGTGATTGCATCTGGATGGAGAGATACCACGAGTCCCGGTCACAGGTTAATTCTGCTCACCTAACTGCCCATGGAGCCTGGCAGCACTATTTCATCCATATGGAAAGTAATCCCTGGTAAAGCCATCTATAGTTATGTAGCTTCACGAATTTGGATGGTGGAAACTAATTCCCTATTTCCTATCGCTTCTTTCTCATTGCCTTTGGTGGCCAACCAGCAAAGCAAACGAGCTGCCCTCTGATTTTCTAAGAATAAACCTATGACTCTGACTAAATCCAGTTTAGTGCTCGGAACTGTGAAGCTGCCTAGAGGTAAAGGAAATATACTTCACGTTTCCATACGTCAGGTGGGCAGCCCCTGGGTGCACTGAGCTTCATTGTCCTCTCCTGGGCTTGTGCTGGGCTTGGCCTGGCCAAGCTGTACCACGGGCTTTTCATTTTGAGCCCACGTATTTCCATTTGTGAATGCGCTAGAGAGTTTGCTGAACTTTAGTCTTATGAAATGTCTCCCAATGGCTAATACAGGGAGCACCTGAAAATTCACTTCTTAGTCACAGCCTGAACCACAAGCTGGGCTTTTCTCTCTGGCTTGTTGTTTGGTGACATTTCAGCAGAATATCTGAGCTGCTTCTTCCCAGTCTGCTTCCCTCTCCCTCTTGGCTCCTGGCAAATTGATGTGGATCTGTTGAGCACCGCAGGCAAGCCTCAGGGGGAGGGGAAGATTAATTGAAGACTTAATTTCTTCTATTTTCATTTGATTAGCTAAGCGGAAGAGGCATAAGTCCCTGCTTATGTACTACTGGAGGCCTTGTGTCGGCCATGAATCACAGCTCCCAGCTGCCACAGTCTGGTTGGGTGTCAGGTTAATTATAATGTTGTCGTAAATAGTCTTGCAGGCAGAGCCCATCAATTATAACCCTCCACACTCAAGCTGCACAACTCATTTTCCATCACTCAGCCAAGACGGGACAAAGATGAGAAAAAGGAGCTCGAATGAAAGCGCAATGGATCAGGGGGTTATTTAGGATTGTCGCTGGAAGGAGGGTTGGGAGACAGGAACAGGTCCAAAGGGTCCGGTTCCCCAAAGGACAACAGCCGGCTTGAGCCAAAGGATCGGAACGCATTGGCCAGACTGTCTTGGGTACAGTAAATAAAGCCAAGTTAGCTAACGACTGGTGAAATGAAATGTGCTTGCACAGAGTCCTACGGGAAGGCTCCATAATCCCAAACCTGCGAGTTACCAGCAAATGAAGAAACAGATTCTCCTCCTCCTCAGTGCTGGCAGCCTGATGCCAAGCTCTCCTTACTGCCTTGGAACCGCGGCGCCGTGCGGCTCTCGCCCTCCCCGGCCGCTGCAGCCGAAAACGACGCAGCTCTCCGTGCCTCTGCCTTTCCGCACTGCGGGGTGCGTGAACCGGTCGTGCATCCCAGGAAAAACATTTCCCAAAGATTTATTTAAATCTGGCCACCGAGAGACCCCATTTGGCAGCATTTTGCCCCCTGGAACTCCCTCCTGCTTCCTGGGTCCATTTGCTCATCTTCCCCATCAGCAGTGGGTTCTCCGCTGGAAGAGAGCCCCAGCCCCACTTGAATTAAAATTTGGGAGAGAGGCAATGAGCACATGCAGCCTCCATCCCCGTGAGAAGGCAGAGGCTCCAGCTGGCACGAGAAATCCAGGCTGAGAGCTGCCTGAGGCTTTCTTGGAGATCTGGAGTAATTACAGGGAACAAAAAGCTTAGCACTTTCAAATGTCAAGCGGTGTTTATCTGAAATTCTTCCCAGCTACGGGGAAATGAGAGAAGATGCTGGAAAAAAGAGGAGGAATGCCAGTGCCTGCCAGACTGACCCTCTGGTCCCTAATCCATACGCTCCATGCAGAACCTCGGTGGGGTGAGGACGCGCTGGCTTCCAGGAACACGAGAGCCAGCACTCTTGCAAACCTCCCTCTGCCTTGGTTTCACTTTGTGTGGAAGGTCAACATCCCCCATTTATCCACAGACATCAGGAAAATGAACCTCTGCAAGAAAGAGCCAAAGGCCCAAGTGTTCTACTTCCCTCCTTATCCCAAGCCGTGTGGTTCAAGGCGATGTGAACCGAGCTCCAGGTACTGCGTGAAATGGGACGTGATGCACCCGTGGTCTATGTGGACCGAAGGCACGCGGGGCGCAGCCGAGCCCCAGCCACCGCTCTGGTGTGCAACAGCAGCAGAAGGGTGACACAGAGTGACAGAAGACGAATGCACTGCAAGGCTCCTCTGTTTGAGAGATCGTCTTGAACTGTATGAAATGGTCCAGTGCTGTTACAACCCTGACAGAATGCCAGGCGCGAGGCCGGGCGGAATTGCAGCTGCCGTCGGTATTTGGCTTTTCAGCATCGTCGCGGGGGGCAGTCATGGGAGATTAACTCCCCCAGCTTCCAATGTCTCTTTCTGGGCGGCGAGAGCTGCTGTGTCTGTGCCTGCAGAAACCAATGGCACCAGGAACGTGGCTGCTCCTCGGGCAGCAGATCCTGTGACATCCAGGGAGTGATGTTGGGCCCATACTCAGCCGCCCTCCCGCACGGAAGAGCTGAACCGCTCTCCTGGCTCCTGTCACAGGACCTTCCCTGATAAATCTCTTTGTCTTTGCTTGTATCTGCTCCCAGTCCATGATCGTGTCCATCCATCACTTCCAGCTCTGATGAAACAATGGCTCTTCCAGTTGAAGTCTTTTCTTTGGACACAGAAATGGTTTCAGCATGGAAGGACAGTGGATGATTCTTTTCCATTTATTTTCTGTCTCCTGAACCATCACCTAAATGGCTGAGTTGAATTCTGCTGTAATATCTGTGATCACGTTTGTTTCTGCCCCTACCACCCTTTCAAAATTAAAAAAGCCCCACAGCAAACCTGTGCTGCTTTCAACACGAAGCACAATTAATCAAACACAGCAAACTTCACCAACAGAGAAGTGACAAAGCCACTGCGGAAAATTTCATGGTAGGAACAACTTATCGGCAATGCCGTTATTAACAAGTAATTATCTGCTGTGATCAATAGAGCTATTTTACAAATAAAACTTCAGAACCCCTTAATAACTGGGGAAGGAGCAGCTACTGCAGCCTGCATTCGTACGTGAGAAATGCCATGATTTGCCCTAAAATGAGAGGCTGAAATCTCTTTTTGATGCGATGACGCTCTGATGTGCTCTGGTATTCTGTTCATCTCTGAAAAGTGGAAGATGATGGTTGTGCCGGGCAGACCTTTCCCCACTGGGTGCATCCCCTGCTGCTGCTCTGTAACACACACAGAGGAGAGGGAGCGCATGGCATCCGTGCGAAGCCAAACCCCCTGCCCCTCAGAGCCCACAACTCGGCCCAGCCTCTATTCCTACACGTGTATTGACCTTACAGTCCTTTCTAATGGGAGCATCAATAGCCAGACACATTCAGTGAGAGATGAGAATCACCGCGACCTCTGAAGTGTAAGCGTAAGCACAGAGGGCGAAAAGACCTCTTAGTGAGTGACCTTGCTTTATTCTTTGGCACTCGCTGTGCAAAACATGGCCATTTGTCACAGCCCCTTCCCTCTTTTTGCTCCATCATCATCCTCAAAATGATTTATGAGCAGACAGAGCCGCGAGGGCAGTGTTGACCCTGGGCGATGAGCAGCAGAGCAGATCGATTGCCAGGGCCCTTTGGGAGCTGCTGGTCCATGCCTGGTGCCCATCCAGCTCTGGAGACCATCTCTGATGCTCCAGATACCTGCTGGAGTATTTAACCTGATAGTTGTGCATCCTTGCTGCTGTTTTCATTGCTATAACAATCAAAATTAACACAGAAAATGCACGTAGGAATGCTCACATTTCTTTTTACAGTAAAACGTGTGATTTCTACCTGAGGCTGAGAAAGAACAGCCAAGACACACAGAGGTTGGCTCACATGGTTTGGACTTTGCTGCACTATTCAGGAGCCTGGTCCCCCTGCTGAGCAGCACTTCTTCTACTGTTTGGCAGATGTGAGATGAACCACCTGGACCATGGGAGGAATCAGATCCTTCTGCGGTTGGGAACAGTGCCGTTTTGATCGTCTTCAGCCTCACGACTTGCTTTTCAGGACGGAGAAGAGCAGGAGCGAAGAGAGGCGGTGGGATGTTCGTGTGGGTTATCACCCACGAGGCTGAGAGCAGAGGTGCAGATGTGTCACCGCTGCTGCAGAGCTGGGCACTGCAGGGTAGATGGAAGCCAGCGTGAAGCTTGCAAGCGTCAGCTCCCTTTGTACGAATTATTACATCGTCTTTGTTATGTGATTATATGGTAGGGTATTTCTTAAGCAGAGAAGATTATTCCCAGCACTGTCTAAATTTTGAATGTATAACTTTGAAAGCTTAATCATATTCTTTTCACAATGCCTTATGGTTTATATATATTTGGGGTTTTGTTGCTTTTTTGTATTCACTCATTTCACTGTCAATTTAAGCTTTATATTATTAAAATTGCTCTGGTTCACTCTACTTAAAATTCTCCCGTTACAGTCTTTTTTGGAAAGAAGTCCTAAGTCAATTTCTTTCTCCTATATTTTATTTGTCTCTAATGACTCATTAGATTAGCACCTCCGAAGCTGCCAGCAGGAAATAAGAAGTCTGTGATCAGGAAAAGCCTCATGGAAGCCAGAGGCAGGAGGTTGTGCAGTTTAAGCCGTGCGTTGGGCCTCTGGGCCTGGGAGCGGATCTTTTCTCAGGACATGAGACGGGTGACGTGCTGGTGTTCCTGAGCAGATGTTGTGGTGCACAGGCAACAGTGAGTTAAAGACAGCACCCGCAGCCTCTCCTTGCAAAGCCAGGATCAAAGGCTTTTGCTCTTTTGCCACCCTGCCCAGGGGATGTGTGTTCCTGGCCGGACAGAACAGAGCAAGCTTGACCTCTGAAGGGAAGCAGGTGGGAGAGAGCAGCAGGTGGCAGAGGTGCTGAGATGCTCATTGCCCTCAGCTGTGGCAGGGGCTGCACCAGGGCCCTATAAAAGGCGAGGGAACCCCTCTCTTTTGGGTATGGCTGAGCTGTTGGTAGAGGTGAGTGCAGCTGTGTTGTGTGCTCTGTGTGGCTGAGGGGGCCACTGAGTGGTATGGGGGCAGCCCTACACTGCCTGGGCTGGGGACCAAGTCCCCTTTGCTGGTCCTCAGCCAGGTTCTGCACCCGAGTGACTGGGGATGGTCCAACCCTTTAGTGCACCCTGCCAGCTCCTGCCCTAAGCTTTAATCAATGCTAAAAGGGGAAAAAATAAATTATATATATACATATATAAAGCAACAGGTGCTTTATTGGCAGACAAATACTTCCCTATCAGGAGGCAAAACTGACTTTGCAAAAATATGTAGTTGTATGGGATGTGGCTTCTGGCTTTATGGAAATGTTGTTTTTCAGAGGGTAACACCAGCTGCTACTCTTTTCCCTGGGGTGCCTGGGACAATAACCAGCTCGGGTCTGTGCAAAACATGACAAATGTCAAAAGTCTTTGTTCGTTGCTTCTCTTTCACTTCACAAAGACTGACAAATCTTGCCAGGGAAAAAAGGAAGGAGACAAATCTGTTACAAGTGAAGGCAGCCGGAGCTGCGCTGAATTCAGGGTGCAGAGCCAGAGGTGACCATGGAGCAGTTACGTTCTGGCAGCAAAGGGACAGGGGGGTCTGAAATTCACTGTCCGTGCTGCACATTGCCACAGGAGAGAGCAGCTTCCCCAAAGTATTTGCAAGTGCAGATAACGAACCCTTTTCTTCCTCGCCAGCGAACATGACGCTGACTCATAATCTCAGGGATTACAAAAGCAAAGTTTCCCCTGGCATTAGGAAAAACGATGTGCAAACCATCTCTGTAAAACTGGGGATTCGGTGAGAAGAACGGTCTCTAGGCTGAAATAACAGTAAATTTGTTCTAGTGTTCTGCTAGGGGTGATTTATTGGCTGCTTTTCAAGGCTTAATGTCTTCAGTGAGTGAGTTAAAGATGCAAGGAGCGCTTGCTGTGTAAGTGGAGCCTGGTGAATCACAGCTTCTCTTGCGCGATCGGTGTCCATTGCAGAACAAGCATCAGCCGCGTTATTGAAGTAGTCAAAATACTTAATATTAATGCCCTCTATGCAGCTTCGTACTCGCTTTAGCTGAAAGGCAGCTCCGTTAAATAACAAAATAGCCGACAAGTATTGTGTTGCTGTCCTTTGGCCGCTTATGAATTGTTTACAGCCGCCAAACAAGTTCCCGTTCCGTGACTGACAACCTCGGTTTTCAACACTTTGCCCTCCGGTTCATTAGCATTTAATGAGGCGCTAACAGTGAAGCTTAAGAGTGAGTTTTACTGAGCCACAGTCCCCGAGCTGCCGCAAGCCGTGGCTCGGCTGCCAGCCCGTGGCCCGCATCCCCGTGTCCCGCTCTCTGCGGGGACACCCGGGGGACACGGGGCACGGCGGGGGACGTGTCTGCAGGGGTGCCCGGCGGCCGGTGCAGCCTGGCCCGGCTCGAACGCGGCTCCCGGGGGGTGCTGCTACCCCGGGGAGAAGCTGGAGGCGGTCAATGACACGTTTATTACCGTTGGCAGCTCGTGGCTTTCACAGCTAAGCTGTCTCTTTGGCTCAGAAATTAAGCGTGTATCTCTTGTTGTGACTTCGTAAAATGTAGGTACGCTTTGGAGTGCTGCAGTGCCCGAAAGGCAGTCGCGGATGGCAGCTCCGCTCCCGCCCCGGCAGCAGGAACGGAGCCGAACCGAGCCGAACCGAGCCGAGCCGCACGGAGCGCGGTCCGCGCTGCCCCGGGGCTCCCGGTTAGGATCGTTGTTCCTTTGTCGTGGCAAACAAACAGAGGGAAGCGGTCGGTGCTCACAGGTGTAGTTTTCTTTCCTCCTCCACTCAGTAGTTTTTGGAGTAATTATATAAGAATTGTTAGGATTAAAATCTGGCAGATGTTTTTATTATAACTGTGGTGGCGTTACTATTATTTGTGGAAAATATCAAGTATCCTTTGTGGAAATATTTGCGGTGATGCATTCTCTTCCCATAGTCGTGTGAGGAAAGATTATGGAATGATGTGCTATAGTCCATGCAATAAAGCCTGGCCATCTTGCTGCTCCTACGGAATGCTGTCGCTTGTGTAATATCTAAAGCATAAGACTTGCCATTTCTGGTAGCCTGGTCTATTCTTGACTAATTGGATCCCAAATGGCTTCAATAAGGAGAATTCAAATCTCGACCGAACTTGGGGAATAGGTGCACTTGCTGATAAGCCGTTAAAAACTTTAAAATCTGCTTACTAGCACAGCTCTGACTTTGGCCCATTTGCAAAGCTGTTACCAAACGATGCCCAGTGAAACAAACGTGCTAATTAACCACAGTGGAAATAGGATGGAAGTAATAACCCATTTTTCTACACTTGTGCTATTTATGCCACGGCGACTCCTCTCCTTTGCCGGGAGAAGTGCTGAGGTCGAGTGATTGTCTCGGCTGGATCTTAGTGTTAAGGCGATGGGAAAAGGTGTTTAAGGAGACAAACGGTGGGTGGTGGTGATAAAGCCAAGGTGCAGAGTGATGGGGTTGGAGAGGGGTCCTTGTCCCCCACCCCGGGCCCCGAGTCACCTGTGACAGTGCTGAACGTGTTTGCTGCCGGCGGAGTCGGGGAAGGGGAAAGTTCTTAATTGCTTACCTGGGGCTGAGGCTCATTGCTCATGTTTGCCATCTGCATCTGGCCTATTCCCGTCTCACCCAGGTGTGTTCCTTGGTAGCACAAACTGCATTTCGGTATGGATGGAAAGCGCCCCTGTGTCCAGATGCATCGAGGGGTTTTTCCTAAGGAGGAAGCTGGTTTTGGGAGCCTCTCACTCGAACTTCTCGAAGACAAGGCTGGCAGGATTACCCGCCTACTAATGGAAATGCCTTTTTCTTGCTAATTGAGAAGCTGCTGAGCTGCAGAATGACGGATTTACATGGGAAACTGTCAAGTTAACCGGACAGAAAAAGTGGAAGTTCCCCTTGAGTGCGCAGAGTTAATTTTATTGGGTGTTTCACAGGCTCTGATGAGAACCAAGAGACCTATATGTCTTTGCAGGTGAATAACTCTCTGGCAGAACCTTGATTGCAAGTAGTTTTTACACACCCTAGACCCAAAGCCCTGCCAAGGTTGTATCCTCAGGGAAGCACACGATGCAAAAAGTTTCTGAAAATGCAACATTTCTCTCCTTGGTCTTTAGAAGGAACCAGGAATGGCAAATTCTACTGCCCAGACCTGGGCTCCAGTGACCCCTCTGGGGCTGCCCCACAGAACTGCTGGGCACTTTGCACACAAAGGAAGGGACGATGCAGCTGCCAACAGATCTCACTGAGCCTTTATCTGCACTTGGGCATCAGACTAAAGCCTGTAGAGACATCTAACACTGCTGGGATCTCCTCTACACCTGCAGCTTTCCCCTAGGCCCAAACCCCATAAGCATAGAGCGAGTTTGCTCCTTTTTTTGTTCATTATTCAAGATGTTTTGACTCAACCCTTCAGCTTTGCTTCTGTTGGCATTTAACAACCATCCACCGGGGGTATGGCACGTGTCCCCCTGCACAGCCCCAGCCAGCTCCCTCATGGCTCTTAGTGTCACGAAAGGGTTTATTAGCTAAATTCTAATCCTTCTGCAGTGTCCTTGGTTACTCTGAATAGTAGGGGTCTTTCACACACCTGGGTTTCCTTTGCAAACCTTGGCAGGGCAGGATGTGAGGATTACTTGTATTTCTCTCTTGTGCCCCAGGCCAGACAGAGCCTAAGAAACCACAGATGACTCAGAGTAGTTGAGTTGTTTTGTGTTTTGTGGTGGGTTTTATGGTTTGGTTGGGCGGTTGTTGGTTTTTGGTGTGTGATTTTGGTTTGTTTTCCTGTCGGGAAAGGAGCTGGACGGAGGATGTTCGGCTCCGCACTGCGAGCGAGACAGCGATGCTGTGCTATGGGAGGCGAGACCCGCAGCCCCTCAGCTGCCGTGACATCAGCTGGTGAGCTCATCTGGGCCGCCAGCAGAGAGCAAATGGACACCGTATATAACAGCGCGTGTGACGGGCTGCAGGGCCACCAGGCCACCCGGGTCACAGCGTGTCTGCCTGCGCTCCTTCTGCTCCTCTCTGTGTTGTTTTAGGCGGCTAATTGCTGCAGCAGGCAAACGGGAGTTGTTGTGATGCTGGGCTGTTTCCCTGGGAGGGCAAGGGGCTGTAAGAAACCGTCCCCGGTGTGCGCTGCGGAGCCAAACCGAGCACAAGCTCCTTGGGCTGTGATTTAGTGGGGGGTGTGCGGCTGCAACCGGGGAGAAACGGCATCCAGGCTTCCTGGGATTTAGTGGGTCCTCAGCAACTCGCAAGGGCAAAGAGCCGACAAAGTGCCAAAATGAGCTACGTTTGGGAATGGAGAAGAATGAAGATAATATTAATTGCTCTTTAACAATTATTCTTGACTCATCTCCGAGGAGAAATCCCTCGGGGTATCTGCACTGGAACGTGACACATCTAATGAAACCATTCCGTCCCTGGCATCCTGAAATTCTGCGTTTAGCAGGCGATTGATGAAGAGGCAGGGCCCAGCCTCTCCTGACCGCCACTCTGCTGAAGCAGCACACAACCACAAGTGTCAAACAGGGCTGCATCGCACAAGTCACCCGCGAGCGTGGCCGTCAGAAACGAACGTGCAGAAGATGAAAATACCCTGCTCAAGGTTGGCATTAACAGTCTCCTATTGCTTCTCGTAGCTGCAGCATCCAGTGGAGTCAGGACGCACTCCTCTCTGCTCCTCCGAAGCAGCAGATGAGAAAGCAGGCTGTAAAACTGACTGGTCCGTGGCGTTTCTCTTCTATAATAGTGTTTTTCCTTTCCAGGATCTAATTTAGCTTGGTCGCTGCCCTTTTGCTTTCTGTCCAGCAGGATGTCTGTGGAAGCACGAGGTGTCTGAAAGAAATGGCTGTCGGGAGAAGACATGGGAGGGTGGTCAGGACCTGTGAGCTGTCGCCCTTTCTCTTACAAGGCTTGGTATTTGCTGATCTGGAGGAAGAGCCCCGGGTTCCCAGGGGGTGCGAAGCTGCCGCCCGTGCCCACACCCAACGGAGGGGCCGCAGCCTCTGCAGAGAATCACCTCAAATTATCTCTGTTTGCTTCATGCAGTGCCAGCTGCTTGTTAAATAAATGATTGTATCAGGTTATTATAGTAGCTCCTCTATTCAATTCCTTCTACTGAGAAACTCATTTCCCTGAAATTGCCTTCGCTCAACTCTATAATCGTTACATAGCAAATTGCCTGGGGATGAGGCTGGAACAGGGCAGGGTTTCTGCTCCGCGTGTGCCTCCATGCAGCGGGCGATGCAGCGGGCACATCCACACCAGCTGCCCCAGGACGGGGGGTCTGGCACCGGCTGGCGTTTTGCTGGCAGGAGGATACACAGGGGCTCAGGGACATGGGGAGCAGCTCCCCAAAACCACTTTCCTTCCAGTGCATGAGGCTGCACATCCCTGCCCAAAGGCTGAACCTTACCAGCCTGGTACTGAGGCAGCAGCGCAGGACTCGTGAAGTGGGTGAGTACTCACTTTACTGGATGATCGCTTCAACAATAGAGGGTATGACATAAACCATTACAATGAATCATATGGTGACAACATGTCAAATTTGGAGTAACACTTCTAACTCCATGGAAATGTCCAAATAGGAGTGGATATTTGTATGAAATATGGAAAGCCGTGCAGCTCCATTAAACAGGGTAAATACGTGCATGGTGTAGACCATCTTGCTTTGTGTCAGTGCATCCCGCTGCCTGGGGTTAAAGAGTCTTAGGGAGCAGTTTCCCGCTCTGAGTTTGGGGTATTGGCCTCTGTTGCAGACAAGGTGCGGGTGAGAGGGGGAGTGGTCCAGGTCTGCTCTGGCCGGTCTCATTTCTTAAGGTGACGTGAGTTTGATGTCTTGTGAGACTGAGATTCCCCTCCAGCGTGACCGCCATGGCAGGTCTGGGGGCCCCTATCCCACCCTTCTCCCGGAGATCGCTGCATCCTGCTGGATTTGTTGTTGCTGTTTGGTTAGTGGTTTTTGGGGATTGTTTTTTGTTGTTTGGCCTTTTTTGTTTCCCCACAGCATCACTACTGGGAAAACACAATCAGCCCCTGCAGGGCTCATTACACATTGAGACTGAGCAGACTGCTTCCAGGATCAGCCAGGGTTCAGGCTTTCCTGCTTTTGCCCATTTCTCTCATTACAGGCTTGCAGTGGCTGCCTTATCTCACGGAGAAGCACTTTTATTAGACGGGAGACTAGAGAGAGAAAGAGAAGAAATGAGGTAAGGAAGGAACTAATCCAACAAAATGCTGTCCTGAGGTGGTGGCCACGTTGCCTCATTCCATCTTGCAACAGAGCCCTGCAGAGCTCCAGACCAAATGAATCCTGCCTTGATGTTTACTGGCTGATTTTTCTCGGGTCTTCTCTTCCTGAGCTCCTCTGGGTAAGTACAGAAATTTTTCAGGTTTCTGCATCGCCCCACCCGTCTGTGACTTCACACTTTGGTGCTTCATGTGTAAGAACTGAAACACTGGACCCCCCTCGGAGCACAGAACAGGAGCTCACATGTTGTTTTTCCACTTGGCCCCTGGTGAGCATCAGGCACCTCAGCCTGGATGTGTTCTGAGGCTGCGAATCCAGCAAACATTGCTGGGAGCTCCCCGCTCTAATTAAAACTGCAATGCAATCCTGTTCCTAGCGGGGCTGTGACAGTGGGAATGGGGGGGCCCAGGGATGCAGGAAGGGCTCTAAAACGCCTCCCTGAGACCAGAGGCAGCACCTGTATCAACAAGAGATGCTTTAAATCCTGAGGAGCAAAGCTGACTTTTCTTTTTCCCTAGCCCTTTTTTAGAGGCTTTGGGTCTGTCCGGCTGAGTCTCCAAGGAGGAGTTCAGCTGTTGTACGGGAAAGGGTGGAGGAAACCGAGCACAGGCTAACCCAGGCCGTTAAAATAAGCGATATTGAGCTTTTAAAGCTGCTTTGAGAACTTCACGCGCTGGGCATGCGGGATAAAATTCACCCAAGGGTGAACGCTCACAGGGAGGAGAGCAGTTCTGCATTCATTTGTCCAGCACAAAAGGGTGCAGTGTTTGCGCCCACAAAACCAAGAGGCAGCAGCTACAATGCGTTGTGGATTCATAGACCAGCTTGGAAACGCCCAGCAGCCTCTGTGAGCTGAGTTCATAGGACGATGTATCAGGGTCAGGTGTTCAATATGCAATTTGGTGCTAATAAATGACCCTTTCTTGCTAACGTCAGCAGAACGGACTAGAATAACTGAAGCTCGTTATTGCACAAGTTCAGAGGACGTTGTTTGACAAGCTGCAGGGCAGACCCTCCCTTGCCGTGCAGAACCATGACCTTGTCAGCTTTGTTACAGCAACCTGAGCCAACCTCGGGCTTGCTGCTCCGCAGCCTGTTTACTGCTCCCAGAAGGGAAGGGAAAACCGTTTCAATGGGAACAAGGCAGAAAAACGACAAAGGAGACGTCTTATCCTTCATAACATCTCTGCCCCTTGTCAGGTATTCACGCATTTCAGCGGTCAGCAATGTCTGTAATCACTACTGCGTCTTTCATTTTTCTAAAGAAGCACAGAAAAATGATGAGACGTTCTCCTTCCTACCTTTTACAACCGTGTGTCAATGTTTAATTTTGAAAGCTCTCTCATTTCAGTCGCTATTTTCTTATTGCAGGCAAGCAGAATTGATAGAAATATTGATCTTTTAATGAGTTTTAAAAGAAAACAGAAGGAGCGTGACTCAGAGTAGCGAGGTGTTACAGACTGACTGATGTGTCCTGGTTTTTAACCGCTACTGCTGTATCTTTGGAATTTGCTGTATTTTATCACCGATACCTGCTCATTGTGGTTTGCTGCTTGCAGGGAGGTGTTCGCGTGTTGCTGGCAGTGGTCACATCCTGCATCTGCATTTGCCGTGTGTGAGGTCGGCGTTCCAGCAGCCCCGGGGCGCGGGATGCTGGAGTGGGGATGTCCTGAGCGGCTCCTGCAGCCACCCTGGGCTGGTGATGCAGCACCGGGAGATGCTGGGTGAGTCCTCCCCTCCAAACACAGGACAGGAGTCAGCAAAGGGTTCCCGGGCTGGTTTCTGCAGCCTGGGATGTAGCCTCACGTTTCCCACCGGTGCTCCTCAGTCCTCCAGCACCATCTACAGTCCTGCGGAGACCGAGACGCTCCAGTGGCACCGGGAGCGGGTCCGCTGCTGAGCCAAGGTTGGGGTTCGGGGATACCTGCAGCCTTGCTCACCTCCTCAGCTCTCCGGCCTCATCGCTGAATGAGAGAAGTGGTCTGGAGGAAAGAAAATCCACCCCCCACCTACAGCCACGTGTGCTGCACAAATGCCAATGCCAGCACCCAATTTCAACTCATTCCTTCACTGTCACTGTCACACCGGAACCTCTGGGACAACCTCTTGTATGGTACGGATTCCCTTTCTTCTCTTTTTTTATTTAACCAGATCTACTAGAAACAAGGCAAGGAGACTTCACAGAGCAACGCTGTGCTCTTTCCATGGAGTAAGCAGAGAATGGTCCAGGACTAATCCATACAGTGTTACTATCCCCCTGAGAGAATCCCCAGACAACACTAAAAAACACATTCAGTATAAATAGTTTATTAAAGAAAATAGCAAATTACATTTCTGTGAACAATCCGTAGAGGAGAAGTGGCGGTTTTCAAAATAGGTGTCGTTTTGGATTGCTGTGTGTAAAGAGAGAGGGGGTCCCAGGAGATTCGAGCGGTACGGGAACACGCTCAGCCTGCAGACCCGCCACCGAAGGGGGAGGAAAGGCTGGAGGTTTAAGTGGCAGTCAGATTTCACTTCAATATCCCAAAGGGCCACTTTGTCTGCATTTGCCCCTTCCCCGTGCCAGTTAAAGCCACAAAGAAGGGTCAGCCTATTTGTCCGACAACCACGGAGATAGGAAAGATAGGAAGCAGTTCCCCAGTGCCAGGCTTTTTTACACCAGTACAAATAAGAAGAGTCAAATTCAAAAAATACTTGAAAGACTCGGTTTGCTCTTGCTTTATCAGAATATACAACACGTAGGAGCAAACACAGTTACTTAATTTTGGCCAGTGCCGCTGCTCTCCTTTCCGTGTTCTGGAACAAGGCTCGGATCAGACTCTTCACTTCAGCTGCAGAGAATTCAGCTGCAAGAGGCCCCTTCCCATCCGCCCACCTGCAGGGGGAAGAAAGCTTCATTTAACCAAACTGCACCGAAGCGTCACGTTAGAACATTAGAACAAGCCTTCCAAGAACTTGGTACAGTAGTAAGTTCGAAAGCAAACCAAACCCAGTGAGCAGCCTACCGGTGTACGCAACTTGAGTCTAGAGCTGCCTGCCTGGGTATACAAAATAACAGGCTGTGAGATTATTTTCGTGCTTCTGACAATTCATGCCAACTGAAGTAACAGAAGTAATTATACAAATCCTCACGTTTAATTCAGATGACTCTCCCTTGCAAGTTAAAAGCAGAGGCCGATCATAAGGAGCGCTCGCCGCAGCAGGCACAATGCCAGGCCGCTTACTGTGAAACACATCTGAACTTCGAGGAGCCAAGGGAGATGCACAATCGCCCTGTGCTTGGCTCTCCCACAGCACTTGTTGCTTTACCATTGTCTTTTCCTCTGCAGGAGGCAGCTGAATGTGTATGAGCGACCTTGGAATGGACTAAACACAGAGGCAGGAACAGCCCCAGGAGCATTACCTGATCCTCACTAGCGGCAATGGCCCCGGGCACGGTGCCCTGCTGCTGAACCCCTCACAGCTCCCTGCCACTGGGGCGAAGCACTAACTGAGAAGGAAGAAAGGAAGACACCTACTGATCTACTATTTCTTGGAGGTTGGCTTGCAAGATGATCATCAGCTCTTTGAACGTCATCCACTTCTTCACGTAGACCGGAACTTCCTCTTGGTATTTCTTATTTTTGTCCTCTTCAGGTAGCGGGGTGAAAACTCGGGGTCCCTCCTCCACCATGATCCTGCAGAGGGAGTACAACCGATCTGCGTCTTCCGCAGAGATATCCTAGAATTGAACGAATTTAGCAGTTAAGATATGACAATGGTTGTGCTTCTGAACAGCGCATCTTAGTGGAATAGCAAGCATTTCACTGTGAAGCAGAGGTGTCATGGTGATGGTCTGGACAGTTTACAAGGGGATTGCTCAGGCATTGCCAGCCCAATGACACAAGCCAAGATTTCTGGCAGGCACAGCATGAGCAAGCGTCCCATAAACTGGCTGGAACAGGAAAAGAGGGCTGGTTGGCTAAACGCGCAGTGGGAAGGCTCTTTGGGTGTAGCCTACAACAGATGCAGTAATGTATTTCTATAACTCGCTGTGAAAACATATTTTCATTAAGAAACGTAACAGGATAGTTGTACTTGAACCAATGTAACCTGACAATCGCTTAAACACAATAGCGGGAGTCAAAGGGACACTGAAACAGGTAAGAATTTCAGTCTGCAACGCCACAGGTATTTTGGCATCTGGTGCATAGATAGGATGGAGAGGTTCAGTAGAGATGCACAGACTGAAAATGTATTGGAGTAGATGGGGTCTGAGACCACAGTTAACCCCTGTGCTCTGAACAGAGAAAGAGATCGACACACAGAAGCGTTTGTAGTGGGAGAGTCCACGCCGAATTCCAAATTAAGACGAAAACATGGCCACTTCCCTGACTCTGCCCTTGACTACAGAGTCATGGTATCGCTGCAGGAGTATACATGGTCTCAGCCGGATGTTACCGGTATTTTAAACATTTCTCAGAGACAGGACCATGCTTACAATTTATGGGAAAGGTACCTGTTGCCCTGAAACCTGATTTTGGAAAGAACTTGTAGAGGCTGCAGCTGCTGCTCACAGCAGCTGTACCCGGCACGTCCCTCTCGTGCAGTTACCTCCAGGGCAGCAATCCTAGCGATGATCTCCGTGAGAGCCGTGTTCAGCAGAGTCCCCATAGCCTTGCAGTAAACAGTCACGGGAAGGACGTCTTGCCAGACCTTTCCCAGTCGCTTCAGCTGATGCAGTACCTGGAAGATAACAGCTCTGTGTTACCTACATGGTACCAAGAAAGAAACAATCAGGCTGGAAAACGGTTGTTTTGACGAGTTCTACTCTGCTGAGATGCTGCACCGTTCTCAGGACTGAGCTTACATCCCGTACCTACCCAGGGACAGCATGCACAGACAACAGGATATCTGGCTCCGCCTGCTGTGCTTACCTGCCTTATTGCTTTGTTTGCTGCAGAATAATTTTCCTCATCATCCATATTAGAAAAATTCCTGGCACTTGACAGCCTCTCCAGGATTTCTCCTTTCTGTACTCGCATCTGGGCCAGAAAACACGCTGTCCCTTTAGGAGCAAAAACAAGCAGAGAGAAGCAATTAAGTAATTATTAAATTTGCTCTGCCATTTCAGAGACTGTAAGTGCTGAATAATGAACCTGCTCTAAATTAGTCTCTGAACAGTCTCAAAGAGCGAATTTAACCAGGCCTGGGCACATACTTGGTAAGCTCTTGTGCAGCTTGTGTTGCTACAGTGCTTTTGAAAAGCAGCTGAGTAGCAGCATTAGCTATGGATGACAGGCTCCTGTTAGGCTCTTCAATTCGAAGAGAAGGTTGTTTCCACAGAATAAGCTAAAAACTGAACAGCAGATCTCAAAATATGGGTGCCAAAACACCTCACCAGATAATGATCTGTTCTTGGAACCACATGCTGGACAAGAAGAGTTGGGTTTCAAAGAATCAGGCCCTAAACAACCACCTTGTGTAGAGTCATAACGCTCTGTCAGGCTTCCCAACCTAGAAAATGTCCTTGCTGCTCATCCAAAACTCTTAAACAACAATTGACTGCTGGGGTCAGTAGCCACACGTTAAATCATTCAGCAGCAAATACCAGGATTAATTACTGTGTCATCCATCAATATATTTCAACACTGAAAGGTAAAATTACCAAGTCTCCTGAAGCCAGGTACCAGATCTACGAAGGTGGCTGCTCCATCGCACAGGATGTCAGTCAGGCGGTATCGGAACTGGTGCCCCAGGGTGAGCAAGTGGTGCGCGATGTACATGCAGTTGTTGTGGTGAATGGCTGCCAGCTGGGGTAGCTTCTGAAGGTTCTCTCTGTCCCAGGAAGGAGGAAGAGAGAAGAGATGTATTTATTTAGACCTGGCTCAGTTAAGAAAATAGTCACGCCTACCCTAGAGAAACTTAGAGTGGAGAAGTCTCTCTCAGTAACACCCCAGTGTTCTCTGACAGGTTTGTATACTTTTAATCTTCATTGCTGCTCTATTTTACAGGAAAAACATCAGGAAAAATCTCAGCATCACACCTGGGGTCAAAGTTAAGTGGCTGGATTCAAATACAACCATTGTGAATGGCAACTATCTCCTTGGTCAGGAGTCTGCCAACTCAGAAACTTTTCAGCACCTATTTTGCAGCACGTATGACTTAATAATATACTAAGAGTACTATTTTTTGGCCACTAGAGGAAGCCCTTAGTAATCTCTGGCTGCGGTGGACAAACTGGGGACAAGCAGGGCTGTTCCAATAGCATGGGTAACACACACGCACTTACTTGTGGTAAGTTGGCACTACATCACAGAACAGCTGGAATATGTTCCGCACAGAGTAGAAGAGCTGTATACAGCTACAAGGAAAAGAGCTTCACGTTAGTTTGGCAGTGGAATTAAGGTCTTGTTCACAAGTGACCCTTAACCTCTCCAAAGGTTAATGAGATAGTTTTGGTTCTTCTAAACAAATGACAGCTAACGTATGATAAAACACTGAACGCTGCAGTAGTGTTTTTCCCAACTAAATCACCGAAGCCATGAGCTACATGTGTACACTACTGCGTTTTCACTGCTCTGATAGCTAAAACACAAGGAAGTGTACCTGAACCTTCCCTGAAAACAGAAACCCAAAAGCTGCTGAACCTGAGCGTTGCAGGGAGCAGAGTCTGCAGCTGTTCCTGCTGCTCCAACCCCGGGACCCGCCTGCCAAAACAGACTCACTGTAATGATCCATTCTCATTTTTAAGTATCTTCTGTTCTTTTAAAGTTGTTTTAATCTATTAACAGATGCTTGGTGTTGTCGAAGGCACCCAAGAGTTACCCGCTGATAACTCCTACCACTGATCCGTGCTGGCTGTGGCCTCCAGCAGCGTCTGATACGCCAGCTTCATCAGCTCCTCCACCGATGAACTGATGCGGCAGGTGGGTAGAGAAAACATGTACTGGCTCAGTTTAGTGTCGTTCTCCAAATTCACCACGTTGTTATGAGGAAGTTTATTAGTTTTTTGCATTTTTAAGTGATCTCCTGACCCGGGATCAGGAAGCCTTGGTAGGGCTACACTGGAATCGGGTGTGATCTAAGGGAAAAGAGAGGTATAATATAATTTAGAGCCCACAGAAAGGAGACTGTGCAGGACTACAAAATGCTGAATGACAGAGACTTAAGATAAATGCAAGGCTGGAAGTCTCCTGCCTTATGAATAACACTGCAGACCATGAAACAATTTATACAGCATTGCATGCCTTGAAGCAACTCAAAAGTAACCCTTTAAATGTTCTTAGGCTTATGACACTAGCCAGAAAAGCCTATGCAAGCACAATTCAGTCATTCTAAATAACATCTTCTTAGTGAAATAAACCACTTGAGCACCATTAAACAAGGCTTTGAAGCTGTTGTTGGCCAAGATGCTCAAATAATCAAGAGTACTCAGTGCTCCACAAAACAAAGGACTTGACTGCTCTAGAAAAGCCTTCTTTACCAGCTAAGCTATTTTCCCCACACAGAAAACCAAGAGTCACCTTTACAGTATTGTGTATTTCTGAGGTCATCAGGTTTCTGGCTGCCACAATCACATCCTGGCACTTCTTGTTAGCAAAGTGGGAATTGACATTACGTGCGTATTTCAGTAAATCCGTCGTGTCTCCTTTCAAAATCTGCATGTTCTTCAAGGCTTTTTCAAATTCCTCTGCGGATTTAATCACCTGAGAAGAGCAAGCACAGATTCCACATTAGCACAGTTCCCAAAAATCAAAGAACATAATTAATCGGTCTATAGGAAGCCAGCTGGGCAAGCAGCAATCATCATCTTCGGCTCACACGCGTGCCTTACATCGCACACCCTGAAAGTCTCCAGGTCTCAGCCAGATCAAGTTCCACAGATCAGAGACCTCGTACACTCCATGTGACAAGAAAAATAAGCCACAGCTTAACTGAGAGAAATACACAATTCTAGATCATGCAAAGCAGCTTTCTGCTGAAGCTGCCCATCTGGCATTTCTGCTGCGTAGATCGGAAAGATTGGGAAACCTACCTCTATATACTGCTCCAGTTTGCTGCTGTTGGTTGGGATTGAATTCACCAGGCAGTTCTGAATTAGGCAGTCTGATAAATCTTCCCATATCACATCACCCAGTAGTTCTGGGAGTACAACCCTGCAATCCTTTGTATCTTCCGCAGGCTGCTCGAGAGGCACATCTGAATTCAGGAGAACAGAAACAGGTTTTAATTCGCTTCCTTCCTGGACGAGACCCTTCGGCAGTTCATTCAGCGCTTCCTGTCTGAGCATCGTCCGTCAGCTGTTCCCCAATCTTATCACAGAGGGACTCTTCTTAGGCAGGCCGTGTGCCAGGCCCGTGCCATCGCCCACCCCATCAAAAGACAACTGAATTTGTGTAAACTGAGCCCAGCTGCACAAACACCAGGTACTGATCTCAGCCCAAAAGGGAAAAACTACCTACTCAGCAAATATTTGTGAAGAACTTCAAAAATAAGCTTGATCTTGTCAAAAACCTCTATAGGAGAGGAATAATCCAAGTGAGGCTCCTTGGACTTTAAACGCAGGATGAACGCATCTGACTGTTCCTCTGTGAATGGCTGAAGAGATGGGTATGAAATCAGTGGCTTGAGGATGTATTTCAGCAACAACTGACCTGAGAAACAAGCAAACAAACAAGATGTTTTCCAAGAGCAGGAGACAGGCAGTTCGCTCCAGCGAGGCCCAACCGTGACCGTTTTGGAGGTGGAGATTCCTCTCGTGAAGCGGAAGAAACGCTCTTGAATAGCTGTAACATGGACCAGCTAATGAGGTAATGCTGGGTTTGGCTTCACTAAAGACCATTTTACTCATGTATCTGTAAAGCTATAAATTGAGAACTGTTAAGAAAAGTCAGCTCAGCCTGGCCCTGCTCTCGCTGCTGACACGAACTGTGTCTGTGCGCCTCTGTCTGCACCTCTATGCCTCGTTCCTCCTCACCGCACAGTATACCAGGGTAAACTGACAGGCACGGATAAGTCATTCTGGATAAATAATAGGATAAATAATGTCCTATAAGAAGAACCAGAGCATTCACCTCACATTCACTGGAAACACAAGCCAAGGACAAAGAAGTCTTCCCGTGTACTGCTGAAGTGAACTGGATCTCGATATCCATCCTAAACCAAGTCTGAACTTGTGCTATAGGTACTACAGCTATACATTTCTTTGGATCCACCTTACCAAAACTTTTAAATTTGGCGTGCAGTTCTCCTAGGACAGCAAACGCCTGCAGCACAGAAGCAACCGGGGGGCCTGCAGTCTCCTCCTCTTTTGATGGCACAGTGTGCAAGTGCAGTTCTGAATGCATCGCTGACTCCAGGCTGCTGCTTTCTAGAAAAAAAGAATCATCTCTCTGAATGGGGTCTGAGAGATACAGCAGATCTGAGAAGCTACTGCAAAGAACACCGGCACTCATCACTCCCACTCATTAGGTTATGCAAACAGCAGAAAGAGCTCCTTACACCAATCTTAGTTCAACCATGTTGATACATTTCCTATCTTGTAGGAGCTTTAAACCAGCCACTTCAAACAGTGAAGCAAAACCAGTGAAACGAATGGGAATTGTGAGTACCTTTCAAAGGAGGAAGCTTCCATACAACCAATTTCTGCCATTCTTCTCCTAAATGATAGAGCATGTTCTCCGTCTGCACTGTGAGCTCCGTGCGCAGTGCCTTCAGGATCTTCAGCTCAAAGCCCCTGCGGGATTCCAGCATTTTCAGGTTGCTTCTTGTCTGGTGGTAAAATCAAACACAAAACGTTGGGTAACTGTTGTCCCTGCTAAGGAAAAGCACCTGGTGAAATGTATTGAAAGTATGCATGAACATTATTCCATATGCTTAAGAAGTCATTATTACCTTTTCCAGTTGATGAGCTGCTACAACGTACTTCTTTTCCAGCAAAGCAGTATTGTACTCTTCCATAGCTGTATCAAACTGCAACAATCAAACAGATTCATATGTCACGGTATATCTGCAATCAGACTGCAATTTCTTGAACACCACAGCTAGAGCCGGTGGAGCTGCAGACAGTTATTCGCAGCAGAAGTCCAGAATAACGCCACAGACTAAGAAGCAGAGAGGATGACTACTGCTTCAAGATTTTAAGCTGCTCCTCCACCTCACCTCCTGTAGCTTTTTCAGAACGCTCAGCACCAGCGTGTCTCGCTCCAACTGCTGCTTCAGTTCAGCAAATTCGGCAACAGCGACATTTGGGTCTCGCTGAACCTAAAATAACAAACTTTTCAGTTCCTGCACAGCAAGCAAATGTCAACAGACACTTTCCTTTCTAAAAGTGGTAACAATATGAAATTTAAAGTATTTCTGTTACTAGAATAACCAGGTGAGGAGAAAGAAGGCTCCACCCATTTTATTCCTTGTTAGGAAGATTCTTATAAGCATTGAAAACACTTATAAACTGATTTATCTTTAAATGCATTACAGGTTTTTTAAAGGCACTGTAAGGATATTCAGTCTCAAAAGGACTTCCGTGTTCCTTTGACACAGCCATCTAAAATGCAAGAACGCTTGAGCTGAGCCGAAAGTTAATTCACAATTAACACTGTTACGAGTCCCCAGATGCTGGAAAAAGGATCAAAGGCAGCACAACCAGAGTGGACCTGCTGTCTGGCCCGCGGGAGCTGCTTGCATCTCCTTACAGGCTCCACTGAATGTGCACAGGTACGATTCGGGTTCCCTTTCTGCCTGCAGTCAGGGTGGCCCCAGCACTGCCACACCTTTCTGCAATTTACGAGGCTGATCCTTCTTTCGGAAGGAGACGTGAGACACACTTTTCCAGCTGTACAACACAGCAAACCAGGGCCAGCCCCTTAATGGCAGCTCTGTTCTCACAGCCCCGATGTGACACACGCCTCTGCAGCATGTGTCACCTAAAGGCATTTTTTAGGGGTGAAATCATCCAGGGTTCGTAGTAAGGAATCCTCCTCCCTCGGTCCCCCCAAAACACACCAAGACGGTGTGGAGGGCTAAAGGTTTGGGGTGACGCCAAAAGCACGCTGAGCGGCCGCGGGAGGCCCCGCTGTCACCTCGTTCTCGATGCCCGCTCTCAGCAGGTCGATGCTGCTGGCCAGCCCGTCCACCTGCGCCAGCAGCTCCTGGGCGCTCTGCATGCTGGGCAGGAACTCGCTGTACTTCTGGTTGATCACAGTGCACACTTCTCCCTGCGGCAGAGAGGCAGCGCTGGCACCCGCCGAAAGGGGCCCTTTCGGGGCAGCCGGGGCTGAACCAGCTGCCGGGGACCCCCAGCGCAGAGCGGCCGGAGCTCAGCGCCCGGGCCGGGGACACCCCGTGCCGTCCCCGGGCTCTCCCCAAGCCCCCCTTGCCTCCCCAGCCCCCCGTCCCGGCCCTGCCTTCAGCTCCTCCACGCGGCGGGAGAGCCGCCCGATGCGGGTGCCCAGGTCCTCCTTGTCCAGGCGGCCCGAGCTGGCCAGCACGGCCGCCACCAGCGAGCCCGCCGGCGCCGCCATGGCCGCGCTCCGCCCGCCGCCGCCGCGCGGCACCACGGGACGGCGCCCAAGCGGCTACGGCGGCCGGAGCGGGACAGGATGGTGCGGGGCGTCGGCAACGCCCGCGGGGGGACACGTGGCTGAGCCGATCTGTGTGTGCGGGGACAAGGGGATGCGGGGAAAACTCCGTTGGTGGGGGGACATGGCTGCTGGGGGACACATGATTGCTTGGGCTCTGTAGCTACAGGAGGACCTGTGGCTGCATGGGTACACGTGGCTGCGGGGGGTCCCCAGCTGCTGGGGGCTTACTGGGTGTCTGAAACTGCTGGGGTTCCGTGGCTGCTGGGACACCCGCTGTCTCAGGCTTAGCTGTGCCCCTTGCCTTTCCACGGGCATCGCGGCTGGGTCTGGGGCGCTTCAGACACCCCCAGCCGCTGCGGGAGGGAGGGAGGAGGCTCCAGCCCCCAGCATCCGGCACCTGACGAAGATCTCGGGGCGGGTGGCGCGGAGTGGCGACAAACACTGCACGTCCTCTTCTGAGCGGGGACAGAGGCGCCACCGCCGTGTGCCATGCGGAGGGGAAGGGCCCTGGGCACCTGGGCATTGCTGGCCAGCCTGGCCCTGGCCAGCTGGGGCGTCCGAGGTAAGTCCGTGGGCGTCAGTCGCTGCCCACAGGGCACTTGCTGTGGTCCCTTGTCACCCGTATTGCTGACCCGCGGGTGTCTCTGAGGCAGTGGGAGGGTGGCTGGAAGCAAGACCCCCACAGCTCGCTGGGGTTGTCCATTGCGGTGTCTTGATGTGAGATTTGTAAATGGTGATAGGGAACACGGAGTGAATCGGTGCAGCGGTTCCTGAGGATGCGATGGCTCTAGGAGGGCGCTGCATGCCCTGGACCGGTGCTGTGACGGTCTGGAGCTGTGTGCATTGCCCCATGGTTTGCTGTGGTGGCTCAAACCCGCCTTGCCACGACAGAGAATGCAAAGTTGGACTTGGCAGCCCTGTGCTGTTAGACCGAAGTAGCCGTGGGCTTTGTGTCTGGCACAAATGTGCAGGCAGGCGAGGCTGTACTCTGCTCCACCGTGCTCAGCAAATACAACAGAGCATTTACTCTCCTTTTGCAGACTCTGAAGGTGATGCCTTTGGGCCAAAGAAGCCATTCCGTGCAGTGTTTTGCATGCTTTTCTCTAAAAATATTGTTTACTCATAGGTAAAAATCCAAATGGGTTTTGCCTCCCTATTTGGGCTCGGCTCCTGTTCGTGCTGGTGGAAACATTTCACCTGCTGTTGAAATGGTTTCTTACTGCAGCTGAGCTTCAATACCAATGCGATCTGTGTGGGGTGTGGGTCAAGCGTGTGCAATCTGAACAGAGTCCAGGTAGATGCCTGAGTCCAGTTGGTTTTAACTCTAACAGATTTAGATCTAAACTACCAAGACCTGTGTTAGCATAACCACCAGTTGAACACCCGACTACTTTTCTGCTGAGCAGTCTGCTTTTTGAAGAGTTTTTTGTTTGTGATGTGCTTTGCACCGCTCATGGGACGGTCTAATGTGATGCTCTCTACCACAGCCATCTCCGTGAATGAGATCTCTGAGCTCTGCACCGCTGCGAGCGCTGAGAACTCAGCTCTGAGGCTCTCTGCTCTCCTTTTCTTTACAGGACAGAAAGTAACCCTGAAAGAAGCCAGCGGGAAGGTGTTCCTGCAATGTACAAGCAGTGGAGATGAAGTCATATGGCGGAAAGATGGGAATGAGATAGGAAACACAGCACAGCTGGACTTGGGTGCAGTTTACGATGATCCCAGAGGAATCTATACGTGTGAAATAGTAAACGGAAAGAGAAGCCCCCCGCTTCAGGTGTACTATCGAAGTAAGTGTTGCAAACCTGGTTTCTAGAGCCGCAACTGCTTGCAGTTTTCACGCAAGCACATTTTTGAGGGCATTACTGATTTTCCAGAGCTTGAGGGCAGTTCCACCAGTTCATGTAAGTCCTGACGGCTCCTGTGCTGGGTTGCTCTTGGGAACAGCCAAGCTTCACGTTCCCCTGCATGCGGTGTCCCTGGGAGTGTTTTACAGCCCCGTTTACTGCCATAACCTGGCAGTCACGCTGCCTTGTTGCAAACCGCTCGCTGGCCCTGCCGTGCCTTGCCCTGAGTGCTGGGGACACGTGGCAGCTCGTGCTACCGCTCTCGAGTCATGGAGCAAGCCAGACTGTATCGCTGGTCTCTCTCACCCTGGGACTGGAACCCGCCTGAGCTGGATGGGCGCTTGGGCTCAGCCTGACCCTGGCGACAGGGGCAGGGTGCTGGTCACAGCCCTGCTTTCAGTGTTTGTGTCCTTTTGGGCTTCCAGTGTGCCAGAACTGCATCGAAATGGACGCTCCCACCATCTCGGGGATCGTGGTTGCGGATGTCATCGCCACCGTCTTCCTGGCGGTCGCCGTGTATTGTGTCACTGGCCACAACAAGGGACGCATGTCTCGAGGTGAGGGGCCAGCCCCACTGGCTGCCTGCGGGGGGCATGGGGAGTGCCTGGGCATCTTTAGGAGCTGTATGGTACCTCAGGACTTCCCATGGCAGCCCACAGAGGCGCTGCAGGCAGCGTGCCTAGGGTAGGGATCCATGTGAGCACTCCCTGTATCCTTCCTGGCCCTGGCTCAGCTTCCCAGGAGAAGCTACTGGATGACAGCAGCCGGTGGCACAGTGACATCTGAGGCCTTGCAGGGGCTTTCCACTCAGCCTCCCAGAGTCAGCAGAAGCTCAGGGCTGAAACCAGACAGCTGTGTGCATATGTTGGCGAATGTTCACCGCACTGCCCACCATCGTTAACCGCTTTATTTCTCCGTTTAGCTTCTGACAGGCAGAACCTGATCGCCAATGAGCAGGTCTACCAGGTGAGTGTGAGCTGCGTCTTACTCTCAGGGGTAAAGCTCTGTGTCCGGGACATGGCAAAGGGAGGGCTGGGTTCACATCCCCTATACCCTCCCTCCCAGGGCTGGACAGACCCGGCTGTATCTCATCTTGCCTGTTGTTTCTCTCCTAGCCCCTTGGCGAGCGGGACGATGGACAGTACAGCCGGCTGGCACCTGCCAAGGCCCGCAAGTGAAGTGGGAAGATGCTGTGGCCTGTGATTCCTTCACACCGGGAGCGATACCACGGCAAAGCCAGCGCCCAGCAGCACTGGTACCCTGCCATGGCGCTGCCTTTATAAGCTCGCTGCTGTCAGAACACAGCACAGGTTTTTGCGCAGAGAGCCCTCCCGCTCCTTGCCAGCACGGGCTGCTTGTAGCACTCCGCTCTTTCCGTGACCTCTTGTGCTTCTGTATTCCTCTCATTAAAGATGAGCCTGTCCCACAGCCTCCCGGCTCCATCATTTGTGTTGAGGCCTGGGGAAGGTGAGTGCTGGATGCCAGGGGGTTGCCTGGGTGCTTAGGGGAGTGAAGCGTGAGCAAAGCAGCAAGAAGAGCTCACGGGGCTGGGGCCATAGGGGAAACGGACAGAGCAGAGGAGCCGAAAACCGCAGCAGAGTCTGCAGCAGAGCTGGCTGGGCAGCGAGGGCCAGAGGCGGTTCACACTGCGTCTCTGTTGCTCTGGGGAGGCTCTCCCGCCCTCCCCTGCCTCTGCAGCCCACTGGAGACCAGCTCACCTCAGTGTCCAGGCCAGGGGGCTTTTGGCAACCCTTCTTTCGGGCTCAGTAGCCATCCCGGCATGCTGAGTACAGGATGCAGGTGAGCAAACTTCCAGCACCTCTCACAGCTCAACCACCCGAGTCGTACTGAGTGTCCCCACACCAACCCAGCTCCTCCTGCTAAGGTCCCTGCTCCCCAGCTCTGAGCAGGAACAGCCGATGTGGTCTGACTGTCCGAAATGGCAAGCAGCTGACAGACGGGATCCGGCAGCAGTCGGAAACCTCAGAAACCAGGTCACCCTCCGTGTGCCAGTTGCACACACCTGTAGGTTGTGTTTTCCTGCTTTTCTAGAGGTCTGGGTGATAGGCTTTAGACAGTACCAGGCTGGGAATTGCCTTGTGACTCAGTGGTATAAAGTAAGCACTAAAAGAGTTAACACTCAGTAAAAACCGGGCACAAATCTGTGGCACGTCTGACACGGCAAACAGCGCGTAGGCTGGGCAAAGCCGTGGGTGTCCCCACGTCCTTACAGGAATCGGTGTGTGATCAGCCTCGTGCACAGCAAACAAGAAAAGGAGTCGTTTTCCTGTGGTGTTGGCTCTTTACGTGACCACATCGTGCTCTTCACAGAAGCACAATAACATCTTGGTGATTTTTTTCTGCTCTAATGTGCTCCAGTGAAGACGAACAGTGATGTGACCATTGCAGGTAGGATATGTCGATACTCACCTTTGGTCTGCAAAGCTATTTCAGTAGGACCTTATAAAAAAAGTGCCCATAGTGCTTTCAGATCTGAAAGCGGTGAGCAAAGGTGGCTAAACACACCCCAAGAGCAGGAGAAGCCCAGGCTGAGTGGGTGGGTGTGCTCTGCACAAATCAAAGACGCAGCATATACATCTGTATTTGTGAGAGGCTCCTCAGTGCCCCGCTCTCGGAACGACAGAAATATTTCAGTCGTGCTGCAGAGAGATGTTGTCGCTGCGTGGGTGCTGATCCCACTGAGATAAGGAGAGCACCGGGGTGGTGCTGGCTGGGGCAAACATGCAGCCCCATAAGTGGCAGCAGAAGCACCGGGGTGTAGCTTGGAGCAAAACGTAGACCTTGCACACCCAGAGTGGTCCAAGTTATCGTGTCCCATTTGTGGCCGTGGTCCACACGGCTGGGCTGAGCACGCGTCCCTGCAGCCGCGCTGTTCTGCAGAAGCTGAGTGTGGCCCGGAGTTGTTCTAGAGCTGGGGGCGTTAGCGCTCTTTGACTCTTGCGCTCTCCCTCCTAGCTGTGTAGTGCCTTGTATGGTAAACCCAGCTGTGCTGCCTTTAAAACCACATCCTGCAGGGTAAGCAGAGCAGTCCGAAGCATGAAACTCGCTGGGTGTTCATGTCTCCACACTGAAACTCGAGGGTTAAACCACCCCCAGCCCCCATCGTTGCTGCTGTTTCCTTTCTTCGGAGCTGTTGCTCTGCAGAGCAACAGAACCGTGGCTCCCAGGCACCGCAGCACCTCCCAGGCCCTTCTCAAGTTACTACCTGCCCCATGGCTGCTGCTTGGGAAACCGCAGGTGTGGCAGTTGCACATCCCCCTGAGATCCGGAGCCTTCAGCGGGGCAATCGGCTGCCCAGAGCGGCACGGGGAGCACGTGGAGCCACTCGGGGCGGAAATTAAACGGGAGGGAAAACCAGAGCAGAGAGTGGCGGAGAAGTGTGAGGACAAAGGAGGCCAGGAACCGCCAGTGAGGCTGCAGCTCTTTAATGAGAAGGATAACTTCTGGTGCCAATGTGCTCATTTGTTTCTTTCCCCTAATGTCAAGCTGAAGGAACACATCAGGGTGCGTGTCCTGGGCAGCTGCCTGGTGTACGACAGAACGCCTGGGCCTCAGCAAGCCTGGAGAGAACTGGAACCGAGCTGGGAAGAAGCCCACGGACCCTCTGCTGCTCCTCGCCAGCCCGTCATCCGCGGGAACGTCAGAAGCCCCTGGGCTCCAGGCCTGCGTACACTTCCCGCTGGCCTTTCCGGATGGGCTGTGGGAACAGCAGAGAGGTTAGTTGGGGAATCCTTGTTAACACACTGACACAGAACATCAGGCTCCGGGTTCACCCAACCCATGGAGAAAACAACAACAGGAGAGCAGGTGCGGTGCTGCTCCCGACCCCCATGTCGGCACCAGGAAATGGGGCTCCCCCTTCACCACCTTTGTCCTCTGCTCCTGGGAGAGCTTGCAGGCTGACTGGATGCTTCTTGCAAGGGGGAAAAGGATAACTGCCACACATTCCCAGCTCTGCTTATCCTTCCCCAACCCGCAAAGAGAGATGGAAAAAAGTGCAGCTTCTCCATACCTCATAGTCCGGGTTTGGAACTGGGGGAGGACGCTGCATCTTCTGGGCTGTAACAGAAGCAAAGAGAGGTCATCCTTGGTGATGCAAGTGGTCTTTCATGGAGATGATCCCAGGGCAATGCATACCACGGGTCAACTGCATGGCTTTATTATGAGCTTAGAGCTGCTGCAGGCAGAATGCAGGATCATTTAGGAAGAAATCAGATTGCTTCTAGCAAGGGTAAATTTCTAGCTTTCCCAGTTGTGAAGAAATATGTGAAAACAAGAAGGCCCTGTAAGCACAAGCCCAGGCTACAGCTCCTCAGGAAGCCTTTGACACCACACAGCAGCCGCCCCCATCCCAGACAAGAGGGCAGCCCGGAGCAACAGATGCGGCAAGCAGGAGCATCACTGGGCAAGGTTCGGGAGGCCTGGGGGGAGCAGAGGAGGCTCCGTCACTCAGGAGGGCAAGCGCTGGTTCAGCACTTAGCACACGCCATGGAGAGCAGAGGCACCCGTGCAATGGCTCTTACCTCGTGGCCGACCACCAGTGCTAGCGCTCGCTTTCCCCTTCTTGTCTTTGCTGAAGTAATAGACCAGGATCAGGACCCCGAAGGTGATGAGAAGGTCTGCAGTGACGATCCCTGTCACTGCCAGGGCGTCCACCTCCTGGCAGTTTGCGCACACTGCGGGAGGAGAGAGGAAAGTGCTCTGAGATGGGCGCCCTTCCTTTGCGGCAAGGAAAGCGCGGGTCTTGCTCGTCTGCTTAGCACTAGCAGGGAAGATACGGTTCTGGGTGGAAAGGAGAAAAGAGCGAACAGAAGTGGGCCAGCACAGGCTATTCTATCCACCCCACCATGTCTGTCTGCAAACAGACACAGACCAGGGGCTGGCGTGTGCAACTTCTTCGCTGTCCTCTGCTGTTTGTGTGGCCTGAGCCCAAGGGTGCAAAACATCTCCTAGGTCATTGCCTCCATCCCATGCTGGTCTCTGATTACTGAATACAGGGCAGCTGCCCTAATTTCAAATGGCTCAGAGGCTTAAATCACTGCCAGGGTGGAGGTGAGCTCCCTCACTTCAGTGGGTCACAGAACCAGGCTGTGCGCTCCGGATGGGAGCGTTCCACTCTGCAAGGTAAGAAATGCCTCTGCAATTGGGGACAAACGTTACTCTTGCCTATGGAAAAAGAGACCATGTATCATACATGTGGGAAGCATTGCTGTGCAGCCAGCTTGAGGACAGAGGAAGGGAAAGGTGAGGAGAGCAGGGCAATTCCATTTGCCAAATGTGACTCTTTTCCTGCCCACACAGCGTGGGAAGAGCCTCAGCAGAACTGTGTTCACCCAGAGCAGCAGCACTGAAACGGAGGTCTTGTCTCCAAGTATCTGTCACTGGAATGTGCGGACTTCACGTTTGGCCCGATGGCTGAGTGCCATTTCGCTCACCTCTAACGTTCAGGTGCATCTCATGCTTCTTGCCACCCGAGGAACAGTTCACGTCGGCAGGGGAGCTGTCGTGATTCTCAATAACGTACTTCCTGTCCCCTCTGGTTGGTTTTATCCCAGTTATTTCCCAGACTATGTCGCTCTCTTCAGACGAGGGACAAGTGATTGTCACTGTGGTTCCTGAGATCTCCACCAGGAATTCTTTGTTGGAAGGTGGGCCAACGAGAAGAGAAACCAGCATTACAAATGGCTTCTGCTTGGAGACCACTAACAGCAATTAGGGGCGACTCATTATAACTTGTTTTTCTGATGGGTGATAACAGTAGCAACTAACAAACAAGATGGTTTTGCCTCCTAAAATACTGCTTGAACTGAAATATTTCTATCTACCTTTTAGTCCACACCTTCGAGGTCTCTGCAGTCTTTATATCATGATAAATAGTTAAGAATGCTGGTAAAACACTTACCCTCCTGTACTTCGGTATCGTCTGCAAAGGAGAGAACAATACCTGTTAATGAATCGGGCTTGCTTGTTTCTGCTGAAAAATACCCAATCCTGCCTGGGGTCACTTGCAGTAATTAGGAACAATAAATGACAGACAGCTTTTCATACCAGTGAGATTAGCAACAACTAATGAACCGGGAATTTTTCCTATCCTGCTATATTTGCAAGATTCACATATTCCTATTTGACTTTTAGTCCTCACTTGTGAGGCATACTTGGTCTTTTTATCATACTAAGTAGCTAAGAATGCTGGTAGAATACACTTACCCTGCTGAACTGTGGTGTGCACTGCAAAAGAAAGAATGATAAGTGTTAAGTAATTTAGCTACTGCTGTTATACACCTTTCCTACTTCAAGGATATATTTTCTGAACTCAGCTGCTTAAAAGAGATGTTTATACTCCTATATTTGTGCTAAAGGCATTAGAAGCGTTCTGGTAGCTGAGACAGGATGTTGTTCTGAGATGAAGGCTTTTCCTTTGGAAGCCATTTTTAACGCAGAATAGCGCAGAATGGAAATTTGACTGATTTTCTGACCCGGTTTAGAAAAAGGGTCACTGCAAGCTGTACACACAGCAATTTTGCTTGATGGTCATGGACCACAGACTGCTGGAAAACCAAGCCTGGTTTCTGCAATAACGTGGAAATTGCTGCCACTCCCATGATATTGCAGTGAGTTTGAACTGAAGATATTCACCCGTGATCGCAAACAATTGTAAGAAAAGCACATGGATGAAGAATAAAGATAAAATTAAACCCATAGAACCTAGTTCACACCGCTGCAGAAAGCAGGGAATCAAGCTCTAACCCAGCTACACGAAGTTTGGAGACCCGGTGTCTTAGTGAATCAAGTAGGAACCAAAATGCATCGGGGACCTTAGGTGCTTTTCTCCAGCCCGAGCGGGCTGATTCCCGTTTCTCGGCCTGGGGAGCAGCAGCTCCATCGGTGCCATGCGTGCCAGCTGTGGCTGCGGGCGCCTTGCAGAACCAGCTGTGTGTCCCTGCGCCCCCTCCCCTGCAGCCGCCCCCCGGGCCCAGCCGGACTCACCCGCACAGAGCAGCAGTCCCAGGAGAGGCAGGGACCGCTCCAACCTCATCCTTGTCTTCCTCTTCCCTACCACATCAGATGGGCATCACCGAGGCTGGCTGCGAGGGAGGAAAGAAGACAATTGGCTTTTTGAGTTCTCGCTTACAAGAAAGAGGCCCAGGACTTTTTTCCCAGAATTGTGCGTGGCAGCGAGCTGAGCGGTGCTGGGGAGACTCACTGTTTCCAGTGAAACCTGCAAGCGGCCAAGAGAGACACGGAACACGTATGATAAAATAAGCCCATGTCAGGAAGTGCGGAGGCTCAAAACGTGTTCCCGGAACGTCACTGAGAGCGAGGGGCGGCTGCTCTGCACCAGCCCCGTTCAGGTCTCGGGAGATCTGTTGTGACTGCTCCAGGAGCGGCAGGAGAGAGAAATGAGCCTAGACGAGATTTGCCATCAGGACCTTCCTAACAACTTTTCAAAGTGTTCCTGAGATCAAACTACTGCAAGCAACGCAACGACAGAACAAACAACACAGGAACCAGAAACACTACAAGAAGCACCTTGAGACACTGTAGAGCCAGCAGAAACGAGTCTGTAAGTGCCAGGCTGTAAAACCTGCGGGTTTTAGCAATTGGTGATGCAATCTGGACCCTTGTTATCCTGCTCTAACGCATCTCGTTCATTCCTGCTGCCTCTCCAAGAGCAGCATTTGCCAGGTCCTGACCCAGAGTCTCCTCTGCACACACGGTGACAGCGAGGAGCTCAGCACAGGGTGGCCAAGCACAGCAGCCCCTCCTGCAAACCTGAGCCCAACGCTCTGCTCCTGACATACTCGATGACTCGCTCTCCTGTCAGGAGGGAACTCGCTTCACCGTGTTGCTGTTTCTCTTCAGTTTCAATATGAGGCTGTAAAAGCAACTCTACATCTCCATGCAGCATTCAATTGCACCTATAAGAAAACCATCCCGGAAGCCTGCGGCATCCTTCCGTGCGCCGCCGGGAGGAGTCCAGGTCCTGCATCCCACACCTCTGCCCATGGCCCAGCTGGAGGTCTTGCAGTGTTTTCTGAGAAGTCCTCGATGCACCCGTGTCCCCTGGCTTTGCCAAGCCCAGCAGCAGGGCCGCTTCCACTAGAGGGGGCTCCTGCCCCGTCCAGCCCGCTCTGCTCCGCTCGCCTCGCAACCCGAACGCTCTCCTTCCAAACTGGTGCTGAGGGCCAGCAAAGACCCCGCGGCTCCATGGGGCTGGGAACTTCCCGAGCTTTGCTTCCAGCAGGGATGCTGCCATGGACAAATGGGAACATACCATCTTTTCCTTCCGCTTGAAGCCCACAGAGGTGGCAAAGCTGCCCGTACGGTTGTGAGAACAGCGGGGATGTGAGGATACGTGTCTGAGGGGACATTGCAAAGCCAACCAAGGCTCCCTCCTTCCACAAGGACACTCCGTGTTCCTGTTCCTGACACACACATCTCAAGGGACTCCTTTCCAGATGCCTGGAAGGATGGAACTGGCTTCTTGCTCCTCCCCAAGACAACAACGCTTAATGACATGGCTAATGACGACGTCGTGGGTCCTTATTTCATTTATCGAGGTGCTCTCTTTAGGTGTCAGTTCACTCTTCTACTGGTTTCTGTTTCAAAATGAGATGTTACTAGTAAGGGTGCTGGGGAAATGGTCTTCTCTTAACAGCTGGAGCCTTTTTCAAACAAGATGTTATAGTTTAGTAAAAGTGTGCAAGTAAAGCTCAGAACAGACCTTCTTCCCAGTCCTGTGCATTACACAACTGCGGTCTAAAGTGAGAGCCGGTGGTGTTGCCACATGGGCAGAGTGGCCGAAGTCACCGCTGTGCAGGACCAGCTCAGCCTCTCCGTCCCAGCCACGGCACCACTGCGAGCAAAACTAGCATCGGTCACAACGAAAGTTCACAACCGGGGACGACTTCTTGAACCTAAACCATAGACGGGACAGCAGCTCAGGCGCAGCCAGCACGGGTTCTCTGTTACAGTCATTTACTGTCTTCAAATGCAAACATCCTTATTTTGTCAACACACGCGCACCACCCAGTTTCATGCTCACAAGGGCCATGTGCCACCAGGCAAATATTTTGGAACACTGGGTTTCTCTGGTACCTCGTGCTGCTTGTTCAGCACGGTGGGGTTTCCCCAGCCCTGCCTGCCTGGACTCACGGCCGATGAAATTGTCTTTTGACTTTTCTGAGAACCTTACAAGCACCACTTAGCGCAGTGTCCCAGCTCTGTGGGATGGCTGCAGCCAAGTAAAATCATAATGATCACTTCAATTGACTGTAGGTAGCTGAGTTTCAATAGGACATTTCACGCTCCATGTGTGCCCACACCGCTGCCACAGGCTCTCTGCTTTGGGTTGCTTTTTTGGGGTTGTTTGCAGGTTTTTGCCGAACAAAGGGCTCTCATTGCTCCAGGCTGGCTATGAACACCTCCAGGCAAACTTTCTTTTAGGAGCAAAATTACCTCCCACAAGAGGGGAGTGGTTAGAGGTGGAAGCTGGGAGGAGGGATGATTGCAACACGAAAGTGCAAAGGAATATGGGAGGCAGAAGAAATTAACCTTACCTTGAACAATCTCTCTCTGCCCGGAGCGGGAAGGAGAACTCGCGTTGCCTCGCAGGGGAAGCTCAGAGGAAGGAATCCGCTCTGCTGTGCGGGGAAGGCTTTGGGAAACTCGTCTTTCATCCCGTTGTGAAGAACCTGCAGGGATTTTCTCTCTCCGTGGAGCGCGGACGTGCGGTCCCGATGCGCGTCCCCACCTGGCCGGGTGGTACAGCTGCGCTGGCCCTTGGGGTGCAGCTCCGAGGTAAGGAACCCGGGCTCCCCCCGGCCTCCCCGCACCTCCACCGTGCTCTTCTGATCCCTCATTATCGTCCTCGGTGAGGCGGCCACTGTACAGGACTCGCAAACCTGTTGTGGGCGATCCCCGTGATTCTTTCACTCCCGGGTTCAGTGCAGGTGACACGAAGCGATTGAGTTTCATCGACAAACAGGTTTAGGTGTGTTCACGCGGAAGAAGAACACCGCTCTCATTCTGAGCTCTGGTTACACATCTTTTCCTCCCCTGCCAGGAATCTGGACTTTACTCCTAGACTTTTTTTCCGCTGTCTTTGTTCCTAGACAATCAGTTTGTTAAGCACCACCGGGCTTAAATCCTTTACACGTCAATGATTCCAGACCGACAACAATAAACTCGCTTGAATTCTCAGAGGGTTGTATGTCTGGAATTGAAGACCACCATGTCCTCCCCTCCCGAGTGCCTCAGCAGGAGGTTACGCTCTGTAATGTCTTGAAGAAAGTATTTTACACTTATTTCCCACCGTTGTTCTTTTAAAGGAGTTTAAAATGAAAAGATTTGACCCTCAATATTTGGATGAGAAACACGATCTCTGCCAGTGCAGTTTTCCAAATGCAAACACCTGCAGTGTTTTGGCAGGGCGGATGTTTTCTCCTTTGGGGAAAATAACTATTTGGCAAGGAAGCGTTTGGCTATAAATTGTTTCCAAATACAGGAAATATATTGCAAGTCTTTATTAGGAAGCCGTATTTTGCAACTGCAGATAAGGTGGGCTTTTTAACTTGGATCACACTGGGATGCATTAACCCATTTTCCTAAAGTGACAAGAAGTTAATGATTTCTTTTTCTGCCGGGTTAGTTTAAGCAGTGAGGAAAAGGAAAGCACGGGGTGCACATGGCCGGGACAGGCACGGTCCCTTCCAGCAGCAGCAAGGTGTTCGCTCAGCTCTTTGTGGATACTGCCCCCTAATCCCCTAACCCGGGGAGCTAAAGCGACCAGGCAAGCAATTCAGTGATCGCGGGGAGACCCAGCAGGAACGTATAGAACTGCTTTGCCAGTGCTTGAACTCGGTCTGGACGGGCAGGGCAAGCCAGAGGATGATGAGGGCTCCACATGCCAACTGTCCTCAGCAGCAGCACTTTGGTTTTCCCATTTGTCTTGATTCTCGCTCTTGCTGGTTGTCTCTCTTGCTGGTTGTCTCTCTTGCAGGTAGCATCAATGCCAACCTGTTTCTGAAGGGGCAGCTGTGGTGGTCTGGTTAACAGCGGATGGTTTTTGGCAAACAAATGCTTACAGATTTCCCTTGAGGATTTCCTGTCGAGTTCCTCAGCCTGCCTGTATTTGCCTGTCGCTGTCTAGCTGGGTGGATAACATCCTAACAGGCGCCACTCACATCAACAAGAGCCGTTCTCACCATGGCGTGTGTGACACTTAGGCTGACAATACAATGCATATGAAGGAAAGTTACAGCTCAGGAATGATTAATTGTTAATTGGGGCTCAGCAGTCCTGCTTGAAAGGGGGAAATCCGCTTGGGGAGTTGAGTGCAATAAAGTGAATCACTTGTGAAAATGTGACCAGAACAAGCACATGAAAACTTACACGGGACCTTTAGTGCCAGTCAAGAGCAAATATATGTTTAAGGAGGGGTGGCATTTACAACAGCGTGGAACCTGCTAGATGTCAGGTTTACTCATGCCTGAAGAGAGGCATTCCCCTCAAAACACAGCCTGTTGTCCCGATAGGCAAGTGCTTCTCCGCAGTCTTCTCTCAACCAGTTATCACATCTGGGAGTGTTTAACTGTGCAGCCACGAAACTACAAAGAAAGCACTGAACCAGCCGTTGGGATGAGAGCAAACTCCCTTGAAACCAGCACCGTGCAGCTTGCGTATCCACGAGGCACAGGGGACCTCTTGGATTCTGCACAGGCAGGATCACCCCCCTCGGTAATTATATGTCAGCTTGAGATGGTCATGTTAAACATTGACAGGGACAGATAAGGCAGGCTCCTGCATAGACTAAATGCAGATAAGGAAGAGTAATGATCCTACTCCTAGACAGTAGTTTTCATGATCTGTAACGCGGCTCCTTTCCCTGCAGTGCTGTGGCTTGCGGCGGCCGTGGAGGTTCACACTTCCAAGGAGGTGGCCGCTGTGAACGGCACGAACCTGCGGTTAAAATGCACCTTTTCCAGCAGCAGCCCTATTAGCCAGCACCTGTCAGTAACCTGGAACTTCCAGCCCGAGGACCTGAGCTCTCCTGAGCCCGTGAGTGAGACCTTTATGCTCCATTTTGTGTACGCATGCTTGCCCAAACCAACCAGTCCCAAGGCGCTTGAGCCTGGTGACTGCAGCATCGCCAGCTGCGGGTATGGGCAAGCACAGCTGGAATGCACAAGTATGTATATCTTGAGCCCTTTCTCTGCTACTCATAATGGTTATTGCGAGCAAGAAGTTCTGTTTACAGAATCTGGTGAAAGAAATACGTTTTATGTTTAGTTTAGGGTAATCGGGGTTAAAGTAGCTGGAGCCTGGTGAAACTGTGCCTGCTTACAGCACAGCTGAACCCTGTGTCGTAGCTGACATCCTGCACCTGATGCCACTTACAAAATGATGTACCTTGGCCAACATGGCAGGGCAAGCGGCTCAGCTCATGCTGCTGTATTGCTGAAAGACAGACGAACAGAACTCAGCCCAACAAAGCCTTGGCTTTAGCAGGACAGAGCTCACACGGCTGCCGGAGCAAAGGCGCCGTCTTTTGATAATGGCCTCAGAGTTCATCTGAGAGCGACTGTGCCAACACAGCTCTCCGCAGCCTCTGCCCTCGGCCAGCGCCGCTCTGCTTCCAGGGGCTGCTTCCATCACAAAGACTGCCCGGCGTGTGGCAGTGACAGCTCCCTCTCTTTTGTGTAGGTATTTTATTACCTGAAGGAGCCCTACAGGCCATCCACTGGACGGTTTAAAGAGCGCGTCACTTGGGACGGGAATATTGCGCGTCACGATGTTTCCATCTTTATCTGGAATTTGCAGCCCACTGACAACGGGACGTTCACTTGCCAGGTGAAGAACCCGCCCGATTTTCACGGCACGATTGGTGAAGTGCGACTCAGAGTTGTGCAGAAAGGTGAGAGGCCAAGAACCCCACCAGAGGTCACGTTAATTTAGCCCGTGCGAAGCATGGGCACGTGTCCCTCCACATTTGGGAAAATGCATGCAAGAAAAGGCATTATAAAGAGAAAGTGTGAAGGTACTTAATGGATACAAAGAAGAAAGGGAGCCTGAGGAAGGGTTATATTCACAGATGCAGGCTCCCAGCCACATGCCGAGAGCCCCTGCGTGTCCCTCCTGCTCACGTATCTGTTTCTCTCCATGCAGTGCACTTCTCAGAAATCCACTTCCTGGCCGTGGCCATCGGGTCTGCTTGTGCTCTGATGATCATCGTGGTGACAGTTGTGATTATCTGTCGACACCATCGGAAGAAAGCTCAGGAGAAGAAGATCGAGGTGGCAGACACTGAACTGTAAGCACAGAGGGGAGGGAGAAAGGCTTCTGGGGAAGCTTGTCAAATATATCTTAGTAGCTCTTTTGAATCATTGGCTTGGACTCTTCACTAAGCATCTACAATGCAAAACTGCCAAGGCAATTAGCGATAATTGGCTGCTTACCGGCAGTCAGAACAGAGCCCCAGGATGAACGAGGCCTCATTTTGCCCCTGCCCTGCGCAGTGGCTCCTCGCTCGGGGAAGGCAGTTGTGGAAGCTGATTGCTCTGTTCCGTGAACCTGACGCTCTGGTCACCATGCACCTAGCGTTGTTATTATCTTGTCCTGTGACTTCTTGTTATATGCTATGTATGCTATACGTAAGTCAGAATGCGACTCTGCTGCTCAGGATATATGATGCTGATTTGAGATTTTTTTTTCCCCCACCTTTTTTAATAACAGTAGAGAAAAGGAGAACCTGAAGAGTACAGAAGAAAAGGAAGCCAGTCCATTGGAAGACTAGAGGCCTCTGATGGTAAATACAACACAGATGTCCATTCAAACATTCCCTAACTGATGCCTCTGTGCTACTACAGACTTTCTAAGATAGTTTTACTTGTATATGTCGCTTCTATTCACCATCAAGAGGCCGTGGCAGCCACAAGCAGAAACAACTGGGACTACAGTCGCCCTTTGCTTGTGAGAAGCCTCCAGAGAGAGACTGGCAGTGGAGACAGAGCAGCCCCTGCGCTGCACAGGAGATTCCCAGCCTGGTGTTGAGGATCATTTGTCGGAAAGCTGCTGTTGCTGCTTTCCCTGATGTGCCCGCTTTGTGGAGAAAGAGGAGCGGATTAGTTTCCTTTCACCAGTTTGGATTCTGCTTTTTGATTCATTTAATCTTTATTGTTCTAAAATCGCTGCAGGAAGGCTGAAGCTGCTTCCAGATGTGCTGGCTTTGCTGCAGCATTTCAGCGTAGCTTTTACCCACTCAATTCCAGAGGTCAGCAGTTGCCTCCGCTGTTTTTGTTTTCAACAGTAACCCTGAGTAATGAGCCTGCTTTGTTTTTCTTATAATCTTTCTTCTTAGGTACTTCTAACGCAGATGGTGAAAGCTTCTAATTTCGGATGTTGGAACAAAGCTGAATTACCCACGCCCCATGCTGCCAGTGTGGTTTCTCTGCTCAGCATGAAATTCCTGCAAGGAAAGAGCACAACAGAAACCCCAGTTGTGAGTTGGCTTCATTGAGGCAAAGCGGGAGGACTTGCCGCATGAACAAGGAACTTTCTTTAAGCTTCACACCTGCAGAAGGTGCAGAAAGCTGCTCTGGTGATGAAAAAATGCCGAAAGGTTTGAACAAAATGCCGAGATAGCTGACCGAACAGAGCTTGGCAAAGCGTCTGAGCAAATGTGTTCGTGCACCTTAAAAACCGCAAAGTACATTTGTGTTGCCCTGTTTGGCCTCCCTCAAAGTCCTCTTTGACATAATGAAAAGACTGATGGATTACCTGAGGGATGAGAGGAGCAGCCACTTGCTATAATGTACTTTAAATCTCTTTGCTGCTTTAAATGGGAAGTATTATGGTTTCGGAACGTATGGTGTTTCTTCTGAGGGATAATGTTTACTGGTGGATGTGTATTTCACATCAATCTCTTGCTGTTTATTGCTGCACTTAGCATGTACCCCATACTTCCATAGACTCAATCTCTCCAAGGCAAATGAAACCCCAAATCATGGAAACTGCAGAGCTGTTACATTTATTTTTAAACCAGCACCCAATCGAAACATCAGCCCATTTGTTTATGCCCGTTCCAGTATGTTTATGACTTTATAACTCCACCTGTAATGTGCTGGTCGCATTATCTGTTTGTATGGTATTGTTTTCAACCACGAGTGTCAGAAATAAAGGCGCCTTGTAGAAAGCAGGGCCGGTGTGGTGTGAGTGCTGTGACACGGGAGCCGTGCGGCTCCGCCGCGCCCTCGGCACCTCGAGTGAGGGTTTTACCGCTCTGACACGCACCAAAAAAGGCACGAACGGGCCCAACGAGGAGCAGACCTGGGGAGCTGCTCCCGGCTTCCGTGGCCCCGCGGTGCCGCCTGAGCTCCGCGGACGAGCAGCGGCCACCGCCGGGCCCTGCGCTGCGCGGCCGCCGCAGCCGCCTGCCGACTCATCACCATGGCGACGCGGGGCGGCCATCTTGGGGCGGCCATCTTGGGGCGGCCCCGCCCTCACCTGCGCTGCCCGCAGGTGAGCCGCCATGTTGCGGCTCTGAGCGGAGCGGGATGCGGTGCGGGGCGGCAGCGGCCGCCGGCCGCCTCCTCCTCCTTCCGCGGGCCGTCCTGCTGCTGCTCGGTAAGGGGAGCGCTCCACCTGCGGGGTTCCCGCCGCAGCGGCGGGGTGGCCCAGAACCCGGCCGCCGGTGCGCGGGGTGCGGTCCGCCCGGTTGGCGGCTGCGGGGCGGTGGCCGGCGGGCTCGGAGCGCCGGGGAAGGGCCGCTCCGGAACGGGGTGGCGGGGCCGGCCAGGGAGCGCTCCGGGCCGCGGCTTCGCTGTGCGGTCCCTGCGGGGAGCGGGCGGGGGCTGCGGGGGGCGCAGCCCTTCAGCAGGGCCGGGCAGGTAGTGGCGGTCTCCCCTTCCCCGGCCTCCCCTTCCCCGGCTTCTCCTTCCCTCCCTGCACTCAGACACCGCTGCCCTTGTCCCGGCGCCGGGGTTTGCCGCGGTCAGCCAGCCGCACTCCGCCAGCCGCACTCCGGGTTCCCACGCTTCCCGCTCGCAGCGGAAGGAACGCGTTGTTAAAGTCCCTGTTTTTTATACGGGTAGCTGGGGAACAAGCGTGCGACGCCAGGAACCTTAACGGGAACTGGCAGATCTGAGCCTGCACAGCAAGGGCAGTCGGCTGCCACACCTGAGCAGAGCTTCACCCGGTGCGTGTGCAGGTCACGGGCTGCATGGCTCTGGGGTGGGACACAGAGCCAGAGCTGCCTGGCAGGGGGCTGGAGTTGGCACTTTCCAGCTCATTAGAGAGACAGCTGATTCGGTTTCTCAGCTCTTTATCTCCAAATCTCTTTTTTGGATAAACACCTTAATTGGGGCTAGTTCTAAACCCATAGAGAATAAGTGAGGGAAGTCGTCTGCTTTTCTTTAAATTTCAATGTGCTTCAGTCTTTGGGCTGTGGTAGAGCTGCACGTGCATCGATACTTCTGGGACATCATCACTCCTGTGACTGTCCAATAACAAGAATCTAATCTTTCCCTTTTGTGCTTGTTCCATCAGGTGTCTGCAATGCCCTTTCCCTGGAAATTATAGCCAGTTCTAAAGTGCGAGCTTTCGTTGGTGAGCAAGTGTCGCTGAAATGCTCATTCAAATCCAGTTCTCACATCACCGAGAGCCTGACAGTGGACTGGACATACCAGCCCCTCACAGGCGGTCAGATGGAGACGGTGAGTGGAAGACAAAGTCTTTTCTAGAGAAAACTGGTGAGATTTTCCCTGTTTCCTTGCTGTGCTGCTTCATCACTTCTGGGTTTGGGACTCTCATTGTTGCCCTCTTTCCCTTGTGAAATTGCATTAGTGTTCTTTGAGCAAAAAATATTCTATGTAAATGCATAGCATGAATAATGACAAAGTGGATAAACTTTGGGTTTTGACACAAGTGCTGCCTTGTGCACTGTAGCTATGCTTAGGATGACTGTAAAGCATTGATTGGTAGTTTAATTTGCTTTCTTAGCTGAGTGTTTTATTGGTTCAGTTATTGGTTTTGCCTCCTTTCAGATTTTTCATTATCAGTCTGTTCCCTACCCAACAACAGTGGGAAAGTTCAAAGGCAGGATATCCTGGCTTGGGAACGTGGCCAAGGGCGATGCTTCCATTGCCATCCAAAGCCCAGCAGTGAGTGACAATGGGACGTTCATCTGCAGCGTGAAGAATCCTCCGGACGTGTACCACAACATTCCTCAGACAACGCTGATAGTTACAGAGAGGGGTGAGTCTCCGTTTCAACAGCAAGTCCTCATCTGTGTGGTACCGCTGTGTCACGGGCTTGTCGGGGTCTTTGAAGTCTGAACATCACGTGTGAAATGGGTTCACTGCAGTTCCACATTAGGATTACAGCAGGTTCTCAGCCTTTCTTTCTGAGCTAAATATGTTGAGAACCATTGCATTGGGGACAGGAGAAGCTGTGGCCATAACAGAAATCAAAAGTGCGCATTTGTTCAGCAGGTCCTGTCTCCATATATTGCAGCAGTAGAACAAGCTGAATGCTTAGGAAATAATGGTCTAAAAACAACTTCCATATCACAAATACTGGTTCTCTGTGATACTCGATTTTCTTATCTGCCATGCCTGTCAGGCCTGCCCCAATTTGCAGCTCAGACGTGCTGATAGATCTGTGTCGTGACCTGCCTGCCTTTGTAGTGTTCTGCATATAAAGCACCCTCCTGCGCCGGGTACGTGACGGGAGCCCTACAGATTCAGTGACAAGCTGTTTCAAACCTGCCAGCTCTGTGCTTTGTCTGAAAAGGCGAGCAACCTGTGTCCTGGCTGAACGTTTGTCACAGAGACTTCAGCGAGCCGTATTTTACTGCTGGTACACCCAGGCTGCTCTTTGTCTTTCCCGCAGGCCTTTCCTTCCAGCTGACTTCAGCGGCGCTGCTGTCCATTTTAGTGTTTCTCCCTTCCATCGTTGTGGTCGTCCTGCTGTTGGTGAGGATGGGAAGGAAATTTGGAGTGCTAAAGGAGAAAAAAAAGCCTGGCTGCAAGAAATCCTCCATTGAAGTGTCCGATGAGTAAGTTCTGACTGGAACCTAAAGCCTGTATTTCTGCTTGGGCCTGTCGAGACAGGCCAGAGGACACTTTCTGCACTGACCTTTGTTATAGACCTCCCAGCACCGGCAGCTTGGTCAAGAAATCTGCTTCTCCAGAAGAGAAGAGTCATTTAGGCAGTGGTCAGAACGCTTTGGAAAATCCCCGTGTTGGAGCATAAACTGAGTGCTCTACATCCCCTTTTTCTATCATTTGCGTGTGGCCAGGGAACCAAAGCAGTTTTTAGGGTTAGACAGCCTTTCACTTCTGTAATTGTGCTTATTTCAGCCTAAATCAGCAAGATATTTTGCTTATGTGGGCTTTATGTGTTACATTTTGGTATGAGGTATCCATAACAACACCACAAACTGAATCATGCCAACTGCTCCCCCTGTGGCGTCCTGAGCAGAGATGCCAGGTACTGGATGAGCCTTGGGGACCGAATTCCCTTCTGAACTGGAGAGGATTCTGTTCTGGAAAGGTGCGGTAGTGAGAACAATGAGGTAACGCTGCTACTGCTGGAGCTGCACTTGGTCTTGCAAGAACTTGTAGTGCTGAATTCATTGCAGAATGGGTTTTTAATCCAGTGTTCCAATTAGCATTGTAATATTTGCCAGCCAAAGAGCAACTCTTGTTGTATTTTTTGTAGCACAAACGAAATGATGAAAAGCTGCCTAGTGAGTGTGGTAGAACTAGAATTCACAGTCCATAGGAGGTATCGGCATCTGTGTTGGGGGAAAAGTCCAACCTAACCCTGTGCTTTTTGTGCAGGCCTGAGCAGGCAGAGCCGGACAGCTGCTTGGGAAAGCTCAAGAACTGGTGTCTGAACTGCGTGGTGAGTGAAAGCTGCTGTTTGCAGGAGTGGTTTTGTCAACTTTCGTGCTCAGAGGAGGCGCTAAGAGCGGCAAGTGCTGCCTGTCCTAACACATGGGTGTCAGAGAAGTGTCCCAAATGGCTGGGCTTGTGCTCCTTGGTGGTTTTGACATATGGACTCTAGGCGGTGAGAACTGCTGGTCGTTCTGCATTGCTGGTGGGGGAAGCTGTCTTGAGCTCTGCAAAACTGACTTTTCATTTCATTTCATTTATAGAAATGAAAGCTGACATTTCAGGATGAAAAATGAGAATTTTGAGTGCTAACTCTTGTGCCCTGTAGTTTCTTTCAAGTCTCCGCAAAACCAGTGTGGGGCTCGGCAGTGCCGCAGTGGGGAATGGAGGCAGCGGTAGCTCAGTCCACTGTGTTTCTTGCAAAGGTGGTTGTGTGCAGCCTCGCCTGTTTGGAGATCTTCCTGCTTACACTGTTCATCACAACATACCTGCTAAATTCCTGTTGTTTGTTTGTTTCTGGCGTTTAGTTTGGTTTGGTTTGGTTTGTAAAGTGGTGGTTGCCTTCTAATTCTGCCTGTTGCTTGCTGCCCTATCAGCAAGCGTCTGCTAAGTAGCTGAAGCTGCTGAATGTTTTTGCCACCTGCTCTACTTGTTTTGTACAATGTGCCCGAGTTCTGTGTGCTGGCATTATTAACCACAGCCGTGAGTGTGGCACATTCCAGAGTAAGCTCACTAACATGCCTAATTTGAGCATGTTTTCATTTTTCCCAATGTCCTGCAGAGCCAGCTGACCCCAGGCACACCTTTACATCTGTTGTGCACCGTCAGGAAGTATGTTAAGGAGCATTTAAATATGTGTTGCTTGATTCACTGTTCTGATGCCAATGATTTAAAGTGTACTAAATGCATGAGCCACCAGACAGGCCTCTAAGCATTATTAGATGCAGAATGAAAAACGAGCAGCTCTGCAAGGTGCAGATGAAGTGTTTACAGGTGTATAAGGCACAGCGGTTGCAGTGCAGGAGGACCGGGAGCAGAGTTAGGGGGGCGCAGAAGGGGGAGTCCCCACGGGAGGTGGGGAGGCTGTTGTCGCAGGTGATGTGCGGGAGCAGGGAGACGCCAGCGCTGCTGGTCGGTGGGCAAGTGCTGGCAGACGTGCGGATTTAAACAATGGAAAAATGTCATCTTATCCTTTGAGAGGAGGCAAATCTGAATGCTATAATCCTGCTGAAATATTTAGCTTACAAGGGCTCTGAATATCCCATCTCACTCACTTTAATGATTCTGCGTTTTTGAGGTTTCTGTAATATACTTTTCTGTGCTTAAGATGTTATCAAATAATTAAAATTGCAAAGCCAGTGAACCTCCTTTTGGGCTGAAAACGGCTGGAAAGTCAGTGAGATTCCCTATGTAGAGCTCTTATGTTTGAGTGTCGTTCAGCTGAGGGCTGCAGAGCCGGACTGCGGGGACCTTATCAAATGGTCGCTGTGGAGGAGACAACGGGCAGCGCTGATCTGAAAGTTTGTGGCTTGTTGTAGCTGAAATACAACAATTTGTGCTGCTCTGGGCATTCTCTGTAGAGACTGGTGGTGATTTTTAGGAAGATGGCTGTCTGCGCTTTGGGGTTCGTCTTTCTTGAGCTATAGCTGCTACTTCCCTTACAACACACTTCTCTTGTTGGTTATAGAGTGGCAATGCATGTGTCTATCTGTGACAAGTCTAACGGATTTAGCTGCAAGTGCTTATACAACTACAAGCCCTATGGCTTATTCAAGCACCGCAGCGTTTTGGAAAGCATTTAAGCTCTTGACAGAAGCCAAATGTTGTTGAACTCCTAACCTGGTTCATGTCTTCATACACAGTCTCAATTTCTCTCTCCGTACTCCCTGTTTAGGACACGGATGAGGAAGACCCCTACTGATGAAAGGCTGAAGCTATGGATGGATAACGACCAAAATTACAGCACTGAAAATCATGGCTAGATAGGTATGAAGGCTGCTGAGTGACCAATGCAGATTGAAGGACCCGCTCTAATCTTGGTAGATCGGAACAATAATGTCGATGGGATAATTCTCCTTTATTCAAGCACAAACTAATGATTTTTTTAAAGTTCTTACCCTCATTTTTCCGGTGCCTACAGACACCTCAGTGCCTACAGACACCTCAGTGCCTACAGCTCTTCAGCCTGTTTCCTACCAGCAGGCTGACAATTCACGTTTCTCAGTTTACTTGCAAATTTGTTCCCATCACTTCTCTGTGCCCTGAATTGGAGTTGCCTGAAGCTCAGGGTGCTCCGGAGTGACCACCATTGGACACTGACAATGTTTTTTCCTCTTTTTTTTTTTTTTTTTGGAACATATCTGCTAAGGACTTAAACCAGTTTGATTACATTGGTATATGGCATCTCCTTTGTCTTGGAGCGAAGAGAATCTGCTGCTTTTTAATGATTTCTTGCTTTAATCTGCCGATTAATTACAGGATCACCATTTTGTTCCTCCTGTTCTCTGATTCTGTTTTTAAGTCACCAACAGCACAGTAGTGCTGCCTTGCATTGTTTTTATCTTTCCCTTTTTTGTTAGTATTTGTCCAACAGCTGCATTACTAGGTACATCTACTTCTACCTGCATTACTAGGTACATCTACTTCTACCTGCATTACTAGGTACATCTACTTCTACTTGTCGAAGTGAAGCACAATCCATATAACACTAATTTGTTTGAATCAGAAATGCAAATGGGGACTCTGTATCTGGGGAAACATAACCCCATCTACCTCAACCAGTGACTCAAGCAGTGTCCGAAGGAATGCTCCGTGTTTGGAAGAACAGTCGTGTTCCTCCTCTCCTCTTCTAGGTGCCGCTGTAGGGAAACAGCTAAATGTGCATTATTACTGCCTGCTGAGAAAGAGGGCTTTCTCTTTCACCAGCCTTGGCCAGTAAGGGATGGCAGAGAGCAGTGGAGTTCATGTCTGCTCGATACCCAAACGGCTGCTGTTTTCTGCTCCTCTCTGTGTGTGCCGTTGCTCACGTAGTCTGCTTTTACATGTGTGTTAGAAGTTTACTGTTGACTTGGTGCCATTACCAATAAACTGCTTTGTTTCATTCTGGGCTGTGGATGTCTTTATTTGGCTAAATATAGCTGAGCTCCTAAAACCGCTATGCTGAGTTGTTGTTTAGCTATAGGAATTGTCATACGATAATGGGTATAGGTGTTTAGGGAACAGATTTAGCTCCAGAGGGACACGTACCGAGTCCCCCGTTAGCCCTGTGATTGCTGCCAGTTACAAGTGTGAGGTTCCTGGCCGCGGGGCAGGTTCGCTGTGCGTGTGTCTCCAGATAATGAAATACTTTCTTTTCTCCTGTCTACATTAAAGTAATATTTGAAGAGTTTGTGCTTCCTCATGACACAATGTCTCTCTCAACCAAAAACCGTCCTGAGAAAGGATGTTGGTGGGATGCTCAGCCTAGAGGAAGTGGCTTTCTTGGTCCACGTTCAGCAATAATGCATCACGCAAGTTCTTTGTGGAAATAAATAACTTTTCTGCAAAATGTTTGCCTTCAGCTGCAACTCGGCTGCAAACAGTTGGCGAGATCCTGGTCAAATCTCTTTCTGGTGCAAAGCTGAATTGCCACCTTGAACTAACAGCATCCCGGATTGTGAATGGTGTTGAGCACGCGTAGCACTGAACTTTCTCTTCCTTTACCAGCTGCACGGGAGTCGCTGTGTGTACCATTAAACCCCCCGATGCTGGGCTGGGGAGCGGTGACAGCTGTGGTGCTCCAGGGGAAAGAGGAAGAATGAAAATACACTTTCAGAGTGACCGGGGGCAGAGAGGGGTGCCAGCTGCAAGCTGTCCGTGGTGCGTATTGTGTGTGTGTATTGGAAGGGGGCAGGTGACTGTGCCATGTGAAGCGTGTTGACAGTGGCCCTTCAGCCCAGCAGGTGCCTGCTGCCCCGCAGCCCCTGGAGCAGCAGCAGGAGGGCTCAGCAAAGCCACCCGGTGCCACCCGCTGCTGCCGCACCAGGACCAGGACAACAGCCGCTCTGCTGGAGGGTGGGTTCTTTAACCAGCTCTGATCCCCAAAAACCAACCGGGAGGGAGCACGGCCTGCAAAAGGGAATCTCGCTGTCCTGACTTCTCAGATAACCACGGATCGGATCAGTCTGCCGTGATGGAAGGGCTGGGACCGAGCCACGTGTACCTGTGACGTGTCTGCTCCTTACGAAGCTGCGTACCCATCATCTCTCGTGCACAGGCATCGATAGTTGTTCTCACCTCTGTAACGCTCCCTCTGCACTCTGATTTGTCAGTACCTCCATCTAGCCCTGAACTTCCTCTGCAAGCTCAAAGTGACCACCAAACCAAATCTGAAAGGAGAGACTCGAAACCGAAGAGCGGTAAGTAAGACAAGTCTCGCACGTACAACCTCGAGACAATTTAGCAACTGATCCTTTCAGATACTCTGAATTAATCACTGGAGAACCTTCATGCAATAGACTGGTTGGCTGCCCCAAGCCACACTAGGTGAGTAATTTTTGCCATATTTACTTTTTATTCTGTTGTTTTTTTCTCCTGAAAAGAAAACTAAGGAAACATAGAAGTGCTGAGGATTCAGATAGTGCGTGCAAAAGCAGGAAAATGTGAAGGCAGTAGGGTATCTATGTATTTTTTTTGCCCATCTGCTTAGCAAGGGCAATTATCCTGCAGAAGGATTTGGCTAAGTCAGCGCTGCAGTATACATGAGGTGAGTGGGTGCTGTCTTCAGCTGCTGCACGCACAGCACCCACGTGCTGGCGCGTGTCGCAGAGAGAGACCCTGCAAAACGTGTTCCTGGCCAGGACCAGAATTAGTTCTGGGGTAGAAGGTTTAAGTCCGGGAGGGATTTGATGGCAAATAAGGAGTGCAGATATCACAATACACTGTCTGCTGTGTGCTGAGGCCTTTTTTAAGCTGGCTCGTATTTCGGGTCCTGCGCGGGGGTGTTCCTGGGAGGAGGGTGTAGCTCTGCTCGAGTCCTGCGGCTCTTGGCAGTACAGCTGGGAAGGGGATGCGCTGAGACACGCTGCACCAGCCGAGAGCTTCGGAGCTGAGCGCGAACTCTGCTGTGTTTGTGGGTCGCGTGCGCACAATTGCGGGTTGTACAGCAGGCTGTGTCAGAGCTGCCGGCGGTGTAGTCAGACCACACAGCTCTCCCCTCCACCTCCAGCACACCCAGCCCGCAAATGGGTCATGGCTTTTGAAAGGCAGACTGGAGACAATTCCAGAAGGCTCACTGCCGCTTCTCCGCTGGTGCGTCCCCTCCTGCTGCCTTTTGCCCCTGGTGTTCTTGTCACCATCGGTTCTGCGTGGAGCGCCAAGGGTGTAGGTGCTGCCGCAGGAGACCTGGCACCCAGGAGCACACATCTGTCACTGTGGCTCCGTGACACCGAAGGGCACCGTGGATCTCTGAGAGTGGCAGGAATAACGGCAGACGTTCACCTTATGTATTTACTCTTTTCGTGGTTGTTTCTTGGGGAGGGATATCTGGGACCTTTTCCCCTTCCAAGCCTTGCTGAAGCTGGTCTAGAGATCCTCTGACTTGCACAATGGAGGAAAAATGAGAGAGGCTAGCACGATTTCAGAGATGATTGGACTCTTGTTGTCTTTCTATTTCCACAGCAAAATGCATATATTGGGAAAGATGTGTTGGTAATGGCAGCCTCAAATTCAACTGTAATGGGCAGGTTGTCCAAGTGGGAGGGCTTCTCTCAATGACTTTTTACTCCTAACTATGTTTATCACCTTTGAATGGGGAAAGCTTTGAATCACGGAGCAGAGACGCAGCAAGCAGGGCACTGACCTCTGTCTTCCCGCGACCCACACGGGAGCGCTGGCTGGCAAACCCCTGCTCTAAAGGGGTTTTTAGGTGTTCTTGGCTGTTTTTCAGTTTTTAGGACCCAACTTCTCTGAGTACGTAGTAGAAAAAATGTCCCATTGCTTTACGGGCAGAGTTAAGATCTACAAATGTCTTGGTTCACATGCTAGAGAGTTGGCCCCCAAACCACCAGAAAGATGCATCACTTAGGGGGAAATGCGAAGGTGTTTCAGGCTGAGCCCTCCCCCGGCTCGCTCTTCCTTTCCAGGGCTCAGAGCAGCCTCAGACCAGAGACATATCTGACATCTGTGCTTTGCAGAGCTGGGCTCCCAGCTGGGACAGCGGCTACCTCGAGAGCAGAGCTCGTGGCCCTCGCTGAAGAACTGAAGGAAATCTCTTTTGGACCTTGGGGTTTGGTTGAGTTCCAAGTTGGTGGCGTCCTGCCCCAAGGAAAACCGATGCCTATATCACCTCTGCTGTTCTTTTCAGAATAGGATGAAGGTGTTGCTGAGCCTGACTCTGGTGCTGACATGGCAGGGTAAGCTGTAAGTCATTCTGGTGGTTTCCTTTACCGTGTCTGCCCCTCTGCCTTTGCCCAAAGACCCATCGGTTCCTCTTTTCCTGAGTGGGAACCCCGTGGGGTTTTGCGGGTGCGCGGGGCTGGCAGCAGCATGGGGGCTCCTGGGTACCAGTAGCTCCTCTGCTCTCTGGGTGCTGTGTATTCCCCTTCTGCAGAGCTTCAAATTGCGATGGCACCCTGGATGGGTCCTGTCCTTATTCTGCCAGGCTCCAAGGCTTTGGAAGGAGCAAAACTGCTTTGCTAAGTCTAAGTACAGAGAGAGGTTTCCAAGGTATTGATTTTGGCTCTGCTCGAGGCAACTGGCTCCCTTGGTCTTCTCCACTGGCAAATATTTGTCATTTTTAGCTCTGTGGCTGGTCAGGAGCAGAAGAAACCTGTTTGGGAAGCTGTAGCACTTTGCGTTTATTATTTACAGAGCATCAGATGAATGCTTGGTGCTTTGCCAGGGCCCAGCCCTCAGTGGCTCGTGGACAGGCTGAGCAGAGAGGCCGAGACACCAGCAGAAGTCACCTGTCCGAGCAGCTCCCTGCCACACCGGCTCGCTCGGCTCTTGACAAACCAGCCGGAGCCGGAGCCCGAGCCGGTGTTCTCGCCAGGTTCCTCTTGACGAGCTCCAGGGGCGTTTTCTGCCCCGCTTGTTTCCCTTCCTGCCACACGTTTTGCCGCAGCTGCTTCGCCCCGGTTATGTCAGCTCTGTGCTCTTTGATGTTCCTCTGTTCTGTTGTTCTTTTTCTTCCCCACTGTCCGGCCTCTCTAGAACCCCTGAGCAGTAGTATGTGGCCAGACAAGTCCAAGCCCAGGTCACAGCCGGTGAGCAAGTGGTAAGGAAGCCAAATGGGCAGGTTGTGAAGTGGTTGAATGGCCCCTGGTCTGGAGTGGATGAGAGCGGCACCGGTTCTCCCAGCCGGTGACTCACAGGAACAGCCCTGCAGGAGAGGCACAGGGCTGGGGTTGCGCTTCCCCTCTTGTGTGCGGCTCGCTCAGCACCCTGGTCTGGCGGCTGGGAGGATGTGCTGCCCCGCATCCCAGGCTCGCCAAAAGCAGGGCTCAGGGACAGGCTCCGGACTGGTCAGTGCCGCTAGCCCCAGGCTTTCCTGGAGAGGAGGAATCGATGGGGACAGACCGGCTGCATCTGGCCGTCCTCCCTGGACTCATCCTGCTGTCCTTGTCCCCGGCAGAGCGATGCAGCGGATCGGCCGGCTGGGTGTTCACGGAGCCTCAGCTCCGAGCCAGAGCTGGGGACTCTGTTCTGCTGCAGTGCCTCTTCCTAGAGCCAGCGACCAAGGGCTGGACCATGGACAAAGTGGACTGGCTGCGCATGGCAGGGCCCGGCGTGCAGAAGGTGGGTTGGGACGGGGGGGTGGGCGGTGGGGCAGGCAAGGCAGCGGCTGCTATCGGGGGGCTGTGGGGAAGCCCATCCTGGAAGGTTCCCCTGTGTGGTGGCACCTCCTCCACTCCCCGTGTCCCCACAATGCAGGGGAGCTGCAGCACCGGGTGCCACGTCCTGGGGCTCCAGGAGAGCACGGGAGCGAGCTGGGCTCCCATGAGCAACCAGTGCTCCACGGGAGAGGGAGAGCGTGGGTCTGAGGGCTCTGGAGCAGGGAGCGCACACAGGGCGATGCCCTTCCCCTGGGCTCCTTTCACCTGTTCCTGTCTGTGCCCCGGCAGGAGGAGATGGTGTTTTATTACTACAGCAACCGTAGCATCCCTGTGGGCCGTTTCCGGGACCGGGCGCAGTGGCAAGGGGACGTCTCCCGCTGGAATGGCTCTATCCAGCTGCGGGACGTGCAGGTGACGGACAGCGGCACGTACGTGTGCGAGATCCGGCTGCTCAAGCACAGCAGCATCTTCAAGAACCGCACGGTGCTGCACGTCAGCCCCACGGGACAGAGAGGTGAGTGCCCTGTGACTGCTCCCCTGTCCTGTTCGGCCCCACGCGGAGGGACTGCAGAGCTCCTGGAGGCTCTCGGGCCTTCCACCGCGGTCCTTCTGCAGCAGGTCCCTGTGGGTGACATCCCCTGCCTTGGTGTCTCCCCAGCAGGACGAGGAGCAGCAGGTGCCCAGGACTCTGCGGCCCCGGGACACCCTGTCCTGTGGCCCGTGACCGTGGGCTGTGCCTGCGTGGCCGTCGTGCTGGCTTTCCTGGCCGGACTCAGCCTGAGGAAGAGGTACAATGCCAGCTGTGGGTGTATGGGGCTGAGCAAAGCATCTCCTTGCAGCCTTCCTGTGCTCTTCTCCCTGGCCGAGCACCAGCTGGATTTGGCCCAAGCAGGGCTGGAGCTGCGGGAACCAGAGGGTTTCTCACTCCCGGGAATGTGGGGTGCAGGCTCCTGCTGCCCTCTAGTGTCACACTGCCCTGGCCGGTCCCCCGCTTTGCTCCCAAACCTCCTGGGCTCCAGGCACGGAGCAGCAGGGATGGCCTGGCCAAGGATCACGCAAATGGATCCCGGTGTCCCAGGAGAGGGAGTGCAGGGGCAGGAGGAGCAGGTGATGCTTCTAGCCAGAGATGACGCTGCTGTTGCCTTCCCTCAAGGTCTGCAGCCAACACCACCCTGGAGAGGACCGAAAATGGAGTCAGCAAGAACAAAGCAGAGGTGAGAGCTGAGGTGAGTGGAGGGGACGTGTGCCTGCCCTGGGACACGGCCACGACCCACGGGAGCCAAAGAGGAGGCGCTGACGGAGCGAGTCGTCCCGCAGCCAAGTGCCTGGCAGCCAAGAGGCTTGGCAGGGGGAGATGAGGTCCTGGGCACGGCCACCGTTCAGATGGCTGCTGTCTGGTCACTGCCGCAGGCTGTGTCCTTGCGACACAGAGGGATCACTGATGTGTATGTGGACAGGGCTGGGGACACAGCGGGAGGGGGTCCTGCACTGGCTGAGCACAAGGTGCTGTTCGCTGGGAAGCCATGGCCATGGCTCTTGGGTTTAGTCCTATGGCTGGGGTGAGGCAGCCCTTGTGTATCTGGGATCTGCTCGGTTCCAAGCGTCCCGATCTCCCCCTCGTAGGAAGCGCTTTACTCCTCAATCCCTGGAGCTGAGGTACCCAAGGCTGAACAGGATGCAAAGAAGAGGAGGAAAGCCGAGGAGACCTATATAACCATGGTAAGGAGGCGAGCAGTCACCCCGCGCTGCGGCAGGCGTGGGCAGTGCCTTCCTGCAGCTGTGGGGCTGGTGTGACCTCCCACACCCCTCCCCACGTCAGACGGCAGCCATCCCTTGCCTCCTGCCCTCTCCAAATGGGCCCCGACACCTGCGGCGAGACCCATTCCCTATCCTTTCCTCCTTGCAGCATCCCTCTTCCTTCCGGGAGAACGGCGTCTACGTGGAGCTGGCCAAGAGGGCCATCCCAGCAGAATGGACGGGAGAGGACAGACAGGGTGATGGACAAAGCGAGGAACCCTACAGCACACCAGAGGCGGCACTTCCCTGGGCTCCAGAGGGTCAGAAGTAGCCGTGCTGGGGGCTGCAAGCCCCTTAGCCAGCAGGTGTGTGCAAGACTTCTTTGTTCTTTGGGCAGGCCGGCGTGGTGCTGCTGCCAGCCCTTCCTCTGAGAAGCGGTGCCACCTCACGGTGTGCTCCGTGCCAGAGCCGCTGCTGGGACACGTCCCACCCCGTTGTCTGCTGGGGGGACCAGGGGAGATATGTCTCAGGCTCTTGTCTCGTGGCCTCTGGAGGGGGCGTGGAGGGCACAGCCTCCATGCTCTAGTTTTGCTCCTGCTCCGTGCAGCTCCAGGTCCCCAGACATCAGTCTCCACGGAGAACCTGGCAGGGGGAGGAAGGAGGAGATGCAGCAGGAGCTGTGCAGATGTGCCAATGGTATCTTGTGAATTCAATAAAACTCAGGGATTCGATCCTGTTCCTGGCTTCCTTTTACCTCCTGCCTAAGCGTGTGGTGTCCAAGTGTGCCAAAACCTGCCCGGGAGCCCCTGCACCCACGTGCAGCCTCGCGCATGGCACCCGCCCCACCGGCTGCTGTCCCTCTGCAGCAGGAGCAGACGAGCCTGGGTGGTTGTATGGAGCCCCGCAAGCTGTCCTGGTGCTGCTGGGGCTGGAGGGGAGCAGGGCAGACCCCTGGGGCGGTGGGGTGCCCACGCGTGGGTGCTCACACGTGTCTCCCACGCAGCAGCTGCTCCCCGTGGGTGAGCACCTCTGCATGCACCCCACACCTGGGACCCGCTGTGCTGGCCAGGGGGAGTCCAGCAACCCCTCCCGGGCCTCCGGGGCAACGTCTCGGCGTGTGCTGGCTCTTCTCCTGCCCTAAATATAGATGTTTGACACCTCCAGGTGCGGAGCCGGGGACCACCCCCCACCGCGCCGCTCCGCTCCTCGGCGGACTGCAGCACAGCCCGCTCCGGCTGCACTGCTTCGTTTCACGTTGACACCCTACTCTCTTTTCCTGAATGAAACCAAGGAATGGGATTACAGGTGGAAGCAGCAACCGGAGCTGGTTTTGGGGTGTCGGTGGATTACGTGTGGTGTTCGCTGCCTTTGCAGGGTCGTGGGAGCTGTTCAAGCAGAGCAGAGTGGGCTTTAGCTGCCCAGCAGGGTTGGGAAACGGTGCTGTGTGTGCAGTGAGTGAGTTTGCTGTGTTCACCCTGAAACTTCTCTGATGCCTTCTCTCCTGGCTGCCCTGTTTCCCCTCCTGAGGCTGCCCAGGTATTATAGAAGGGCTCCTCTGTGTTCCTCCTGCCTGTTGCCCCGTCCCTTCCTCTCCAGGGCTGTGGTGCCCAGGAACTGGGATGCGCTCTGGCCTTTTTGCTCACTGATGCTGCCACAGCGACCCCACCATCCTGCATCCGAGGGCACGAGAACTCGTTGGCTGAGCAGCTGCTGTCACTGGCTTTCTGGTTTCCACGGGGTCACACTTTGTCTCCTTCCTGTACCCGTTTTGGCAGCCTGAACCCAGGCTGGGAGACCATGGTCCAAAGGCTTCCTTGGCTGATGGTGCAAAGGGGACCAAAGACCTTCTCTAGCCCTGTTACTGCTGGGCAGACCGTCCCCATCCCGAGGGCTGGATGAGGACAGGACGTTGCTCTGGGACAGCGCTTTGCTGGGGAAAGGTGAGAGTGCCGGTGGAGTCTGGCAGCCCTGGGAAGCAAGGGGTCTCCCCTTGCACCAGCATGGCAGCGCCGGGCACAGCGGGAGCGCTTCTACCCGCTGCAGGCTGTCTGCTCGCGGCTACACCCGCCTGGCCAGGCCGCTGTGCAGGCTGCCTCCTCGGGACCCTCTGCACTGCTCAAGTCCCTGGCTTCCTGCAGGAAGAGTTACCCTGAGCATCGCTTGCTCCAACAGCGAGTTTGCACAGCCAGAGGGAACCCCGGCAGAACCCCGCTCCTGCGCTCAGCACGCTGCAGGAGCCGATCTGCGACACAGCCTGCGACCAGAGCCCGAGCACGGAGCAGGAGCCGCAGGAGCCGTTGCCGTCTGTTCAGGGGAAAATTTTTCTGCCCTCCCACTTGCTCTGCTGAAATTCACCAACCATAGCATTTACGGCTGCCTCCGCTCCAGCACCGCTCCAACCAGCCATATTGGGCTGTGGAAATAAAGCAGCTCTAATGTTATATGTCACCTGCAAATAACCCGGGCGTTCGAAAAAAGCAAACCACCACCACCAAAATCCACACCTACACCAGGTTCTCTCCATACACAAAAAAGTCCTTCAAAATGAGCCTGGAAGCTTGGCTCCCGCCGCCCACCTTGCTCCTCACTGGCCTCAGCTTGCTCCTCTCGCTGGGTAAGTGTCGACCTGACCCCTTGCATGCACACAGGGGAGAGCCCCCTCTCTGGCCAGGAGCCCCCTCCCCACATCCCAGCCCTGAGAAGCCCCTCCTGTCCCGGGGATGCAGCGAGCCAGCAAGGGATGCTGTGCTGCAGTGATGGGGATGGAGGTGGTCTGATGTGCACCGTGCTGAAATCCGCCACCCGGGTGACCTGCTTCTGGGCAGGATGGGGGGTATCCTGCAATTGCATCTTCCCCTAAAAAGCAGCAAAAAAAGCTGTGCATCCTGCTTGCTGGAGGTTCTGTGGAGGCGCAGGGCTGTTTGCATGCCAGGCAGGGCTGCAGTGGGGAGAGGGGCAGTTCTGGCTTTGCTTGGCTGGGGAGGCAGTGGCTGGTGGGCTGCGGGTGGCTTGTCACCGTCCTTCGGCTGCTGGGGTGGCGGGCTCTGGGCTGACAGTGCTGCATGGGGTGGGGGGGACTTGTGGTCTCTGCGTTTCTGCCCTGCCGTGGAGCCAGCAGCGTGTGTCAGCAGGTTTGGGTCTACATTGATTGGAAACAGGAACGTATCACCTCTTTGACGAGCTGTTCGCGCTGTCCTGGAGCTCTGGGTGGGCTGCCTTTGCTGCAGGAGAGCCTGGGGAATGGAGGATGAAAAGCGCAGCAAGGTCTGCTTTAGGGGCTCCGTGTAATCTTACCTCCCGAGCCCCGGGTGCAGGGTGTAGCGTGACAGAGCATTTGGGACAGCGCGCAGCACTAAAGGACGCAGCCTGGACAGTCGGTCTCAGGGATTTCAGTGGTTTCTTTCCCCACCTCTGTTGTCCCCAGTGCAATGGCAGAGTTAGGACCTGCACGCACAGGCACTCCCAAGGCTCACGGCAGCTGCCCGGCTGCTGGCACGAGGCATCTCCAGGGGTTTGGCCACACCTGGGGGCCACCCCTCTGCCCCCAGGGAGCCGGCTGGAGAACGCGGCTGGTTCCCTGTGCCTCCAAACGGCCGTCTCTGCGACTTGGAAAAGCCTCTTTTCCCCAGCTGCAGAGCCTGGCCCCTTTCCTGCCCTGCTTGCAGATGGAGCGGATTAGCCAGTGGAGCAGCCTTGACATGCAGCCAGCTTGGCCACAGGGCTGGACTCAGGAGCACCTCAGGAAGAAGGTTTGAGAGCAAAGAGCAGCCAAAGGGGAGAGGTGAGGTGATGGGAGATGCCCCTGCTGCCAGTGTCCCTGTCCTTGCCCTGTGGGTGCCACCGCCCACCCTTACAGCCTCCTTCCAGGGCTCCTCATCCCTGGGCTCCTTGGGGCTCAGCCTCACACTTTGCAGCGAGCTGCTGCGCCGGAGCCTGTCTCTGCATGCACATCCTCCCCTCTGCAGGCTGGGGAGAACATGCTGGATGCAGGCGCTGGGTCTCAGCTTCTGCTGGGGCAGCCAGCTGACCGAGGGAGCTGCAGGAAAGGAATGGAGTGGGAGAGGGAGCAGGCACAGGCACCTCGTCCCTGCCCACGCCGCGGGTGAGCCATCCTGCCCTGCGACCTGTACTGGGTAATGCCCCATTTCTCTGCCACAGCAAGGCCAGGGTGCAGGGACCAGCCTTGTCCCCTCAGGAGTGACTGAGATCTTCACCCGGTCATTCCCGGCTAGAGAATCCTTGCGTGAACACACCTGGGAGGGAGAGATCTGCATTCCCCTGCAGCCCCGGGGCTGGCCCTGGCAGATCCCAGCCCTCACCACTGTGCTGCGTCCTGCTGGGAGTGAAATCTGATGAGCGCAGCCATAAATTTCTCCACGGATGTGGCGCTGAGCCCTGCGTGCTGATGCCGCATCCAGCCCTTTGCATCGTGTTTTCGATTCTGCAGCAGGAAGGCCTCGTTTCAGCGGCACAGAGCAGGGGTTGCCTGGAGCCAGCAGAATTTAGCACTGGGCACCATTGGGGCAGAGAGGGATGATCAGGTTTGCAGAGCAGGGCCGAGGGACGGTGCCAGGGCTGGGGCAGCTCCTTGTCCCCTGGTCCTGGCTGCCCACAGCGTGGTGTGTGCGGATGAGCCTGGAAGGCAATCCCAGCAGCAGGGTGAGCTCTGCGCAGGGCGGGATGGGGAGGTGGCTCAGCCAGCAGGACGGCTGCCCGTGCCCACTTTCTAACCCACCTGTTCTCATTCTCTGTGCCTGCGCAGCGCCCACGGGGTTGGGCATGGAGGTCATGGCCCCCCCCACCATCAACGCCTTGAACGGCTCCTCCGTGAAGCTCTCCTGCACCTTCAACTCCTGCTACAAGGTGGAGAACAAGCAGTTCTCTCTCAACTGGACGTACCAGGAGTGCTGGAACTGCTCTGAGGAGCTGGTGAGTCCTGTTGGGGATCTGCGAGAGGTCCTGGGACCAGCTGGAGGCGGTCGCTGCATTCCCTGGGGTCCAGAACCTTCTCCTTACGTTTGCTGCTGCTCTCGAGTCCTCCTCCGCCACAGGGAAAGCCAGCAACTGCCTGTGTAAAGAACCAGCGGTCAGGGGAGCTGCAGCACAGGCAGGCGTGACTGGGAGAGGGGCCATGAGGAGACCCCGTCCCTGGCCTCCGTGGTGGCCAGAGCTGAGCAGGGACCGTGCTGGTTGTGGAGCTGGCTCAGGGTGACCGTGCAGTGTGGGGTGCACCCATGGCAGTGCGTGCTGAGCGGGGATGCCTGGCTGGGGAGGGGGTGTGCGTGGGGTGCCAAACGCTGTCTCACCTCCTCTCCCATGCGGGCTTCCCAGTTCCTGCAGTTCCGGACGAAGATCATGAACAAGCAGCTGGACCGCTTTGGGAACCGGGTGGAGTTCACCGGGAACCCCACCAAGTACGATGTGTCCTTCACCCTCAAAAACGTGCAGCTGGAGGACGAGGGCACCTACAATTGCTATGTCCTCAACCCCCCGGACCGACAGCGGGGCCACGCTAGCATCAACCTGAAGGTGCTCACCCAAGGTCAGTGGCAGAGCTGTCCCCTCTGCCGGCAGGCACCCATGGGTGCCGCCCCGCGCCCTGCCTTCCCTCTGCTTCACTGCCACAGGGTTTGCTCCCCGGCGCTGGGAGCAAGCCCTGCCTGTTCCCTGTTGCTCCCACTGGCTGCCCCGGCTGGGGGCCACCTGCCCTGAGCCCCTGCCCTGTCTCCCCAGAGCCCCCGAAGCACGACTCGACAGTGGCTCTCATCGTGGGCACCTCCGTGGGCGGCTTCTTGGCTTTGGTGATCCTGGTGCTGGTGGTGGTGAAATGTGTGCGCCGGAAAAAGCAGCAGAGACTTAACACAGACGACCAGAAGACGGAGGAGGAAGGGAAGACAGATGGTGAAGGCAACCCGGACGAGGGCACCAAGTAACGCCCCCCTGCCCGCCCCCCCCTCCTCACCCCCTGTACAGTGTGACCCCCTTGATGTGCTTCCCAGAGCAAGGATTTCTGTCTCCCCAGAGCATCCCTCCTTCCATCTAAATACCCCCAGCCCAGAGCAGGGTGCAGACAGAAGGTCCCCAGAGCCCGGCTGCAGCGGGCAGGGCTGGGGAGGGTGGCTGAAGGGCGGTGAGGCTGAGCTGGGACAGCTTGTCCCCTGCTCCCCTGGGACACACTCTGTGTGCCAGAGCACTGCGTGGGGCCATGGAGAGGTGTTGGGGACAGGGTGGCATGAGAGAGAGGGGGGACAAGCACGGTCCCCACGCAGGGAGGTGCTGGAGCTGGGGGTGCAGGAGGGGCAGAGGAGGGCTGGGCAGCCCCCTACCCAACCTCTGCACCCTGTCCTGCCAGAAAAAGAGAGCAGGGGCCAGCGGCCGCCTGCCCCCAGGACCAGCTATCACCTCAAGGTGCTCCTGCTGTGCCTGGGGCACGGGTGCTGGCGTACCCGTCCCCAGGGGATCCCCGATTGCTGCCACCTCCTCCTTGCAAGTCCTGTGTGCCAATGCCGAGGGTGCTGCAACAAGAGGTTTGTGCTCCTCAGGGACTGTCCCAGCCTGCTCAGAAGTGATGACTGGATACTGACCATTAGCCCATGTGCTGTCTCTCAGCTTTGCTGGTTTTTGGAGCCTGATGGCTTGTGGTGTGTAATGGATGTATCTTTCTGCCTCTTGGGCTATTTTTGGGCCTGAGCATCTCAGCCAAAAGTGCTGGGCTGACTTTTTTGTGCTTGTTTCTTTCTTGGGGTGGGTAATTCTAATGGAAAATGTTCTGCTGATGTGCCAAACCGAGGTGGCGGGGAGCAGCAGGGGGCAGCTACTAGGGAGGAAAAGGAGTTTTGGGGCATTTGCGGGGAAGGACTGGGCACAACCGCAGGCTCTGAGGCAGGACAGCTGTGTAACTGCCGAACAACCCTGTGATGCTGAAACTGCCTCCTCCAGCCTCCCTGCAGAGCCCTGCACAACCCGTAACTGCCACGGCACAGCACTGCCAGCCAGCCCGGTGCCGGCTGCCACCTCCTCAGCCCGCTCCGTGCTCCAGAGAATCAGAGAATAGCTTGGGCTGGAAGGGACCGCCCAAGCTCATCCAGTGCCACCCTGCCACGAGCAGGGACATCGTCACCAGCTCAGGTTGCTCAGACCCTGTCCAGCCTGGCCTGGGATGTCTCCAGGGATGGTTCATCCATCCACCACCTCTCTGGCCAGCCTGGGCCATAGATGATAGATGACGTCCAGCGTCTGCCGCGTTCCAGCGTGGGCAGCACCCCGGCAGTGCCGCGGGTGGTGCCGTCAGGCCCTGGGGATGAAGGGACAGCCGTGCGCTCCCTGCTCTCCCCCATCGCTTTCTGCCCCGTCCCCACGCCGCTCGCCCTCGCTGGGCCCCGCACCGCTGCCCTTCCCCTCCGCAGCAGGAATGCGCCGTGTCTCGCCGCGTGGCTTCCCCGCTCCCAGGGGCTTTGCTGCCCGGGGAGGGCTGGGCTGAGCCTGCCTGTCCGCTCACCCCCTCCCCGGCTGGCTTTCCCAGCACAGTGCCGGTGGGTGCCAGCCACGGGGCTGGTTCCCCGAGCCGCTCCTGCTCGAAGCTGGGCTGTGAGCGGCTCCATGTGGGACTGTGCTGGCAACTTCTGTGGCCAAAGGCCTGTGACTGTTGCACATGAGCAGTCTTGCATCTGCCTTTCATTTCTTTCATGCACTATCCTTGGATTGCAACTTGCCAATGCATCTGTATGTACATAGCTGTACACAGCAGAGAGAGTCTCTACAAAAATATATATATATATACACACAGGAGGCGCTGTTATCAGTTATGACTATAGTTTTGGGTTTGCGCCTTCTGATGGGTTTGTTTTGCCAAACACTCTCCTGAGTGTAGGATGTTTTTATTGCTCTTTGTACAGTTAAACGAACAAAAGAACAACAAAACGCAAACTTTGCACTCGGTGCTTTTGTGCTGCTGCCTGCTGGAGGGGCAACACAGGGTCCCTCGTCTCTACCCTGCCTGTGCATCTGTGCAGGGGGCTGAGTAAGCTGCTGCGTGCCCGGAGCTTGGTCCCGGGAGCTGCCGCAGAGCCGGGTGCCGGCAGAGCTGGGGCTGGGACAGTGGCTGGTGCTGCCCGAGCCTTCACGCACTGAGGTTTTGGGGTGCTCTGTGTGCACCGCGGGGTCCAGCGCTGCCACAGGGAGCTGTGCCCTGCTGAGTTCCGCACCTCTGCTCTGCAGCGAGCCGGGGATGGCGGCTGCGGGGGCACGGCAGGTGAGGCTCGGTGAGCTCCAGCGGAGCCGGGGCGCGCGCCGGGTGATGGACACCCGTAACCGGGCTGCTGTCCGACCGAGCAATCCAGCAGCGCCGCCCGGACGTGCCAGAGCGGCGCCGCACAACTGGGACACGGTTAATAGGCACATCCATCAATTTACCCACTGTGCAGACGCGAGGGTGAGGGGAGCGCTGACAGCCGCCTCCAGCCGTGCCTCTCCCAGCTGCCCTTCACCCGCGGCCGCCAAATGCCTGCGCATCCCGAGTCCGCACACAGGCAAGGTCTGGCCAGCACGCTACGGAGCCTCCGTCTTTCCTGGGCTCGTGCTGCCTGCCCTGTCTGCCCCGCTCCCCAGCGACCCCACCTCAGGCCTCCTGCTGCTCCAGCAGCCGGGTGACAGCAGCAGCACCGGCAGTCTCGGCTTCTCCACACTCCACCTGTGCCCTGCACACCTTGCCGTGCTCCTGCGGGGTCAACTCCTCTGCAGAGAACCCCCACCTCTCCCTCCCGGGAGGAAGGGCACCAAAATCACCCCCAATGCCCTCTGCTGACACAGCGCTGGGCTGGTGCTGGGGGCCGCAGCCCCGCCAGGCTGCAAAGGGCCCATGGCAGGGAACGGGTGGCTGTTGCAGGACGGAGCAGCTCTCTGGGGGAGGGCGTGTGGGTGTCTGCCCTCCTGGCTTCCGAGGGAGTCAGCCCGACGGAGGGGAGAACACGGACACAGCCAGAGGGGGCAGTGGCCCCACAGGTTGGCAGTTCGGAGATGCCTCTGGCAAGAAACTCGTGAGGAAGGGAGGCACCGTGGGATCACAGAGGAGAGCCCTGCGGGACATGGCAAGGGTGAGTTCTCATTAGCACATGGGACCGAAGGCAATCGCAAGCCTCCCAGTGCCAGGGCTTCTCCAGAACCAGGGACAGTCCAGAAACCACCTACATTTTTCCATTACAGACCACAAAAATTTCCTGGGACCAGGTGGGATTAGAGGTGTTGAAGAGCAAGAGAGCAGGTCAGGAGATGCTGGGGGCCCTTCCCTGTGCTGTGCAGAGCCACGGGGATCACTGCGGTGACCCAGCGGGAGCGCAGAGCTGCTGTCCCTGCGATGCTGCCTGGCTGCCCTGCTCCTGGGGCTGGGACGTAATGAGGGGGGACCAGGAAACGAGGGGGGACCAGGAAACGAGGACTGCGAAGGGCAGCGCTGGAGAGCGGGAGCTGGGGCTGGGGAGGGTCTGGGGGGGTGGGCTCAGGCTGTGCTGGGGCAGAAAGAAACTTTCTCCTGGGACACAGGACGGTTGTCTCAACGTTTCTTGCAGATGCCTCTGCAGTGGCTGCTGGGGGATGCTGCTCCTGTTTCCCTGCTTGCATTAAAGGGTCTGTGAAAGGGGATGAGGAACCTGTCCTTGCCAGGGGCAGCCAGATTTGCTGGTGGGCGCAGAGAGGCAGCGGGCAGGACGGCTCTGCGCAGGGAGACGGAGGTAAGGAGAGGGGACAGCATTGCTTGGAGGGAGAGCTGCAGGGAGGCAAGGGAGGGCTGGGAATGACAAAGGCAGCCAAGCACTCACCCGCAGTCTCTGTGTCCGCGACCTCTCGCTCAGCTCCCAGCCCGGCACGCCTGGCCCAGCCGGGACGGTCCTGTGGGGTGTCGGATCACCGCGAGTCCCTCCTGCCGCTGCCAGCTCCCGGGCGGCTGGGCCACCTTGTCTTCAAAGGTCACAGCCAGAGGACCTTGCAGTAAATATAAGGTGCTGATGGGAAGCTCTGTTGCAGCGTTGCCACCTCCTCCATCGGCAGGAGGGCTCTGGTCCAGGAGCTCAGCATCCCCTGGCTCCGGGAGGCTTGGGAGGGGGTTGGGGCTCTCCTCCCATTCTGGGTCTGCCCCTGGCAGGGTGCTCCAGGGCAGCGGGGCCAGCACAGCGCCTGCTGCATTGAGCCAGGAGGCTGCAGCCCAACTGCTCTGCTCAGCCCTACCCTGCTCCATACCCACGTGGAGGGAAGCAGGAGCCCTCCTCGGAGAGCAGCCTGGCATTTTAACCCTCCCAGCTCCGTTAGTGCGAGGTGAGGGGGAGCGAGGGGTACACAGTGGCCTGGCAGCTGCTGTGATCCCGCTGGCAGGTGGCGAGCCAGCTCGCAGGACCCTCGAGCCCTTCTTCCTGTCCCCCTGGGAGGTGACAGTGTCTGAGCAGAGGGTGCTCACCTTCCCTGAAACCAGACACAGCAGCCTTGTGCTGCACTCAGCAAAACAAGTTTCCGCTGAGCCACAGTATCCCCATGTCCCATGCCGGACATGTGAGCGCCGTGCCAAAATTCCAGAGCCAGCTGCTGTGAGTGCCCTTCCTTGCTGTGGCTCCCGAGGCCGGGCTGGGGGACAGCAGAGCCTTTCCCAGGTGATGGCAGCGGCAGGTGTCTCACCGGATCACTCAGCTGAGGAGACGAGCCAGAGCTGCCAAGTGTGACGGCTCCATCAGGCTCCGGCGACAGGCAGCATCCCGCTCCCGCAGGGCACGGCCGGGGCCGGGTGGGCAGTGGGGTGGGCAGTGGGGTGGGCAGCACGGCCCCTGCCTCTGCGGAGATGCTCAGCGTGGAGGCAGAGGCTGCAGGGACATAGCAACACAGAGGCAGCTGGGTACCTGCCTGTCCAGCACACCCTGTGTGTGCCAGTGGTCACAGGAGCCCTTTTGTATTTCCAGGCCAAGTCTCCCAGGTGCGTAGTGCTGCTCCTCCCAGCCCCCAAAAGGATTTAAGGCCACTCTGGGGGAATTCACAACGGCAGTTTGGCCAAACCCATCTCTACTTTACCCACCTTTTTTGGAAGTAAACTTGTCAGACACTTGAGCATCCCAGGGAGGAGTCCTCCACACTTAATAACCTTTCCCTGCATCGGGGTACGGGTGCCACCCCGTCACAATTAGCAAGGCTCCAGCAGACGCAGCGCTCCCGCTCCCGTTTCAGCACACCGCTTGCCTGGTCGCCAGCTCCTGCAGCTCTGCTCGCCAAGCCACGTCCGCCACCTAGCCGTACCCATCCTCCAGCCCTGCTCATCGCCTCGCTGTATCCCCCACAGCCGCCCGCCGAGACACCTTCTGCTGCATCAGCAGTACTCCCCACGCCGCTCCCACAGCGCCGGCTGCCAGCGCGGCCCAGCCTGTTCTGCCTGTACTTTTCCTGCCTCTGTTGCCAGCTCTGCAGCCCTAACTCCTCAACCCACAGGCACTGCTGGCATCCTTTCAGGGTGCCCTGGGATGCCCTTGTGCCCTGCAAAGCCTCCTGATTTCCGTCTTCCTTCCTGCTTCATGCTCCTGGCCAGGTGGGAAGGGGAGTGAGCTGCCAAGGGGGCTGCGGTGGGGCAGAGGAGTCTGTCAAGGTGCCCTGGAGCTGACCGGCTGTGGCGGCCCGGACACGCAGCATCACTGTGGGTGAGCTGTTCTCACACGTGAGAAGCAGCAATCCTGCTCAGGGGAGCCTCGCTCTAGTGCTGTACCCAGCAAGGAGGCACAGCTTACTGCCTTACCCGCTCCCCAGGGTGAGCTGTGCCGGGGCTCGTGTCTTGTGCCAGCAAGGAGTACAGCCCAGAGAAGCGGTCGATGCTGTTCCTGTACCCTGAGCACAGCAGCACCTCCAGCCCCTTCCCGCCATGCCTGTACTCGGGATGCGTCACCTCCAGCAAATTGCTGTTCTGCACAAGGGTCTCGTTTTCTAATGGACCCGGGCACAAACATAAAACCTCTGTCTTTGTGCACCACATCCTCTGAGGCCTCCATTAGGAGGGCCCCTACCACCACCTTTTTGGATGTGGTCTGTGAAGGTTTGGTCTAATGGATGTGACGGTGAGGAAAAGGTTGTGGAGACGTGAACTTATGTGCAGCCAATTATCCTGGAACAAGCTCATTGTGAGAAAAATAAGTTTTGAAGGTGTTCCCTTTGGCGCCGGGCAGATGCCCCCTGCAGCCTTGCGCATCAGTGTTGGGCTGTGTCCCCGTGTGCAGCTCCAGAGCTGCCTGCTGTCTGCCTTGGGGCCGCACAGGGACAGCGGGCAGGGGGATTGCCGGTGTCACCCTGCTCAGGTGCACCAAACGACCCCTGAGCCCCCGCCTCGGGCAGTTTCCTTGTCCTCCCAGCTGCAGCAGGGGAAGCCAACGGCTCAGTGGTGCTTTGCCCCTTTGCCAAGCTGGTGCCAGGGCTGCACCAGCCCAGCGTTCCCAGGCCATCCGTACAGGGAGCTTCTCCCTGAGCCCCCGCTGCGGTTCACCCCAGAACCGAGCAGAGGCACCAGCCGAGGCGCCGAACGTAGCGCGGGGGCAGAAAACGGGGCAGCTCCCGGGGGCGGGGGGTGCGAGGGCAAGAGCCCCAGAGCGGGGCGGAACAAGCCGGGGTGTGCCCGGACCGAGCCCCCCGCGGGTGGGCGGGGGGGCGCGGAGGAGGGCGCAGCGCGGCCCCGCCCGGCGCGGCCCCGCCCGGCGCCGCTCGCTCTCGGCGGGGGCGGCCAGAGCCGGGCGCTGCGGGCAGGAGGGAGCGGGCGGCATGGACCGCGCCGCCCCGCTCCGCACCATGGCCCCGCGCTCGCCCGCCGCCGCGCCGCGCCTGCTTGCAGCGCTCCTGGGTAAGGGGCGCGGGGGCCACGGGGGATGCGGGGACCTCCTGCCGTCCCTCCCACCGGCCGGCCCCGGGAGCCGAGCGGGCACGGCCGGCGACCCGGCTCTCCGGCGGGGATCCTGCCCCGGGATGCGCCCTGAGGACCCGCGGGCAGCTCCGGCAGCCCGATGGGGGTTGGCACCGCGGGCTGCCCGCGGCTTCCAGCCGCCCCCTCGTCTTCCCGAAGCGGGGTGCCCCTCGCTATGTCGCCCTCCCTCGCTCTCGCCTGCTTCGCATCTGGCCCGCCTGCACCGCAAGGAATCGGACGCTGCTGCTCAGATGGATTTCCCGTCCACAGGCGCTAATGCAATGATCTCTGCTCTGCAGACGGAGAGTTCGAAGCACTGAGGATAAGGGACTTGTCCAAGGTGACTTCGCAGCCGCGTCCGAGAGCGGACTCTGAAGTCCTGGCTCCAGCCCCCTGCCCTGCCTGCATCAGTCGCTAACATCGCCAGAGCTTTCTTCTGTGAGCACTGCGGCTGCATCCCGCTTTGCCCTGCTCCGCTCTGCTGCTCTGCGAGCGGGGACCGCTGCTACCTTCCTGCTAACATGAACTGGGGAAATAGCCGTAGGGAAGCAATGCACTGCTTCAGCGCAGCCACCAGCACGCCTGCCGACAGGTCATTCTTTTTACAGTTCATTTTGTAAAACAACCATTTGCATGCGCTTCTCCCTGGCATGGGGATGAACCCATACTGCAGGGCCAACGCGTGCAGCGTGACGCCCAGACCTGTGTCCAGGGATGCCCGAGGTGTCCCAGCTGCAGGGTGGAGGAAGGAGTTTGCAGCATCCCCTCCCCACTGCAGCCCCTGGGGCTCCTTCCAAGCCACCTGCATCAGCCCTCACGCACCAGCTGCACTTCTGCTTGTGTAGGTCATCCTTGAGTTGATGGGCACAGGGAGCCTGAAACACAGGGCTGCCTTTGCAGCATTTGCTGCTGGGAAACTACCTTGAGAGGTGTTTTAGAGGGCACTGTTCTTCAGTTTGTTTTAAGTGAGCTGGAGACACGAAAAGACATGTAAGTACCTGATTCCTGGCAGGATGTATTTGGGTGCTGGTCCCTGGTTGAAAGTGCCTTGTCAGATGCAGTGCAAGCTGCTTTCAGCCTGGAGCTGGCAGTGGGTGGTAGGAGAGGCTCAGAGATGCTGGAGACCAGGGAACTTGGGGGTCTGGCGTCCAAGGGCGTGGAGGTGGGAACCTTGTCCCACAGGTCACTTGAGTGGGCTGGGAGCCCGGAGGGGGATGTGGGAAGGGCAGAGCTGCTGGGCAGGTCCCTCTGTGTCTGTGTGTTTTGGGGATGCTCTCCAGGGAGTGGCAGTGGGCTCCTGGCTACACCAGGGAGCACAGCACAGCGTCTTCCATCGGTGCCTGCAGGAAGGCTGAGGACTGGGCGTCCTGTCCCTGAGCACATTTTACATGGGCTCAGGCAGGCCTGGGAGCTCTTCCCTTCTAACCTCAGCGGCGAGGATCCTGGCCAGCACGCCAGGCACGGCTTGCTGTCTGTGCCAGGAGGTCGCCTTGATTTTTATGGGCATTGAAAGTTTTGATGGAGCAGCTTTCTCACAGGTGGTGGGGGCATCCCAGGGCTTTTCAGGTGAACCCTGTCTGCCATGTCCATTAGGGTAGCAGTTCCCAGACCAGGTTCCAGACGGGCTGCAGGGAAAGCACGGGGCTGGCAGCAGCCTGTGGGGGTGAAGCCTTGCTCTGGGCCCTGGGCTGGGTTGGGGGGGCTATTGCTGCTGGGGCTGGGTCCTGGGTCGCACAGCCAGCACATCTCTCAGTGGCTCTGGGACCCCTCAGCAGGGGAGCTTGTCCCAGGGGATCTGCAGGAGCAGAGCTTGGACTCTGGTGGTGCGAAGTGCAGCAGCTTTGGGCATACAGAAAAGTAATGGTGGCAGCTGGTGTGGCAGGTTCAGTCAGTGATCTCACAGCCTCCCAAAGTGTTTTCCTCTGTGCTTTATTTAGTGGTAACAGATCTCTTCTGTCTTCCTGAGATCACAGCATGATAGGAACAAGATCAGGCTCCATTTACCCCATACATTCAATTCAGATTACATTCATGGCTCTGTAACGCTGGCAGACAGGATTAAAAGTGTTAGAAGCTGCAAGGAATCGTCTTTCCTGTAAGCAGCTGTCCCCTTGCAGCACCCTGCCTGCTCGGGCGTTCCTGCAGAGCCAGGTAGCAGCGTGATTCCCCAGGGATTCCACAGCCCCTTCTGTAGCATCCCCAGGGCTGGTCTTTGAGCCTGACAACTGCAGGAGGCTTCCATATGGTGGAAACCACTCCCTGACGTTAGCTGAAGCCTCTCAGGCAAAATGAAAAGTGCTTCTTTGTAAAGTTAAGTAACTCCTTCCCTGCAGTGCTTGCAATGCAGCACTGCAGCAGGGCCCGCAGCCCAGGATGCGGGGCTCTCAGGCTTGGCTTGGGCTGCGGCGTGCCTGAGCAGTTGTTAGCACAGGCACGTGTGGGAGAATAAATCAGCGTCTGAAGCGGCTGCAGAGAGATGCAAATCTGAAGCTGAAGGCAGTGTATCCAATTTATGGTGTCAGTGGAGCTGGGACCAGCTTGTAGCTGTGGGAAGAGCTATGTCCCCTTGTTCTGGTTGTCAGAGTGTCCAGGGAAAGCTTCGTAGGGATGTCTGTGCCTCTTCGGTGGCTGAGGTCTGAGAAGGGGGATTTCAATGCTGGGTTGTGTTGCATCTTGGCCATACCACATCACACAAGCGGGACAGGGCTCCGGTGGCATGGGGATGGCGCTGCGCCCCTGGCCCAGAGCAAAGCGTCCCCATGTCCCCAAAAGGTTTGCATGGGCGCCGCTGGTCCAACGCGGTGCACAGGAGTGCAGCGCTGGTCCCTGGCGTGGGGTGCGGGGCGCTTTCAGGCACGCCCTCGGCTCTCGCAGCCCGGCTGGTACCCGCTCCTCGATGCGTTTCTCCCTGCTAGCGGGGAGCAGAGGAGCGAGAGAGCTGCGTTCTGCAGTTTGAAGGTCATCTGCCCGCTCCAGCGGGAGGAGAAGCGCTCTGCTGCGAGAGCCCTTGGCTGGGGTGGGGGACGCACAGAGTGGCAGGCGGCCAGGACAGCAATGCTAATTAGTGCTGCAACTCCCTGCTTGAAGAACAGAGCTCTGTGCTTCGCTTTGGGCTTTTTTTTCCTCCCTTTAAGATTTAGCTGAAGGCTTTATGGATAACATGCAAATCAGGGCTTTCATTTACATACTTTATTCGTGGTGATATTATGGTCCCCTTTGAGTCGGTGCTGTGTCTGTGGGTGCCAGCCAGCCCCTGCCCTCCTCCAGGAGCAGGTCCCCTGGCTCTGCTGAGCTGTCCTGGGGCTCAGGACAGGCACGTTTGTCCCTGCCGTGCCAAAGGGGACAAGCCCTCCCTGCCCCATCTGCTCTGAGGGTGCACATCCATACCAGCGCCATGTCCTCACTCTCTCCTCCTCTCTCCCTGCCAGGTTTGCACGTCTTCGCCATCGCCTTCGCCTTGGAGGTGACGGTGGGGAAGACCAACACTGTGACGGCTCTGAATAACTCCGATGTCCTGCTGCCCTGCAGCTTCGCCACCTGCACAGGCTTTCAGGACCTGGTCTTCACATGGTATTTCAACTCGACAGAGATGGTGGGTGCCTCTCCAGGCTTTCCCTCAGTCTTTCTGGCAGGTCCTTCGCAGCGGAGACCAGCACTGCAGTTCTGATGGAGTTCTCTTTCTCCTCTTGCAGGATGCCCTCCCTCCAACTGCCTCCAGCCCTGGGGGGACGGGGCTGTGCAAACAGGGTGGCTCAAATACGCTGGCACGTCTGTGCTTTTGGCACAAAGCTGCTCTGGGCTTTCTGCTGCCCACAGGCTCGTTTATTTTCATAAACTGGCTGTGCAGGTGCAGGGCTGCACTTCGTGTGACATATCGTTAATTTTCTCCTCCTGCACTTGCTCTGAAAAACTGAAGGTTTGCTTCCTGCTGGGAATATTCTGCTCTTTGAGTCCATAGCAGGACGGCTGGTTCAGAGCAGATCCGTCCTCACAGGCTGACCGGCTCTGTGCGGCCATAGAGCAAAGGGACGGTCTCTGCCCTGGGCTTCTCCCACCTTCTGTGTGGTTGGTGACATTGCTGCAGGGCAAGTCCGATCGATCAGTTCCTTCCCTGGTGGGCTGTGCGTTGGGTCCCCGCCATGGCTAGTCCTGCTTTAATGGGGGTGCTGGGACATTTGGCCGTGTGTATCTGTGCGTGCAGAGGTGGGAGAACTTGAGACCGCATCCTGCGTTCCTGCCTCTGCAGATTTACCACGGCAAGATAAAGAGCAAAGCCTCGGAGCCCTTGCTCGTGGGACGCAACCCACGCGTGGAGTTTGTTGGCTCGACCACCGGGAAGGAAAACAACATCTCCATCGTCCTGAAGAACGTGGAGTTCAGCGATGCTGGGAAATACACCTGCCACGTCAAGAACCCCAAGGAGAAGAATGCGCAGCACAACGCCACCATCTTCCTTACGGTGGTCCAGAAGAGTAAGGGCTGGCCGGGGGTCCCGTGAGTGGCTCTGGGGTGGTGGAGATGCAAACTGGGGCTGACTCACCTTGGCTCAGGGTTGTGGTGCTGCTGGGGGTGTCCTGGCTTGCTGGAGGTCGTTGGCATCCCTGAAGGGCAAGGCTTGGCCTCATGCCCCTCTGTGCCATGGGGAAGGGGGTCCCTGCTTTTTGGGGGAGATGTGCAGCTGGGAGCTCCAGCTCCCCTCCCGAGGCCCCTCAGCACCTTCTCTCCCGCAGTGGTGGAGACAGACAACACTCTGACGCTCATCATCGTGGGCGTGGTGGGGGGGCTCATCGGCCTCCTCATCCTCTTCATGCTCATCAAGAGGGTTGTCCTGTTCATCATCAAGAAGACCCAGGATGGGAAGTGAGTGCAGATGTCGGTCCTGACACCCTTTGGTGGGTGCTGCCGCGGGGCAGGGCTGCACAGGGTGATGGCGAGAGGGGCCGGGGGGGCCGGGTCTGTCAGCTGGCCGTGTGCTCTCCCGCAGGAAGGAGTGTCTGGTGAGCTCGTCGGGGAACGACAACACCGAGAACGGCTTGGCCGGCTCCAAGGCGGAACAAAAAGCACCACCAAAGGCATGAAGCAGCGGCACCTCGAGCCCCAGCCCGCCCGGCAGCGGGGAGGGTGGGCAGGGGACAAGCCTTTCCCTTTTCCTTTCTTCCCAAACTGCCAACGCTTGAGACATGTTTCTATTACACACGTGCCTGCAACCTGCGCTGCTTCTCAGAAACGACTTCGGCTGCCGTGGGGACTGGGAGCTTCTTGTGGACTCGTACTGGGACGCCGCTGGGACAGAGGGAGCTGCCTGCTCCATTCCGAGCGAAGGCAAGAAGGTGCTGGGCGGGCAAGGAAGGGGCCGGGTGCTGGCTGTACCCTGCTCTGCAGCCAGACGGGTGCTGTGCCACCTGCGCTGCGCTCCGGGGGTGCAGGGTCCTGGTGTGTGGGGAGGGGGTAGAGGCTGCAAGGAGCTGTGGGGGTCTTGTCTGATTTGGTGATGCGGAGCTGGGGCGGGCAGGAGCTGCCTGCCTCACGCAGATTTCTGGAGCAGAGCAAGGATGCACGGAACTCACTGTAGAGATAGAGGCTCCCGCCTTGGCTGCATTGCTCATGGGTCTGGCATGAGAGGGAGGAAGCACAGCTGTCGTGATGGGGCTCAGCTTCAGCTCTCCTGTTAAGCACACTTGAGAGCCAAAGCAGCGAAAGGCCTGTGGCTGTCAGGGCTACCACCTCTTGTCATCAGCGTGCCGTGCTCCCCTGGGCGGGCGGGCCCCGCGGCGCCTCGGTTGCTCCCGTGCAGGGCTGGGGGACCAGCGGCCAGAGCTGACCCTGTGCCAGGGCCACTGCTCCCCTGGGTACCTGCTGCTGCTCTTACTCCTCCTGCCCTCTTTTAAAGCTTGGCACGCAGAGCAGCGATGCTTTCGATGCTGACTCGCCAAGGCTTGACCGTTATGTGGATGGTTTTTATATCAGACACCGGTGGGGAAAAGCAGCTGATTGCGTTTTCCCTTCCAAGGAAAACTGGCACTCCGTCCGCCACTCGGGTGGGAGCGCGGTCCAGCCCTGGCGAGGGGAGCAGGGACGGGCTGTGCCGCCCTGCTCCTGGGCCGGCCACCGGCCCGTGGGTGACCTTGGGCAAGTCACTCTGCCGCTCCATGCCTCAGTTTCCCCATCTGTAAAATGGGGCTAATAATACTGCTCTACCTCACACGGGTTGTTGTGAGGCTTCCTTGGCTAACATCTGCAAAGTGCTTCAAGTTTCTCGGTGCCACAGAAAACCAGAGGGTCTTTGCAAAGGGTACCCGCGGTGGGGACTCGGGCACACCAGCCCCCTTCCCAAGGGCTGTAGCAGGACATGAGACATGAAGGGAATGAGCTGATCCTACAACTGAGCTTAACGATGTCCTTTATAATATGATTTGTTCCCCATTTCTCCTTTATCTGCGGGTATGTGTCCTCGCTCGAAATCAGGAATCCAAGCTGAGCCCTGAGTTCCCTGGCTGCAGGGGCTTGCACCCCAACAGAGGTGCCGGATGAAATGTGGGTGAGGGTTTGATGGGCAAGGCAAACAAGGGAAGGTTGGGTGCCACCTTCCCTGGAGACTGCTGTGGGAGAGCTCGGACGCCACCTGCCTGCTCTGGGGCTGGTGGCACAGAGGGCACCTTGCAGGGCTCAGGGGCACCCAGTGGATCAGGACCCTGTGTTTGGAACAGGAGACAAGCGACAGGGACCGGCATCTGGCCCCAGGCAGGGTTCCTTGGCTGCTGGTTAGACGGGCAAGTGGGAGCCAGGTCCCTGGGACCCTGGTCACCCGTCTGGGGATCTGTGGGACCCTCAGGCAAATCACTTGACTGCGCTTCCGTTTCCCCATCTGTGAAACAGGGACGGTAAATCCGAGCTACCTCACAGGAGGTGTGAGGCGCCCCACATCGCTTTGTGAAATGCCCCAGGATGCTGGGGAAAAGGCACTCTGTAAACCAAAGTGCTGCTAACATACCGTTGTCACACATGAGAGCCTGGGCAGGAAGGCGTGAGAGCTCCTGGTTGCCCCAAGAGACCCCCAGCCCATCCTTGGACGAGACCTCCGGTGGGAGAGGACAGAGAGGGGAGGAAGGGAGTTTTTTAAATAACTATTTTTAGCTGTCCTAACCTGTTGGCCTTTTTTAGGCTGTATCTGGACACGGTTCCACTTACCACAGGATATGCAATGCTGTACTATGCATGGATTACTCCTCTGGCTTGATGGAAAGAGTCAACATACCCAGTTTTTGGAATGTAACTCTATATGCATATGTGTGTGGGTGCTGTATGCAGCACAGGGGCCCTGGGGGAGCTTGTGCCAGCACTGGGGTCCCTGCTGTCACGGGGGCCCTGGGGGTCTGCAGAGGCTTTCTGGGGCACGTAGGGATAAACCCCTGGCAGAGGTGCGTGCTGTGACACACACATATGTATATAAGCATATACAATTACATGTAGAACAAACACAGGGTGTGTGTGACATGCTGTGTGATGACTGACAGCACATTTTTGCACTGTAGAGGTTTAGTTAGCTTTGCCCTGAATGAAATAAAGTTTATGTTTACTAGAGAAACTTGCTCTAGTTTGGGTTGCTGTGGGCGGCTGTTTGGCCGTGAAGCGGTGTGGGTGTGCGTGCCGCGTTGCCAGGAGGAGCGGCGGCGTTTCCCTTGTGTGCCGAGCGTGGGCTGCGCCTGTTCTCTGCAGCTGCCTGTCCCGGCTCTGCCTGCGTCCCGCCGCTCCCTCCCGGACACCCCGTGGCCAGGGCTGGGCGCTGCTCCCCGGCACCCACGGGTGTGCATTGCCCCTCCAGCCCAGGGGCTGTGGGTGGCCGGGGCCGGGAATCAGCCCGTTCTGACCAGCTTGTCTGGCTGGGTGGCCGAGGTCCATGCAGCGCTTCCTTCTGTGTGCGCAGGAACAGCTTGTTCACGGGAGCCAGCAGATAGAGCCTGCCTTGTGCTGGGAAAGCCGCTCTGGCACCGCACAGGGTATTGTGAAACATACCCCTGCAAGCAAGAGACAAAAGGCCCTCAGAGGCTGCATGAAAAAACATATACTTTCTTTTAATGGGGATACTCTACAGCACAAACATAGTTTCTCTCTGTATAACAGTAGTGAGCAAACAGCAGCGTAGCCCCACAGGAGCCTTCCTGCCGCAGCAGGGTCGGCACAGGGCAATAAATTAATCTCTCTCTGGAAGGGAGCTTGAGCTGATCAGATTCCTTCACACTATCGGTGGCCGTCGCTCCGAGCCGCACTTTGCCTCCTTGGCTGATCTCTGGCACACTAAATCACAGCCTGCCAGCCACGGTTCGGGAGGCACCGCTCACCTTCCACGGCTTGAGATCCATTTCCCAGCTGCTGCCAGAGCTGGGACAGCCAAGTGCGTAGGGACGGGAGGGAGGCTTGGGGAGATGGACCTGTCCCAACAGGCCTCAGAGCTCCAACTGGAAGGAGAGGGGAGAGAAGAAATCACAAGCTTTTCAGGGCAGCTGAAAGCTTAGGGAGCTGGCTCAGCGCCTGCGCAGAGCCCAGGGGCCCATCCCCGCGGCCCACCCTGCAGCGATGCTGCACCCCGCCGGGGCGCTTCCCCTCTGTGTAGAGCCAGTGAGGGGGCCCTGAGCCATTCCCACTGCCCCCCAAAACCTGCGAGTTGCTGCAGCGGTGTCAGCAGGACGGCACTGACCCTCCGGACGGCGTAGATCCAGTTGAGGTAGGCACGGACACTGGTGTAGACGCCGGGCGTGCTGGGGTCCCCGCAGCCCTGGCCCCAGCTGACGATGCCCACCACCTGCCAGTGCCCGCCCGAGTAGAGCAGGGGCCCGCCGCTGTCCCCCTGCCAAGGACAAGCTGTCTGAGGGGGGCTCGGAGCCCCCAGCCCGCAGCACGGTGAGTGCCGGTGCTCACGGGTGCGGCTTGCAGCCATTTCCCAGGAGGAGAACTCTTCCCTGAAAGGGGCTATTTCACCCATAGGTGCAGCCCAACCCACCCCCTCTTTCCGCACCAGGCCCCCCCACCTGGCAGGTGTCCACCCCGCCTTGGGGCAGACCGGCACACAGCATCTTCTCGGTGACTTCCCCGTGGTAGGCGGACAGGTTGCAGCTCTCCCTGTCTATGAGTTTCACCTCTGCCTGCTGCAGGATCTCCGACAGTTTCCCTGTGCAAAACATGGTTGCTCAGAGGGGCCCCCAGAAGGCTGGGCAAGCAGGAACCCCAAAAGCCCCCATCTCAGGCACAGCGCTTGTCCCCGAGCAGTCCCACTCACCGTGCTCCTGTGTGTAGCCCCAGCCTGTCACCCACAGGGATGTGCCAGGTACCAGCTCCTCATCGAAATAGGGCAGACAGATGGGCTTGCTTCTGTCTGGAAGGGAGAGGGGAGAGGGAGGTGTCTGGGGAGGCTCACGGGTGCCACACCGCTGTCGGGGCACCCGCTCTCGGCTGCACCCTGGGTAAGGCACTGCTTGCTTTGCCTTCGTGAGATCTTGCTTCAAGCAGGTGTGTGCCACAGCTCACCTGTGACATGCACGGGAGACCGCAGCTTCACCAGGGCGATGTCGTTGACCTTGGCAGATGTGGACGTCGCCTCAGCCAGGAAGACCTTCTCCACGGCAAGGGTGGTGGTGCCCGAGAGGAGGTCGGAGCCGGCCTTCACGCTCCAGCTCTGAATGATGGGGTTGTTCCTGTGCACGGACACGTTTGTTACTGCTCTGCTCTTCCGCCCCTGTGCCTCTGCGGCGGGGACGGGCAGCAAAGCCCTCCCTGCTCAGCATCACTCAGCTGCATCGGACACAGGGGCACAGAGCCCCGTGCAGTTGTGTGCATTACACAACATTTAGGCAACGTGTGCCTTAAACCCAGAGTTTAAGGAGCACGTGGGTGCAGCGGGGAGGTTGCCGACTCACTTGAAGCAGTGTGCTGCCGTGAGGACCCAGCTGGGGCCGATGATGCTGCCCCCGCAGATGTGCTCCTTCCTGTACTGCAGGCTGACCTGCCACGGCCAAGCCTCGATGGCGGCCGGGCTGCCGCCCAGCACGCGCGGGGCGCGGATGCTCTCCCCGCAGTCCTCTGCCAGGCGGCGGAGCAGCGACAAAGACACACGTTAGCTGCAGCGATGGGGAGAGAAACAGCACCCGCTCTGCCCTCCTCCATCCTCAGGGTGAGCAGGGACGAAGGCTCCCACACCTCCCATAGAGAGGAGCATGGCCCAGGTGCCTCACCCCCCGCCCCCTGACGTGTCACCCCTTCGTGGGACACTTGGCACACCCCCTTTTGTTCTCTGTTTGCACATCAGCCCCAGGTCTATTCCTTTCCTTCTCCAGTCCACCAGGAGGATTAGGTTAATTAGGGTGATTCATCAACAAAAGTAAACCCATCCAGGCAGCCAGCTAAGCCTCTCTTAGGTGCTTAATTTTTCGGAGGTTTACATTGGCTTAGCAAGAACGTTAGCAGTAATTAAATCTAACTTTTCTCATGCAGTGCAGGAACTGGGGGGGCAGGGCCTGGGCCTGAGCCTGAGCCGAGCTCTCACGGCTGCAATGCAGCACATGGGGCTGTGCCAGGAACGGGGACCCGGAGCAGCACGAAGCCCCGCGTGCCGCAAGGTGCACACAGCCTCCTGATACTTACTGGAGCAAAAGAGCGAAACAACCCGTCCAGAGAGGCATTTCCTGCAAGAGGGAGGAAAAGGGCTGGGTTCGGTGGAGGAGACGCTGGGGCGAGGGGCACGGGGCCACTGCTGCACAGCCCCAGCACTCACCTGCCCGGCTCGGGCACCTGGAGGCTGCCGTTGCTCAGCACGACCTCGCGGGGAGGCAGGGGCTGCCCTGCGCCCACCTCCACCTCCCGGAACGTGGGAGTGCTGAAAGACACGGGGACACGGGTCAGCGAGAGCAGCCATCCCGCACACTCCCAGCGAGGCACAGCTGCTGGAGAGGACAGGCACTGGTGGCTCAGCACCTCCGGGAGCCACAAACTCAGCAGTTTGGGCTCAGACTGAGCCAAAGGTGGTACAACTCAGTTCCAGAACGTCAGGACTGAAGCCTGACAGGTAGGTCCTAAATGTTTGTCTGTGGCCCCAACAAAGGGCTGGTGAGACAGGGTGGAAGCAGGAGCTTAGGAAGGGAACGCGAACCCCATGCCAGTGAGCCAGAGATAGAGCCCACAGAAAAGGGGGGTTCTTTAGGACAGGGACACAGGGATGCCAAAAGAGGACCTGGGACAGGATGGGAGGACTGGCCACCAGAGCAGAGAGAGGAGCGCATCGCAGGAAGGGGGACAACTCCCTGCTGCTCGGGGACATGTGGGCAGGTAGCTCCCAGGGCACCTCAGGGGTGTCCCTGCTGCTGTGACATTTGGGGCCTGTGCTGTGCTCCCTGACTTTTTGGCCCATCTTGGGCTCAGGCTATGCTCCTAGATGGCCTCAAACACCAGAACACATCAGTGTACCCCCAACATAACCCAAACCCTCCCTTAATCCAGGGCTGATACCAAACATGCAGGGCTAGCGCACTATTTCCCCAAATCTTGGTTTTAACCAGCTTTAGTTAAAGGCAGCACTCCAGACTTGCCACTAGATCATGGCAGTACACAGGTGGGTGACATAGAGCTTCATCACAGCTGCAAGGACTCAGCCCTGCCCACAGCTGAGCAGCATCCACACCCCCCAGCCACCTCCTGGGGCTTTAAAAGGGGGTATGGGAAGCCGTGTGCCACCCCAGGTGAGTTCCATTGATGGTGGGAGTCAGGCTGGGCTCTGCGTGTGCTCCAGGAGGGGCTGCTCTGCTGAGCTGAAGGCAGCGTGGCTGTGGGGACCCCCACATCAGGGTGTCTGTGGGCTGGGGACAGAGCTCCTAGCACAGAGAGCAGCCAGTTCTGAGGGACTCACTGAGTGCTCTGCACAGTGTGGGTGGACTGGAGACATCGCTGCAGAGCTCCGAGAGCCCCCCTCAAAAAGAGCTTTTATGGTAGAGGGGTAGATAGAGCAGGTGAGAGAGGTGCAGAGAAAGGAGCTGTGTACCTCCTGTAGCCCATTTCCTCGCAGGCTGCTTTTGCCAGCACCAGGTTGAAGTGGTCGTGGCAGACACAGAACCAGGCTCCGGTGTTTCTGTTAAGCACCTGCAGGATGGATCTGTCTTTGGAAACGCGGGCTGGAGACAGACACCAAGTCAGCTGTGTCACGGGTGAGTTTGGCAGGCTTGCTGTAGCAGCCCAGCCCCTCTGGGGTTCTAAGGGGGTGTCATGGACTCACCCCCAGCTGGTGGCCCTTCGCGGACCCACTGGGGACAGTTGGCCTCGTCCTCGCCCTGCAGACAGTCCACGTTCCCATCGCACACCTGCTGCAGCGGCACCAGTTTCAGGGGCTGTTTGCAGAAGAAGTAGTGGTACTCCAGGTACACCTTGACTGGAGAGAAAGAGGGGGGCTCAGCACTGAACTCCCACTGCTGGGCACCCTCAGGGCTTGGGGTTCAGCAGGAAGGTGGTAGAGCGGTCCCAGCTGAGCCCTGGCTCCAGAGCTGTGTTTGCTGAGCCGTGGCTGTGCAAAAGGAGAGGGGAGAAGAGGAGCCGTACCCAGGAACCCTATTGAAACCAGGCAGGCGAGGCTGAGGACCGCTGCCAGGACGGGGACGCCGATCCGCTTGAAGGACTCCCGCCTCGAGGGGGCTTTTCGTCTTGTGCTGGGACCTGCAACACAGAGGAGCGTGGCGCTGCATTGCCGGGTCCAGCCTGGCAGCACTCGCACCCTCAGCTCCCACGGGCATTACCTCCGCCATTCAGCCGCTCGGAGGCTAAATCCTGCAAACCAGAGGGGAAAAACAGTTACTGAGCTGAAACTGCAGCCAAAAATCAGGTGGGAAGGGTCTATAGCAGCGTGGGTGGCTGGCCCCGTGGTGATTCCCACACCAAGCACACAGCTAGAATGATCCTGCACCCCGGGGAGGGCCGCCCTGAGAAGGCAGAGGGTTGTCTCAGCCTGGGCAGGTACAGAGGCTGTTGTGGTTTTGACTTGAGTTCTGCCAGAAGCATTTTCAGGGAAACTGCCCCAATCTGTGTCTGAGGTTGCTTTAGAGATGCTGGGAAGGAGGTGGCAGCAGGGGTTCTGGTGTGACAACACTTGGCTGTGTTTTTTCCATGGACACCACCTCTACAGTTCCAGTAAGCGCCTATTGATATTATAGAGTTACCGTCATTAATGCATCAGAGGCTTAAAGTCACAGGCTTTATAAAAGAGGTGCTTTCTGATGTGCCAAGAAACCCTGAGTCAAAATACATGTGCCTGCAGGGCTGTGGCACCCAGACCTGTCACAACAGGGTTTTTATCCTTTGTCTGGCCCAGCGCAGGGTCAGAAACTGAGTGGTACAGCCCAAATCCTCCCCAGCAGACTGGCAGAGCCACTGGAGAAAGCAGCCTGGCCCATGGGAACAAGTACTCTCAAGGCAGGAGGGAGGGCTGTGCCGCTGCTAGGACACGCGGTAAACACAGCCCTGGTAGCAGTCAGCGCTGGGGCAAGTGATGAATAAGGCATTGATCCCTCTTGATAGCTTCACATTCATTTTCCTGCAATAGCTTCTCATATGAGAGATGCCCAGTTGCAGTGGGAAGGGTCCTGAGGGCTGCACCAGCCAGATGTTGTTGCAGGAGCCTCCCTTGTCCTTGGTGTGCAGATTGATGCTGAACAGAGCTCAGAACCCCTTTGGGGGAGTTTTGGGTGGACACTGTATGTTTTTTTTGCCCTGTTTCACAGCCATGCTGGTGCCACAGTGCTGAGGGCTGCTCCCGTCAGGTTGCAGTTTGGAAGCTCCTGCCCTGCCGAGCCTGCGGAAAGTGGCGCATTTGTGTGTCCCTCGAATTTGAATGCCCTTCCAGCCCCCAGCGAGCTCTTTTCCTTTGCTGCTGCTTCTGAACTCTACTGCCACAGGTAAGACTTGAGGTTTTTTGCACGACCCGTATCCAGCTTGAACAGAGATAGGCAAGATTAAAAACACTGCAATAAACCCACAGATCCAGGAGTGCAGTTCAGGACACGACCCAGATGAGAGCAGAGGCCCCTGTGTGAGCTCAGGGTTGGGGTTTGAAGATCAGCGTGCGGTGAGGCTGCAGAGGGACCGTGCTCCAGCCCCAGGCTGGCGCAGGGAGTGGCGCAGCCCTCCCTCTGCGGGTCACTGTGTTTGGACATGTTTAGCCACGCACAAAGGCTCTACCAGCAGGCTTTTACAGGCAAGTGCCAAGCGATTCTTTGTGGGTAAATACACAAAGATGGTTTGGATTTAATGCTCTGCTAGCTCAGCCGTTGCCTCTTGCCCAGCCAGGAAACATTGCCTGCCCAACCCAGCTGTGTGGCTTGGGCTGCTCCCCAGCCTGGCAACAAGAGGTGACCTGTGCAGGGAGGGATGGATGCTGTGGTGATGTGGCTGTGCCCCAGCATGCAGCCGTCTGGCTCTTTTGAGGAAATGCCAGGGGCTCTTTTCTGAACAGCCAGGTTTGTCTGGCGCTGTTGCCCAGCATGGGCAAGTTGTGGTGAGCACCCAGCCCTTGGCTGGGCTCTGCATAGCCCCTTGGGGCTTTTTGCTTCCTGTGAGGGCACTGCAGAGCTGCCAGGGGACATGGAGCCCGGCTGCTGGAGACAGGGAGCCAGGGACCTGCTGGGAGCAGGAGGGCAGGATGGGGAGCATCTCCTGGACCTCCCATCTCAGCTGCCATTCCCAAGCTGCCCATCTGCAGTGCCCAGTGCCTGCAGGAGCCCTGGGGATTTTGTAATGCTTGCTCCCAAACACCACCTACATCCTCCAGCACAGCCAGCCGAGGGCACGCGCGGCCAGCCCTTCCTCATGCTGACCTCTTGTGTCACCATGGGCTTGGGCCAGGCATGACCCAGATAATGGGATCCTAACGGTTCCCTGTGGGAACGGTCCTGGAGCTGCTGCTCGGGGCTGTGGGGCACGTCCAGGGCTCAGGCAGGTTCTTGTGCCCATCACATCGCCAGGTGTTGGGCTCCTTTCTGACAGCCCTGTGCATGGCTGGTGCAGATGCAGGTGTGAGGGATGATGCTGTGGTGCTGGTCACCTTCCCCCATTGCGAAGGTATTGCGTTTTCTTCAGTCCACAAAAGCCGTCAGTTTCAAACAGGTTCAGAGCTTGGAGCCGTCCCGGGGTCTGCCTCTCGGTGATTGCCCACTTGCTCTCAAAACCACATGGCAAGCAGGAGCTGCACTGGTTAAACTCAAAGTGAGGGAAGAGCTGTGCCACCTCCTGCATGGACTGCAAGCACACGATTTCCAGGAGAACTCAAGGCTACCGTAACTAATTGAGCTCCACTGATGTATTCTCTCAAAGCATGTTAATGCCACCATGGCCGGTCTGCACTCCAGCTGTGCAAATGCCAGCCCACAAGCCATGGACTGCCAACGAACTTCTGCACCCACGCCATCGGAGCAATCTTGTGCCGTTTGCCCTGCGCAGCGTGGGGCTGGCAGCGGCTGTGGTGCACTTCATAGCTGTGCCAGCTGCTCTGCATGACAGAAAGTGCAAAACTTTCTCGATGCTGTGCAGACCCCAGCTTCAAGGGTGCAGGGTGCTTGGATCCGTGGCTAACTCTTTGGCTGCAGGGGATTTAACCCACAGGTGAGTGGAGCCGTTGCTGTCATACAGGGGGTGAGTTCCCCGCTCTGGAGGGGATGCTGTCTCAGCGCGGTGCTGGTAGAGAGCTTTACGGTGCCCAGTGAGCTGGGCTGTACGTGGCTGCCCCTGTTGAAGAAGCCTCTTTCTCCTAGGGAGGGACTGCATGCCAGGCTGGGGTTTGGTGGCCATGGCTTTACTTGCAAAAGGTGCTGCAGGAAGCCGAGCGTGTCCCTTGTGCTGAGCAGATGGACAGGCAGTCCCGCAGTGGGAGCAGGGACACCAGGCTCTTGCCCAGGCGCTGCCTGAGAACCAGCCCCTTCTCGGGGTGATAAGATGTTCCATGAGGACACGTTCCTCTTGGTGAGCAGTCTTGCGAGACACGCTGCCTCACTTGTCTGCGCCCTGGTCTGGGAGAAGGCCAAGGCAAGCCACAGAGAAATGTGGCAGTGAGGGCTCGTGGGGACAGCCAAGCACCGTATCCAACAGCCATGATGGGATGTTGAGGGAGATGGATACAATCATTCCCTGCCCGGGTGCTGAGGGGGGATAGGGGCAGGGGAATCAGCTCTTTTGAGCCTGGGCTGCCCCATTGCCGGTAAACGCTGCTGGCAGCGCTGAGCCAGCTGCGGGTGCGTGGGGCGCGCCCGCCTGCTCCCGGGGTGCGCGCATGGGGCCGAGGTGCGGGGAGAGGGCAGAGCGGTGGGCGAAGCTGTCAGTAACTCACCATGTTCATCGAGCGCTGATGTGGTCTTGAGCCTGCAGAAACCTGGCAAATATCCTCCTGTTTGGGGCACAGGGAGGCGGTGGGTGCCCTGGTGCCCTGGGAGCCCCAGGCTGGTGATGTTCCCACCTCCCCTGTGCCTGCGCTGCTCTGTCCGCTCTGCACCAGCACTGGGGCAGGACCGCCCAAGCACTCCTTAAAACCCACAACAGGAGTTGTGAAACAGGAATGATGATTTGTATTGTAATATAACACCGGTCTATCAGCAGCACCATCACCTTCCATAATCTCCTGAGCATCTGCCACTGGAGGGTGACTCACCTGCGGAGCTGCTGTCACAAATTGGCTTATCAGGAGTGAACTGACTGACAGAGCAGGATTTTTCCTGCCTCTCTCCTGATGATAAGGCGAACCACAGTCACTCCACTCTTTGTCCGGCTCTTCTGTGTTGCACCAGGTTGTTTTTAAGCGGAAGCTTTAGCAGGTGGAGGAGGAAAGGAGAAGAGTTTACACATGAGGTTACCGGGCCATTGCATGCTGCTGTGTCTCAGGTCACCCAGTCTGTGTGTCCCCGTGCAGCCCCAGGTCACAGCTGGCAGGTGTTCCTGGCAGTGCTGGGGTGAGATTAATGGAAAATGAGTGGGTGCCCATGGCAGGTACCTGTGGGGCTGCTATGCAGGCTGGGACATGTGCAGTGCTGGTAGGTGTGGGGCTGTATGGGAGCAGCTGGTGTCCTGGGCAGGTTGTATGGAGCTGTTGCTGCCAGAGGTCTGAGCGTGGCCCTTCCAGACTCCCTTATGTGTCCTCTGGGAGAAACCTCCTCCTTTCTTAGTGCTGAAGCTGGGTCTTCAAGGCTGGGACCATGGGATGAGCCTGTGCCACAGGGACCCCCTCAAGGTGTGGGCTGCCTTCCCAGAGCATCCCAGCACCAGCCCCACAGCCAGGCCCCACTGCTGTGGAATGGAGAGCAGCCGGGAGCATCCACAGGGTGGGAGGTGGTGGGGAGCGGCTCTTCCTGCTCCGAGGTTAGGGGAAGGCTTTGAGGAAGCAGCTGAGGTTTGTACCTGTTATGTCACAGCTCCGGGCACCTTCGGGGCTTTGCTTCCTGGAGTGCGGCTGCATCATCACCCTTCCCTGGCGTGACACAGGCTTCCAGGCACCCTGGCTCCGTCTGGGGTCAGGCAGAGGCCAGGCAGGGCTGGCCCGGGGCTCTGCGCAGCCGCCGGCCTCCCGGAGCCACATGGACACTCACCCTGTCCCTTGCCTCTCCACTGCCCGGCGAGGAGCAGCCCCGACCTCTCTGTCTGAGGCAGCTGCTGCCAGAGCCTGGGGTCTGCAGTGTGCATCATCCAATGTGCATCAGCCCCTCTGCATCCCAACCAGCGTCCCCATGGGTCCCCGCGTTGCCCCTGGGTCTCAGTGCCAAGGTGCTGGCTGCCCAGGGGCTTCGTTCCTGCCCCGGCTGCTCGCTTTGGCACAGACAGAGGTTGTGCCTGTGCATGCGCAAAGAGGAGGTTTCAAGGAAGGGAGTGGTTTTGCCCTTGGATGCCCAGTTTCCAGGCTCTTAATGGTTATCCTGGTTTGTTACCTTCTACCTGCAGGCACAGGAGATGGTTTCCCTCTCTTTCTGCAAGCAGGCGGTGATCGCCCCCTAACCTGGTGACTCCAGGCTTTGAGGTGATCAAATACAGCTGTAAGTATGTCATAGCAGGAGGTGTCTGTGACTGGGGACAGTGGGTGAGCAATATCCTGTCACCCTGGGGTCCTGCCCTCGCCGTGGGTGCCCTTGCCTTGCACAGGTCCATAACCTTTGTGAGCAACCCCAAACACCCAAGCCCGGGCTCTCTGTGGGACCTTGTCCCCCTTCTGGGTGCTGCTGTTTGCCAGGAGGTGGCAGTGGGAGGACACAGCCACTTGGGCACCTGGCCAGGGCTGGACACTCCCTGCCCCTTGGGCTCCCAGTGCTACCAGTTCAGCCTCTGCCAAGGGTGCGGGTGGGGAGGCCGGGCTGGGAGCAGCTGTCCAGGTCTGGGGTGCAGGCGATGTCCATCGTGTGAGGGGTGGCGTCTGCTGATCTCCTCTGCTTTCTCCCCTGGAAACCAGTTGAACCAGTGGGCGAGGAGTGGTGCCCAGGCTTGCTGCGGCAGGGGCGGTGAGGCGGCTGTGTCACAGGGAGAGGAGGGGACAGGCAGGACGTGCCAGGCCCCAGCACACAGCGGGGGCTGCTGCAGGAGCTCCCAGCCTGGGCTCGCCGTCAGCGCCTCCTGCGGCACGACGCTGGCACCGGGACATGGACCATGGGGCAGGTTAGTAGGCGGCCTTTTTCTCCCCTTACGGAGCAGAGGTGGAGATGCTTTATGGCACCGATAGTATCTTGGTGACCTTCACCTCCCCGTGCTCTCTGTGCAGCTGGGGTTTGGCTGCTGGTGCTGCTTGGAGGCACCTGTCTGGGACACAAGGACGTCTGCTCCCTGGGTGCCGGGGCAGGGAGCGCCTCCCACACGGGGCAGGGCTGGGCACCAAGCCATCATCCTCCCACCGGCGGTAGGCATGGGGTCAGGGCAGTTTCGGCAGCTGGCTCATCCAGGGAAGCTATTGCACCACGCTCCTGCCGCGTGAGTCACTCCTGCAGCTGCCTCCCTGACCTCACCCACGCCAGCCTGTGCCGGGGCTGGGATCCCGGGGCTGGGGTCCCGGGGTGCCCAGCTCACCCCTGGCCGAGCAGAAGCAGGGTGTGTTGGCTGTCTGCGGATCCTGGCCCCTCGTGCCCTGCCAGGAGGGCCAGCAGAAGGCTGGTCCTGCTCGGCTGCCCTGCGGTTTGCGAGCTGGTGGTGCGATGCTCCGTGGCTCCTCTGGCGTTTGCCGGATCCCATCATGTAGAGCAAGTGCTGTGGGTTGCAGGATGACCTGGGACTTTGCTCACTATGTAAACACTGTGACCACAGGGGAAATGTCCTCACTCCACTGGCATCTGTCTAAATTTAGCTGTTGTTAGGTCATCCTTTTCTGCTGCCTCCTCCCTCCTGATGCTGCAAGGCACAGCACCCAGTCTCTGTGCCAGGCACCTGCCCAAACCCTGTGTGCGGGCAAGGCAGAGATGCAGGGGTGACCGTGTGCTGGGGCAGTGGCCAGACCCTGCTGTCCCCTCCTGGGCACAGCAGCCCCCAGGGCTGTGCCCACCATCACCCCTCCTGTGTTTTGCTAATGGGCCACACTGGGAGTGACCGGGTACCCTGCTGGTCAGGGTGGGGCTGTGGGGATGCTGGGGTGCAGGTGGGTGTGCAAGATGCTGTGCTGCCTGAGAGACGGGCTCACACTGGAGACAGTAGAGAAGGGTCTGGGGTGATGTTTCTGCGGCAGTTTGGGTGGCTGGGAGCCAGCAGTGGCTGGACAGAGGTGTTATTAGCAGCCTGGTGCAGACGATGCTGGGAGCACTGGCTGGTGCTGGGCTTTGCTGGACCCTGTGGTGTGGACAGGGGGTTTGGAGGGGGCCCAGGGGTGCTGCGGAAATCCTGCGCAGCCCCGTTGCTTCCCCATCACAGCCCGGTGCTGGCAGCAGGAGGCTGCTCGCCCTGACAGACGCATCCTCTAGAGGGAACTGCCTGTCCAGAAATGGGTCTGTGCAGCTGCGGGACAAACCAGGGTATGGCACTGCAGGGCTGCGGAGCACTGGGACAGCTCCAGTGCCACAGCTGTGGCACCCTGCTGCTCTCCTGGCTCTTCCCAGCTCAGCCCAGTGCTGCTGGGGCATGGCTGGCAGGATGCACCACAGGTCCAGGACACCTCAGCTGCAGGAGGTGACAGCAAGCACCTCCTCAGCCCTGCTCTGCCACTTCCCTGCCCTGCCTGCATTTTTGCTGACATTTAGCTGTAGCTAAACTGCATGGCTAAACCCTGCTGAGAGCACAGGTGATGGCTGTGCAACTGAGATCAAAAGTCTCTAGCATGGGGCTTTAGGGGTAGCAAAAACCACTGTTCCACAATGCTCAAACAGCCTTGCGGAGCACAGTCCCTCCATGCCATAGGGACAGCACAGGGATGTGTCCCCAGCGCCACAGCAGTCCTGTCCCTACCAGGGGATCATCAGAAGCCCCAGTCTCCCGGAGGTGTTTGTCTGCAGAACCTCTTCTCCCTCTGCTTTACAGGGCAAGAGCCCATCGAAGGGCTCGGGCTTGTCTTGGGTGTCGGGCTGGCCTTGCTGGTCCTGGTGCTTCTCAGCTACACCATCGTCCGGTGGTACCGCAGGGGCCAGTGCTGGCGCGGTGAGTACAGGCAGAGCGGGGAAAGGTGGCAGCAGGGCGGGGGGCTGGAAAAAATAAAACATAAAGCAAGCAGGGATGTGGGGAGCATGCCTGGCATCTGCTGGTCCTGGGGTGGCTTTGGGACAAACTGGGGACACGCAGGTGCTGGGGAGGGGGATGCAGTGATGTCCTGCTGTGGCTGGCTGTCCTGCACATACCCAAGGCAAAGTGAAGGCGAGCTCATGGCTCCACACAGCTCTGACACCCCTTTTTCCTGCCTCCCCAGGGCCCAACTTTGTCTTCAACCTCTACCACAACTGGTGAGTGAAGCTGTGGGGACCTGGGGCGGGCTGGGTGCTCCCTTTGCATGGTGCCAAGGTGTCGCAAGCCCTGGGTAGCCCCAAACCACGGGGCTCTGCTGTTTGCAGATGCCCTGGGCTCTCTGGGGACATCCATCCCGCGGGTGTTGGGGCTGGGGAGGGCAGGCATCTCGCTGACACCCCTGCCATCCCTGCAGCGGGCTGGGCTCGGTGGCGGTGGAGCTGGTGCCGCCGTTCAGCATCAGCGGCTCGCTGAGCGGGGCCAAGGGCTACGTGCCTTTCCAGGACCACGGGCCATGAGGCGAGAGCCGGGCTGTCGTGCAGGTAGGACATCACCCCACTCCTCCCTGCCTGGGACGGGGGAGCGGGTCCCTGGCCCTGTGTGTCCCCCAAGCAGTGCAGGCAGGGGCCTCGTGGTGCCTGGAGCACGTGCTGTGTCCCAGAGCCTTTGTGCTTCCTCGTAGCTTCTGGCCATCGCAGCTTTCCCTGGGACAGTCCCAAGGTTTTTCCTGCAGAAGTCATCCCCGCATCTGTGGGGCATCAGGGGCTTTCCCTGGGCTTGGGTTTTATTTCCCCCCATGCAAGTTTTGGTTTGTATTTCCTTCCCTGCGCCCCGCTGTCCTTGTCTGGGGACTGGGTACGTGGTTGAGGGTGAAGGAGCTCAGGGCTGGGGCTGAGCCCGTGCGCTCCCCGTGCTGCCTCACACCCGCCTTCGGCAGCCACAGAAACAGCAACCAAAACCAGCCATGGGGGAATTCCTCTGCTCTCGCTTCTTTAAAAAACAGCCCCCAAACAGGCTGGATTTCCATTGAAATTGGAACAGTGAAGTTTCTGTTTTTTTAAAAGAGCTTCTCGGTTTGGTCCCCCACAGCTGCGTGTGTCTCGCTGGCCCTCCCTGGCCATGGGCAGCACTGGAAGGTGCCCGGGACTGGCTGCCACCCCCTTGCTTGAGACAGAGGAAGACGCAGCTGCCTTATCTCAGTCTTCCTCAAACACAGACCCTGGAGGGGAGAAGCCACCTTCCCCATGGATCCCCATGGCTCAGAGACCCCCCCAGCCCTGGGGACCAGCCAGCTGCATGCCCAGGAGACCTTGGGCAGGCTGTTGGCAAACAGGGCATGCAGGGAACCAGCTAAAAAGCGTGGCAATGAGCCTCAGCATGGGATGGCTGGTTTTGTGCAATAGCGAAAATGCCATAAGGAAATGAGACTGCTTCAAACTTCCCTCCTTGGCCAAATATCTGGACCGATGTGGAAATTGTTCTCTGCCCTGACAGTGCAAGCAAACACCTCAGAAAAACCCTGTTGGTTCCTGTGCCCGCCGCCTTCAACCTCGGCAGAGCAAGTGGCCCTGGCAGCACCTGCAGCACAAGAGCAGCCCCGCAAAGTCGCTGCAGCCCGAGGAGCGGGGCCCCTGCTGCTGCTGGGGGCAGGAAAGGCGTTTGCAAGGCGTTTGCACAGGCACAGCCCCCGCTGGGGGAGCCACGGCGCAAGGAGGAGCGGGAGGAGAGCGGCTTGCAGGGGGAGTCAGAGCGAGCGTCCTCCGTGCCTTACGCTGTGACTTAATTCAGGAAAACGTCAGCATCTGGGACTTCCAGGGAGTCGCAGGGAGCATCCGTGCTCTCATTATCGAAGCCAAACCACACGGTCTGTAGCTTTTTGGCAAACTCCTGGGGGTTTTGTGGAAAGCAGAGCCCTGGCTGTTTGGGGGGGGGGGAACGGTGCCTGTCTGGGCCCCGGTGCTGGCGCTGGACGCAGCCGGCTGGAGCCTTTCATGGCGAGAAGGAGCCGGCAGCACCCAGCACTGCGGGGGATCCAGGCACAGAACTTGACGTCAGGAGAATTTAGATGAAGAAAAAAAAAAACGTAAATAGTTCCGCTTAGTTTTGATGACTGTTTTTCAGACGAAGTTTAAAAAAAGAAAGAAACCCCCCCCGTCCCCTAAAACAGCCAGAAGCAGAAGAGATGTGGGACGCAGAAGGGCAGAGGATGCCCGGCGATAGGAATGCGGCTGGCACCGGCGGAGCCGCGGTGGCGGAGTACCCACCGTGGCCAGGCCCTCTGCGTGATGCGTGGAGCGCGTCTCCCGTGCGACGTCAGACGTAACGGAAGGAAACGTGGTAATGCATCAACAACCCTTCTCCCGACTGCAGTGATTCATGTTTTCACCTGGGAAAAAGGTACTCCCCGAGCTGGATTTCCACTGACAGTTTTAATGGGACAATCCCACCGTGAAGGTTCTTAGAAACTTGGTGACTTTTGGAAAAACTCTCTGGTGACTTGGCAGCAGTCAAATGTAGTCCACAGTAAGTCGTTTCCATTCTGACAGAAACCGTCCCCCCACCTCCCAGTTCTGACCTGTTCGCTCCTGGTCCTTCCCCGGTGTGTCCCCGCCAGCTGCTGCCCTGCAGGACACGCTGTGTCCCAGTGCAGACCTGTGAAACCACCACCAGCTGCCCCAGACCCTTCCCGGCTCCTCCGGTGTGTGCTCCCAGGTCCTCAGGTGAGACTGAAGCTCTGTTCTCATTTGTCCCCAGCTGTGACGTGGGAACATTCTCCCCCGCATGAGGCAAAGGCACGTTGCCCTTTGCTACAGGGGAACGTCTGTTTCCGAAAGTGGAAAGCATAGCTTGACCTTAGAAGAGCAGTGTGGATGAATGGACCAAATAAATAACACCACATCCTTTGTGTATTTACAAATTAAATAGAATAAATAATGTCTGTAGGCAACAGTGGGAGAACATGGGCTACAGGGCGGGCAGGGCTGCCCCGGCTGGCGCAGGGCTCGAGGAGGCAGCTGCAGTGCCCTGCATGGCGTCAGAGGCGGCCAGCAGCGCAGGTCTGTGCCATGGGGTCTCTGTAGGGTCAGGAAAGTCCCTCGCTCCATCCCAGCGAGGCCAGGGTGGGATCTCCCTGCTCCCAGCAGCAGGATGCCTGACGTCAGGCTGCGCTTCGCTTTCAGTGTCAGTGTTGTGAAAGGTTTGGACAGCATCCGAGGCACGGATGTCAGCTGGAGGAGGCCAGTGCTCACCAGTAAAGGGGGAAGTGGGGAGGGGAAGCGTGGGGCTGGCCCCAAGGGTGGCCCTGAACCTGGGGGTTGAGAGCCCTGCACTGGGCTGCTGGGGAGGGCAGACAAGGCAGGATTGTCCCTTGGGAATGTCCGGTGTGCATCCTTGGGCTTTGTGGTTGGAGGAAGCGGGGGTGAGCCCCTCATCCCCATGTCTCACTAGCTTCACAGCAGACAGTTGCTGGAGAGAAGGTGCAGGCTGTGCTGGGGGCTTGCACAGCAGGACTGGGGCCAAAGCAGCCCCAGAAGTAGCTAAACTGGTGCTTCTTGGTGGGTCTTGGCCGGGGCACTGCTCAGTCCCGTGCATTAATATTCAGGGTTGGCCGTAGCTTATCGGAGTAGCTGGTCCCCACGGGTGGTGGCTGGAAGAGGTAGTTGGGTCGTTGTGCGGGGCTGGCGGGCACCCGATCCCCAGCACAGGGTGCGTCACAAGCGGCTGTCCTTGCCGTCCTCGCTGAGCAGGCTCAGGGGCTTGATTTGCAGCATGAGCCGCTGGTTGGTGCTGAGGCTGGAGACGAAAGGCAGCGTCCCCAGGAGGTCAGTGTTGAAGATGCTCGAGTCCAAGGGAGCTTTCAGGAACTCAGGGCCAGCTTTGGAGGCTGAGGTAGCTCCTGGAGCCCCGTAGCTAAGCAGAGCAGGGGCTTGGGGTCCCAGCTGGCTGGAAAAGTCCCAGGCAGGGGGGTCCCGAGGGCTCCCCCATGGAGCAAGGTCCTGTGTGTGGCTGCAGGGGTGCTCGGGAGACGACTGCTTCAGATACCCTTTGGCCACAGCCAGCTTGGAGCACTCCACATCCAGCACAATGTCAGTGCTGCCCAGGCCCTGAGGGGATCCTGCGCAGCCCAAGAAGGGCACCCCCTCGGCTGGGTCCTGCCTTGGCTCCACCGTGCCCTTGGACTGCTGCAGGTACCCACGGAACTCGATGTCTTGTTGGCTGTCCTGGCTGGCGCTGGGGGAGGTGCTGAGCTCCCCCCCGCAGGGCTGCCTGGCCTCCGCAGGGCTGGTCCCGCTGCCGGGGGGGTACGTGGGGCGAGGGCAGGTGATCCCCAAGCCCACGCCACTGTCATCGCCAGCCGGCAGCTGCCGCTTGTAGCCCTGGGACTCGAGGCTCGAGGAGCAGCTCAGTTCCGAGGAGGAGGTTTGCAGGCAGATGCCGCTGTCTGTGCTGGTGCAGCTGCTGTCGCCGCTTGCCGTGGGCCCTGTCCCCATCAGGCAAATGCGGTCCTCAGGCCATGCTGGGAGCTGCCAGCCGTTCTCCAGGGGCAGCTGGGCTGTGCTGGTGCTGCCATTGGGAGCACCGTCCTGCCGAGGCTCCTTTGGGCACAGGAACAGCTGCTGGACAGGGTCTGTGTCCCGGCTGCCCGAGGATGAGGACTCCTGCTCCATCCAGAGCGAGCTCTGCTTTATGAAAGACTTCTGGGAAGGAGACAAAAGAAAGGAGTGAGCTCTGCTGTGTCCCTGCTTGTTGCTTGTCTCTCCCAACAGCTACCCGAGCCTGCACCCTTGTGATGGCCACGAAGGGTGCCTGGCTGCCTTACCAGGACAGACGGTGGTCTCACGGGTTTCTTTATGTAGGTGCACACCAGCAGACACCCCAGGAGGCTCAAGAGGAACGCAGTGATGAAGGAAGAGCTGACGATGCTCAGGACGAGCTCTGAGGTCCCTGCCGGAGAGGACATGCCTGGGTGAGTGGGGTGAGGCAGAGTCCTCGGCACACACAGCAGCGGGGGCATGGACCGGCTGCCCTGGTGCAGACCCTCGTTTCTCCAGGGCCAAGAGGCTGAGGAGGATCTACATCCCACCTGGCCGCCCTTTTCCCTGGCGCCCCGGTACTTACGGTCCCTCTGGCCGATGGTGACGCACTGCTCGGCGGTGCGCACGGCGCGCGTGGGCCGGCTGGCCACTCGGGGCTCCACGCTCAGGCAGTACTCCGTGTTCCAGAACAGGCTGCTGATGTTGAACTCTGGGGCAGCGTACTCCACTTCATACTGAAACGACCAGAGCGCAGGCTGGAACCTGAGAGCCCCCAGCCCTGTGCTTTCCTCCCTCCTCCATGTCCCCAGGGTGCTCAGCAGTACAGCTGGCAGCAGGTAGACCCAAAATCCCAACAAGAGCTGAGGGACCCACTGCAGTAAAACATACAGAGGCATCTCTCTGCAATGTTGTGGCTGTAAGAAACCTCAATATTCAGTTTTACAAAAGAATGTACTTAGAAACTGTTTTTGTTTTTAACTTGAGCAGCAGTGCGTGTGGCAGGTGGGAAGAGCATAAGAGCAGCAACTCATCTCACCGTCCGGTTGTCCTGAGCCCTCCTGATGTACACCCCGTACTTCCTGGCGTGCCTCTGTATGTCGTCGTACCTCACGGTGAGGTTCCCGGCGCTGAGGAGCAGCTGCAGCTGCACGCGGATGCTGTTGCCCTGCACAGAGAGGCTCTGGCCCGACAGGCGCAGAGTGGCTGGAAACAGTGGGAAGAGCACATGAGGGTTTGCTCCTGTTTGCAGCAGTGGACTGAGCTGTGACTGTCCCTTGCAGCTGGTGCCACCCGTCCTAGGTTAGTCCCGTCCCATCCTGCAGCCTGGCTGCCCTTCAGGATGATGTGGGGAGAGACATCCCTGCTCCCATCTGTCCCGAAGTTCTTCTCCGCAGTTTGGCACCCTGACCTCTGCCATTCTCAAAGCCGTGGGATGAAGGCAGACACCCCACCTACCTTCTTGTGGGGAGAAGGCGTTGGTCCTTTCCCATGGGGATGTGTGGTTTCCAGACACGGCCCTGACCCGGGCGAAGTAGCGGTGAGAAGGATCCAGGGTGTAGTAGGTGAGGTCGCAGGAGCACCCCAAGATCTTCATGCAGTTTGGGACAGCTGTCCAGGAGATGTTTGTGCCATAGCTGTGGGGAAGGTGCCTGGCGTGAGGGTGGTGCGGGCAGGTGACAGGGACTCGGTTGTCACCGTTGCCGGTATCAGATCCCAGGCAGGGGACAAACCCCTGGCTGCCCCATCGCTCTACTCACACTTTGTGCTCCACTTCGTAGCGGACGTCGCCGGGGGCGCCGTGTCCCGGCACCCAGCGCAGCAGGTGATGTGCCGTCTCCGCAGCAAAGCGCACGTCCCTGGGTCTCGCCAGCTTCTCACCTGCGGGGCCGACGGCGAGCGTTAGGTGATGCTGCCTGGTGTCCTCGACGGCTTTGCCTGCAGCTTGACCCCTGGTGCTCGGCGGTGACCGCACACCCACCCACACAGAAATCGCGGGGAATTGCCCAGGTCTGTCTGCTTCCATGTTTTCAGTGTTTGTTCATCCCCTTCTTTCCCTTTCTCTCTTTTGGGGGGAACTCATCTCAGCCGAGAGGATCTCAGTACTATTGTGGCCCAAGAAAGGCGCCTGCTGTATCTGGAGCCCTGCCTGCCCCTGCCCTTCACCAACAGCTCTGTCTGGATTCACCTTTCCTGTTTTGCTTTTCTACCCTCTGTAAGAAACAGGCTTTTTCACACCTCCTACTTCTATTTCAGTGTTGTCACCCGGCAGCCAAGCATCGATAGATAACATCTGCCACCCTTTCCCTGCTGGTTTCCTCAGCAGCCGCCATCTGATGGCAAACAGCGAGCCCCATCGCTGCCCGGGGAGCACGGCTGTCGGCAGAGCACCGCGCCAGTGACCGCGGCGTTTCACCGCACCACAGGGCGCCATGGACCACGCTGCTGGGAATGAGCCCACCTGACACCTGAGGACTAACGCAGCCTTTAGGCTCCCAAAGGGCAAAGACAGGTGAGTGGTGAGCAGGGAACCGTGGCCGTATCCTGCTGCAAGCAGCCAGCAAAGGTGTCCGGGCTGCAGCTCCAAACCACACCAGCTCCGCTCGCCAACATCCCCAGTCTCGGTCCCCATCCCGGTGCCGGGATCCGGGGCGCAGAGGGGAGCGGAGCTGTGGGGCTCAGCCACAGCGAGTGGGGGCTGAAGGACAGCAAGGGGTGGGCAAGAGAGACTTACCGTCCGTGAGCTGGACGAGGAGCAGTGCCAGGTACAGTGCCAGGGCTGCGGCGGAGGGGCCCATGCCGGCTCAGCATCCTCTGGGCGAGCAGGGTGCTGAGCTCTGCTCCGGCAGGCTGCCGAGCGCTTGTTTTTCCCCCGGGGGCTGGCTCAGTGACGTCTCGGAGGCGTTAGTGCAGCGGGAGGAAAGTAGACGTATAGCGACTTCCACTTTTCTGTACTGTCCACCCACTCACCCACAGCTAATTGCTCAGCCCAGGCTGGGCATTTCCTACAAGCAGCCTTAAAGGAAAAGCTTTTTGGGGCTTTTCTGACCAAAACTGAACATTGCTGAGAAAGGGAAAATTGGAGTAAATCACGTGTCTGCCTTTGATGCTTCGTTATTAAATGAGATGTTAAAAACACAGGGGGTGAGGGTTAGCAGCTGGGGTGACCTGTGGCAGGGATTTTACTGAGCAGCAGTGTCCGCTTGGGCTAACGCCCTGTCCTGCCAGGGCCTAAAGCCACCCAGGTCATAGCCAGCCCTGGGGAGCCCCGGAGCTCCAGGAGCAGGTTCTTGCTTTCCCTGCCTTTGGGCTCAGCCTGTACCCTCCTGCTTCAGTCTGCAACTTGTCATTTCCCATTTCTGGTGCCAAGTGGCAACCTCTGGGCTATCACGAGTCTTGCAGCCATTTCTGCACATGGGTGGCATTGCGAGCCCTGAAGCTGGGTGCAGCAGGGGGGTACAGCTGTCCCCAGGGCTCTAGCAGCTGTCAGCAAGACCAGGGGCCCCAGTATGGCCACAGCACACGTGGCTGCAGGGCTCTGGTTGTGTGGCAATGTCCTGCCTTTCTGGTGACTCTGGCCTCAGGTGCTAGCACCCGAATTACCACAGAGCAGACTGTGAGTCCTCTGCTTTGCCTTCTGTCAGGCTGTGCTACAACAGGAGGTTGAGGGTGTGAAAAAGCCCTGCTTGAGGAATTTCCTGGGACTTGTGCAAACCCAGAGTTCCTCATGTGATGGAGAGAAATTTGACATGAGAAAAAGAGCGATTTCCCCCTGGGGAATTAGTGAAAAGGATGTAGATTTTAAAAAAAGCAAGAGAAACCGAGAGTGCTCTGGGCAGTTTCAGAGAGCTGCAGAGCAGCCCCTCGCTCTGCGTGTGCAGGGTCGCAGGACCTGGGGTCCCTTTGCTGCAGAGCGGCTCCTTGAAGAGCCAGCTTAAATGCCCAAAGTGAGAGATTTCTGCTTTTGCCCCCGGCTCTGAACTGAGTCTTCCCCTGATTCATCCTTCCTACTAAAAGCCAGAGGCTCCCATGATCTCGCAGCCCTGCCAGAGCACCAGCGAATCCGCCAGCTGCAGGCTGGGTCCGGCAGTGCCACCAAACTGTCCTCCAGTGCCTGGTGGCAGGATCTTGGGCACGGTGTCCTGCCTGGCTCTCCTGGCACCCAGGGATGTGCCGGCTTCAGCTCCGCTCCATTGGGGCCATGAGGAACATGGACATGGGGCAGTGATGCTGGGGAGAGGCTCCCCCACACCGACAGCCATAGGGATGGGCAGGGAGGGCAGCTCCAGCAGCAGATCCCCCTGGCTTCACCCCCGCTTGGCTTTATTGTCTCTTCTTTGGGAGCTGTTGTTCTCTCACTGCTGTCAGCTCCTGAGTCAGTTCGGGCATCCACTGAATCCAGGAGTCCTGAGATGAGGCACAGCCCATCCCACACAAAACCACAGCTCATGTTTCATGTAAAGCAGTGAAAATCAAAAGCGATGGGAGCAAAAATGAGGAAGGAGGGAGTTTTGTGGAAAAGAAACCGTGGGGCTGGTCCTGTGGGTGAGGTGGTTCAGCAGCTTGGGAAAGATGGTTGGCTATTTAGTGGAAAATGAAACATGCTGAGGAGAAATGACAATTGGGCTGAGTGCCTGGTTTGTGAGCTGCCTTCCCGGCCTGAGATGGGACACTGCATGTCCCGTGTCCCATGGCCACATGCTGTGCTAAGGCAGTCCCAGCACGGGCTGGGGACCTGGCCATAACCACAGCCGAGCTTTGCAGCAGGCGTTGCTGACCACCCGAAGCACCGCATTAAAACCAAAGCATCATGGCGAAGGGCAGCTCCATGTTTTCAGGGTTGGCAGGAGAGGTTTTGAGTTCATAGGTCAAACCAGCCCTCAAGTACGCTGCTGAGTTTCCTTTTCACCTTCAAAATAATTGACTAATCTTTGAATAGGATTAGCTGTGGTTTTAATAACCTGGAAATCACCTGAGTCAGAACTGCACAGCACGTCTTCCCCAGAGCCTGGGGTGCAGCGAGAGCTGGGAGCTCCCTGTGTGTGGCTCCTGCCGGGACCCTCCTGCTGGCCACTAGCCCTGGGCACCTGCCCGGCGATCGGGCTGCCGTGTCTGCGGGGTGAAGCATGTCCTTGCTCCATCCCCAAACCTGGCTGCTGCTCCCTTGCCCGGCGCCCACATCCTGCAGCTGCTGCTCTGCAGCCTCAGCAAAGCCAACAGCTTCAGCATGGGCAGGGCTGGAGTGGGGCTGGGATTCCCAGGGACCCCTAAGCCCCAGGGGTGACACAACCAACCTTGGAATAGCCCCTCGTGGGCCGCTGGGAAGGGTGACAGCACCACAGAGAACCCTGACACCGTCCTCCCTGGGGCTGGAGAGCTGGTCCTGCCCCAGGACAAAGTGCTGTGCCTGCAAGAGCACAGTTTCCCTGTCCTGATTCCCTTATGCCTGGAGGTTGAGCAGAGAGTGGAGGAGCCACTGAGCCCTCCTGGGCTGGTGGTGCCTGCTCTGGCTGTGTGTGCTATTGGCACCTTGATTTGCTGGCTGGGAGGGTGCAGTATGGCTTATAGGAGCAGTAACCAGCAAACAAGTGTGAGGACTTAACCCGAGAGGTGTTATGCGTGCGTGACATTTAACATCAGGTTGCTGGGGTCAAGCCCAGACACATGGTTCTGTCACTTGCTTTCTGTAGGTGGCTTTGCAGAAACACCAGCCAGCGATCATTCTTGGAGCTGCTTTCTGAGAACCCCTTTTCAGAAGAGGATGTGGCAGGTTGTGCAGCCACCGGGGTAAGGCAGCTCAGGGCTGTCTGGGGGGCTGTCACTCCTCAGCCAGCCCCACGTCCCGCTGCCCTGCACCCACCGAGGCACAGGGTAGCTGCAAAAGCTGCTCATCTCCTGCTCCACTGATGAGCAGGTGTGGGTGGGGAGGTGGTGAATAAGGGACTTATGCTATGAATAATGCCGGGAGAAATGTGCCTGGAAAATGGAATGTCGGGACAGGGTTCACGGGAGGCAGCACGCTGCCAGACAGAGCCTCCTGGGACAGGGACATCAGAGGGCCTGCCCTCCTCTGTGTTGAGAACTGAGGGATGTGGGCCCGGGCATCACAAAGCACATGATGGAGCTGGGATTTTTGCCTTTTAATCTGGATGCTTTTACTCGTTTCTCCAAAATGTGAGTTCTGGGTTAAGCAAAGCATCTCCCAGCTCATGCCCACGGAGGATGCAGGAGACCTGTGCTTTCTCCTTGCACAATGCAAGAACATCGCTCCGTTAGCAAAGGAGTGAAAAAGCCTCTAGGGAAACTAGAGGGAAACAGGATTTCCCTTCAAATAGGACATTCTGGACTTCTCAGTCACCTGAGGCACAGGAGAGGGCTTTTGCTGGGGTTGGACGTGGCTGTGCATCCTCTCCTCTCCCACCCTCAGCTAGCGCAGGGGAGATGTGCACGGTGGGGACACAGTGGGGAATGGGGGGTTTGGGCAGGCAGGCAGCTGGGAGAGTGATGAGGAGCCAGCAGAACCCTTGGCACCTGGGATGCTGCTGATGCTGCTCACCCCGGGGCCACACCGCACCTGCTCCCGCACCTTTGGCCACAGCCGAGGCTCCTGCTGCCCCCGCCCAGTGTTCCCCATCGCCCTGCTGGGGTGGCCGGCAGAGAGGCAGGTGTTTTGCATGCTGTACCTGGAGCAGTTGGGAAACAGGCAGCAGCGGAGCCGGGCGGCAGGTTGGACTGGTTTCCCTCTGCGCCCGGCGCTGGCACTGACGTACGAACCTGCTCGCCAAACAGATCCTGCCCCGTCCCTGTGAACCTGAGCTCGCGCTGCGCCGCGAAGGATGGCTGTGCCGGAGCTGTGAGCCCAGCCCAGCGCTGCAGCGGCCGATGGACGGTAAAACCACTCCGGTAAGGTGGGGGCAGCTCCCTCAGCTCTGGGGGTGGCTCGGTGGCTGTATGGATCTGTTTTCCTTGGGGCTTGTTGGAGGGCTGGGTTTCTCCCTCCTGCTCCCTGGGGTGTTGGCTTTGCTTGTTGCTGCCAGCAGGGAGAAGGACCTGGGGTGAGCTGACCGTGGGGTGCTGCCTCCAGCATCCCCTGGGCACATGGAGGGAGGAGGGCGGCTGCCAGCATCCCTGGTGTGAGCCCTGCATCAGCAGAGGAGGGTCAGGGCCCCAGCACCACCGCTTTCCCATGCTGGAGCGGATCTGTGAACCAGGCGGATGGGCTGGTGCTGCCAGCAGGAGCTGGTGTCACTTGGCACCCATGGGAGCTGCAGGTTCCTGAGCCCTCTGGCATCCCCTGCCAGCCCATCGGGAGCAGCAGCAGCAGCACAATGGTGGCCTCAGCCCCTGCCGCTCTCCTGGCTGTTCTTTCCATACTCTTTTTGGGCTGGGACCTGCTCGGTGTCGGCTGTGGGGCCTCACCGAACAACCTGTAATGAGGAAAACATCCATCCCCGGCTGGGCATGGGGCTCAGCCTGCCCGGGTGAGGCAGCGGGTAATTACCATGCCAAACGCTGCCGGCTGTGCCAGTGATGTCCGGAACATGCGAAGCCGGCAGCGACGGGCTGGATGTGGCTCCAGGGGAGACAGGGCCAGCTGTAATGCCACCCTCATCCTGCCCCTTGGCGTGTGGGTGCCGCAGAGCAGCCAGGGCAGGGCAGGGTGGGCTCGTACCCCATCCTGTCTGGGTCCGGAGGGAAGGGCAGCCTGTCCCCAGCACCGCTTTGCAGTGTGAACCCGGCTCTGGGCAGCCCTGTAAGCAGGCAGCAGCACTGCATCTTGGTGAAAACAGGGCAGAAATTGGGATGCCCACGTATGGAGACAATTACCCAATACTGGACATCCCCACTGTGCCACCTTGGCTTTGTCACTTGGATTAAATGGGCCATTAAGAGTCCCAGGTGCCACCCTCGGCTTTGCAACTGCAGGAGAGTCGCTTCATCTTTCCGTGCCTCCATTTGCCCATCCGTGGAATGGGCTGAGCAGCGATTACTCACCTCCTGGAACATTTTCTGATCTCTGCCTGGAGAGCTGCTCGCACTGGCATAGGGCAACCTGTCCCTGGCCAGATGGGGCTGACTCAATCAGCACAGCTTGTCACCTGCGCTTGCAAAATGGCCCTTGCATGCTTTGGGGCTTCTATTGCCTGTGCATTGCCCCTTTACGGCACCTGGGTCTGGGCAGTGTCCTCCCACAGCCCCTGCCTGGTTTGTCCCCGGGACTGGGGTCTGTCCCCTCCCAGAGACACACAGTTTGGCTGCGGCACTCGAGCAGGGCAGGTGTCCCGGGAGGGAATGGGGGCTTTTGCAGGCTCAGCAGGGTTTTGTCTCAAGTGAGTGTGAGGACAATGTCTCCCTTGTGTGCTTTCTGAGCTAATCTGCTGTGGACAATCAGCGCTCCACAAACAGCTGAAGGAGCCGGTTCCCTGCCCCAGTCAAAGGGCTGCCGAGCTCAGCTGGGAAAGGTGATCACCTGTTCAGGCAGCTTCCTCCAGCTTATTTAAGCCAGGCTCCTTCCCTCCCATCTCGATGCTCCAAATCTTGGGTAGCTGCCATGCCCTTCTGCTCCTCCGAGACACGGCTGGGCCCCGGCTCTGGTTGCAACACCCCAGGTGTTGCCTGACTCCTTCCGCTGTGCCTCCCACTCCGAAACTGGGTGACTGCTGCCTGCTTTCGCTGCCGCCTTCCCCGTCCCGCGTGGATCTGAGCCTCCGGCCAGCTGGGCTGCCCTCCCCGCGACTGCCCTCGCTGGTGTGGGTTTGGCGGCCGTCTCTCTGCGGCAGGGAGCCGAGCTGGAGGGCCGTGCACGTGGTGGCTCCAGGTGCAGAGGGGATGCGCTTCTCTGGTGCTGCTGTTTGCTCTTTAGGTGCTTTTCCCAGCTCTGCTCAAAGCCTCCGAGCAGAGCAAAGGAGTGAGGTGGTGTTTATGCTCATGCCAGGTCTAGCAAAGGGCCCGTCTTGCAGACAGGTACAGTCCGCCTGTCCCCTGTGTGTCCCCAGCACCGCTGTGCCCCGTTGTCTGAGCATCAGCCCGGCATGGGGCTGTCTGTGCCCCCCTCCCCGCACCTGGCTTTCAAACACCAGCCTGCAACAGCACTTAAAGCTCTTGTGGCTGGTGGGACCTTTGCAGAGATAACGTCAGAGAAACAAAGGGCTCAAACCACAGCTGCGCATGTGAGCCCGGCTCCGCTCCGGCTCTGCCTTTTACTCAAAAGCCAGCAAAGGATGAGCAAAGGTTTTGTGGGCAGAAGTCGCAGCTCGCTTGCTGCTCCCTAGCAGAAATATCTTTGTAAAGCTGCTGCTGTTCGTTCTCAGCTCCACTGCCTGTACAACAGCAACCAGTTAATGCTGGCTACCAGAAGCCCATGGTAAAAGTGGTGTTAGCTTCTGCGATAAACCTAAAAAGAAAATACTTGGACTTTAGACTTTTAAGGAAATAAATGGCTAATGGTCCACCCAAGTTGAAGAAAGGACATGTGTTTCCTGCTAAGGAATAATAAGAGCAATTTAACCTGTAGTGGGAAAGGTGATCCGTGATGCAGTTCACTTATAATGAACTTGTGTTAGTTTGAAATGTCTGTAGGCTGAAGGTAGAAGTGCATTAGCATCCAGCATCTCTGGCTTACTGATGAAGCTGGGCTGTGTTTTGTAGTACACTGGACAGGTTTGTCCTTAACAGCATTGTAATTCTGCTGAGCTGATAACCGAAGGGTTATGCTTGCTTTCAGGAGGAGACGTGAAATATCAGACATGTGGAGATAGCGTACAAATGCCAACGTAAATGATACTGTCTGGGTATTTACAAAAACCTCATTTATGCATAGACAGGAGAAATAATTTTCCTAGGAAGGGTTCCTGGTATCTGTGTGTTGCTTTTGTTCTGCAAAGCAGCAGTGCAGGATGTGCTGCAGCTCTTGCTGATCGCACACGCTTTCTAACAACGGGCACTGAGGATACCCAGGGTGTTTCACAGTGCGGGTGTGCAATACTCTGGGGGAGCTGGCATCCCATCGCTGTGAGCGCTCCCTCCGCAGCCCTGCTCCTCCCCACGCACACAGGACACCGAGGAGCTGCTCGCTTGGTCCTTGTCCCCTGAGGTGAGCAGGGAGGTGTCTCTCGAGAGCTGGGAGATGTTGGTGCTTGTGCCAAGGTTCCCCCGGGCAGCGGGAGGAGGTCTGTGCCGGGGGTGGCCCTGCGCACCCCGCTGCTGGCCAGGGTGGGAGCCTGGGGCGCTGTGCCTGCCGGCTGTGCCGCTGATGCCCGCGGGCCACGAGCAGCTCCTGAGGCGCAGTTCAAGGTGCGGCGTGTGCCCCGGGGTGTCCCGCGGGGGGATGAGGCAGACCCCGTGCCAGCAGCGTGCGTGGCCGCGCCGGGCTGCGTGACTCACGGGATGCTGCCCAGGAAGTTACACCACCGCGCTGTGAGGAAGGGCACAGCCGTATTTACAAAGCATGAGCCTGAGCAGGCTCCCGATGTGCTCATTAGGGCTCCCGGTTCCCGGCAGGAAACACGAGGGTAGAGAAGATCCAGCTGGAAGGGGGTGACTCGGCGGCAGCTCCTGATGCTGCTCCTGCTCTGCCCGTTCCGGAGCCGTGCACCAGCCCTGGTGCTGCTTGTTGGCTTGGTAGGGAAAGGGATGTTTTCTGGTTATGGGACAATGTGGTCTCTAGCAGCTGCAGGGCCAAAAATCAGAAACAGGCTTCCGGAGAGGTGTGTTTGAGCCCCATGTGCTGGCTGCCAACACCCTTGCAGTTTCTCTAAGGCATGCAGTTGTTTCTTATTGTCAGAGCTGTATCTTAGTGGCAGAGGGAACAGCTTTATTTGTGGGCTTAGTACACAGGTCCTCTCTGAAGGAAAATGAGAGGCTCCTGTAGCTGATTGAAGCTGATGGAGCACTCAGAGAATGTATCTTGAGGAAAGGAAACAAATACATATTCTTTTGCAAATTCACGGATTAGGAGTGGCACAATGCAGAACAGCATTCCAGGGGGCAGGATGTTTCAGGGCTTGGAAAACACTGATTATTAAGTATTACTAAATAACAGCTGGAAATTGCACTGTATTTTTCAAATGGCTAATTAAGGATAGATGCATAAATTGGGGCACTAGACCCGTGGAACTGGGCCGCAGCGTGACTGACGCGAGGCAAAGCGGCCGGCTGATTGCTCTGAGCCAAGCCATCGGTTTGGGAAACTTGGCCAGTGGCCACCTAAAGGGGAAAAGCTCTGTGACAGATTTGCCGCTGTCCCAGACCGGGCACAGCTGGGAAGAGGCACTGCAGCAGTAAACTCTCCGTGAGGTCCATGGTACTCTGGAGGAATAGCCGCCACGTGCCGGGGACCTTGTCTCCATGTCACCTTAGCCCTCACGGCTGCCTGGGCAGCGAGGGGACAGCGGGGGGACTGTCCGGTGAGCAACGGTCATTGCCGGTATCAATCTCCTCTGCTCACAGTCCACGGCATCACCCAGCAGCGTCCCTCCCAGCCTCCATGCCTCCACGGCCAGCAGCATCTTCAGTGCCCGAGCTCCGCAGCCTCGAGAAAGCGTCCTGGGCATCAGCTTCAAGCCCTACAGCCCCGAGTCCAGCCCGGCCCCGGCCCCCTGCACGACCTGTGAGAGCACACGTAAGAGGATGGTGCCGAGGGTGGTCTCTGCCCGCCCTGGCCCCAGTCCCGGGGAGGGAGGGAGGGCCTCAGCCACAGGCTGGTGTTTCACTGGGGGTATGAGGGGTGCGAGGGGCAATGGAGGGGCGGGTGACCATGGCGGGAGGGGGCTACACCAGGAGCGGTGCAGGGAGTGCATGGCCCTGCTCTGCCACTTCTCATGGGATCCCTGGGGAGCTCTTGGCACATGCTGATGGGCGGTGGGGTCTGGGCACCCTGGGGAGGCGGCTGCTCCCCCTGATCCTGCGTCTGCCCCGCTGCCAGGATCCTCCATGTTCAGAGCTCCCTGCATGAGCCAGCGGCGGCTTGCGCTCATCTTCTGCGTCTCCATCCTCATCGTGCTGCTCGTCGCCCTCATCCTGCTGTGTGAGTGGGGTCCTAGCTGGGCCAGCTCGGGGCTCACAGCGGGGACCTCGGAGAGGGGATGGGAGGTCAGCAGAGTCTGGGGAGACCTGGGCGGGGAGGTGCCCCAGGGAAGCCCCGGGCAGCAGGCGAGCAGGCAGAGACGTTGTGCCTTTTCCTGGGTGTTCCTGACATCTGGTGGACACTGGGAAAGCAGAGCTGCTGCTTGTGCTCCCTGCGCCCTCGGGGGGATCACACTGCACTTTCCTTCCCCTGGGCTTGCTTTGGTGGGTAGGGCACCCCCAGCAGCACCCAGGCTCGCCCTCCCTGGGGTGCAGGCTTAGCAGGCAGTGCAGTCCATACGCAGAACAAGCACAGACACTGGGGGAATCACTGTAATTTAATCTGCCTGATGTCTAGCTGCTGGTTCTCAAGCTGCTGTAGCTGGTGGGCTTGAAGCACTTGTGGGGCTCAGTCCTTCTGCAGGAGCAAATTAGAAGCAGGTGGAGTGAGGGAGGCTGGCAGCAGCTGAGCTGCTGCGCTGGCATAGGGGGATGCTCGGGCTGGCCAGCCATTCAGTCTTGGCTCGAAGGGCAGATCTGTTCCCAGTCTCACACCTGGTGTTTGGGAGAGCCCCTGCGTGTGGCAGAGCTCCTCCAGATCCCGTCCAGGAGGACACTGCACCCTTGCCCAGGATGAGCCCCTGCCGCTGGCCTCACCACAGCGTGTACTTGCTTCTAGTTATGTTCTGGCGGTCGCAGACCGGCATCGTGTACAAGGAGCCTGCCGAGAGCTGCAAGCAGAGCCCTGTGCGCTGTGACGGCGTCGTTGACTGCTCCCAGAGGAGCGACGAGCTGGGCTGCGGTGAGGCACGGGGAGCCAGGGCGGTGGGAATGAGGGGAGACCTGGGCTCTGAGTACCACTGACCCCCTGCTCCATCCCCGCAGTGCGCTTCGTGTCCGACGAGTCCCTGCTCCACGTCTACTCCAGCACCGAGAGCCAGTGGCTGCCAGTGTGCAGCAGCACCTGGGATGATTCCTTCTCTAGAAAGACCTGCCAGCAGCTGGGATTTCAGAAGTAATTCCCTGGGAGTGGGTTGTCCTGTTTGGCTGCCGGGGTCCCCCCTCACTGCCTCTGTCTTCTCCCCTCCCAGTGTGTCACAGACTGAGTACATCCCCCTGCACTTCTCCGGCAAGAGCCTCAGCGTGACCGACGAGCGAGACACCATCCAGCAGAGCCTCAACAGGTACCAGGCAGCGTCACCTTCTGCCCCTGCCCTGGTGCCACAGGGCTGGGGCTGAGGCTCCCTCCCTCTTCTCTCCGGCAGCTCGCAGTGTCTCACGGGAAAGTACGTCTCCCTCCGATGCACAAGTAAGGGGGCTGGCTGGCAGGGCGCGTGGCCGAGGGCGGGAAGGGCCAAACGTTTGCTTGGGAGCACTTTCCTCCTTTCTTTGCACAGGGTTGGGCAAACAGGGCGTTTTCCAGCAAACAGCCTGGGTAATAGAAAGCTACAAAGATTTCATTCCCTCTGGCCCTGATGAACGTTCTGAGTGCCTGCGGGTGGTGGGGATGCTGTGCATCCCGCTCCGGGCTTGCCCCCTCTCTGAGCCCTGCTCTCCCCTCCAGCCTGTGGACAGAGGATTTCTGGCCGGATCATCGGAGGAAAAGAAACCTCTGTGGCCAAATGGCCCTGGCAAGTCAGCGTGCAGTACGGGCCGATCCACATCTGCGGCGGCACCATCATCGGTGCGCAGTGGGTCCTCACCGCAGCGCACTGCTTCTTCATGTGAGTGCTGCACCCAGCCCGGGCGCAGGGCACAGGCTGCAGGAGCAGCGCGGGCGCCAGCCCCAGCTGGCGTCTCATTCCTGTTGTCCCTGCCTCTCCCCACCCAGGAACAGCATGAAGATCCTGGACGACTGGAAGGTCTACAGCGGGGTCTCAGACCTGAAGCAGCACGCAGAGGGCATCTCCGTCTCCCAGGTCATCATCAACTCCAACTACAGCGATGATCACGATGACTACGACATTGCTCTCATGAAGCTCTCCAGGCCGCTGATGCTCTCAGGTGAGGTCTCTGAGCCTGACTGGGGCTGGTGTTTGGGGGCACAGAGGGAGCCTGGGTGCTCCCCAGCCACGGGGCTGATGACTACAGCAGCTGTTTTGCTCCTGGGTGACTCATTCCTTTCTCCTTGCCTGCTTTTCACCATGTCTGCCTCCAGCTCAGGTCCGCCCAGCCTGCCTCCCCATGTACGGCCAGCAGTTCCAGACTGGCAGGTCCTGCTTCATCACTGGTTTTGGGAAGACAAGGGAAAACGAAGGTGAGGAAGGATGCTGGCGCTCTGCAGGCAGCACCTGAGAGGAGCAAGCGTGACTCTGCTGCAGAACTCGAGGGCTGCTCTCACAGGGGTGTCTCGCAGCGCTTGCTCCTCCTGCCTTGCAGATAACACATCCCCAAAGCTGCGGGAGGCCGAGGTGAAGCTGATCGACTACAAGATCTGCAACAGCGACAAGGTGTATGAAGGCTACCTGACCCCCCGGATGATGTGCGCCGGGTACCTGCAAGGAGGGAAAGATGCATGCCAGGTGAGGCAGAGGGACACGGTCCTGCCAGGCAAGGTGGCACGGCACCAGCAGGGCTTGGGTGCCAGCAGAGGGGCATCTCCTGTCCCCTCTCCTCACTGCTCTGCCCCTCTGTCCCAGGGTGACAGCGGAGGGCCCTTGGTCTGCGAGGACAACGGCCGCTGGTATGTGGCTGGGGTGACGAGCTGGGGGACAGGATGCGGCCAGAAGAACAAGCCTGGTGTTTACACACGTGTGACAAAGCTTCTCAGCTGGATATACAGTAAAATGGAGGTGAGGCGGCACGGCAGGGCTGTGCTCGGGCAGGGAGACTCATAAGGTGGTTTCGTGCCCCCCAGCCCCTGGCACCTCACCCTTGCTCTCCCCCCTCTCCCTTGCAGAGCGAGAATGACTAAGACCGGGATGGACACTCGCCTGGGCTGTGCCCCTCTGGCTCGCACAGACCCCTGCCCTTGGTGGCCACAAGCCCATGATGCTACCAGCAGATCCCCCCCAATCTTTGGACTGTCCATGCAGCCGGGGACCTGTCACTGCCCCCAACCTCTGAAAATACATCACCTGCAAAGTGACTCTGCCCTCGCCCAGTGCAAGGGGGGTGGCTTGGAGGTAGCTGGGCAGGATACCCAGCCAGCCCCAGCCCAGCAGCGCAGGGGACAGCTGCCCATGCCGGCTGTGCCAGCTGGGAGCCACCTCCTCGCCCTGTGTCTGCAGTTCTCCTGTAAATAGACACGTCTGGATGGGGGTGTCGTCAGCGCATCCTGGCAGGACTGTGGCACACTCGGCGGGCCAGGGGCTGCTGGCACTGCCCATCCATCCAGAGGAGGTTGTGGGTGGAAGCGAGGAGCAGGGAAGCCATGGGGTGTGCATGGCTCGGGAGCCATCTCCTCCTCCCGCTGCTGCCAGGTGGTGGCCGCGGCTGGCGATGTGGGCGCCCGCGGGGTGAGCAGAGGCTGGCTGTCCCGTGCCGAGGCTGCGCTCCTCTCCCCACATGTGTGCTCAGCTGCAGACGGGCCCTGGGGCACCCGGCCACCCCACACACTTCTCAATAAATGGTTTGGTAGTGCTCTGCATGGAGAAGGCTCTTTTGGACAGGCTGGAAGGGAAGCCCAGTAACCCCTCTGGGTTACTGGTCATGACTGGGAGAAAGGGGCTGCTTCTCCTCCTGGGGAAGGAGCTTGGTGTGCCGTGGGGGGACAAACCCCCAGTGCTGTCGTGTCCAGCGTGTCCTGTAGAGGAACTGGGAACATCAGGTCCCCCAGTGCTGTGAGTACTGGACTTTGCGTGGGCCAGGCAGCCTGGTTTCTAACCCGCTTCACTTGTGGCACTTACACTTGGCTCTTTGTGGAGTGGGAAGGCTCATTTCCCATAACAGTGCTGGAGATTGTCATCTCCAACTGCGCACAGGCTCCGGAGCTGCAGAGGCCACTGCAAAGTGAAGATGAGAGCTTCTCGGGGTGCGTGGGCTGCTGGAGGCACATCCCCTCCTCAGCTCCCGGGAGCATCCCCCGGGTTCCCAGAAAAGGTTATCTGCAGGCACAGAGCTGCGGTTTGCATTTGAATTTTGGGATAGCAGGTTGAGTCTGGCTCTACGTGTGCAGAAAGCACCTGCCCTCCCCGGGGCTGGCAGCAGGTCCCTGTGCACAGGGCGGCGCTTGGCGCCGGCTCCAGACCTGCACCGAAACAATTAGTGTTGTTGTCTTTTGGGAAACACTGAGTCAGCCTGACCTCAAACAGCTTTTCAAAGAAGCAACCCAGAAACCTCCCACGGCGTGTGCGAGCCTCTCGTGAAGGGGTATGCAGAGGGCAAGGGACGGGTTTTGCTTTGCTTTAGGATGTCTTTGCGCTTTACCTTCTGGTAATTTACTGAAATTCTCTGTGCCCGTTGGGTGCCCTGTGCGAGGGGCTCGGTGGCACCCCTGCCCTGGCCGCAGAACACGTGCCAGGGAGGAATGGGGGCTCCTGCTCCCCGGCACACGGAGACAGCGCATCTCTGCTGGTGGCGTTACAGCCCAGTGCCTGCGTGTGCGCCGGGAAGGACTCGGCTCCTCTGGCCAACACAAGCAGCCAAGACAGGGTAAGAATAGGGGCCCTGTGTGCCTTCCCCCTTCTACATTGGCCTGATTAAACTGTGAATTCAGTGGGTCTTAAGTTTCAGACACAGCTTACTTTGGTCCAAAGGCTCTCTGGCATCTTGGGGTTTCTGCTCATAAAAGCCATAGCTTGCACTTGCAGCAGCTCATAACGTTTTATTGCTGTCTGAGATGGTATGCTGGAGAAACAGATCTTTCGAGAAAGAATAAAACAAAAATGGGAACTTCATAAGAGCTGATCTTTCTGGAATTATCTTCCTGGTAATTGCCATTTCAGCCTGCGGAGAACCTGCTGCTCTGCTGTGGCTTTCACCTCCTCAGAGGTTATTGCTCTTCTGTTCTCTGAAATAGTCTCTCAAAGTAGAGAAAGTATTTCAGCCACTAATACAAATTGAATTTGTTTTTTTCCAAGGCTGACATCCAGCAGCCTCTCCTCCCGGGCGCACACCGAGCTGTGCCGTGCTTTCCCAAGGGCCGGGTTTTTCTAACCAGATTAGAAGCGATGGGTTTCTCGTGAAGCTGCCTGGCCACGGCTGCGGTGCCCTGATGTTCCCAGGGACAGCACCGAGCAGGTGAACCAGATCGCTCAGATGCCGCTCCTGGAGCGTTCGAGCATGAAGGTGCTGCTGTCTGTCACCCCCGGGGAGCCCGGCTGTGGTGCCCGCCCAGAGAACCCTGGGGCGAGTGCAGGGCTTTGTCTGCAGCTCTTGCACAGCCCCTGCACTCAGGACCCTGCTTGCTCAGCTGTGTCCTGTGCTCAGTGCAGCCCCGCATCTGGCCGAGCTCCTTCCACATTCCTCTGTGCTTTGGAAATCATAGGCCAAGGAACATAAATTACAAAAATACAGTCTGGCGGGCACCGTGTGAATTACTGACCATTAGCGGTGCTTTTCCCAAACTCTCCTTTTATAGCTCTCTGTTCTGTTGTGTCGAAGCTGATTTGTTTATATGGTTTCAGAGATGATGTTTCTCTACAACAATGTTTTTCCCCTAGTTTCGGATTGGTTCCTTTCCGCGGTCAGTGACACCATTACTTGGCACAGCGTCGCTGAAGTTGGGTTTGTGCAGTACCCGCGCTGGCCGTGCTCAGCCGCTGAACGTGCTCCGCAGCAGCTGCAGCCCGCTCTGCTGCTTTGCTGTTCGCTCCAGGGGGAATTCAGAGCATAAGGAATGACTTAGGCCTGATGCAAGAAGATGTTCTTGTGTTAAATGCAGCCGTATGGCTCTGCACAACTTCTGTCACCGCTCGGTTCTCCCGTACCCCCGACCAGGCTGAGGGCTGCATTGCCACTGAACGAATGGGCTGCAAGCTCGGCTCCACAGAGAAGGGAAGGACCTTAAAATAGGAGGGGAAAGTTCTGGACAGCAAGCAGTTGCTTTCTTTGCTGGCTGCCCTAGGGAGGAGGCGTCTGCTCCACCCCTGCTTCAGTCTGAGACGACACATCACGCCCTTGGTGAGCTACTGGCAGTGCTCCCGTTGACTCAAACGGCATGAGGAGATCAGCCCAGCCCCTTCGTCAGCATAAATCACCATTGCCTGCCTGGCCGCCGTGCCGCTCGCCTGCTGTACGCCAGCGAATCTTGGCCCGGTTTCTCCAGGAAAGAAGCCGTTGTTTGGTACGGTTCTGTCCCGAGGAGCAGGCGTTCACTGCCAGAGCTGCTCTCCCTTCCTGGGAGTAGCACAGCAGACCCTTCACTTCCCACATTTACAACGGGGTCTCTATTTTACCTGAGTTTGTACAGAAAAAATAATCTATGTTAAACATTTTTTCATCCTACTTACTTTGGGCAGCACCCTCCAAAACTGTTAACAGAGAACTAGAGGAAGGAGAGCATGAGGCACATCCAGCTGCAGGCAGCTGTGGGGACTGTGCATGCATCTATAGAGACCCACTGCAGTCCCCAGGGCATCATTACAGCATCAGAATCTTGTACTGTGTGCAGTGGATAATAACAGCTGAGAAGTAAGGTCAGAGAAGCCCAAAACTTGATTATAACTGCTTGATCCCTGCCTCATCCACTGCAGAGTAGCTGACAGCCTTATCATGTTATCCCCACGCATTAAGGAGATGTTGATGTTGTCCAGCTCCTCTGTGTTGGTCTGTATCTCTTGACCCTTCTGAATAATTGCCTTGAAATGCCACTGCTGCTTTATTTTCTTTTTATATTTTACTGGAAACCAGGAAATGAATGTCCAAAGGACTGTATGCTGGGATTGTCTGTGAGGTGCCCACCGGCACCTTGGTGGATCTGAGCAGCGCAGGGCCTCGGCTTCCCTCCCTGCTCTGGCTGCTCCCTGCTCACCAGCAGCTCGCCAGGCACAGGCATTTCCTCTGGGGACTGTGCCACGCTGTATTAGACACATATCTGCTCCCAGATCTTGTTCCTCCCAAGACAGCTGGCTGTCCGATGGGAATAAACCCATCAGTTGGCACAAAGCTCAGTGACAGGGCGTTTGTTCACAACAGCAGTGGATCCAGCTCTTCTCCTTCTGTTAGACAGGATTTTGCCTTGACTGGCTCAAGTAGTTGCTGGTTCCTGACCTGCTCTGTGTAAAACCCAAAGGGTCTTTTGTTTTTTTTTCTGTAGCTGCTAGATTGTGGAGGATCTGGGGGAGTCAATGCAGGTAGCAGGTCTTGTACGGGCCGTGAACCAAACCAGGTGCTACTACTGCTGAGCCAGGCCAGGCTGGATGTGCCTCTGCTGTCCCCTGCCCTGTGCACTGAGCCACCTGGCCTGGCAGCGTGGCACCTCCTTTCCCAGCTACTCCTTTCTGCTCTCAGCAGGCAGCGAGCAAGTGACAAAGAAAAGCTTCAGCACCGTGTTTACCAGTGTAGCTGCACAGATGCTCTGTTGGCCCCAGAGGAGCTCCGGCAGCCTGTTGTGTGCTCAGTTTTCCCCGTTACCTGCACACCAGGTGTGTGGCTCAGGGCAGAGTCCACGGCTGCTCTCCGCTGCGGGCAGGGGTGTTCCAAAGCCTGGCAAGCGTTTCCCCTTCGGAGCTGCCCCTGCATGCAGCCTGACTTTTGGGGAGGGGGGTGATCGGAGCACCTAACAGAGCAAACCGCGCTTAACCACCACCCTATGAAGCGCGCACATGATTGGACCCCAGCTGAGGATGGGTAAAGGAGGCAGAGCTGTCTGAGCACGCCCCAGGGGGACGGCGGTGGGGAGCCGGGGGCCGGGCCCCCTCCACTCCCAACCCGTGTCCCAAGGCGGTGTCCCGGACCGTCGGGCGGGTCCTGGCAGACGCCGTTCGGCTTTGGCGGCGTGGCGGCCCCAGCTGCCCTCGCCCTGAGCATCTCCCCCCGCCGGGGGCCGGGCTGGCCGCGCTCCGCCCGGCCGCTTCCAGCGCCGCCCCCGCCGCGCCCGCCGCGCTCCCCTTTGTGTGGCGGCCCCGCTCCGCGCACTCGCTGTCCGCTCCGCTCCGCTCCTCTCGCACCGGCACCGCCCGGAGCCGCGGGCGCCGCAGCCCAGCCCGCTCCGCGCCGGCACCGCCCGCCGCCCGGCCCGGCGAGCTCAGGTGGGTCCGGCCGCCGCGGAGCCTCCGGCGGGGCGGGCTGGGGAAGGGGCGGTGGGGCGGGGGTGCCCGCCTTCGGCTGTCGTGCCCGCACCGGGCGGCTCGGCGCTCCGGGTGCGGCGGTGTCCGCCGCGCCACAGCCCGGTGCTGGCGGGGAGGCTGCGGGACACGGCCCGAACCCCGCCCCGCCGTGCCCCGGGACATCGCCCTGCGCCGGGGGCCGCCCGCATCCCCGGCCCTGGCGGCTGCCATGGCAACGCGGGTACCATGGTTTCCCTCGTCCCACGGTTGCCTGGTTACCAGCCCCCCGTGCTGAGAAGGATGCTCCGGCGGTCCGGCCCGCCCCGCTGCAGACCCTGGGGCACACCCTGCCTGCCCCGGCGCTCCCCGGGCCGGCGCTGTGGGACACGGGGATCCCGGGGAACGGGGAGGTATTCTCCTCTCCCAGTGTTTGGCAGCATTCTGGCTTCTGTTGTTAAATATTGTACTAACACCGTAGCAGTACATAAACAGTGAAGTGCTTTACCCTGCGAAAGCAGAGCAAAGGCAGGGAAGAGCGTGTCTCTCAGGGTGTGTAATTAATGCTTCCTGCAGAAACAGATATCGGAGTCCATGTGGTGGAACTCGGATCTTGCAGGAATATTTCTGTGGGTGGGAAAGTGACAGGTGGTTTGTGTGGATGTGAATAAGCTTTGCATCATGAAAGAGCAGCCTCTTGGGAAAAGCTGCATGTGGACTTGAAGCTGTCCCCTGCACCCATTTCAGCAAGCTCCCAGTGTTCTGAGGCACTGTTGGGTCCCGTTGGGACTTTTAGCCCCGCTGGGTGGTTTCATTCCCAGCTTGAAAAGAAGTCAAGCCCAGGGAGTCCCTGCCTGCACACAGCAGGAGCGTGGTTCCGAGGTGGAGTGATGGGGAGCGCGCGAGGGAAAGCTGCCAGCAGAAAGTGCAGAGCCTGGCCACCTGTTAGAGCGTTTGTGAGCCTGCTGGAGAACACCCCCGCGCCCAGGAGGCGTGGGGCTGGCTGCACCTTCCTCTCGTCAGGCTCTTATTTCACGTTTGCCTTGGAATTTCGGCTGCCTCCTTGAAAGTTAGCCATTCAGGCGACACAGCGTGGAGTCACCGTTTTGCTTGGAGTTTAGACTTGGCTGCAGAGGACAACTCCCCAGCATAGCAAACCTGCATTTTGGTGTCTGGTTGTGTCCCCGTGTTTGCCTTTTGGGCTGTTTGTGTGTTTTCAATGTGTAAAGCAGCCACCAAGCTCTGCAGCTGTCATGTCACCGTACCACCCACGCCCGGAGCGGCACTGCTCACGCCAGGCAGCACAGAGGTGTCCGGCAGAGGGGCTGTGCCGTCCGGCTGTCCCTTCTCACCGCGTGCAGCCGCAGCGGTGCTGGCCGGGGCAACAGCCGTGCCCAGTGGGGACTGCTGTTTGCCTTGTGCTTGCTGGTGGTCGTGGCCGATGGCAACAGCGAAGGAGAGAACGGAGAAAATGTCCGCTCTTTGATGCTCTGCGGAGCGTGGCAGCATTGTGGTACCCCAGGACAGCTGGAAGCTTGAAACAGCTTCTCTTACGCTGCTGTTTCAGTGTTTTCTGGTGATCTGGATTTCCCTCGCCACCAGGACCTGCCAGGTAACCTCTGCTTTTGCCTGACCTGTTTGATTCCCGTTGTGCTGATGCCCGGGGTTCAGCCAGCGCGTGGCAAGGGCTGGGGACAGCTGGGTGTGGCGGGGGACGGAACACCTGGGGCGGATGCGCTGGTCAGGTCTGCAGCGCCCGCTAATCTGCTGAACAAACGAGGAGGGAGCCGGAGCAGCAGGCTCCTGACGGGAGGTGCGGTGTTTACTGCCTCCCCGGAGCCAGGGGCTGGGATCCCTGCTGCTCTCCCGAAGCCGGCGCTGCCGGGCAGCCATTAGCTCGGCAATCATTCTGCTGGAGGTTTGCTCAAATGAAGGGCTGGCCTCGCTGTTTCATGCCTGCCACTTCTCCTTAGGGGAAACGTGTATCGTCGGGGTGGGCTGGGGACTGCGCGTCAGCCAGATATGGCTGCTTTGGCTAAGGCTTCTTGATGTTTTAGGGCCAATTCCCTGGGGCTGGAAGAAGCCCTGCAGTAGGCAAGTTTACTGCTGGGGTGCAGGTGAGGAGTGCAGCACAGGGTGCTCTCAGAGCCTCGTTCAGCCAGGTTCAGCAATTCCATGCGATTGTGGGTGCTTGCAGACATCGACCTGGTCAGGGCTGCTCTGTGGGGGTCTGTGGATGAGTCTCATTGAGCAGAAACAGGGCTGAAGAGTGGGTTCCTGGGGCTCGCGGAGAGGGTTTCCTTTGAACATCCCCTGCTTTGGGGAGACACCGCAAACCCGGTCTGCTATCTGGCCAGCCTTTGAATCGGCACCAAATTCGGGAAGTGCCGTCCACATCGGAATGGCAAGGGCTGGAAATCTCTCCTTCTCTCTCATTTAGGAACACGAGGCACAACAACAGAAACGTTAATAGCCAGATTGATGCTGACGTGAAATGGCAGAAGAGCACATCTATGCAGAGCTGGAAATGTCCATTCACACATGCACACTCTTGAACGCTCCGGGCAACGGAGCGCTGCTGTCATGGTCTTGGGGGCTTTGCACAGAAACTAGAGATTTTAACTAGGTCTGATCTTCAGGAGATGCCCTGAGGACTCCTGACGGAAGGAGGAGGCTGCCCAGCATTACACTGTGATGGCTGAGACTTGACAGGGCTGATCCAGGCAAAACAATGGAGAGGAAAATGGGCCTTCAAGATTCAGTCCCATTACAAATTTACCTGCCTTGCTCTGGCATGATTTGCGGTGCTATGGAGAGCTGATCAGTGGGCAGCAGAGAGCGGGGCTGCCTGTTTGGGCCCTCCTGACACCCACCCTGCCGTGCAAATGGGGAAGGTGGGGGAAAAGTTTGGCTTTCTCTCTTAAAAGTACAGATTGGGTCAAGGCGAGAGGGAAGGGGAGCTCTGGGCACCCCTGCCCCGCTTCCTGTGCTGCTCTGCCTCTCTGTATTAAGGCAGATCTCGCAGTTTTAACAGGAAAGAAAACATGTTTTGATCAGGTCTCCTGCAAAGCGCGCTGTGCTGCCCGTTCCCCGCGGTTTGCATGGGTGCGGGGCTGCTTGGTTTGCTGACTGCACCTTTGTGTCACTAGTGGGGAGGAAACAGGGAGATTTCTGCCCAGCAGAGCAGTGCGGGTGAGGAATGGGCTGCGCGGATGTGGCCGGGCATGGGGCTCCATTGCTCACCAGGCAGCTGATATTTTTCTGCCGCCTTTGTGCAAAAGCACATCTGGATTCAGTGTGAACGGAGGGCAGGGAGTGGCGCCTTCCTGTCTTGGAACATTGCGGTCTGGAGGCGCAAGCAGGGAAACCGGCAAACCCTTTGCAATGTTTGCTCTTCTCACTTTATCTCAGCTTCACGAAAAAGTGGGTGGGCCAGCTTGAAGCAACCCAAAAAACCTGCGGCACTTCGCAAAGCATATGCTTCCTTGGAGGAGAACTGGGCTCGTTTGCACTCCAGAATGCTGTGTTTGTTTTTCTAGCAAGGACACTGCCAATCCCCACGGTTAACTCGCGCCGGATGAGTTTTAGCGTGCGGAAGTGTGTCAATTCTAAGAAGCGAGTTAGAAAAACAACGAACATATGTGCGCTTGTGCTTGCCTTGGCAAAAAGTGAACTTTACTGCGCTAAACTTGAGAAGCCAAACGCTGAGCAGAGGACTGGAAACAACATCTGTGGGTGAGCGGGGCCCCCGGGCGGGCCTGTTTCCTCGGTGGGTGCTGGAGCTGGGACACGTTGGTGCTGCCAAAGCACAGCCAGGCAGCCGGCAGCATGGCTCGTGGGTGTGCGAAGTGGCTCTGGGAACTGTGCCCCGCGTGTCAGACCCTCTCGGCATCACAGGCCCGTGCCATAAAGCACTTTTGCAGGTGTCAGCGGGAGCAGCCCGAAATAGAGAAGGTGTGAGGGTGTCTGGCTGGTGTGTGATGGGTGAGTGGGGAGAGTGCGGCTGTCGGGGTCCTGTGCACTGGGGGTGCAGGGGCTCAGCGCGGGACGGTTGGTGGCACTGAGCTGCTGCCGCAGTAGTACTCAAATAACGGCAAAATAAGCAGTAAAAAGCTGATGAGTGATTTGTTCAAAAAATAAAAGGCGTCATTAATACGCTACAAGAGCCAATTAATATCGTTCTTCTAGCAATGGCATGTGCTGCGTTGCATCTCCTCGTGCACATACAACACCCTCATATCGGGTAATGACAGTGGTTTTTGTGCTGGCAGCTTCTGCAGTAAATAGATAAAGGACATAGGAAAATGTGTAGCTAGAAGTTACTGTATCACCAGCTGTTGAGTTCTTTGTACGTGTTTCTGAGACCTGGTAATTATCCAGAATTACGTGGCTCTGCAAATGAGGGGGCTTGTCTGGGCACCGGGAGCCAGCGGCACGCTCCAGCGCAGCCCCGCGCTGCACAATGGCAGCAGCAGCTGCAGGCGAGGGAAATTAAACCCTCCAGCGTTCAGATAAAACACGTTTATTTCGAAATGACAAGACATGGAAGGGGAGGGAAGGACGTGAATTATCATGGGACGCAACTTGTTCTGATGAATAAATTGGGTTCTGGAAACGTGCTCCCTGCACTGGTGGGGTGAGCGCGGTGCTGGAGGCGCCTTCCTCCACAGGCGCGATGGGAGCTGTGTCCTGACGGCAGCACCGGGGACCAGCCCGCAGAGCCAAGCACCATTCCTGGGCACCTTCATGGCGGAGCCGCGGCAGGAAGGGTTCAATAGCCCCGTGCTGGGGATCTGCATCCGTCAGCTAGCGGAATTCCTGCTTTGTCGAGGGCCCCTTGCTTATCAGCACTAATCCAGCGCAGCAGCTGCAGCAGCTCTGTGACACTCGGTGCTATCAGGGCTGTGCAGAGTGCCCGATAACCCCGCCTTGCTCTCCTGCACCGGCAGCAAACCCACACCATGTATGGCCACCGATCCCCGTGCTCGGGTGCTCAGCGCCCGCCCGGCGGCAGCGCGGCACAAACACACAGAGCCCTGCGTGCGGGCGGCACCAGCGCACCCCTGCGCTCCCTCCCAGGAGACGCGTCTGCCAAGCCCCCTGTGCCTGGTGAGAGGTGTCCCCTGCATGTGGCCACCGCAGAGGGACGGCCGGGTCCCCAGTGCCAGCTGGCAGGACGGAGGGCAGCTGCTCCCCCGGCCCCTCGGGAGGAGGAGGAAGGACGATGGGGGTCAGTTTGTAGGTACCGTGCGTGCTGGCAGGGCTGTCACTTTGCAGAGCGGTGGTGCTGGGTGTTGGCTGCTCCCAGCAAGGGTACGTGTCCCACACGGGTGCAGCAGCAGCTCGGGGTGTGGGGACGTGCGTGCCCGAGCTGGCAGGGAGCATCTCAGCCCAGCCAGAGCATTGGAGGCTGGCAGCCCTTGGGAAGGGTCCGTGCTCCAGCCGGGTGTCCCCGTGTTGGTGCTTGTGAAGGGACAGGGACAGGCTCAGCTGGGAGGGGACAGCGGGAGGTTTATGGCCTCTCCTTGCTGCTGCAGGTGAGCGCAGGGAGCTGGGGGGGGCAAGTGTGGCTGTGAGCTCATGTCCCACCAGGGCCACTGACCTCGTTGTAGGAATGTGCCATAATTACCATGCTAATTGGGACAAATTCAAGCATGCTCTGGGTGAAGGGCACAGTACTGACCTTGATGGAGAGATCACAGCCCTTGTGCTGGCCCCATTGCTTGCAGTGCAACCTTGAGGCTCGAACATGTACCAGAGCCCTACAAAACGGTTGTCTGTCTGTCTGTCTGCTCAAACCCTTCCCCTGCCACCGTGTCCCAGTCGGGCTGGGTGCAGATGTGGCACCAGGCATCATGGTTGGCCCCTGGTCGTTTCCATGGCTCCTTCTCCCAGCGTGGGCTGCAAAGACACAGGCTGCCCGTGGTCCCCCTGCACCCCAGCCCCATCGCGGTGCCCCCCCAGCTGCCCAGCTGCTGAGCCGCTTCTCCCCTCTCTCGCAGTGGCCATGGAGGCAGCGCTCATCTTCCTCTGCTCCCTGCTGGTGCCAGCGGCCGTGGCAGACGGTAGGTGACAAGAGCTTTCAGGGGCACAGGGACAGCTTGGGGGACAGCTGCTCCGATCCAGGGGGGCTGGCATGGGGCAGCACAGGGTGCCTGTGCTGGCAGGGGGGCTGTGGGGCTCAGCTGGGAGAGGAGCAAGGCACTCACCCCACCCTCCATGTCTACTTATCTGCAGTGGGCACCCAAGAGAAGGAGGAGGAGGAGGACCCTTTTAACTATGGTGAGCATCACAGGTGCATGGGGATGGGTGTGTGAGGGCGATGAGGAGCAACAGAGGCTGCGCCCTCCCCCGAACCCAGCAGGAACCTCTGTGTGTCGTCCCCACAGATTACCAGAGCCTGAGGATCGGGGGGCTCGTGTTTGCTGTGGTCCTGTTCACCGTCGGAATTCTCCTTATACTCAGTAAGTTGTGGACCAGGCAGGTTCTGGGTGCGGGGGCCGTTGTTCTGGGTGTGGGGGCCGTTCTCCTGGGGGCAGCCATCCGGAAAGGCCGTGGCCCGTTCCCTCTTTGGCCACCTTCACAGTGTTTCTCTCCCTTCACAGGCAGGAGGTGCCGGTGCAGTTTCAACCAGAAGCCCAGGTGAGTGAGGGCAGCCTGGTGGGAACACGTGTCTCCCTTGGACAGCCCCCCTTTCCTGGGCTCCCTCCCACGCCAGCAGAGCGGCCACGCTCTCTGAGCATCCCCTTGGGGTGCCTGGTGCCCGAGCAGGGGGACGCTGTGTCGCAGGGCTGCTGGGGGCAAAGCAGCTGTGCATGCTCCAGGACACCCTTCTCTGCATTCCCCTGTGCTGTTGGGCATCCCCCCTGGGGTGGGGTGCAAGTCCCAGCCTCTCTCATTGTTCTCTTCTTGCAGAGCTCCCGGGGATGAGGAGGCTCAGGCGGAGAACCTGATCACTGCAAATGGTAAGGCCACCTGCCCCGCGTGCTCTGCTGCTGCTTCGGCGCAGCACCAACCTGCAGCGGAGCTCTCAGCTCGGCGCGGGGGGTTTGCCCTTGGCTGGGTGCTGCAAACCGCTCTGCTCTTCCCTTTGTAGCCACGGGAGCGCCGAAAGCAGAGAACTGAACACGAGCCATGCGGTGAGTCCCAGGGCGGCCACGGACCGGCCCAGGCCAGCGTGGGTGGTGGCAGTGGGGCTGTCACAGCTGCAGTGCTGGGAGGGAAGGGGGGAGCCTGTGGGGCTCCAAGTGGCCCAGTCTGCTGGGACTGGGCAGCTCTGCAGCCCAACGCTGCGGGGCTGAGCCCTGGCAGGGGCTGCGACAGGGAAACACACAGTGCTGGCCAGGTCCAAGGTGTCCTGTGCTCAGCCAGCCCCAGGCAGCCCAGCAGGAAAAGGAAGCATCTGTCCAGATTTTTGTGTGCATGATGTTTCCGTTCCTTGTGCTCCTCCACCCCAAAGTGGTTTTATTTTTAGGGCCCCTGGAGAGCTGAGCACGAGTCCCCCGGGGTGTTTGGCTCCTCGCCCGCAGCCAGCGCTCCCCGCGCTCCTGGGCTGTGCCCCGCGCACAAACCCGCGCGGCCGGTGCTGCCGGTGGACCAGCCCCGTGCGGGGCAAGCGGAGCTGCTGCTCCCAGCCTGACTCGCTGCTCTCCTTCCGCGCAGACCCGCGGACAGACGCTCGGACCGCAGATGCCAGCGGCCTGCGAGGAAACTGAAACCGCAGCAACAGGTCCCTTTAAGGAGATGCGAAGCTGCTGTGTCTGTGTTACCCTCTGTACTCCAGCACCGGTTCTCTGTTTACTAACCCAACTAAACTCCGCTCTGCCTCCCGTGGTGTGTAACGTTGATGTGAGATGACCATTACCTCTAGGGCTAGTCGTTGCTGATGTTGTAATCGTGAGTCTCTCTTCACCTCTGTCGTGCTGTGCGTGTGACTCGGGCTGTGTACGACTGGCAGGGGCTGCCCCCCGGCCGCCCCCAGCCCCAGGCAGGGGAGCTGCAGGCAGGGCAGCTCGTGGTGCTGCGGTTCACCCCGGCTGGCTCTGGGCAGGGCTCGGGGACCAGTCCCGCGGCACTTCGGGGACCTGCCCAGCGTGACTCTGGGCCGCACATTGCCGTTTCAGCAATAACCGCCCTGCACGCCCCCAGCCCCAAGGCAGCCACAGTGGGGGGCGAGTCGGGCAGGGACACCCCGTGCCTCGACTCCCCTCGGTGGTGGCACCTGGGTGCTGATTTGAGGCTGAAGGGAGCTCCCCTTTCTTTGCTCAGCACTCTCTGTTTGTGTCCCTGGCTAAAGCCAAGCCCTTGTCTATGTGGGATGCTGTTCTAAATGTGAGGAAATGCTGTGGTGGCAGAGGGGCCCGTGAAGTCCCCCAGCACGGTGACACTGTGAAAGAGGGCGGCTGTGCAGCGGTGACCCTGCCAACCAGCACACAGCGGCTCCTCGCCAACGCTCTGCCTGCCCGAGAGACGGAGGCGAGCAGGTTAAACAGCCTCTGAGGGCTAAAGAGAAACACGGACTGAAGTAACGATCCTGCTTGTCTCCGGCAGGGAAGGGGCAGTGGCGTTCCCTCCATGCTCCGTGCCCTTCCTGATGCCCTGTTGCTCCCTGTGCTGTGGCCCAGGACACGGCCACCTGTGTCCGTGCTGCGTGTTGTCCCGTGGAGGTTCCGTGTCACCAGCCCCCGATGCCAACTGCCCCTTCTCCCCGCGGAGCAGTGATGAGCGGTGCTCGGGCTTTGCGCGTCTGAGCTCGCACAGTGCCGGCTCCGGAGGAGCTGAGCCCTGAGTCCATTGTCACCTTGTGTCTGTTGGTGGGTTGGAGGCAAACCAGCACGTCTGGCCCCTTCCCCAAGGCCATGGGTGTGCGGAGCTGTGGCCTCAGCCAGGACTGGGTCTGCTGGCTTGGTTGTGCCCCTTGCCAAGGCATGGTCAGCAGCAGGAGATCCCCAGGGCTGCACTGAAACGTGTCAGAGTGCCGTCCTTGCGCTGGGAAGAGGTTCTTGTCCTCCGGGGGGTTTTGAGAGGAGTTTCTGCCATGCCCACCCCACCATAGCGGCCCTGCCTGCAGCGTGGGCTGTGTCACCGTGTGCTTTGCACCCCTCGGTGGGGCTGGCATTACACTCTGTGCCGGGCAGAGGGACCACGTCTGCTGCACTGTGCCCCTTCCCCTCCTCCTGGCCATGGCACGGAGCTGTGCTGGGCGCCCGCTCCGCCGCAGAGCAGACCCCGCGCAGCCCAGCCCCTGTGTGCGTCCCGCATCGCGGTGCCCGTGCTGTCTGTAGTGTGCTCTCGGTGTTAACACGGAACAAAGAAATCCCTGTGGTGTGTAGAAATGGCAAAAATCCTGACTGTTGTAAAATAAACTGAGCTATTGTGTTTCCTTTTAAATAGGCGAGTGTGCTGCTGTGCTGAAGGACTGGTGTGTTCTGTGCTGTGACCTAAGGGGGGAAAGGAATAAAATGTCGTTTTTATTGGTGCCTGGCTGCGTTGTCTCAGAGGCTGGGGCCGTCCAGGTCTGGGGGAAGCGGGACCAGGGCTCCAGCTCTGCGGGGACATTGGCTGGGCAGGCGGCGAGCGGCTTCCCACGCCGTCCCTCTGCGCCGGCAGCCAGGCTGGGGCGGAGGGGAGCGACGGCAGCGCGTCCCCCCAGCAGCACAGACGGGCTTTGTGCTGCCCGCGGCAGGCTGGGTGAGCCCCCTCCCCGCCACACTCTTTCCTGCAGCCAGCAGCACTTTCAACAATGGCCAGAGACTGTGTGAAGGGAGCAGTGAGCCCGGCTGCACATCCCTGAGGGATGCGGGCACAGAGCCCCCTTGTCCCTCTGCCACTGGCACACCGATCCAGGGGCTGCTGGGCAGCGTCTTGGCTCTGTGACAGCAGGGTGGCCCCATGCAGCACCCTCCCAGGGCTTGGCTTCACCTGCCGGCACCGGAGCTGAGCTGTCCTGAGCACCAGGCGCCCATGCTCCTCGAGCCCTGGGCATTGTGAGGGGAGCACTCCCCAGGGCTGGTTTCCCCCGGCCACCGCAGCCCTAATCGGCTTGGGCGCGTGACTCCCGCTCCCTGATTGCCAGATTAGAGCAAACTGGATTGAACAGCCCGCCTGGCAGCTGGCCTCGCTGCCCAGGACCAGCGCAGCCCCGCGGGGTGCAGCATCCCGGTACCCACTGCCAGGTAGGGATGCAGCACGGACGTGGCCATGCTGGGGTGCTGCAGGGGGCCCCAGATGGCTCAGCTCCGGGCTGGAAGGCACCGACCAGCCGTGGGGGGACCCACAGTGCCAGGCTGTGGGGATGGAGCGTGCCAGCTGCTTCTCTCCAGCAAAATGCAGTCGCAGCCTGTACCCGAGCCCATCCCTCTGCCCCCCGCCTCGGGCTCGCCTCCGCAGCGGGGGGTGCAGCAGGGTTGCCCTGATGTTTGGAAAGCAAGGGAGGGCGTGCCGACCCCCTCCCAGCTGGGACGGGGCCACCCGCAGCTCCAGGGTGCCCAGCTCTCCGGGCTGGCACGGTGGGCGCGCACCCTGCCCTCCCCTCCCAGGCCTCCTTCCCAAAGGCGGGCGGGAGCCCTGCGCCTCCCCGCGTGACTGCGATAAACATTACACCGAGGCCATTAATGTTTAATGAGGTTTGCCTCTCAATTAATGTGCTTTCCCGTGGGCGCGGGTTGCCAGAGCAAGACGCCCGCCGGACGCCACACCGACGCGATGGGTGACGGTAAGGTGCTCAGGGGAGCGGGGCGCTGCTGCTCAGCCCACCCCAAAGGGGCTTCCCTGGGAGGGCAGACACCTTCATGGGGGCATCTCCGTGCGAGGAACAGGGCTGGTCGGGAAAAGCTGCACGGGAAAGCTCTCACGGAGGATTTGGGGGAGACACGGGGATGAATCCCCAGAGCTCTGAGCCCGCTGGCGCTTCGGTGCTGGCTGGTGTTTGGCTTCTCAGGGGGATTGCTCCTTCCAAATGGCTCCTGGCAGAGGGATGCTCCATCAGGTAAGGTGGCTCCATCCTGCCGGCGTGGAGGGAGGCTGCCGGGACGCACGGCGGTGCCAGGTGTCAGCTCAAGGGCTTGTTGGGTGCTCTGTGCCACCGGACCAGGGTCATCGCTGCCGCACTGCGTCCTGTGGGCAGCGGCACTGCCCAGGGCACCACCGAGGCTGCTCTGCCCGCGGCACAGCCTTAGCAAATAGCAACCGGCTGCTCGAAGCAACTGAGCTGGGTCCCTGTCTGCAGCTTCACCTGGCGCTCGACTGCTGTGCATCCTGTGAATGCATCCTGCGAAACTTTAAACTCCCTGGGGTGAAAAACAGGAATTTGGGAATCCTTTACTGGCTCAGCTAGACCCTGAGGGAATTGGAGCACTCTTGCTTACAGCCTGCGTTCCTGATCTTCCTCACCTCGCCTCTTCATCCAGGTGCCCACCATGAGCCCAGCGCCCAGGCCCTGGCTCTCACTTTGATTTCTCTTTTCCAGAGCAAGTGCCCGAGCAGGGCCCGGACAGGTTCAGCTACGGTGAGTGTGTGCCCCGTGCAGCCTGGGGCTGTGGGCGGCGGGATGGGCTGCGGGGTGGGACGGGCAGCGCGCCCCACGGCTCAGCCCCACAGCCTGGCCGCGCTGACACCCGCTCGCCTCTCCTCCCCAGACTATGAGACCATCCGCAACGGGGGCCTGATCTTTGCTGTTGTGGCTTTTGTCATCGGGCTCCTCGTCATCCTCAGTGAGTGTCCCGGGTGGGCCAGTGCCCCTGGGTTCTGTTCCCTGTGCCAGGCGCTGGCCGGGCAGCAGGGTGGGGGTCTGCCAACCCTGCCCTGCACATGCAGGGTGGGCATCGCCTGCCGCTGGGGCCGCCTGGGAAAATTCCATCTAGGCAAGCTCCCAACAGACAGCGAGTTGGGAAGGAGACCACATAAATATTTAGCGTTGCCCTGTCAGCGTCAAGGCTTCAGAGAGAAGGTCACTAATTAAAAATAGCAGAGAAAACTCTGACATTTCCAGAGTGAGAAACCAGCTTTCCCAGAGCCCGCAGACCTCGTCAGCTCGCAGAGAGACCCGGTGCTGAGCGCAGGGCACCCGGTGACCCTGCCCACGCGTACGGGCACTGACCACCCCGCTCCGTGGGGCTGGGGACAGCCACAGCATGGGAGCTGCACACAGCGACATTGCCCAGCAGTTTTAGGGAGAAAGATAAGAAAACCGCCTGCATTTGCGGGGGCAGCTTAGGAAAACAGGCAGACATCTGAGCAGGATCTTGTGGCTGGTGCTTTGCTTGGCAGCGCCAGGGGCTTCAGCTTTGGGGTTCGGGGCGGTGCAGGGTGGGTTCCCGCAGGAGCCAAACCCGGTGGTCCCCACTGGGGGACCAGCCTGCGAGCAGGACTGCTTCACCGGAGCACAGAGGGGCAGGTGAGATGGGGTGGGGGGGGAGGCTTCATCCACAAGAGGCCTCAGTTGCTCCTCTTGCCCTCAGGCCAGCGGTTCCACTGCGGGGGGAAGAAGAAGAGGAGGTGGGTATTGCACAGTTTGGGGTCAGTCTCCTCTTTCCTCCCTGTCCCAGTCCCGCGAGCTGAAAGGGCTCGGGTCTCAGCTCGTGCTCCCTCCCATCTCAGACGTAACACACCTCCCCTTGCTTTCTGCTCCACAGACAAGGAAAGGAGGAGGACCTGTAGCTGCAGGTAGGTTGCAGGAGGATGCACCCAGATAGCAGCCAGACTGCCTGGCTCTGCCTCTGCCAGGCGGCGATGCTTCGAGGCACCCTGCTTCAGAGAAGTACCCACTTGGGGGTTTATATTGGGGGAACAGGAGCTAGGACACGCTGGCCCTGTCCGTGTAACCCTTCCACTCTGTCTGGTTTCAGAGCCGCCATGGAACCAGAACTTCATCCAAAGCAGAGAAGTCCTTGCCAAGGGCCACCCCTTGCCCCGCTCCAGTGGATGCATTACCCCGCTAACCCCAGGCCGGGCCAGAACGCAAATTGCTCACGTGCTTTACCCTCGGTTAGATCCAGCAAGAGTTTCTTGGCTAATAAAGTTCAAGCTGAAAGAGGTTAAACTTTGTGCCTGAGGCATTTGAATCACCCACTCTCCTGGCCCAGCACCAATGTTTTTTGTGCCCTGCAGATATCTTCCAACACAGACCCAGAAAAGGTTTCCGCTTGCTCGTCACGCAGCCACGGCACGGAGCAGCTGTCCCCAACAGGCTTTGCACCAGGGCCTGCAGAGGAACATTCCTGCTCCCGGCCACCCTGTCTGCTCTGAAGAAACACCCCTCTCACCCAGCATGAACCCTGGGGGCCGGTGCCCGAATCCTGCAGCACGTTCCCTTCCCCTGGGATCCACAGCCAGGGCTTTGCAGCACTGCCCTGCACTGTGCAGCCTGCAGGCCGTGTCCCATGCAGAAGTGGTTGTGCGGGGCTGTTAGCGTGGTGCTTGTCTTCTTGGAGTGCTTGAGCCAGGGGTCACTATTGGGGAAGAACAGGTTTGGGATGGTGCATCCGGCTCTTTGGTTTCACAGCCTCTCTCATCTTTGGACACAGACGGAAACACCGCTTTAAAGAAAAAAAAAAGGAGGAACAAAACTCTCCCGCAATTGGGCGGCGAGTGAGGAGGAGGGAGGTTCCCGCGGGAGCGCCGGTGCGCTGGTCAGACACGGCACCCAGCGAGCAGCGCGGTGGCCCCGGTGGCGCTTCCGCTGGGACCGCAGCTCCCGGGACCCCCCCCGGCACTCCCGGACCACCCCCGGCACTCCGAGGCCCCCCCGGCACCCCGGGTCCGCGGCTGCAGCGCCGGGCACAGCGCGGAGCTCGATGCGCTCCCGGTGCCGCTCCCGGTGCCGCTCCCGGTGCCGCTCCCGGTGCCGCTCCCGGTGCCGCTCCCGGTGCCGCTCCCGGCGCGGCCGCGCTGCTGCTGCCGCCTGGCGCCCGCCGCGCTGCGCACACGCGGGAGCGGGCCGGGCTGCGAGCGCCTCCTGCCCGGCTCGGAGCGTCCCCGCTTTTCGGAAGGCTCTGCTGGGTCCTCGGACCTGCGTGGCCCCACGTTCTGGGAGCCCCAGCGTCTCGGCGCCGCTGGCGGAGGAGAAACCGGCTCACCTGGTCCCTTTGGGCTTCGATTGAGGTCAGGCATTGACAGTAAAATAGGATTAGCCGGGGGAAGGTTATTAGACAAAATCCGTGCAATTTGTCTAATCTGAGGTGCTTATTTAACACAGTAAGGAGATTATTTTGAAATATAATTTTGACTTGACACTGACCCACTAGCAAAGATTCGTTGCACCTCTGCACAGCTCGGAGTCACAGTGTCTGTGGGCAGGAGAAGAAAAGCTCCTGTTGAACAGCACAGACAAGCTGAAGGGTTTGCTTGCAGCACAGGCCTGCCTGCTTCCCGCTTTGAGCCTGGTCCTTGACAGCAAGGAGTGCAGTGCTGTTGTGTCCCCCTAAAGACAGAGCTAAAGGGCACAGCAGCCAGCGGACGAAGTGAGCCCCAGCCAAAGCGGGCTCTCACATTCTTGAGGCCCAGGGCTCCCCACCTTCCGCAGTGCCCAGCCATGGCAGGGCTCGGGGCACAGGAGTGCCCTTCAGGGCGCACGTCCCCTTGCACCGGCCCCCCGGGGAGCCCTGCAGACAGCCCTGCAGCTCCGAGGGAGGAGATTAAGGGGAACGAAAAGCCGTGTCTGGCTCCCTGCACGGGGCGATCTCTGTCTCGGCACCAGATGGCATTAATAGCATTATTCTGCACGGCTTGCGGACACGGACGTGTGCATGCACACTCGCACAGCCCTTCGCACCTCCAGCTGGGGCTTGGGGGCTGTGCCACGGGTCAGAGACGCTGGCAGGGCGTGCAGCAGCAGAGCAGGACGTGCTGCTGGCACCCAAGACGTGCCCTGGGGGTTACATGTGGAGGCCAGGCTCTTAGAGCTACACTGCGAGCAGCCTAGCCAGGTGCCCCTCCAGACACTGAGCCTGGGAGCTGGGGGTGGCCATGGTCCCCAGCAGAGGACAAGCCCCGTCCCTGCAGCCCTTTCCCCGTGCCCGCAGCCCCACGGGTCGGCTAGGAGCTGCCGGCCTCGGTGACGAGTGTTCGTCTTCTCCCCTGAACCAGGCAATCTTGGAGGATTTATCTCACAGTCCCTTGAGCCTTTAATCTTCTCAAAGTAAATCTTTTCTGTGACACAAAGGGGATTGGGTAAATAATACAGTGGACAACTGGAGTGTCCTTTTCCTCTGGGAAGACTTCCAGTCTTGAACAGCTTCCCCTTGGCACTGGCTATTCCCTGTTTGCTTCAACAGTCTCTGGACAGACAGGTACGAGATGGAGGGGCTCTGACCGGCCGTGCCTTGGCCAGCGTTTGTGTGTAATCCCCAGCTGGAGGGGAGGAGATGAGGCCCAGGGGCAGGAGCAGGAGGAGCAGCAGCCGGGGAGGATGGCTGCTCAGCTCGCCCAGCCTGCAGCTCGCCAGCACCGCTCCGCCATCTCCGCCGTGCCAGGGACGCGCTTGGTCCGCGAGCGCAAAATGTCTCCTCATCAGTTAAAACAGGAGGGCAGCAAATGGTGACTAGTGGAGCCAAAGAGGACCAGTTGTTGGAGACATGGGGCCGGGCTGGCGAGGAGCCAGCCACACGCCTCGTTCTCCCTTTGTTCTGCTCCCAGGAAGGTGGCGCATCCATCAACAGCAACGTGTCTGCCAAAACAGCAGTGCTCCAGTCTTAAATTATCCTCCCTAACAAAGTAAACAGCATCTCAGGCCTCATTTCCATCTTGCACGTGCCCCAAAGCAGTGGTTGTTAGGAAATGGCTGCCCACACCGGGATGGACGGCTGTCCCGGAGCCGGGCCTGCGGAACGGCCACGCGGCAGCGATGTGGTGAGAGCACAGCCCCAGCACCCCAGCTTCGGCACCGCCAGCCCAGGGATGGACAAACTGTGTCCCCACAGTGGGGTTCACAGTGAACCGAAGCTGGGAAGCAAAGAAGGGTCCTTGTGAATCCAGCCCATGCACCTCAGGACTGTGCCTGGCCCTGCTGAAGCTTTGCAGAGCCCCTGGTGACCCCAGGCTTGCCCTGGAGCTGACAAGGACTTGTCTCTGTCACACCAGGCACACTGTCCTGGGGTTCCTGCCATGCTGGGACACAGCTCCGCACAGCCCAGCCAGCCTGGGATGCCAACAGGCTGCCCGGGGACAGGAGAACCAGCTCAGCCACAGGTCTCCCCAGCTTGTGCTCCCAAATCACTTGGGCGACACGGAAATCCAGCCCTCAGATACCCGTGCCCGTTGGAATGGCAAGAGCCAGCCAGGATGCTGTGACACGGCAACACTAGGGGGAAGCAAAAATCAAGCTTTTTGCCTGGAAAAAGCCTTCCCTGGGAAGCGGGAGCGCGGTCAGGTCCTGGCACATCCCCGCTGCCCGCACCAGCAGCAAAGCCCAGCGCTGGGCACCAGGTCCCGCTTGGCCCTGGGGAGACTGGAGCCCGTCACAACCTGCAGGGGACTCGAGTCTCATCCCTTATGGTAATGTAGCTGATTCTGTGGTGCAAGGGACCAAGGGGCTCAAGGAGGATCCAGTTTGTGGGCATGTTGACCTGTGGGCACCTGCCTGGCCAAGGGCTTGCTGGCCTCATTTGGCCAGGTAGAAGCCCCCATCACCTCCGGGGCGTTTATCTTTGCACCTCCCCATGTGGCAGCTGCTGCTGCTGGGGAAACTGAGGCACAGAGCGGGGTGCAACATGGTTACAACAAGGTGGGGGGTGTTTCCCTGCTCCTCACCGTGCTGTGCGGCCCCTGCACAGTGCCAGCCTTGGGAAGGGAGCAGGGGCCAGGACAGGCATTGCACACAGCTGGCCCTTTCGCATCCAGGTGTGCCCAGCATCAGTCCAGCTGCAGCCCATCTGCAATTACCCACAAAGCCTTTTTCTTCCTCCATCTTGAAGGCTCCTGTTTCTTGTGTGGAGTTACTGGTGTGGCTGGGCTGGCAGGGCACCCCACAGCCCGTACCTGGCCCCATGGAGCAGGGTGGCCTGCGAGGGGTCACTGCATGCTGGCTGTGATGCTGGAGAGGTGCTGCGAGGTTAAGTTCCTGGCTGCGTGGGAAGTGCTTTGTGGAAATCAGCTCATACCAGGTAAGTAGCCCTGTTGTTTTAATGACTGCTTCCTCCGGGGGATTTGTCTGGGAGGGTGGCTGAGGGCACAGGGCTGGGGGCTGGTGGGAGGCGAGCTGTGCCCCGGCCGGAGGGACAGGGCTCAAGGGATGCTCCCTGTAGTGCTCTGTGTCCTTCTGCAGCGCCTGGTCCCTGACCCAGGGCAAAACTGTGGGCTGCAGTTGACCCCTGGAGCTGGAGGGGACACCCTCCTTTTGGCTGCTTTCCCCAGTGACCCTCTGCATGCTTGTATGGAGGCTGGTTTTTATGTATTAGAGGAAGAAATATCTGGGGGAGAAAGCAGCTGGTGGGCTAACAGGGTGTGTGTGCACGGACACCCCTGTGACCCCCAGAGATCTGCGCTTAGGCCGTCCTGGAGCTGAGTGTAAATGCTGCCCAGAGCTGGAACAAGCACTGGGGATGGGGGTACAAGCAGGCTGGTCAGGTTGGAGTGGTTGTGGCAGCACTCTTCCTTGCCCAAGGGGAGAGGCAAAAGCACGTCGGAAAGACCCTGATGTGCACGCTCAGTTGTGATGAAATGCAGAGGGTCCCTTCTCCTGAAGGGGGGAAAACAGGGCTCAGAACTGCGCATGGGCATGTGTTGCTGTAATTTCTTTTGTGTGGAGTTTGGGCCAGGGAAGTGATTCTTTAGGATGAGCTCTTTGGCTGGCCGTGCAGCCGGGCTTGCTGCTGGCTCTGCCAGGTTCTCGCTCTCTGTTAGCAGCTCGGTGGCTGCAGGGAGTGTGGGAAGCACTTCTCCAGTGTGTTAGTGCTGGCCTCGCTTCCCGGGAGCCTCTGCTGTGCTGCCAAAGTGCAGGTCAGCGCTGCCCAGATAACTGATGGGATGAGTTTCAGCCCTTCCCAATCACAGCTGTCTGATGGGATGGATGTTAGCAGGATACCAGCTTTCTGGGCTGAACACTCGTGCGAAGGCGATGCGCAAATACTTGCTGTGCATTTCAAATACGGGAGCTGCGGGCAGGCCAGTGTCCCTAAGTGGTGGCGGGGGGAAGGAGCCGAGTCCCAGGTGTGGGCGTGCAGGAGGCAGCTCTGGCTGTTTTGCCCTCTGCTGCCAGACCCACGTGTGTCTGGGAGGCTGACAAAGGCCTGGGCTGAGCCATCAATGGAGGAGCAAAACGGGCCGTAATAAATGGCGCACATAGCTCAAGGGTTCGCCATGGCCCCCCAAGTGTGACCGGGGGCTGCTTGTTCACCCTGTCAGCCTTTAGCAGTTGTCTCTTGTCGTGCTGCTTCTTGTCTTGCCAGAAGATGCTGCCCTGTCCTGGAGGAGGGAGCTCTTGGCAGAGGGGCTTAGTGCTCTTGGTAGAGGCTGATTTTTCAGAGCTGCAGATGACAAGGAAACTCACTGGAGATGCTGAACAGTCAAGGCAACTATAAATGAACTAGTGAGTAGTGTTTACTCCCCCTGCACATGCCTCACATGGAGATCTGTGAGGCTCCGCGGGTGCTGTGGCAGTGGGGGCCCTGCCAGCCGCCCCTCTCCCTCCTGCCACCCCTTGTGCCCTCCTTCCGTTCACTGCTGAGGGCAGGAACTGCAACCGAACCCAGCGCGTTGTGTGCCGGGGAGCTAAATGCTGTAGCAGATTTTGCGGCTGTGCTGCCATCCTGCAGCAGCTGCTGGGGAGGAGGAAGGGGCAGGTGCCTGGCGTGCGGCTGAGGCTCCCCAGAGCCGGGGCTTTGCTTGTTGCCTTGGGTGTGGGTCTGAATACCAATTTCCTTGCGAAGTATCGGCTAACATCTGTATGTGGATGTAGGTGGCGATTGAGATGCACCTCGATTCCTAGAGGGATGTGTGGGCACCGGGTGTGCATCAGCTGCCGCTTCATCGCCTCTCGGGACGCCGGTGGCGCGGCCGCAGTACAAATGAGCCAGCAGCGAGCGGCGTGGGGCCGGGGAGCAGCACGTGCACGCGTGGGAGGGCTGTGTGCCGGGGACACCCACGCGCGGTGACGGAGCGGAGCTGCTGAGGCGGCCTGGGAACGGGCCGAGCAGGGGGTGGTGACGGAGCTCGGCAGCACCGAGCAACGGGAAGCAGATCCTCGGAGAGGAGGAGGAGGGACGTCCACGGGGTGTCAGACCCACGCAGCACGGGCACAGTGTTTGCTCCCACCCCTGCTCTGGGCTTTTTGGCACGGAGGTCTGGGCAGGTGCGTGTCTGTGGGTGAGGTGCCAGCTGCCCTTGCTGTGCTCATCAATAAAAGGAGGGTGTCTCTGGTGTGGATGGCCCAGAGCAGGGAGGGGGTGCAGGGGGTGTGTGGGAGCCTTAGCTCTGCCAGCTTCTCCACGTCCTTGGGCTGTGTCCCTCCTCCGAAACGGGAATCGCTCACCCACGCTGTGCAAATACCACCTCGGGGAGAGGGTGGGCGCTCTGGCTCTCCCAGGGGACTCCCAAGTATGGAGAATGCCATGAACCCCCATGAGCTGAAAATGGCCAAGGAGCTCATTTTTCTAATTTGTTTTTAAATTTTTTTTTTTTTACTGGGTGATTATGATTAGGTTTTCAACTACATGTAACCAGTGTCTTTTTTTAAAAAATCATACTATAATGTTTTTTCTATCTGTTGTTTTGTTTGAAATTAGAATGCTTCAGTCTTTCAGTTTATTTTCCAACAAATTTGGATTGGAAAGCAAAGAAAACCTGCTATAATCACTTCAATAAAAGACATTCTGAACTGTTCTAATGGTCTAGACAAATTGGCTTTGGTGCAACTAAGTCTTTGGGAGTAAGATCCTAGGCTTGAATTAAGCCTTAGATAAATACACCTCAAAGTGAAGCATTAACTAGTATTTATTTGTTGTTTGCTGGCTAGAGGGATGCATGTGTAATGAAGTCTGCTAGGCCCTGTCTTGCTCATGTCCCCTGTTCAGGGAGCTGCCCGGTCTGGGGCTGTGTTGTGAAAACTTCATTTCTGCCCTTAAGCTGCTACAAAGTGTCTGGGGGGCTAGGATGGAGCAGCGCTCCAACTGCAAGTTCGAGGTGTCCCAGCTATGCTACTGTGTCTCCAGGTTTGTGGCCGGGGAACAGCTCATCCCGTGAAAATCCGCCTTTGTGCAGCCGAGGTGCGGGTCTGTGGAGGATGGAGAGTGCGCTCGCTGCGCTCCAGCCTCCCGGGGCCGCCGGGAGAGCTCGGCTTTATGGAGTGTGACCGGCACGACCCAGCCGGCATCACCGCCCGCGGACGCGGCGGCTGTTTGCCCCGGTGCGAGCCCGTGCCGGTGCGGACACGGCGGCTGTTTGCCCCGGTGCGAGCCCGTGCCGGTGCGGACACGGCGGCTGTTTGCCCCGGTGCGAGCCCGTGCCGGTGCGGACACGGCGGCTGTTTGCCCCGGTGCGAGCCCGTGCCGGTGCGGACACGGCGGCTGTTTGCCCCGGTGCGAGCCCGTGCCGGTGCGGACACGGCGGCTGTTTGCCCCGGTGCGAGCCCGTGCCGGTGCGGACACGGCGGCTGTTTGCCCCGGTGCGAGCCCGTGCCGGTGCGGTGCCCACCGGGGGAGGGTGTTCCCGAGCACCCCCTGCTCGCAGCGCGCTGGCCGCCGCCCGGGGGAGGAGGACGCGGAGGAGGTGGGGGGCAGCCGGGCGCTCCCCCTCGGCAGGGGAGCCCTGCGGGGCGCGGGGGCGGGGAGTGGGCGGGCGCCCGTTCCCCCCTCCCGCCGCCACTCGGGCTCCGGGAGGAGGAGGAGGAGGAGCGGCTGCGAGCTGGGCTCTGGGCACCTCACCCGGGCGGGCAGCGCGGCGGCAGGGAGCGCGGCACGCCGGGGCACCGCACCGTCCGCAATTGCGCCGCAGCCCGGGGCCATAGCTGCTCTTTATGGCATGTGGCTGGTAACTTTTTTCCTGCTGTACTCTTTGCGGAAAGGTACGTGGCCCCGGGGGCGGGGGGGGCGCGCCGGGCACCGGCCGGGTGGCGTCGGGCTCGCCCCGGGAGCGGAGTCCCGGCCGGGCGGTGCGGCTGAGCCGGGCTCGGCGAGGAGCGCTCGGGGTGCGCGTCCCCCGGGCTCCGGGTGCGCATCCCGGGGCTGGCGGAGCGCTCGGTGCGGACGGCGGCGCCGGGGCAGCGCGGCCCGGAGCGATCGCGGAGCCGCCGCTCGACGGAGCCCCGCGGGTCGCCCGGGCTGAAGCGCCGCACCGACGTGCGCAGCATCCCCGGCCAGGGCTCGCAGCGGCGCTTCCGAGAGCTGCGCCTTATGTCCCCACTTCCCGGGACTACTCAGCCGAAATCCAGCGATGCTTTAAAAAGCGCATCCTTCTCTCTGGGAACGCTGTGTTAAGCGTAACCCAGTGGCTTGGTATAAACAAGATTGGGTGGGGGTTGAAATCGTGAAACAAGTGTATCCAGGAGACGCTGTCCTGAAGATTAGAGATGAATTTAAAGTTGGAGATTAAGCGAATTCTGTCCAAATCTATGGAGGTAATACTCTAAACCGAGCCTTTGCTATAGATGCAATTAAAAAAGAAAGGCAAGGAGCAGCACGTAACATGAGTAGTTAAATCACGGTGCATTTGTTACAACAATCAATCGATGTTACATAAAGGACTTGCCCATTTCCGAATCTACGGGAATTTTTAATTACGTTTCTGTAATAAATGATCCCTTTGCACATGACCTAACCTGCAGATACGGTAATGGAAGCGCCCACCTTTTGGAAAGTTGTCTGCTCGGAGGATGTAAAATGTCATTTAACCTAATTATCTTTTTTGACATTTGAGAGCAGCAAGGGGGAGATTTTAGGAAATGAGGAGAGTGAAAGAATAAGGATGGAGCTGCGTCTTTACATGAGACTTCTCTTGCTGCCTATTACATTACCCATTCATCTGAATGTTAATCCGATGAAAAATATTTACCAAGGTTTAATAGGGCATCCTGTCCAGTTGTGTGGTGATGATCAATTATTCCATCAATTATTAATTATGGAATAGCTGCTTTATTTGAGCTGGAGTAAAGCTGCGTTTGGGAGCTTTACCCAAAATCGCTATTGTGTTTAGGATCTGCTGAGCTGAATGTGCCAGTGTCTGCTTTGCTTACATTTGCATTTTTGACTGTGCTAAAAGGAAAAACCAAACCCCAAACCAAATAACCACTGAGGATGCTACAATTTCTTGCCCCCCAATAGTCAAAATGATAGAGAGCTGCACCGGCTTTATCGCTTTTGCATGTTTTAAGCCCCAGCTTCTTGGAAAAGGGATCTCTTCCCACAGAGCTCTCTCTTCTGAGGACGGCAAATTAAAAGCCTCCATTAGCACAACTCCTCGTGGCCTCATTTTCTCTTTTTTAAGAAATAAAATGTATCTCCAGCGTTGAACAGTCCTGGTGATGGAAAGTGTTAAAGCGAGATGGTTCCAAAGAGAGGACTGCGATACAATGGAAGTTTCATTATAATAATAGGATAAAAAAATGAATTGCTTAATGCATGATAAACCTCTCAGATACTTAATATTTCTGGGCATTGAAGCACATCCTTTTAACATGTTTCTGCTGTAGAACAAGAGCTCGAGTAGAAACAGAAAGCAAATAAACATTTGATCCAGGGACCACTGAAGTTGAGAAATCCCTCAATGGGCTGTAGCTGCTTATTTCTCCCCTGCTTATAAAATAAACCAAAATGGGCGGTTGGCAAGCAAACAAACAGGGGGCTGAGCAGAAGGACGGTCTGGCAGGGTGGGTGAGAGCAGCCAGGCAGAGGAGGAGGGGAGGCGAGTGGCGCGATGAAGAGCATACTGGTCAAAATTGAGAGGTTTGGAGCTGGGGAAGCATCTCCCTGCATGTTCTCGCTGGATCCCTCTGCCGCCTGATTTATATTGGCATTATATTTACATTATGTTCCTGTATTGGGTGCAGTGAACTATGCAGCTTGTGTTTTTTAATCTCTCCCCATCTCGGCCCCCCAGCGTGGCACAGCGCTCGTTTGTCTCTGAAATGAAACATGGAAACCTCATTAAATGCACGGAGGAGAAGCCTGCAGTGCTGAGCTCCTCGCCATGCCCGGCTTCGTTTATCCTGCGGAGAGCCAAAATTTCCCCGCGCAAGGAGCCACCGTGGCCGCTTGCCCACAGCCCTTACCTGCACCTGGTGCGGGCTCAGGGCTGCCCCTGCCTTTGGATGAGAAAACCCATGTCGGCAACCCCAATGTTTCTGGTGCATTTGTTGTCTGGAGGCGCAGGCTGTGCCTGGCGCGGGTGCCGAGTGCCAGGGCTGTGCGGTGGAGCAGCCCTTCCCGCACACGGGGGCTGCGGGCTGAGCTTCGGGCAGCCATGGCGCTGGGCGTCTTTGTGCCACGGTGCTCGGGTCCCTGCCCGGCTGGTCCTGGGCTGCAGGGATGGGTGGCGAGCGCTCCGTCCTCCTTTGAAGCAGCTGATGAACCGAGTGCAAGAATGAAGCTGGAAGCTTCTGCCTGTGGCAGGAATTCTTTTGACGTGGCGGCACGCGAGTTCCGAGCCGTGCCTTGGATAATATGAAGTCATCTCGCAGCCAAATAAGCAGGCTGTTAATAAGTGTGACTTCCTAGGAGGGCACGGGGGAGGAAGGTGTTTGGTTGTTGCGGTCGTTACGGCACGTGCGTTGCTGGGAGGCTTATGCAGTGGCAGCTTTGGGTGCAGTGTTTCTTGTCTTTGGAATCTAGATTATAGCCAGCTACATATTTTTACATAATCATGATTTTGTCAGTTATCCTTTCCCTGCCTGTAGATCCTTAAGAAATAAACCCCGCCACATACAAGCTGCATGTTGCCGCCATCATCTGCCAGCAGAGCTGTACCAAATATTTAGGAAATGCATTTCCCGGCTCTCGCTTTGCTGCCTCAGCTGCTGCCTCTTGAAAGGGCCGTGTTGGCTCCCTGGGGAGAGAAGGGACTGGGCACAACTTAGAGGGGAAGAGGGAAGGTGAGCGAGGCTTTGGAGCTTGCTCCATTCCCCCATTTCTCATACCTGTTGGCTGCATAATAGAAATCCTCGTCTCCACCTTGTCACACCAGCACACGGGCTGCGGCGTGCCGGATGGCACGGGCCGGTGGCTCCGCGGGAAGCCCGGTAGCAAGTGTGCGTGGCCTCTGGTGCATCCCGTGTACCTGCCTGGCCTGGCCCTGGCCTCCCCGGGCTCGGTAATGTCACCAGATGCCCTTCTGGGACTTGGTTGCTGCCCCTCAGGCTTCATGTTCAGTGTGGCTGTGAAAGGGGGTGCTGGGCTAGTTCCTCACCCCCGAGAGCTGAGGGTCCCCGGGGGAGGCTCGGGAGGCGGTGCAGAGCTGCAGGACGTCCTGCTCGGGCTCAGCCCCCTGTCTGGATGGGGTGCTGAGACTGGTACCTCCAGCAGGCTGATGTGGGCTGTTCCAGGGACAGGCAAATCAGCAGGGAATGCTTTTTTTTTCCAGGCAAGGGTTACAGCTGCAGCCTGGGTGCTGTCGTAATAGCTGTAGGTGGTTCAGGCCTTAATTTCCATGCAGATGCACTAAGGAGCAGGCGGCTTCATGTGTGAGCGATGCCCTCACCCGCAGGGGACCAGAGGCAGAGTTCTCCTTGGCTCCCTCTCCGGTTTGCGGTGACGGCGGCTGCGAGTCAGGAAGGACCGTGGTGTTCGGACCAGAGGGGCTGTGCCCCAAGGGAGGGACTCCTGCAGTGCCCAAAATACAACGCTGTGGGGCAGGAAAGGTGCTGGGGCAAGTGTTTGCTGCGCTGGGCAGCAGCTGAACGCCTCCGGCCTCACTGCGCGTTTCACGGCACGGTTTCCACCCCCGAGACGGGGGGCAGGCTGCGTGCGCCTCTTGTGCTCCGCTGCAAAGGCTGCCGGTCTCGCGTTTCTCATCTCAGCGCCTCTCTCCCCGTCCCTTCCGTGATGCTCCTCGCAGATGCCACTTCTCGCTCTGTCAGCTCCAAGGTCACTCCCTTCGTTAGGAGAAAAGCTATTAAAAGTGTCCTGAAGATGAGGGCTTGAAGGATGCTCGTTCCAGGGAAGGCCAACCACTGCCCCAGCATTACAAATGTGCGGGCAGGCTGTGATGGAATTACTGTCGAATCTTGAGGCAGTAGAGAGGAAAGATTAGGACTTGCCACCTACCTGTAATTCCCACCCCGTGATGCGTGCCAAGCTTCGGTTCACTTTCTCCTTGAACAGGGCAGGTGTCAAGCACCCTTAATGAGGATAATAAATGAGCGACTAGGTGGTGATTAGCCTGCTGTTCTTCACAAGGTCCCTGCAGCCTGTGGCTGGAGGAGCCCCTTGCTGGCTGTGGCTGGGTTGTGCCGCGGGGACACCCGCAGCAGCTCACCCACGATGGGCACCTGGGCAGTCAGACCGCCGAGCCCCGGGAGGGCGGGCTTGGGAAAGGTGCTGCTGGTGGGATAACGTGAGCTCGAGTCTGGCGCCTGCCCTTCCCGAGGTGCTGCAAAACCTCCTCTTGAATGCCAACAGCACGTGGAATTGTGGCAAATAGTCAGGCCTCCTGTGGCCATTGTGTTGTGAAGTGCTCGGGCAGTCAGGCTTCTGCCACCTCTTGAGGAACGGTGCCAGCCCAGGCTGGGTTGCCTGTGCCTGGAGAATTGCGTGTGCACCCCCAAAATACACCTTGTTTAGCCTTTTCCTATCTCTGGGGGGTTTCCATCCAGGTACTGATGTGCCAAAGACCTTGTTCAGCCTTGAGGAGCTTGCTGAGGTTGGCACGGGACCGGCTGCGGGGTCCTGGGCAAGTAGCTTCCTGAGATGGGTGATGTGTGTGCATCATGGTCAGAAAGAGAAATGTCTCTGTAACTGGGCTGACACGAAGCTGGTTGTTGTCTGTCCTAGAGCCGCGTCACGGAGAAGGACGGGCTCTTCCCGTGAGCCCTGGGGGAGAGGAGGGGTTGTGTTGCTGGGCGCTCGCCCGGGAGGTGATGGCATTTCTGTGCTTACGCAGGCTGGGCTTTCGTGCAGGGCTCGCACCTCCATCTCAGCCGCCGCTTCCAGGAGCGCGTGGCTTGGTGACAGATCCCGGGGTCAGCTTATGGCCGCTCTGCCTCAGCCCCGCGTTAGAGCAAACGGGCGGTTACGTGCAGCACCGCGCTGCGCGGTGCCGGGCTTGGCTGTGCCACTGGAGCTGGCGGAGTTTGGGGAGTCCAGCGAGCAAGGCGAGTAGATATTCTGAAGGGATGATAGCAAAATGGCTTGCTTCTCCCAGCTCAGATAGAGATATTAATATTTCAATACCTCTAGGTTGTAATTTACTACAATTTAAGAAGATTGCACTCTGATAACTTAAAATACTAGATAACTAAAATAACTAGCAAAGCCAGCCGGTCTCCGGCAGTGCGCTGGGCTTTGTGCAGCTTCCAGCCACCGGCGGCCGGTCTCGGGGGCTGGTGCTGGGCGCCTGCGCCGCTGCGTCCTCCTCAGCACTAACTGCTCCATTTTGGCTCCTCCAGCCTCCTCCTTTCAGGTTCATGGGAATTAATGCCCTCGATATGTAGGTTAGGGTCAGCACATCTGACCAGATGTGAGCAGTGATTTCTGGTTTAAAAATATTGCAGTGCTATTTCTAAATGTTTAATCTCTCTCAGTGATTTGGAGACAGTTTTATGAAACATGGAATTAGGATGGTGCTCAATGCTAAATGGTAAAGGAGATTATGTGGATTTAACTCTATGCGTCTGTCACATAACTATTGCCAATCCCATAACTTCCATTTTCTATTAAAAATCCGTTTCCCCCTTTGACCTGAAAAAGCTTTACGGGTAATCTGAATTTCTCTGTTTATGAGGTATTTTTCCACTCTCCGCCCCAGCCCCTCACCCGTCCCTCTCTAGAGCTGCCTGGGGAGGAGAGGTTTCCCAGCAGGCTGTGGATGCTCTCCCATCGTTACGGCGGCGGGATCCCTCCCCGGCTGGGTTTGGGAGATGCGGACAGGGGCTGGGGCAGAGCCGGGTGGTGTCGGGGCGCTGGGCACCGCGGGACGCTCCTGCTCCAAGCCAGCAGGCAATGGGTGATGGCTCCAACCATCTTCTGCTGCGCTCAGGCGACAAGCGGTGCCGCAAATAGCATAGAGCTGCTCGCACGTGCTCTGTGCTCCTTCCACTGCCTGCGAACGCGCCGCTTCCCTCTTTCGTGTATTTGGGAGAAGCACCGCGCTGTTCCGATGAAGGGAAGCGCTGATTTGTGACGACAAACCAGCCTGGAGATGTCACCAAATGACATCTGCAGGGCGTGCGGTGGCCCCGTGGCTCTGCAAAGCCTGGCGCTGCTGCGCGGCGGGCTCGGCTGGAGCGCCTTCCTCCTCTGGTCCGTCATTCTCCTGGTGCTCGTCAGCAAGGGAGGAAAACTAAATGGCTTTGTCTACTTCTCCCTGTGTGTGGACGCAGGGAACTGGTGTGTGGGGAGATATGGAGGTGCTTTCTTCACCTGTAAATCTGTTGCCTCATGTGGTGGCAGCGCTGGACCTTGCTGGTGAGCTAATGCGCTCCATGGATGGCTTTGCTGGGCTGAGCGATGCCCCTGACGTGGGACAGCAGGGCTCTGAGTAGATGAAGGAGGAAACTTTGTCATTTTAGGTGACAATTCAGTGCGGAGTACACAGAGAACAGGAACCAGGTGCTCTTGCCTCTGATGTAGTGGGTGCTGCGAGAGGCGTGAGCTGGGAGGAGGATGGAGAGCTCTCTGCTCTGGGAAGGGGTGAGGTGTCTCGGGGTTTCCCGTCTTGACGTGGTTGAGGGCAGCGTGGAGTGGGCCGGTGGCACAGCACGGAGCCGGGACAGGCACTCAACCAGCCTCCCCTCCAGCGAGCAGCTGTGATGGCCTCAGAGCTGAAGCAAGGCTCTCCAGGCAGGCAAGGCTTTCCTTCTCCCCCCAGCTCCTGTCCCCTCCTCCCCAAGTTAAGAAATCGAGGTCACGGAGGGTCCCCCGTGACTCGTTTTGAACCGGCGGCACGGTAGTGATCTGCTTATTGGCTCTGCGGCACCACGAGCCGTGTTCTCAGCCAGAGCTATTAATACACCCGCCGAGGGCCGCTTGCTATATCCCTGTCCTTCCGCCCACTTGGAAAGAGTGCGGCTAAAAAAAGAAAACGGATCTAAAGTGACTGGGGGCCTCCTCATCCTTATTTATAGGCAATCTTGCTCGCTTCGGTGGAGCAGGGGGAGCTTGTGGTCCTGGAGAGTGGGAAGGAGAGGCTGGAGCAGTTGGGTGGAGAGGTCCCTTCCCTCGCTGTGGAGAGGGGAAGCGCGTTTCTGCAGCACTCGTGGTGCCCTGGAGAGATGCTCCCCGGCATCTGGGCGATGCCTTGGACTGTGCCCTTGAACCTGTGCATCTCCATCTTCCCATGGGCAATGTGGCAATGCCAGGCGGCAGCTCAGGCTTTGGGCAGGGTGGACCTGGGCGTCCCCTGGCTCCGGCAGAGGGGAGCAGCACGGAACCCAGTTTTCCTGCCCCTCTCCCGGGGCTGCAGCGTTTGGAGGCAGTGGCAGGGTGGTGGGCAAAGATCTCTGCCCTGCTTTGGGAGGTTTGCACGGGCTGTGCTGGTGTTGCCGATGGGCAGCGATGAGGCACAGGGGTGCTGGCTGGCTGCTGCTCTGGGCTGGGGGACATCGGGGTTCGCAGGAGAAATGGTGGTGGTTATTTGTGCTTGGTTCCTTGTTGCTACATGTGGGTGTCCTCAGCCCTGTGGGTGCCGAGGCACGGCCAGACCACGTGCTCAGAGCTGCCTGGGTGTGTACGGCCACCCGGGGATGCCTTGGGGGGCTGCCCTGCGTACCCCAGCTTGCACAGCCCCTTGTTGTCCTCATGAGGTGCCCGTGATCCCTGATCCGTGCTGCCAGCAGGAGCGCTGGCCTGTGAAGGTGGCCTTTACGCTTGCAGCCCACGCACGGGTGCTCCTTTGCTCCCCTGCTCTGCCGCGCGGGGCCGGGGCTGTGCCGGGGGTGCTGCCCGTGCCGCTGGGGATCGGCCGTTTCTATTGTAACCCCCCGCCCTTGTGGCCTCTGCTTTCTCCGCAGCACACACTGAAGATGTTGGAACCAGCCTCTACTTTGTGAACGACTCCATCCAGCAGGTCACCTTCTCCAGCACAGTGGGGGTGGTGATCCCCTGCCCGGCAGCAGGGTCACCCAGCGCCGTCCTTCGGTGGTACCTGGCCACGGGCGACGACATCTACGATGTGCCCCACATCCGGCATGTCCATGCCAATGGGACTTTGCAGCTCTACCCCTTCTCGCCATCAGCCTTCAATAGCTTTATCCACGACAACGACTACTTCTGCACCGCGGAGAACTCGGCTGGCAAAATCAGGAGCCCGAATATCCGTGTTAAAGCAGGTAGGAGCTCTCTGTGGGCGCTGGGGTTTGGATGAGGTGCTGGCTTTTAGTGTCGGGGACAGGGCTGGGGTGGCAGTGGGGGGGACACGCAGCCTGGGGGTCTGCAGCGGGTGTGTGGAGGTCGGGATGTGGCTGCAGACTCGCAGCCGGAGAGGTCGTCTCCCTAGGAGCTGGTGTTATCGCACCCAGCTGTGCACGGGGCCTTTCGTGGCTGCGGGAGGAGCCGGAGCACATCTGTCTGCAGCAGGGAGACCCCACTGGGCTCCTCAAACCCGTCTGTTCCCGCTGGAGCATCCAACCCCAACATGCTAAGGCTTATTAAGCAAAAAAAAAAAAAAAAAACGAAAAAGGGAGGAGTATGGCGAAGAGTTGATTCCAAAAGCCATTATAGTAAATTATTGACCAGGCTGAGGAGGGCTAATAGCCCAGGAATGGCTTCATTATGTAACCTATTAAAAGTGGGGCTAGCAGAGGGAACATGACAGAAGTGACTACAGGGTTTTTTAATTTTAATACCTTGTACTGCAGAGTAAATTGGTACTAACCCCCTTCTGCAGAGTGAATGATTTACCAGCACTATCGGGTCACCCGTAAGCTGGAGCTGGGTGAAGGAGGGACGGCAGGCGCGTCGTGGTCCCTGCCTTCCTGCAGCCTTTCCTTGGCTCTTCCCCCGTGTGCCGAGGGCTTCCGCGGGGTCACCGCAAGCCAGGAGCGGAGCTGAGCCCTGGCTGCAGCCCACCCTCTCAGCATGGGGTTTAGTGCAGCCCTCCCGTCAGGGGTGTCAGCTGCGAGCGCAGCCGCCCCGTCCCCGTAGCAGGTGCGATGAGCAGGAGCTGTGAGTACATGGTGGGGACCCACACACAGGGCTCTAAGGCCACCATGAGGGCTCCGGCTGTGGCAGCGTGAAGTGCTTCAGCTTTATGGCATTTGGAAATGGTCATGAAACGTTCCCCTGCTTCTACTTCCTCCCGGTCGTCTTGCATCCCAGTCACTCCCCGGTGCTTTGTAATGGCAGTGCACCGAGCAAAGCCAATTAAAGCTGTATAAAGAAAGCAAATGAAACACAGCTGAAAATATAAGGCATTGGGAAAATCTCCGGAAGCTTTGGAGAAGCTGTTGGTGAGCACATGGAGCAAATCTCTGCAGGCAGAGGAGGGTCTGAAGTGTGCTGGTTGTGGCCATGTGTTACCCCGGGAATTGTTCCTAGCGGCAGCAAAAGGCCAGGAGCCCCAGTTCAGAGCTGGGCACTGCGGAGACTGGCTCTGGGGACAGCCCTGGGGACACGTCGGTGCCCATGCAGCAGGTCTGCGCCAGGCTCGGGTCACGGCAGTGTGTAGGCACCGGGCTGGATGTTCCTTGTGGTCCCCGGTGGCCTTTAAAGCCCATGAATAAACCTGCTCCATGTGGCTAAAGAGGCTTTGGCCAGCTAATCTGCTTTGGAGTCCCTTTCCGTGGCTTCTCCCCGTGTCCTCGCGGCCCCAGCCCTTGTCCTCTGCCAGGGCACCGGGTGGATGGCAGGAGCAGGCTGGAGCTGCTCCCAACCCTCCCGCAGCAGAGCAGGGTGCCCCGAAAACCTGGGAGATCGAGGCGGCTTGCTGGTTTGTGTGAGGAACGCAATGCGTGGCCAGCGATGCTTTCCACTCGGGAACACACCTTCCTTTGGGGGCTGCTGAGGAATTCTGTCCCAGGAGGTTTGTTGAGCTGCTTTTACTCTGGCTGACACTCCTGTTAAATGATGAAATGAATTAATGTGTGTCTCGCAATAGCGACACCCCTGTGCCTGCATCCTGCAGGGCACAGTTATTGGCACAGTAAGGAGACACCTGCACTCACGGTGTTTTATATTTAAACTTGAGGAGTTTATGGTGTCTGGGTGTGTTACTGGGCATAGTGACTCCTGGTGTCTTTCAGCAGAGGCTGGGGTGGATCCAGCCCACCTGGCGAGGACGGTGGCCCTGGGGAGTTGTCACTGGTCCAGGGATGTCAAGGGTTGTGCATCTCCCAGAGGAACAGCGCACGTGGTGGGACAGCTCATGGCTCCCGCTGTGGCGTGGCTTGGAAGATTGTCACCTGCTTCCCACAGGATTCCTTCAGTGGGTCTGGGAGGGTGCCAGGCTCTGTGTCACCGGCTGTCACTCCCTGGTGCCCTGTGGCTGCGTTTTCAGCATCCAGCAGTGAAATGATTAGGGAGCCTGAACCTTACAGCCACTGAATGCCCTTGGTCCCTGTGCTGAAACTGCAAACCTCTGCCTGAGCAGCTTTGGTGACCGCAAAGCCAGCAGCTTGTGTCAGCGGCGAGCTGGGGTGACACTGGGGACCGCTGCAGGGTCCCAGCAGCAGGGCCGGCCGGGCATCCCCTCGGCACGTTCTCCAAAGCAGAGCCGCTTCCTTCCCCGGGAAGGTGCGCCAAGTGTTTTGGGTGGAAGCCGTTTGCTGCTGGGTGGGTTGGTTTGTTTGGGAAACGTGGGATTAAAGCAAGAGGAAATGTGTTTTCTCCCAGCGCTGTCATGCTACCAACCATCTGCTTTTCTCTACAGTTTTCAGGGAACCGTACACTGTTCGGGTGGAGGACCAAAGGTCGATGCGTGGAAACGTGGCTGTTTTCAAGTGCCTCATCCCCTCTTCAGTGCAGGAATACGTTAGCGTTGTGTCCTGGGAGAAAGACACCGTTTCTATCATCCCAGGTAAGAGACGAGCCACTCTTTTTTTGGAAATTCTGACCTGTTTTGCCATGTGGGAGACTCAGTCATGGAGGGTCTTGTTTTTTGGCTTATTGTCTGTGCCTGTGCTGCCCAAGCAAAAGCTTTTATTGATGACCATCGTGTGGCTTTGTACTGGAAGACGTTGGTGGTGGAAGCAGACGTGTTGTGTTCAGTCTCCTTGGTGATGCGGTTACTTTGGTGGTTCTGGGCTGGCGGATGTTTGGTGTAAGTGTGACAGCACGTGTGCCCTGTCCTGGCTTCCCCGCGAGCCAGCGCGTTTCGGGTTTGGACAAGAGGAGAAGCGCCTGCGTGCGCTGCCCGTGTCCCGGCTGGCGGTCCGAGCCGGATTTCACATCGTCAGGATGACGCACAAGTAGATGTTCCAACTTCTCTCGCACGTTTTCACAACCATTTCAGCCGTGGGGAAAGGAACGTGACCAAAATGGCATTGTGTGCCTCTTCGCCGCGTTGGCACCTGCTTCGTGCCCCTGTCCCGTGTGTCTGCCCCATAGCCCGGGCTGTGCCCCGCTCGGCGCTGGCCTTGCCGTGCCTTGGTGTGCAGGGGGACAGCAGAGCCCGTCTCTGCGCGGGGACTTTGCAGCTCGGGGTGTTTTGCCCTGGGTGGTGTTTTGGCCGAGCCGTGCTGTGCGGCAGCGCATCGGGACCGTCGGTACCGCCGGCTCTGGCTCGTCACGGGTTTGGAGCAGCGCGGGGGCTGCGGGCAGGTGCTGGGCGCAGCGTGGGGCCAGCCCCGCGTCCTCGTGTGCCGGGGTGACCTCTCGGCTCCCTCCTCAGCGCCGGTATTGATGGCAGTGCTGGCTGCCCTGCACAGCATGTGTAAGCTCGTAGTAAAGCAATCAATACCGCTTTCCCTGGGGGGATCCGGAGAGAATTAAAGGATTTTGCCTAAAGTGAATGCTCCGCGCTTGATATTTGCTCACAGGTCAGCAAGTCCCGCTGCTCCTGCAGCGCTGCTGCGCGGGCAGGGCCGGGGGAGCGGGTGCTGTGGGGGCGATGTGAGCCGGTGCCGCTGACCGGGCACCACGGGCCGTTCGCTCCGATCCCTCTGGCAGGGGTGGTTCTCGCTCCAGGAGCTTAAGGAGCAAAGGGCTTCACCTGGAGGGGGATGGCAGGTTCTCCTGAGGGCTGCGGGGGCTCTCGCTGGTGACCTGTGGCTCCAGAGGGCAGCTCGTGTGCTGACTCAGCACGGGTGGGATGCCGGGGCTCAGGGTGCCAGGGCTGGTGCTGGTGAGCGATGGCCTCTTGGACCACGGGCAGCCAGCGGCTCTGGAAAACGCACAGCACCCTCGTTTGCAGAGCCCGGTTGCTTGGCTGCTTTGCTCGGCAGCAACTTTGTCACCCGTGCACTTGTGTGATCTTAACCAGACTTGTTCTCAAGTCTGCAGTGGCAGTGGATTTTGTAATACGATGATTTAATTAGAGTGGAACGATTTTAACATTCTAAAGCAATAATTACCCTAAAGACAGAACATATAAATTGTGTTACAGTGCGGAGTCAACACAAGCAAACATGTTTTGCTGTTGGATTACAAATATAGTATCTGCCTGGAGCTTATTTTTTTTATTGCACTTGTGATAGAGCTAAAACTGGCTTTGCTGTTACCAAAAACATGGTCTTTTCTTGACCGCTGGTGAACCTCTGTTTCTGTCCTAATTCTGAGTGAGCAAGACGAGGGTGTGGAGGAGGAGGAGGAGGAGGATGTGGAGGAGGAAGAGGAGGCCCGTGCTGTTGGGAGGGAGCGGCAGGAAAGCCGGAGCATGGAGCGGAGGCCCAACAGCTCCTTCATTCGCAGAGGCGCTCTCTGAACTGTCAGATCAAGCGGCTGTTGCACACGCGGCGCTCACAGCTCTGCTCCCGTCAGCCCACAGAAAGCAAAGGTGGTGCGAGCACCGCAGCTCGCTCAGAAGTGCGCCTGAGCCCTGTTTACAGCTGCATAGCATGCTGTGTTTTCCCAACTTTGATGTGCCAAGCTAGCTGCTTTTCCCAAAACTTCCCTCTGGGGAGGACTGTGCATCCCCCAGCAGGCTTGGTGCAACAGGGGTGAACAGTCCTGGTGCACAGGAGCAGGAGAGACCCCCATCCAGACCTCTCTGTGGCAGAAAACTCTTTCGAAGCGACTATTTCCACGGTCAATGTGTGCTTTTCCCCCACCAAACCCAAACGTTTTGCAGCTCACAATGGGGCAGCAAGCGCGTCCCCTGAGGCTGCTGCTCGGGCGAGCTCAGACCCCGGGCTGTGTTTGCGGGCTGGGTGACCCTTTGCTCAGCTTCCTGGGGTTCTTTCCGTGCTGAGCTGGGATTAGGGGCTCCTGGGCTCTGCTGCTGGGCCCCTGCGCCGTGTCTTTTCAGACAAGCCTTGCTGCTCCTTTGGTGACCGTTTGCTGGTGGCTGGGGATGCCGCAGAAAGCCCCGCTGGAGACCTTCTGCTGTGCCATGGGGTTCCTGGGTGACAACCTCTGTCCCTGGGGGTGTCCGGCTGCTGGGGGACGGGCTGGTGCGGCGGATGGTGCGGCAGCATCCGCAGACATGGGGGCGCTGGGTGCTGCTCACCGGTGCAGAATGTGACCCTGCCCGCCGTGTCCCCGGGCTCCGGGCAGGGTGTCTCCGCAGGGCACCTCCTGCTCCGCATTGGAACAGATCCCCGAGCAACTGCAGGGAAACGCTGTGTCTGCGCGGCCCTGCTGCACGAGGGGGGATTGGTGGCAAGTTGCATTATTTGGTTAACTTGGCAACGCTGTAACTTACCCTGAAATCAAAGATAAATTCTTTATGGAAGGTTATCCCGCACATAAATCATCATTAGTGCGGCTCATTTTTGTTTAATGCCTACCTAACTGTGCTGCAGTCTAAAAATGTGTGTTTAGTGAAGTCAAGGGTTGCAGAGAAATTATAGGGTTTTCAAAAACCCATTTGCCTTGCTGGTGCTCACATCAAAATCAATCTTGCCTTTCGTTCTCAGCCTTGTCGCAAACATGAACATGCAGCAGCCCTTGCAGGACATTGAACGTAGGCTGGTTGGACCGGGAGCGAAGCGGCGGTGCTCGCAGAATTTACAGAACGGGGACTGCGTGCAAGGTTGTGCTTCACACCCCGGCTGTGATTTCAAACTCTGTCGCTACTGATGAATCTTGATATGTATTTGGGGGGGTCAATGGGAGGAGAGTGGGAGGGACTGCAGCTGAGCAGGGTGATCTGCAGGACTCGATCGCTTTTCCATGGGGAAAGAGGGGAGGCTCCTGCTCCAAGCCGTTTTAAGAGCTCTATGAGGTTAAACAGCATTTGGTTTAGTTTTTAAAGCATTATTGCTAGGCTGGCTGACATGAAGACTCTGAGGCACATGCGTGGTTTGGGTTTGTCTTGGAGGAACTGTGGTGCGTATGTGGCTGAGCTGCTTTAGTTCCCGTGCTCTGGTTGTTGTGGCACCGGAATGGAAATCCATGGCTCCGAAATGGAAATCCATGGCTCAGGAATGGAAATCCATGGCTCAGGAATGGAGGTTCATGGCACCAACTCGTCTCTTCGGGCGTTGCTGTAACTCGATGCCAGCGGTCACGGGCCCGAGCCCTGTGCTGAGCTGCTGTTTGATGCCTGTGTTGTGGACTCCATAGATTGCGTTGGAAAAAATCAAAGTACAGCACTTCTTGAGGAGCAGATGTTTGGAGGGGCGATGGTTTTCTCAGCAGCCCTAGTGCGGATCCTTTGGGGGCTGCAGGTACTTGGGTGTCCTTTGTCACTGGTTATCCGCGGTCATTTCTCTGGAAAGCAAAACATAAAGCTTACAAGAAGGATGGAACCGAAACGAATCTGTGAAGTTTTACATATGGTTTCGTGTATGTTCTTGGTTGAACAGCAGCCTTTTAGGAGTTTGAAAAACATCCAAGCTCATCTGATTGCGGTGGTTCAGATAGGAGCTTAATTTGACCTGAGCAGCCCTTTCTGTCCCCTCCTCTGCAGTGCCCAAGTCTGTTTATGGGGTTCTTAATCTCATGTGAGCAAGTGTTTAGTGACGTGGGAAATGAAATTGCAACAGCGTTCTCGTGGGGTTAACCGTGGCCGTTCACCTCGAAGATGTGCGCTCTGCTCTCCCGCACCTCGCAACATCTGCGATGTTCCGTTTCTCCCTAAAATGAAGGGTACACGAGTTCCGATGCGGTGTCTCGAGACACAGCACGAGGCTCCCGGCAATTGCCGATGGGGGTTTGGGGTGCCCGTTCCCTCCCCAGGCTGCGGCTCTGCGTGCTGGGAGGGACGATCCAAGGGGCAGAAGAGCCAGGACCGGGATAATTCAGCATTGTCCTCCTATCAATAGGCTTGTTCTGGGGGACGTCAGGCTCCTGTTACTGCAGAAAAGCTGGAAGCTGGGACAGAACAAACAGGGCGAAAGGCAGTCCTTGTTTTGGTGTTTGTCTTCAGTGAGATGGTTTGGGACAGGAGAGAAGTCGCTGTGGGTCTTTCCCGGCCGTTAGCATTTTTATTTGGTTTTGCCTGAGTAACCCGGGCTGGTTTGCAGCCAGGAGCGAGCAGCCCGTGGGGCTGAGCCGCCCGTGGGGCTGAGCGTGCCGGTCGGAACCCACCGCGCTGCCCCGTCCCCACGGCCGCCTGTGACCCCGATGGGGATTTGAGGCCGCAGCCGCCTCTGCCCGGCAGCTCCAGCGGGACGGCTGTGACCGCTGGGCAGAAAGCTGCAAAAGAAGTGGCCTTTTCAGTTGAATTTTGCAGCTCCTGCCTGGGCTGGGTTGACTCGCCGCGCGGAGCAGCCTGATGTGATTTAAATGAGCGTTGGCCTCCCCTCCCGTGTCTGGGGGGGCCGCAGAACCTTTTCCCCTGTCGGTCCCGAGATCTCCAAAGGTGTCCTGGCTTCTCCCCCACCCCTTGCCACCCTCGCTGGCTGCGACATGTGCCCAGACCTGTTACAGAGGGAAGTAGCTCCAGGCGTTATTCTCACCAAGTGGGGTGAGATTCTGTCTGAAATCATTTCATCCTTCCCCAGAGACTTGGCGTGAATTTTATCTAATCGCCATGGCAACAGATAAAAAAAGGTGTGAGCACATCTCCTTTTGCTGTGATAATTCAGATTTATATATTCAGATCAGATTGGAGTTAGAGATTTTAAAAGGAGCAGATGCAGCAGAAGGTGTGACTGCAAATAATGTGGTGAGAACGTTTGATGATCCTGCCCTTTAAGAGGGGAGAGCGCTTTCCCGCAGGTTTTTTTGGAATATAATTATTCCATCAAATCCACTTTAACAAGGACTCATTACAGCCCTGATAATGCAGAGTCACGTTGGAGACAATCTCGCACACGCATGCACGCACACCAGAAGAAGGGACTACAACAAGTAAACAAAATGCCCAGGAAGGGCCGGGCACGAGCGCCTGGTCGCTGCCGGTGCCCCCGGGACGTGACCCGGGCTGGGTCCCTCTCCTGGGCGCAGCTTTGGCAGCTGTCACCCAGTGCCAGGTGCCCATTCTGCAGGCTGGGGCCTGGAAGTGAGCTCGGGCCATCCCGAACCACAGCTGTCCGCTGCTTCTGGTGCGCTCTTGCAGCTCCTGCAGCAGGGGAACGCTTCGAAGGAAGCCTTTGGCTGATTTCTCTGCAGGGCAGAGGAGAAAGGATGCGCAGGGTTTGGAGAAGGAAAGTTGCTGTTGATGTAGCACTTGGCATCCCAGTCCCTCTTGATGTCCTTGCCCCCGCTCCAAACCCTGCGGGATGATAGAGCATGAACCAGATATGGTACAACAAGCTCCAAGGAGTGAAATGTAGAGAAGGGGCTGTTGTTGGAGCTGCCACCTCTTTGTGTACCTGTTGGCATAACTCTTCGGGCATCCCGAGCAGCGGTTGTGCCGTAGGGAAGGGAGGAAAGGTGTGTGGAGTGTAGGATGGATGGCTGAGGGTGTAGGATGGATGGCTGAGGGTGTAGGATGGATGGCTGAGGGTGTAGGATGGATGGCTGAGGGTGTAGGATGGATGGCTGGGCTGATGCCCAGACCCAGCGGCAGGTCTGGCTCCTACATTGCGCTGCTGAGCGTTTAGGATCCATATCGGGCTCACCGGCGCTGGAGGCGAGGGGGTGATGAGCACCAGGAAGGCTTTGCTGCACGCCTGCTGTAAACCTTTAGCAGACATTGTGCCGTGAGGATTGGGATGATTTACCCGAAGGAAGTTGGACCAGCGTGCAGAGGGCAGGAGGAGGAAGAGATGAGCAGGAGATGCGTGGAGGACGCTCGCTGGGAGCAGCCGGCAGCCTGTGTTGCCTGCACTCTCGCGAGTCCCAGCGTGACTCTGCGTGCTGGGGTAGGTTTTGTTCCAGTTGTGCTCTGCATTGCAAATGGCGATTTTGCAGGAAATCGCAAGGAAGTTGGGAACAAGAGGCAAGTTCTCTGGAGCAGCCCTCTGGTGGCACACGGGACAGGGGAGCAACCTGGGTGGGAGGGCTTCGCACGCTGATTAACGTCCCGTGGTGACACGTTCTCTCCCCGATGGTTTGACTGCCTTGCCTGGAGGAGCTGGAGACCCTTGGACCTGTGCACCCTTGTGAGAGGCTGCTCTGCCAAGAGCCGGCCCTGGGAAAAGGTTACGGGGCCCAGTGGGTAGTGGCACTGAGCTGTATAATGAAATCTGGTGCTACCTCTGCACCTTGCTGAACCCGCTGCTGCTCCATCTGCCTGCGTAACCCAGCTCAGAGCGCACAGCTCCCTGCTGAATTACGCGGGCTGTGGTCTCATCTCCCTGTTCAGAAGGTGTTTGTGAAATTGTGATGCTTTTGTGTGTTTTAAAGACCTTCCCGTCGCAGGAGAGCGGAAATCCTCTGGACACAGGTCTCTGTCGGGTGCTGGAGCAGCTGAGGCAGCGCTCACCGCTCTGTGCGCCGGGCACGGGGGCTGCAGCCCCGCCAGGCTCAGGGGGCTGTGCCGGGGCTGTGCCGGGGCTCTCGGTGCAGGGATCCTGGTGAGATCCCGCTCTGCCTGGAGCGCTCTGCAGGGCCTGCCGCCAGCTTGCGTGGCTTGGGAAGCACCGAAGTCCCTTTGGAAACACCCGCACCAGCTCTGAGAGGTGTGTTTGCAGGGAGAGGGTTCGCTCCACCAGCTGTTTGTTGGCACATTTGGGTTCTCCATCCTGTCCGAATCTTTCTCCTTTTATGCCTCCTTTTATCTGTCATCTAATGGAGTGAGGATGGTGCTGGTTCCAGCCCCCGCGCCCCGGTCTCTGCGGGGATTTGTGCCGACCAGGGCAGCGCAGCAGCAATCGCTACAGCAAAGCCAAGTGATGTGAAAACTGTACAGGTCAAAACTTCTCTTCAGAACCACATGTGTCCGTGAGCTTGAGCTGCCTGCCCCTGGGCCCTGGTGCTGCGCAGGGACAGGAACCCGTGCTGCGTGTAGCGGAGCTGAAGTCATCGCCGCTTCGTGCCGTGTGTCCACGGGGATGCTCACACGTGCGTGGCCACCTCACCCCGAGTGCGGGGAGCAGGGCAGGGGTGCTGTGGGTGCGGGTGTGCGTCCTCCTCCCCCCTCCTCCCTGCGCACACACAGATGCAGAAACAATCACGGTCATTATTCCTACCATGGTGACAGTGACAGTGGCAGAGATGCCAGCTTCCTAACACAGACGGCTTTATTTCATCTCCTCTGTTTTTCAAAGCCTCTTTCATTTTGCATGAGGAGACAGATGTGAAGGGCTGCAGGCTGATAAATTCTGCTGTCTTATGAAAAGAGAGGGTGGGTTTTTGTTGTGGTTGCTTCTCTTCCTCCCTCCCCAGCCCCCTCCCTCCAGCACAGCCACAGCCTTTTCCTATAGGGGTGCTCCTGGCGTGGATGCTGCGTGATGGTCACCTTGCTGGGGCAGAGCAGGCTGGGCTTTGGGTGGAAACCCTGCGGTTGTGGTGCGGGCACCCGGTTGGGAGAAAACGAGCCCAGCGGTGCAGATGCCTCCCTGGAACGCATCCGCAGCGCCGGGCCCTGGCGCGCGCCGAGATGCGACTGAGGCTGCACGTTTGCTGGGGAGGAGCTGCTCTCAGCTGGCGGAGCGAGGGCCGAGCTTTGCACGGGCTCACGGCCGAAATTGTCTGTCTCCTCGCGATGCTGCAGGGGCACTGGGGCTGCTGGGTCGGGGTGGGTGCCAGTCGGAGGGGCTGCTGCGGTTTGGTTTGTGCCAGCTGGCGGGATGGGGCTTGGAGATGATGCAGTGCTGAAGGTGCTCTGAGCACCCGCTGCGTGCGGAGCTGCGGCCGCGGCGGGCACCGGGCCCCGTGGCTCTGGCGGCGCTGGCCCGCGTCGTGCTGGTCGCGGTCCCCGTGCGGCTCCGCTTCCTCCTTCCTGCGCTGCTGACGAGAGTTCTGGTTTAAAAATAAATTGCTCCATCTTTAATTGCGGTTTAAATAACTGCTTCATTTTTATTTAAATGTGGCTCTGTAAGGCTTGGAGAACAATTAGGAGAAAATACAGGGCATTGCTCTGGTGCATGTGTTCAAGCATATAATTAATTTTTTTTATTATACTGATGTTTGCCGAATCTGGAAAAAGATCTTATTGTTCCTCTTGATTTAGTCACGCACAAGAGCTACAAATACACCAGCCATTTCAGGGCTGCGTTCCGGGGGCCGTGGGGTGCTGGCGGAGGGGGCTCTGGGGTCGCTGCCCCGTGGCACAGCCGTGTGCTGAACTGGGGGCTGTGTGCCCGTGGTCTGCAGCCCCCAGAGCGGCAGCTGCCGCGTCCCAGCCCAGCGCCGTCCGCAGGGGCCCTGCACCGCTCGGGAGCCGCTGCACGTGCCCTCAGCCCCTTCCGGAGGCCTTTGGGAGCCCCCTGTGCTGGGGCTGCTCCTGCAGACCTGAGGCTGGAGGCTCATATCTGTGCTTTTTGGTGAAGGACGGTGTTAAAAGTGTGATCGATGACTCGGGGGCGCTGGGTGAAATCTCTGAAATGACCCAGCGACCTCTTCCACGAGCGAGCCAGCCATTCAGGAACATAAATCTCGTTGCGAGTCGATAGGGATTAGGTTCCTAAGTGCCCGACATCACTCAAGTGCTTCTGAAAACGTTGCTTGTTGGAGGGTTGCGGAGGAAGCTGCATGTGGCCTGGCGGACTATGAGCTTATCAGTCAAAGGTGCTTTACTTGGTGACAGAAGCCACTTGTGGTAAACAAGCTGCTGGCCCTTTGCACTCCTCACAGTCCTTTAACCATTTATTAAAGCAGCTATGAACTCTTCTTGGAAATGAAATCTTAATAGCAAGCGCGGCAGAGATTTTTCACAGATGGCAGCGCTGCCAAAAGCAGGCATTCAAGAAAACGTTCATCAAAAACATTCATTTCTTTCAAAAAGAATTTGACGTTTATAGCGTAGACAAATTTGGGACTCATTTGCTTTGCCTTTCAGTTTCTGAATTTTTAGAGGTCACGTTTTTCCGCACCTTCGAGGGTTAGAAACTGTGTTATTTTTAACTGGAAACTGAGATTCCAGTATAACCGCATGGCACCAGGAAATGGGGTGCGTGACAACGCTGGGGATGGCGGAACCCGGTGTGCGGTGGGGGGTGACAGGGTCCCCGGCAGTGCCGCGGTCACACAGGGGGTTCCTATGGCCCGGACCACAGCCCATCCTGCACCCACCGGCCGTGCCCACTCAGGACGGGGCGTCTTCCCTACTCAGAAAGCCACAAGTTCCCCTAAGAGGAAGCAACTCATTCATAGCTCATCTCCATTTCATCTGAAGGCTGCACCATGCTGGGCTTCAGCCTTGTTATGTTTTCTCTTGAGCAATACCTTTTATTTCTGCGGTGTTTAATATTCCTTCCCAGAGCCTGCCTTGCCTCTTCTGGGTCTTTCCACCGAAGGCAGCTGTGAAACTGTAAATTGTCGTGGCTGAGCTGTACCTGGTGTTCGCGTGTCACAACCGGCTGGTCCCCTGCCTGCTCGGGTGCTGTCACCTCTCCCCGTGCCTGCCGTCCTCTCCCTGTCTCGTGTCCCCGTTACGCCGGTGCTCAGCTCGCCGAGCAGCTTGGGCTCGCAAAGGACCTATTTCTGTGGCCCAAGGGCTGTAAATGCCACCTGGGGCATCCTGCAGCAGTGGAGCCATCGGGTTCTGGGGAAGCGAATTGAACCAACCTGATGGCACCGAGATCTTTTGTGTGTTGATCAAGGGCAAGCGCGGGTCTTTGTTTCCCTGTGGAATTTTGGTCGCAGCTGGAATGGGAAAATTCGTGGTAGTTCTGGCTCTGCAAACCCAATTTCATTTGCATCTTTGGAGGAACAGTGTGCGGCAGGCAACGAAAGCTGGTGCCACCACCGGAGATTGCTCGTTGTATGTCATTTAACGTCCATGGGACTCGCATCGCTGGCGTTCCGTTTGCAGCGTTACCCGTGACCTCAGTGGTGCCACGTGCTCCGTGGGTGCCTGCGATCGCCGTGTCTCGTTTAACGCCGCGCTTCCAGAAACGCTCCCTGGGCACGCAGAAGTGTTAATGTTCCTACAGATTGTTCTCTGTGTGTGTCCCAGCGCAGAGGCTGTGAAAGAGGTGGGTGTTGACAAGAAGCTGGACCGGGGGACCGGGCACGGTCCCTGGCGCGGCACAGGGGCCGGTGGTCCCGGGAGGTGGGTGCCAGCCCAGTGCCGTGCCAGGGACCTCGCAGGGCGACGGGTGCCGGCGGCTCCAGGTGCGGCCGCGCTGCCGCTTGGCTCGCTGCCACCCACTTAGCGCTGCTCCCCGAGCTCGGCTGTTGTACGATCGATCAGACCTGGCACGGCCCGTTGTTTAAACAAGAGCTATGGCTATTGCATACAATATATGTCCGACACGCTCGTGGCGGTGTCAAGAATTAACTGCGTAATCATCTCCGTGATCTTTCTTTTTTATGACAGCGGGACGTTCTGCGATGGCTGCAGCCTGTTAGGGAGGGAGGGGACTCACCTGTCACAACAGGCCAGCGGGTCTGTGGCAGCAGGGGGGCCGCCTCGGGGAGGTGGGCTCTAAAGCGAAGGATTCGGGGGGTGGGCTTCCAGGTGGTGAACAGGGAGTCAGTTCTGTATCTCGAGCGCTGCACATCTGACAGTCTCACTTCCAGAAGCTGTTAAAAATGCACGTGCGTTTCCTTTTCCTGCAGGGAAGAGCTCTTTGGGGGTTGTATTTTTGTTGCATTCAACACCAGATTTAACCAAACGCCTCTCTCCACCGTGTTGGCAAGAGCATCTTGCGATGCCAGTGTCCTGTCGAATGTGAATGGCTGAGTTTCTTCTTTATTTATACATATATGCACAACATATGAAACGAAGAAGCTAAAAATGATGAATTGCAGCTAATGCTGCTGCGTGATGGAGATAAGACCATAATTATTTGTTTGGGCAGCTTAAATCCACACCAAAAGCCTGATGGAAAACAAAGCGATAATTTAAAGCTCTTTGTGCAGGTCTCCTGGGCTGTGTGACCAAGCGTGAACTTGTATCGTAGGCTTGTGCGGTTTCTGTGTTCGTGCGTGGTTGAGAGGTCGTTTGGGCGTCACGCTGCGCCTGCTGCCCGTGTTTGGGGGCAGCCGCACGTTTAACTGCTGTCTGGCTGGGTTTAGCACCTCTGTGCTGCCTCACTCCTGGCAATTTGCTATTACTATTATCACTATTGGTGCTGCACATCCTGCTGAGTGGTGACGGGTTCTACCCAAGCCCATCCTGCCTTGTTGGGGGAGAAGATGAGCGGGTTGAGCCGGAGCTGTCTGAGCTCCGGATGCACCTGGACCTGTGGCAGAGGTTGTAATTTTTCACGTTTGTTATGTTTGTTTTGCTTTGGTTTAATTAACTGATCAATGAATGCCTATCGAGGTCCGACCTCTCCCGCAGCCACCGTAAATCAGCTCCATCGCAGCGCTCAGGGCTGAAAAGGCCCCGGGGAGAGCGGCAGAGCCCCCGCGAGCAGCAGCGTGGTCCTGGCTCTGCCTTTTCTTTCCCTCTGTCTCTTGTATGGCCCCTGCATCGCTGCCCGTGCCCGCTTAGGCAGGGGTTCAGAGCCTCTTTGCTCGCGCTGTGGTGCATGAGAAACCTCCGGGTTTTACAGGGAATCCCTCGCTGCCACCTCCTCGCTGTTCCCCCTCTGCCTCTCCCCATTCTTCACCTCTGCCCTGCGCATCTCTGCCCCTTCTGCTCCTGAGCAGTTGTGGCTGGAAACCTTTGGTTCTGTGGTGACCCTGGAGACTCATCATTTCCTTAGGAAGGTTTGGAAACCCCCACCCCGCTTCCCTTTTGCCCTGCCAAATCTTTTGTCAGTGGCTTCTCCACACTTGTATCTAGCTTGCTCTTTTTTAAAACACCCCTCTGGATACCATCTTTGCTCAGCTTGGCTCAACCATTGACACCTGAGGGTTATCTGTGGTGATTGCCCGTTGGGAGCGAGAGGCGCTGGGACCAGCAGCTCCCCACCGAGCAGCTGGTGGGGAGGAGAGGTGCACCCCCAGAGCTACGGGGCTCTGGTGCATCCCCTCGGCAGAGCCTATCGAGCTCCGACCTCCTGCTGCCACCGTAAATCAGCTCCATCACAGCGCTCGGGGCTGAAAAGGCCTCGCACCTTCAGTGGGGTCTCATGTCCTTCTTCGTGCTTCCAGTGCTGGGCCAGGTCCTGAGACCTGTTGCAGCGGCTGCTGCTCCTTCACACGTTAGGAGATGCTGACCCGGCGGCGGGGAGAGCAGCAGGGAGGGCGCTGCTGGGGGGCTGCAGGGACCTCCGAGCTGCAGGACTTGGCATTTAAATATAACAATAACTTCAGTTCTGTAATCTGTGCTTAAAATCAGGCAAAGCCTGCCTCGTTCCGGCGCTGATCCCTGCTGTCCGAAGGCTGCTCACGCTTTGAAAGGCTCTTCCCAGCAGAGCAGCGCTGGGACTGAGCGGCTCCGCACCCTCCCCAGCAGCAGCTCCTGCAGCCGAACCCCCTTTTCCACCCCCCGTTTCAGACCCCGCTGTTCCCCAGCAGCACGAGCGCTCGTGCTTCTCTTCCCCCTAAAGACAAAGATTCGACAGCTACAGCTCGAGCCATTAGCTGTGTCTAAGCAACATCTATTTTACTGAGATCTGGAAAAATGAACGGGCTGTATTTGGAAGATGTTCCTTTTAATCCCGGCCTTTAATGCAATACTTTTTCCTGAAGAAAAGTGTTTTAAGGAAGGGAGGAGGTGCCAACGGGAGGGACTGGTGCATCTGGGGGTCAGATCGCAGGATCCGTGCTGGATCACTGCAGCGGAGGAGAAGCTTTTGCGTCCTGCATTACCATATGTATTTATATTTCAGTGTAAAGGGGGAAAACGCACATATTATCAAATGATGCACTTTTTTATCTTCTTTATGGCTTCTAATGCTATAGCTGGTTTTTTTAAACCACTAAAAGCATAAGCATTAAAGCAATTTTCCAGACTAATATAGCAAGAGGTCTCCAAAAGCTCTGCAACATTTGATAATAGTTGCCATCTTCGGCTGAAGATAATGATGTTAACAAATGTAATGGGAGTAATGAGTGGAGATTCAGAAAGCAGCTTTTGTTTAATTTTTTTGTAATGCAAATGAGTTTGGGAATAAAGAAGGAGAGCAGAAAATAATGAAAACTTCATTTGAAATGAGTCTTAATCCTTGCAGCCAAGCGCTGCGGGGGCAGGAGGGAAGGAGCGGGGCTGGCGAGGCTGCACTGGTGTCGGAGTGGGGCGAGGGGCTGCTGTGGAATCCGATGGGGAGGGACGGGGGTCCGGTGGGCGGCTGTGCCCCGTCCTTGCCCGTGGGACGGGGACAGGCTGGTCCCCACGCTGCAAGGGTCCCGCGTGTTCGCACGGGTTGGTGGCTCTGCCGTCCCTGTGGAGGAGGGGCTGGGGGGCACGGGCTGCGCCCCGGTCCTGGCACGGCAGAGCTGCCTTCCTCCTGCTCCCAGGAGCCTGGAAACGCGGTACTTGGTGTTTCCGCAGCACCTTCCACTTTAAAATGATGCCAGCCGAGTTCAACCTTATGACAGCCCAGCGACTCCCTCTCCCCATCAGAACAAGTGAATTTGCTTTATTTAGATTGACTCCCAGCCAAAGTGATAGGTATGAGGCTGGCAAATAAGCATCCTTGTGATGAGGACTGGCACTTATGCATGTGCACAAGATTCAGGTCTGTCAGCTTGTGTCAGCTCGCCTTCTATGGAGTGTTTAATCTCCTAACCCTTGGCCAAGAAATGCATTAAGAGATCTGCGGCAAGTAGGAGCTCGAGAACCGAGGGACGCTGCTGCCTGCCCCTCTTCTGCGCGTCTGCTCGTGGAGTGATGGGGAGGGAGCACGAGGAGGAGCAGGTATTGCGCCGGCAGGAGAGCTGCAGGCAGCGGAGCTGGGAACCCGCAGGAATCCGAGGAACCGAGGAACCCCTATTCCTCCTGAACGGGGTGGAGCGGGTCCCAGGGACATCTCGTGGGGGCGGGACTGAGGGGCAGGGAGCGGTAGGTGCTGCGGTAGCGCAAGGTGCTGCGTGCAGCAAGGACGGAGCAAGGCGGCCCCAGGCCGGATGCCACATCTTGAGGGGACGGGACGTGCTATAAAACAAGAGGCCTTCATGTTCTCCTTGTCTCTCTTGTTTTTTTGGAAGGGTGAAGACGTGAGTTATCACGTCTGGCTTTGCAATTTACAGCTTTTAATTAATCCGAAATTTCAATGTAGCTTTTTATGATAAGCAGAGGCATCTCTGCAAGCTGGGGAGGAACCTTAACGATGATCCAAGATGAATCTGCAGGATGAAATATCTGTGCTATAAACAAGGCTGTATAAAACAGAAACGCAGAGTTAAAAAATGCCCAAGATATCAAAGCAATGATCTACAGATGAGATTTCTTCTTGGAGCCCTTCCCGGTCACAAGAGCAGTCCCTACTTGTGGGCATTTGTCAGCTGCCCATCGGTGTGATATCCAGGTGAATACAACCGTCGTCTTCTTAAGGATTTGTTGGGTTTGCAGCGGTCACAGCAGCACCGCTCTTTGTTCCAGCATCTAGCGAGGATGCAAAGCGGCTCAGCGCCAGCGTGGCTGTCCCCGTGTGATGGGTACTCGGTCCATCAGCGGAGCATTGTCAGGCCAGGGGCTGCGCTGGGGGAGGACGGTGGGTTTGGGTGCCCCGTGAGCTCTGCCCGCGGGACGGGTGAGCAGGGCTGGCTGGTGCCCAGCAAGTGCTGTGGGGTCCTGTGCGTTCTGGGCCGATCATCCTCTCTGTTGTGATGTACATGGCTATGGTACTTTGCCGTCCTTCCTTGCTGTGTAGAGTCAGAATGGTGCTCTGTGCCTGAATCCCAATGCGATAGTTTGTCTTTGCTGTACAACAGGGCTGCTTTAGTCCCTCCAGAGAGTTGTTTGTGGTTACTCCATAAACCTTTGCTACCGAACTCCTCATTATCTGGCGATTCGTGCCCAGCACCAGCTCCTGGCGGCGTGTGCGGTGCAGATGTGCCCGTGGGAGCGTGGAGGCGGGTGCTGGCTCGTGGGCACGCACCGCTCTGCCCGCTGCCGCGCGGGCGCTGGGGGCTCAGCCAGGGGCATTTCTGCCCGGGAATCCCGTCTCTGCTTTCTGGGGCTCCCCGTGCTGCTGGGGAGGTTGACCCAGCTGGAAAGGGCTCGATTTGCCCAGCGGCGCTGGCGAGCACGTCAGCAACGTGCTGACATCCCCCGTGTTTGCTCGCGAGCGCAGACCCTCGTTACTGAGCGCTGGGCTGGCGCCGTTGCGTGAGGGTCCTGCAGGGCGAGGGCACCTGCCAACGAGCAGGGGACGTCAGGTGTTGAGATGGTGGGAACGCTTTGGCCAGAAGGCTGCAAGTTGGGCTCGCTTCTCTCCGTGCTTTTCCTTCTGCAGCTCTCGGAGTGGTGCATTATCCTCTGTTTTCCTTCTCCAGCCACCTCGAGCCTGGCAAATTGCAATAATGAAGGGTAATGATACAGTGTGGGGAGCAGGCTTCCATTTGGAGCCTTTTAAAGTTGTATAAACAGAAGCAGGGAAACGTTTATTTACAAATATTTTCTCGTTAAAAAGCCTAGGGGAGAACAAGCTCCTTTTGTCTCTGTCACATGCTCTGGTTCCCGAGCCCTCCTCCCAGCCCCGGGGGCAATCGGTGCCTGCGGGGCCGGGTCCTGGGGCAGGCGGTGGGACAGACACCGCGGGAGGGCAGGAGATGCTCCCAGATGCCTGGGGTGGCTTCTCCCGCGAACCCCGATTGCCCACCCAGGTGCGGTGACAGCGAGGTCGCTTTTTCCTTCCAACGTGGTGGCTCCGTGGGAACTTGGGTCCTTGTGGCGTGAAGATCTCATTTGAAATGCATGCGAGGGGCAAGCCGGGAATTTGCTTTTAACATCAATATTCAGAAATATAGCGCGTGTAAATAATTGATGGTCCTGTGAGCTGGGGCTTGTCTGTCTGTCGCAGCAAAGCAGAGGTGACGGAGTGACAGGCTGGGGTGGGGGAGGCTCCTGTCCCTCCCGGGGCAGCACCAGAGCACAGGGTGGGCTCCTGCCTGCGTCTCGCTGAAAGCTGCTGGGCTTTAGGCTGCTGCTGGTGCCGGGCAGGGCTGCTGCCTGCCCCCCGTGCTCTTGGTCTTGGCCGGGCTTGCCCCGTTGTCCAGCGTGGGCCGTGGGGCTGCCAGCAGCTCCTCCAGCTGTTTCCCAGGTCCTGCCGGGCTGTGGCGGTCGAGCGACCGATCTGGATGCTTTAGGTGAAAAATAAACTGTCAGCAGGATTTGCCTGACCTTAAATTAGCTTTCACAAGAAGAGCTTAACCCTCATTGCTCCCTTCCTGGGTCACCTCCCCCTCCAAGTCACCCCGGCTGTGCACTTGTGTTTCTCTCTCTTTTTTAATCTCTGTTTGTATTTCTTCTTTTGGGCGTCCTTTGTCTTTAGGGCGGTTGCACGGGGTCGGCCGCGTTCTGAGCAGGCAGAGCCTGCCATGTTTTCCGTGCAACGCTGGCAATTAGACCAGAATAGCTGTCTCCCTAATGATACCGTGCTGAGCAGCGTGGCTGCAGCGCTCGCCGCAGCAGCAGTTTGGGTGCTGCAGGACTGGGGCTGGCGAGGGCCGGACTTCTGTGGGAGTTTTAACCCACCCATGTCCCCGATGTCCCCAGGGCTTGTGGTGTGGGACATCCCGTGCCCCTTTGCAGAAGCCTTGGGGCCGCCGCGGGGTCGGTTCTGGCTCGCTGTGACCTGGTGCTGTGCAGCCAGCGTGGGACGGTGACCCGCTCCCCACACACGGCTGCTGTCACCCACCGGTGGCACAACCTCCCGCCAGCCCTGGGATGCAGCAAAGCCTCGCAGTTACCCCTTCAAAGCCTCTGGCGCTTACTGCACAAAGCAGGGGGAGGAAAAAAGACCTTCCCCCAGCAAAAAGTGCAAAGGAGAAGCGGGAGCGGGAGCCTTTATTGCCGGAGCCCTGAACGGGAGGGAGGAGCAGGTTTGAGCTCCCTGCCGCTCGCTCTGAGCCGCTCTACAAAGCAGCCTCGCAGCCTGGCGAGCGAGATACAGTGAGAGGTTTTAAAGTTGTGACCTTAGCAAATGTATTAGACGGGAGAAAAGAGCTTTTTTTTTTCCTTCCCTCCGTTATGGTGTCAGCGTAGCCGTGGCTTTTAAACCGCATTACACAGGCTTGTCATCCAAGATAAAATGTTATTAAGATAAAATGCTACACAGGGAACAGTAGGGGACTTCCCACCGCTGTATTTCAGCGCAGCCGTAGCACTGCGAGGCCGTGCTCTGGCGCTGAAGCCATCGCCCAGAGCTGAGCAGCGGGGCCGTGGGGCTGTGCAGTGGGCAGGAGTGGGGCCGTGGGGCTGTGCAGTGGGCAGGAGTGGGGCCGTGGGGCTGTGCAGTGGGCAGGAGTGGGGCCGTGGGGCTGTGCAGTGGGCAGGAGTGGGGCTGTGGGGCTGTGCAGTGGGCAGGAGTGGGGCCGTGGGGCTGTGCAATGGGCAGGAGTGGGGCCGTGGGGCTGTGCAGTGGGCAGGAGTGGGGCCGTGGGGCTGTGCAGTGGGCAGGAGTGGGGTCGTGGGGCTGTGCAGTGGGCAGGAGTGGGGCCGTGGGGCTGTGCAATGGGCAGGAGTGGGGCCGTGGGGCTGTGCAGTGGGCAGGAGTGGGGCCGTGGGGCTGTGCAATGGGCAGGAGTGGGGCCGTGGGGCTGTGCAGTGGGCAGGAGTGGGGCCGTGGGGCTGTGCAGTGGGCAGGAGCGGGGCTGTGAGTCCCTGCGCTGGGCAGGAGCAGGGCCACGTCCCACTGCACGTTTGCGTGGCGATGGGCACGGGTGGGTGTTTTCCTGCGTGTGCCCCAGCATTGCTGTCCCTTTGCCAGGGGGGATGTGCGGGCATCAGGGCACAGGCGTGCGTGGAGCTGACAGCGAGCATGTGGGGGGCCCAGGGGCCTTCCTGGGGTCCCTCCTTCACGGGTCAGGGGCTTGTCGCCTGCCTTCCCCTCCTGTGAGCCATGCAGTCCCCAGCCACGGCTGGTGCAGCCGCTGTCGTGCATCCCCATGCCTCTGTCATGCAGGCACCGTGCATTCTGGACACGGCTCCTGCCGCGGCTCCAACTGCAGAGGGTGACAGGAGCCAGGCATGGGGTGTGCAGGGCGGCACTGAGCCAGCCGAGCATCACCTGCCTGAGGGATGCTGGAGCCTCTTTACTTTAACTGACAGCGTGTCGATAATATTAATGTACTCCAACCTCCGTTAATGTCCGTGCTAAGTCTGCTCCTGCCCTTTGCCATCAGTCCTCCGCTGCTGGGCGCCCGCGCGGTGTGACCGTGACATTCACCTGCGGAGCTGCGCTCGCAGCACTCGGTGCGAGAGGCCCCGGGAGCGCAGGTGCGGGCGGCCGCTGTTTGAGTGTCAGAGAGTTTTCCAGACCCGTCTGCCAGTTACAAAGACGTTGAGGTGAATCCTTTAAAATACTTGCAAGCAGCAGTGCTGCGGTGCCCTCTCCTCAGCAGCTACTGAAGGAGAGGGCAGGAGGCATCTCGCCTCTGCTCCAGCGGGTCTGGAGGGACCTCGAGGTGCGTGTGTGATCTGCAAGAAGAGCACAAAGCGAAACGCGGAGAGGGAAGAGCTGCTTTGACCGGACACCTGGAAAGAACAGAAAAAGAGAAGAAAGGGGAAAAGAGGCGAGCTGTAGTTACAAGGCTGGATAATCCCACCGTTGAGCCCAGTGAGTGCTGTAGTTGGAACGTTAACTTGTCCTGGCCGTGTTCAGCTTGTACCAGGGATGAATGTGAAAGCAACGCTGTTAGCTGCCTTATTAAAGGCTTGGGTCAAAGTCAATATGCACGTGTCCCAGGTGGCTCAGTGCAGCAGTTCCTAAAGCTTCACAGTTCTTTGCCAGCACTTTTTGCCTGGAGGTTCCTCCATGTCTTTTGAACCGTCCTGCCCCTTCGCCACCCTGGGTTGTTGTGGTGACAGGACTGACCCGGGGCTGGGGAGAGGCTGAGAAGCCTCTGGGCGCTGCCAGCCCGTCCAGCCCTTGCTGTGGGTCTCGCCCCAGCCCCAGATGCCCTTCAGTCTTGGACAGGGCTGGAGGTGGCAGTGCCAGGGCTGTCCCACCGTGTCACGCTGGTGAAACTTCCCCACGGCCTGTCCTGGTGCCCCCATGGTTCCAGCATCATTTCCAGCTGTGTGTGTAAAATGGGGCTCGGACGTGTGGTCCTGACCCCCAGCATCCAGTGCTCGTTTGCTCGCAGAGCCCGCCTGATTAAGCCGTGAACAGATCCTACAGCCTTTGGTCACTGCGCAATTTATGGAGCTGCCAGAGCGCCGGTGATTGCATGTGTAAGGCTGCATGTCTGACTCGCATCTGCTGTATCTGCTCTGGTGAGCAAATATTTGCAGGCAGAAGGAGATAATCCCTGCTGATACAGGTATTTACGCATCGTGTTCAGCTTCCTTCTGCCTCCCTGGCGGGCTGAGCGAGAGCCCGCACGTTACCTGTGCTCCCTGCCTGCCCAGGAGCTCCCCTGGGCGGGATGAGCAGCTTTAGTCCCAAACTGGCAATATTGGTAGAGCCTCACACAGCCTGGCTGTTTTCCACACTTTTTCTTCACCCTCCCGTCCTCTACCGTCCCCAATCCTGCACGCACAGCCACGCCACGCTGCTGCAAACCGCTCTGTCCCCTGGCACCAGGGCTGTGTGCTCTTTCCGGTTGCCCTTGGGTTGATTTAGACGGGAGTGTAAACCCCAGACGTGGCAGAGCTCTGCAGAAGGTTTGCTGGTGGGGCAGCTGGGCGGATGCAGCCTGATGGCTCTCGGGGGCTGATTGCACACACGCACAGCTGGTGCCGGGGAGCTGAACAATAAAGTAGCCACTCTGGACTGATTGGGCTAATCCGCACTGCAGACCAGGGCCTGTTTTCATTAGTTTTCCCCCGCTCAAATTAGATTTCCAGACAACAGATCCTATTAAAGGAGGGGAGACCTCCAGCATGGCGTGTTCTGCTGGTCCAGGGATGCTGGCCATGGCCGGGAGGAGGGTGCTGGCGCTGCGGGTGCCAGGATGCCCTTGTCCCGGGAGCAGGGGGACTGTCCCTTGGTGACATGTGGCTCTGACCCTGCCTGGCACTGGGACAGAGCCTGGGTCCATGGGTGAGAGCGCTGCCGTCTCTCACAGGTGCATCATTGCACATCAGGCACCGAGCTGGCTCCGGCCCTGTATTAATTTAATTTCGTTTTTAACTCTCCCTGCTCACACGCAGGGCGGCCCCAGCTGCGAGCTTTGGCACGAGGCTCGTGTGATGTGTGCTCCGAATAGCAGATTACGCTGTCCTTAATCCGGCTGCGCGTTCGGGGACCCAGCGCTGGGTTTTGACTAAAGAGACGCGTAATGGGATTTTCGGCCTCCTTGAAATAGATTTACTAGCAGAGGTGATTGATCGGTCTATTGATGAACTGCTATTGATTAGCCTTATGTGGCTTTGAGATGGCCGGGCTGCAGCCTGCCAGTAATCCGTCAGTAATTACTCCATCCTGCCACAGGACCAGTTGCCATTGGGAGATGCTGGTGGGGCTGGGGGTGCCAGTGGCTGTTTGGATGGACAAAACCGCAGCGGTGCCACCGGACTGTGCCGAGGAGCCGCTGACGGCTCATTCGTGCCAGGCAGAAGTGCTTTATATGGTTTATACACCTGTAAAAGCAGCTGGGAGAGGGGCTAGGGGGGGACCGGTGGTGCACTGGCTTGCTCGGTGTCCTTGGGAAGGGTTGGGCTGTCCAGGGAGAAAGGTCTCGGGTGTGAGGGGCTCCTGTCCCTGTGACCGAGCCCCATGTCATGGCCGTGCAAGTGTGGAGGGTCCAGCATCGGCTGGGATTGGACCTGAGCTTCTGGAACCTGATCCCTTCTGCTTTGAAACTGTAATTTCATCCCGGTGCCGGGTTTGTTCGACTGGTGTTTCTGCTCCTTGATTGAAGAAAGAGGCACTGCCGGGGTGGATAGAATTGCCAGCAAGCATAATTAATAGCAATTTCATTACTCTGCTTATTGATTCATCATGGAGTTACCTCTTCCAGGAGGGTTACAACTGTTAAACCCGCGGTGTTACTTTACATTTCTGTGCTACAAAGCCAGGTCCAGTTTGGCCACAGGAATATTCCCATCAGAGCCTCGGGAACACCGGTGCGCTGGGTAGCTCTGTGTAGGAATAAATGTTTCAGTTGCGCTATAAATAATGGAGCGAGTAAAGATGTTGTGTAAGTGGTGCTCTGGGTTTTGCCAGAAGGTATGCAGTTTGTTGTGGGGGTTTGGTTTTGTTTTTGTGCTTCTGTTTTACCTTTTCCCCCACGTTTTATTGCCTCGGCTCCAACTCAGAAAGCTTCACACAGGGGACTTGAGCAAGGCAGCCCTGCTGCAAGGGAAGGAGAAGATTAAACTGTTGAAACTAAGTCAATCAGTTCTTGTCGGTGCACTTTGCAGTGCCGTGAACCCGGCAGCGATGCTCCCCGCGGATGGGAGCCTTCCAGGGGCACGGGGGCCGTTCTGCTTTGACTTTGAGCAAGTGGTTTTTTGCATCGCCTGCGTCCAGAGAGGGAAAAATCGCCATGAGGGCTTTGATGTTTTAGCTGATACCCCTCTCTGCATGTCCTGGGGTTTGTGTGCTCCACCTCCATGCTGCCACGTCCCCATCTGCTGCCGTGGGGCCGAGGTCGGCACTCGCCAGTGCTGCCCAACCCGGGAGCCCGTGGGCTCTGTCGTGTCACCCCGGGAGGTGCCACCCAGCCACTTTGGGCTGCGCTCTGGAGAGGGTGGCTCGCAGGTACATGTGCGCTGCTTTGGATGCTAAAGCAAAAGGTGTCCAAGCGCTGTGGGCTTGCTGCTCATCCGCAGCGTGAAATGCGGCTGAGCCTGAATTTACAGCTCCCAAACCCCACCGAAAGGCTCAGACATTCTGTGTGCGGCTCTACCGACCAGTAGCTCCAGTCCTGGTGTCTGCTCGGGGCACGATGACCTTGGTGCGGGGCTGCAGCTGCACGCATCACATCGTGCTTGGTGTGCTCGGCTCCTGGTCCCGGGTGGGACCTCTGGGTGCCGCTGGAATATGCGCTCTTAGCAGTAATTACCCCCAAGCAAAAGATACGGTGTAATAGTGATGGGTAACGCTCTGCTGTTGGCGCCAGAAGCCCCAGCTGTGGGTGAGCGTAGGCTGTGTGTGCGGTGCCAGCGGGACAGCAGGGGACCCAGGGCAGCTTTGTCTGCTGTGCCCAACCAGAGCCAGCAAGCTCTGCCTGGGGGTTTATTTCTCATTGTCTATTAGTGATGCACAGTCCCAGGTACGGCAGGGCAGCTCCTGCCCCAAACCTTGGCTGCCAGGGGCTGAGCAGGGCTGGGTTTCCTGCCTGTGACGTCTGGGGTGGCTGGTTTGGCGCGTCGTGGTGCTCTGAGCAGCATGCGGGGCAGGGCGCAGGCTGTCCGGCTGTCCGGCTGTCCTGCTGTCCAGCTGTCCCGCTGTCCGGCTGTCCTGCTCTCTGCCGACGGCCAGGGCTCTGCTGGCCACCCAGCAGCCCCGTGTGCAGGGGCGAGTGGATTAGGAAGGGGCTTTACTTCTCTGGGAGATCAGTGCTTTTAAGCACTCACGTGGTGTTGTGCTGAGAATGAGCCAAATGTTCAGACAGCTGGCCAGACCCTGGCTTGGGTGGGCTTTGTCTGTAGGTGTTGCAAACAAGATCTTAATTGATTTATCCAGACACATGACTCTTAATTTTATGGTGGAGTTACGAGTGTTGCCCCAAATCAAGGGGAAGGCAGGAAGCATGAATATTGCACAGCTCTCTGGGCCTGGCAGGAGCAGATGGATGTGGTTAGAGTATTTCTTGCCATGTTTCTGGGCCATCCCATTCCCCTCTGCCCCTTCCCAAAATGCAGACTCCCTCCAGCGAGACGTGGGCTGAATAGAATAATAGGAATGATAAAAAAACAGAATATTTGGGGCTGAAGGGACCTTCCCGGCTCCCCTAGTGCCACCCCTGCCATGACAGGGACATCTTCACCAGCTCAGGTTGCTCAGACCCCATCCAGCCTGGCCTGGGATGTCTCCATGGATGGTTCATCCACCACCTCTCTGGGTACCCGGGCCAGGCTCTCACCACCCTCAGTGTAAAGAATTTCTTCCTCATGTCCAGCATCAATCTCCCCTCCTTTAGCTTAAAACCATCACCCACGGTCCCTGTGTGCGGGCATCGCGGGGGCTCCGCTCCGGCCCCGGCCGCGCCGTGGGTGGTGGGCAGGCTGGGGGGCCCGTCAGCCGCAGACGCCGCGGCTCTGGCTTCGGTCTGGCCCCCATCACTTCGCGTAGGAGATCACCCGGCTCACCCAGATGCGAGCGTACAGCGCGCTGCCGGCGGGCTGCCCCGCGCTCCCCGCCAAGCCCCCGTCTCCTACGCAAATCGCTTTTCACGCTTCCTTAATTGAAACTGTCAGATGGGCTTTACCTTTTTTCTTTTCCTTTTTTTTTTGCGGCGATATAGACGTATTAATTCCACTATGGATATCCCGGCAGCTAGGAGGGATCAATAAAATGAGGTTGCATCTGTGACATGTATATTACAGGAGCCGCGCCAGCAATATTTCATGGGGAAAGCCGACCCGCACACGCGCGTGCAGAGCCCCGCGGAGCACGTGGGGCCACGTAAAAGGCGCAATTATCGACTGGCCATAGTGATGCTGCTTTCCGTGCCCTGCTGCAGCTGACCTGGCACGGCGAGGGTGAGGAGCAGCTCCCCCGGTCCCACGTTGCTCATGTCTCTGCACATCTGCCCCAGCCGTGGGACCCCGGACCCACGGGTCGTTTCTCGGTGTGCTCCGAGTTCCCTCTGCTCCGGTTTGAAGGTGCCGGGGCCATGGCAGCGCCGGGCTGGGCTTCCCACCCCCCTCCAGAAATCCCCGCGGCAGGGATTTGCGCTTTGATTATTTTTCAAATACCGGTTTGTGTAAAATTTGATTTGAGGAAACATTTTTCTCCCACATGCTGTAGGATTGAGGGCGTGTAATCCCTCCTAAATCGCCCGGACGAGGTTTGTATTGCAATGCCAGTATCAGAGCTAACAAAAGGGGATTAGACGGGAAAATTCTGCGTGAAAACCTGCCGCTCTTTGAGGGCTTTTAGTACAAAGAAGATAAGATAGGTAGAGCAGAGCCATTTTTAACCCAGTTTTTAATGCACTCGGTGCCTCTCCTTTCCGAGCAGAGGAGCGGGGAGTTGGTGTTCGTTGGAACCCCTTTCTCTGGCTCCGGGGTGCAGAGCAGCGGTCCCAGGATCGCTGTCCCATGGGGACGGGTCGCTGTCCTCCCCGCGCTGCTGTCACATCGCTGTCAGTCGGGGGACAGCGTTGTGGCGGTGACAGCTGTCAACCTTGGCGGGAGGATCACCGCCTGCAAATATATTAGAGGAGCTCAGCAAGTGCCAAGGCGCATCAGGCCAGGGGAAGAGATGCTCCAGGGGGAGATGAAAGGATCCCTTCAGTGGAATTCATGTGGAATAAGCTTTCCACAGGAGATATTGCCTCCTAATCCTCCTTAGCGCTCAGCTGATGCCTTGAAGCATCGGGGGTTTATATGCCTTTTAAAAATTCATTCTCGCTGTGATAACAGCAGGTATGTGCGTTATCAGCTGCGGTGCCCCGGCCAGGGTGGCGCGGGGCTGCGCGCTGGGACCCGGCCGGTGTCCCGGTGCGGGGTTCCGCAGGTGGAACAGCGGCGCTCCTCTGCTGGTTTAGATGGTCCCTGGCAGGGCGGGGGGTGAGCCGGGTCACACCATCCGTGCGGTTTTGGTGGCGGTTCTGTCTAGAGCAAGTGGCAAAAGCATTTGTGAGCAGCGAGCGCTGGCTGGCAGGACGGGAGAACACCCTCCGTCTGCCCCCGCTAATTGCAGCTGGACTTAAAACATCATATTCCACTTATCTGGTCAAGGGATACATGTTCGTTATTACAATTGATTATCACTAAAACCCGTCTGATACCCAGATTTATGGCGTGGCTGGAGAGCCAGGCGGTCTGCAGCCCCCAGCAGCCAGGATCAGGCACACTCTGCCAGCCCAAGCCTCTCTGCATCGGCGCTTGGCCGAGGAGAACAGGTGAACAGTTTCTTTGCCTTCCCGTAACGGGTGAGAAGCGGCTCAGGAGCTGCCCCTTGGCCACGCCGGTGCTGCCGCTCGGCATTTCTGAGCTGCCAAAGCGTTTCCCCACAGTGGTTTACGGTCCTGCCCAGGACCAGGGTGATGAAGATGCGGGAGCTGCCAGGTGCCAGGTTGTCTTGACTCCGCCATCTGTGCCCGAGAGGTGGTAGATGCTGGAGCGCTCGGCCCCGTGGCGGGATGGGATCCTGCAGATGCTCGTGCTCGCAGGCTGGGTTCGGTAACGAGTGTTGCGTGGAGAGAACCATCATCAATCTGTTAATAGTCACCGGCAGGTTGGACTCATGGAGGGGACGTTTTCTGAGCAACTGAACAGAGCGCTTTGCTCTGTTGATGGGGCTGTGCCCTTCCGAGCATCCCCCGCGGTTCTGCGCGCGTGGCAGCCCCAGAGGTGTGCGGACCCCAGACCCCAAGCCCACGGCAGCCCAAGTGTGTCTGGAAGCAGCGTAGCGAGGCAGAGAGGGGCTCTGCTGCACAGCGCTCTCGTGCTCTGCCGAAACGGGTGGGAGGAAGAGAGGAGCCCCTGCGCCTCCTCATCTTCGCGGCAGCTCCATGGGTGCGTGATAAACAACTTGACAAAGTGCTAAAATCCTGAAGGCGGGGCTGGCAGAAGGGAGGTCATAATTGCACAGGAAAATAATGAACTGCGCTCTTCTTGGAATCTGCGGCGGCCTATCAAGAATCAGAAAATTAATTATCTTCTGTAATTAGTGTAATGACCTACACTATTAGAGGTTATTTACAGCAGGAATAAAGCTTTCCCCTATAAATGTCAGGCTGTGCCGCTGGAATACAAAGGCTGGAGCAAACCCTGCACCGGGCGCTGCGAGGGTCCGCAGGTGGAGCAGGGTGCTGGCCACCGTGCCCGGGCGGTGACAAGGTGACAGGGATGCTGATATCCCTGCCACCCAGCACCAGGACAGCCCGCTGTCCCCCCAGCTCCCCGTGCCCGCTGCGAGGGGCCCTTTCCATGCCGCAGGCACACGCCAGCTGCGCCTGCACGCCTGGAAATGGAGCCATTAGGAGGCTATTGTTCCTCAGCGCGGGGCCTTGTGCCTCGCAAACTGTCCTTTTCTGGGGCCGGGAGGCGTGAAATGGGTGTGCAAGCGCTGTTTGCAGCGTGCTGCACGGGAGCGAAGCGCAGCCCTTGGCGGCGTCCCCAGGGGCTGGCGGGGCGCTCGCCCTTGGCCCTGGCGATGCGCATGGCTGCCGTGCTGCCTGCTCTGCGCTGTCCGTCTGTCCGGCGTGCTGCAAGGGCTGCTCGGCGCTGGGAGCAGGGTGTGCGAGGCGGGGGTGCGATGCTGTGTGCCACATGGACGGGCAGCACCGCACCGGTGTGCCTCGTGGGATCAGAGTATGTCCTGGGTTGGAAGGATCCAACCTGCAAGGATCATTGAGTGCAACTCCTGTCTCTGCATAGGATAACCCCAACATTCACACCATGTCTCTGGGGATGTTGTCCAAATGCTTCTTGCATCCTGTTGGGCTCGTGGCTCCCTGGGGAGCCAGAGGTGTGCATGAGCATGGCATTTGGGTCAGTTCTCAAAGGAACCGGCAAGCTCTGGTTATCCCTTCTCTTTCCTCTGCTCCCATTGTTGCTCTAACGCTTGCTGGCCAGATGGGTCCCATGGGTAGGGCAGTGTGACCACGCTCCAGGGTGCTGTCCCACGGAACAGGTGGGCACTGGTGCTGAGCCCTTGGCGCCAACAAAGAAGGGCAGGACAGGGAAGAAGTTCTCCATGTGGCGAGGGTAACCTGAGAATTACTTGACATTTTAGCATGAAGGATCATGACTCTTGCATTATTAAAGACACAGTGATAAAATGCCTTACCTGTCACTGAGAACCTACATCAATAATTTAGTTTGGCACCTGGTGATTAAAATGAAATAAGCACTGGCCCGACTCGGTTCCTGGGGACGGCACAGGAGCCGCGGCGGCTGCGTCCCCAGCGAAACGCGATGCAAAACCTTCCCTGGTCCCCGGTCCCAGAACGTGTGTCTGGGGACAGGTCACCTCCCTTGGGGCTCAGCCTGGTCGGCGTCTGCGTGGGACCCGAGTGCAGGGATGGGGCTGCTGCTGCGGTATCGTAACATCTGATGTAACCTCGTTGTACAAACAGAGCAGAGCGGGGCTCTTGAAACTGAGAGCGTCTTCCTTCCAACAGACCCTTAATGTAATTTGAATGTACAATCGAGGGTTTTTATAGCTTAATATTCCAGTGTTTGTGGTGCATCCTGGAATTTAAGTGTCTTAAACGTAATTATTGTTAATTGCTCGCACGATTCTATAAACTCATCCAATTACAAAAAAGTTATTAACTTTATAAAATATCACAGGCGTCCCACAGTGCAATATATTTGCAGGAAATAACAGCTCGAGCAGGCAGAGCTGAGATGCAGCAAGGTGAGCGGGTGACACCCCGTATTGGTCTCTCTCTGCTCCCCTCTCTGCCTGTGTGACCTCAGGGTGTCCCCGATGTGGGGTGCGAACTGAGCAGAAGTCCCTGGGCAGGGGGACTGGGGCTGGTGGCTGCAGGGGAGGGAGAGCCAGCCGGGGGTGACCATCCTCATCTCACAGTCCAGTGCCAGGATTTATTACTGGGGATTTATTGTCCCCCGGTTGCTCTGCGCTGCCATTTAACTCGTGCCCTGGAAGAGTTATTTAACACGCAGCGAGTGGAGTTGTGCTAATGCTGCCCGATGCACATACAACTTCTCCAGCCTCTTCCTCGAGCTTCCCGTGTGGGATTGCGCTCCTGGGTGCCAGCTGGTGCGGGCACAAACGCGGTCGGGCGCGCAGGGTTTCGGTCGGAGCTGCCCGGTTCTGTCTGACCCCCATTAGCCAGTGTCTTTGCCCCTTTCCATCTTTCTGCTTTCCCAGTAGAGCAACAAATGGTCTGTAGGAAGAAGAGACGGGGCAAGAGGCAAATTTCTCTCAAATGAGGACAAAATTGAGTAGGGTTTGTGGCTGAAACGAGAGAGCTCCACAAAAGCTTCATTTTGGTGAAGGAGTATCTGCTATACAAAAGCCTTGGGAGGAAGCTGTTAATGTTAGAGCGGGTCAGATGCTTTCTCCGTAAGCTGTCTGTGATGCTTCCCTTCTCCATCTCCATGCGCATCCCTCGCTGGAGTCGCTCTCCCCACGCAGTGGTCCCGGGAACAGCGGCCACCGGCCGGGCCACTTGAGCAGCCGACGGGAGAATTGGTGGCAATTAATCCGTCCTTTAAACAGCAGGATTTTGCAGGTAGATTTTCCATCTGAAGTAGCAGGTGATATAGTGGCTTCTGGGACAGTGACGGGCTGATGGAGAGCACGCATGAAGCGGCATTTGTCAAATTAATGAGGCATTATAAATTATAGCCACAGTTTTCTCTTGGTTCCCACCGCCCTCTCCTGTCACTGGCAGGGACAGGGGACCTGTGAGGGACCATTGGTGAGTCAGGAGGATGAGGATGCAGGCGGATCAGATCCCTGTTTGCACCAGGAAACTCGATGTAACGAGTATTGATCTCTCTATTACCTCTGCGAAGGGCAGCTTCATTTTTCAAGCAAAACAACCTTTGTATCTGAAATATCGAAATTGATTTTGAAGCGGGAAGGGGGTGGGTAGCGATGGGCAGGAGGAGGCTGAGCAGTGGAATGGGAAGAGTCCTCCCCACGTCAGGGGACACGTCGGGCTTGTCTGATTGTATTACCTGTGACCCAGCAAGGAAATAATGGTGTTTGAAAGTCAGCAAATGAACTTTGCTGAGGGTCCTTTCGTTCTCCCTGCTGGAAGCGGAGCGGGGAGGCGAGGGGCCGGTGGGGATGGGGACGGTTTGGGAAGAGACCCATCCCTGCTGGGGGTGTCAGGCGGCTCCTGGCCAGGAGCTCCTGGCTCTGACCATGCAATGGTGAGTGGCGGTGCAGCATGAGCTGCAGGAGCTGGGCTGGACGGGGCGAGGGTCCCGGAGCAGCCGGGGCCGGTCAGCGTGTCCCCACACCCGCTCCAGCCGCGCCGACCGCTCCGAGCCCAACTAGGCACGCAGCTTCGTTTTAGGATCGTTACAGTCCTGCTTAATTGGCTCTCGGGCTCCTTGTGCAAGGCGTCCAGTGCATCTTAATGAGGGAATCTCAAAGACTGGCTTTTTTTTCCCTGGGACTAGAACGAGGTGGTGTTTAATATTCATGTGTAGCTGCGCTCGTTTGAAAGGTAAGGAGGGAGTTAGATTCCCTGCTGGCAGTGAATTGTGATGGGGTCCAGGCTCCTAAGTCCCCTGCGCCTCGCGGTGCTGCTGTTCCCGGACGGGCGGGCAGGTGACGGCGAGGTCTGCACGCACCGAAGGGTTTCCAGGTCAACGCTGCGCTGGGAGCTGCCTTTCCACACCACTCGTGGTCAGGATCTGGCATATCTTGCCACAAGCAGTCGCGGTGGTTGGGTTATTAGCCAAAAGGAGGTGGATGCTGGTGTGACAGGAGCTGGTGCAAATGGTGAACAGTCTGTAGAATCAGAATTACTGGCTCAGGTTCTGGCAGAGCTGTCAGAGCCCTTGCTGAGTGGGGGCTCGGGCTGGTCCGTGACCACTCGTGTTACTCCACGCCTGCCCACGCTGGGATTTCGCAGGTGCCGGCCATGGGCACAGGCAGGAGGTGTTGGAGGGGTTGGGTGCTGGCAGTGCAGAGTGCCAACAGCCACCGGTATCATCAGTGTGCGTGGGGGTGCCTGGGTGCTGGGATCGTGTGCTGATGGAGGGGTTGGGAGCTGGAGCCACCCAGCAGTGTCCCCGCTGTCCCCGAGCCCTCTCGAGGGTCCCAGCCGTGCTCCCCAGCAGCAAAGGGCACCCGCCTCCCCGCACACGGCATCAGCCTGGCCTGGGCAAGGAGCCGTTTGCCATCCCTGCTCATGGCAGGAGGCAGGGAATCGCCGCGGGCAGTGGAGCTTTCACGGGGCTTTTGCTTCCCATCTGCTCCCCTGACTTTGCTGCCATCCCCGTCTCGCTGTGCCGGGGAGGAGGTGCTGGGCACGTGCCCGTGTCAGGGAGGACCGGGGGGCATCTCCGGCTTGGCCGGGCTGCACACGTACAGCAAAATGGTGGCTCCTGCAGCCCCTTCCAGGGGATCATTCTGTTGGGCAAATTTGAGCTGTGCAGAGGGGACCAGAGCGATGTCACCTGCACTGCGCCCTCCGTCATCCCTGTGCAGACCTTCGCAGCACCGTGTCTGGCTCGTCAGAGAATCAAACTCTTGTTTGTGGAAAAGATGCTGTCCCCAGTTCCCTCTCCTGCCTCCTTCCCGCTCTCTCTCATTGTCATTTTAGCCTAGATTAAAGAAAATAGGGTGCAGCGCTGTGCGCATGTTCTGAGCGGTGTCTTTTGACAGTGCTGTACTGATGCCAAGCAATAATGACAGGTTCAAGCTTTTCTGCATCACAAATGAACTGCATGCAAATGACTAGTCCTGAACGGAGAATAATTGTCAGAGCGGAGCGTCCTGGCTCCGCCGACCCGGCTGCACCTCCTTTGGAGAGGAGAAGCCTTCAAACGGTTAAGGGGAAGTGGAGGGAGCGGGGAGCTGCCGTTTCCACTCTGCTAGAGCCTAACCTGTTAGTGCAGAGCTGTGTGAAGAATGTCAGGGATTTGTTCCAAGCGTTACCGAGATGTGGCTTTACATCTGTAAATCCTTTTACGCATCGCAGCTCAGCCGTGAGGCTTCCCCGCGTGGCGGGCGGCGCTCGAGGCTGCCCGGGCGCTGCTGGACACGGCGCTTTGGGCCGACCGCACGCACGCTCCTTCGGGGTGAAGCACCCGAAAAACCTTGTGGCTCTTTACGCGATGCCGGCTGCAGATCAGCCACGACCTGCTCGTTCTCTTGCACTAACTCACCTCTCTCTGTGCTGTTCGGTGGTTTGATGTTGCCCGTTAACACCGTGCCAAACGTGCCGTCTCCCTGATTGTTTTTGGTCAGGATCGTGTCTGTGAGGAGCCGAGGGTGGGGAAGCACGCAGCTGACCCTTGCGGGGCTTCTGCTTATGTCAGCTGAGGATTTGACTTAATGCTACTTGCTTTTCTACCGAAATATCACTAGCAGAGCTGGATTTAGCAAATGATGGTGACAATCTCCAGCACCATCAGAAAAACATGCTCGATCATTCACTGTGATGTGTGCTGATGAGGGGAAAAAAAAGGCTTGTTCATCCATCAGGAATTCAGTGATGCTGTCTCTAGGTGAGCAATTTGCCAGCGTTACCTAGTGTCACTCATTAGACACGATATGTAACAGTCTCATTTACTCTTTGGGCTTCCTGCCACTTAGTTCCTTTTGCATTTGACTTTGCATGTGAAACTGAAGCTCCTTTTTAGCCTCTGTCTAACTCTGCTTTCAAATTCTTGCTCATTAAGCCCAGTCACAGTGTGTGGGCTACACGCACAGGAGAGGGGTTTGGAAGCCAAAAAAGTGCCCTGTTTCCTGCTGCCGTTCGGCTCTGCCGAGCAGCGTGTGTGTGTTTCAAAGGCAGAAGAGAAGCGGTTCTTCCCTCCCATCAGTAGGCTTTAGCTTTCCAAAACACCTTGGCTTTGGCTGCATTTTTGCTGATTTTTTTTAGATTTGTGGGCTTAGAACTTTTTAATACATCTGCATCTTTACACTGAATTTGATTGATGCTATTAGGCCATTTAGGGTTTTTTATTAGACATGAAAGGGGCAGAAAGTGCAAGGACTCGGTTTGCTCTGTCGCGCAGCCGTGGGGACACTCGAGTGGCCATCGCAGTGCAGCTCCTTGCCGTCCCTCTCTTTCCACCCTGTTTCTGTGAACAGAACCGTCCTCTTTGTTTTTAAGAGAGTCCCTCCTATTCGTCTGTCCCTTAGTGCGTCATCTAAACTGCATCCTATCCTTGCTGATTTTCATGCACTGGCTTAGGATGAATTTCAGGCTTGATAGAGGCAAAGGACCAAGTAATTCGGGTAACATTAAACTGAACTGTAGGATATATAAGCAGTGACTTGGGAAGGATTCTGCAGACTAGGAAACTGGCATTCCAGAGCGCTGGGGTTGGTGCAAGACAAAAAAGCCCATCAGAAGCAGCCTTTGTATCTCTGCACTGTTGCTCTGGCTGTTGCTGCAGCTGAGCTGTTCAGGAGGAAGAGGATGAGGAGCAGTGTCTATGGCCTGATGGGGGAGAAGGTGGCACTGGAAACTCCTGGTCTGCCTCAGGCACCGCAGAAGGGGCTGATTTCTTTACCCTGAGCAACAGAAAAGCCCATGGTGTTTAACGTGGTCTAGAGCTTGTGTGCATCGCAGTGGAGGGACTGGTGGTGGGATATGCATTACAGTGGTAATTCTGCAAATTCCAGAACATTAGAGTTATTAAAATGTCAGGCTACTGTCTTCCTCAGCGTTAAAACTCTTAATGCACTTTATCCTTTCAAACTCATGGTGCTCCAGGTTAAAGTGTGAGGAAAAAAGGGGTTACAGAGCACAGGGTTAACAAGAAAGAAACGGGGGATGCCCGGTTACAAGGCTGCTGTGCAAATAACTTCCTTCAGCGCTTGCACCTTTCATTCAGGTTCAACTCCAGCAAGACATGTTTGCTCTTGTGACAACAGTCTCAAACTCTCTTGTGTTGCCCAAAGGGAGTGTTAGCAGCAGTCCTGAACCTTTAATCTTGCTGAAAATGAGCTGCTACAGTCGAATTTGGCCAATAATCCCAGGTGTGTGCATCTGCCACCCCTCTGGGCAACTTGGGCCAGGGTCTCACCACCCTCAATGTAAAAAATTCCTCCCTCATGTCCAGCGTGAATCTCCCCTCCTTTAGTTTAAAGTCATCACCCCTTGTCCCATCGCAACAGGCCCTGCTCAAAAGTCTGTCCCCAAATATCTCAGGGGAGAAACCGTTGAGGAAAATGCGAAGCGCATTGATCATATCTCCTCGCATCCGTGGCGTGTGTGCTGGGTGGTTGTGCAGCTGCTTCAGACCATCTTGGATGGCACTTCCTACTCCTCGGAGCTTCCCAGGGAAGTCGCTGTGTCTGTAGGTGGAAGTGCTTGCTGGCAGCTGAAGGGTTTTCGCAGGGGAACAGAGATGAGAAGCTGAGTCCTTCCTCTGCCGCCTCGGCACTCTCAGGGCCCCAGGGCACAGAAAACCCTGCCAGTACCCCGGGTGTAAAATACCCCTTCGTTTCCCAAAGGTGCGTGGAGGAGGAAATAACCCGAAGGCACGTGTTTGCAGGGGTGGGGAGTGGGCGGGGTCCCGTGGGCGGGGTCCCGTGGGCGGTGCTGGGGCGCTGTCCGCGGTGCTGGGGCGCTGTCCGCGGTGCTGGGGCGCTGTCCGCGGTGCTGGGGCGCTCTCTGCTCTGCCAGATGACACAGCCTCCAGTTTCTGCTCTTTCTCACCTTTATTGCCCTTAAAGCCCTTTATCTCAAAGCCTGGAGTTTGCTGCACGTCCTAAACCCACAGGACCGGGCTCAGTACATGCACTTTGCACCAGCTTACTATTTTTGCACAATGGAGTGGGCTCTTCTGCAATAGAGCTCATTTCCTGCGCGGCGCTGCTTTCAGCGCCTCTCCTCATACGGCAGCAGAGAGGAATCCAGTCCCCAGGCAGTGAATTAGGAGGTGGTAGCTGCTCATTTTTCATCTCTGTGATAAAAAATCTAATGCAATCATCAAAAAAATAAAGCTGCGTTTTTCATGTCTTTGCCATTAGGAATGTCTCTTGCTACTGCTCTGCTTTTCCTCCTACCCCCAAATTATTGAGGTCTCAGCAGTGTTCAAAATCTCACGGAAATTTACTTTCGGATGCCAGCAAAGGGGTGGGGGTTTGAGTAATCTCTAGGGCCGTGGCATTCCAGAAGTGTTATGTTCCCTTAATGAAAACGTTTTCTATTTGGAAACCTAAATGTTATTTTTATAAAGGCATCATCCTGAATGGGGCTCTGCTTTCTTGTCCTTTAGCATAAGATATTACAACTCTTGGGAGACGTTCTCCTGGTTTAGCAGCCATAACCTTACATTTATTGCACGTGCGGCCACAGCAGCCCCCTCAGATAATTTTGTTTAGGACTGTGAAATTTGCCTTCAAAACTGAAATTGAATCCATTCTCTGCTTTCAGCAGCGTGATGGGTTTCTGCATGTCTCTCTTTCCCAAGGATGTTTGCAGTTATTGATGCTGAGTGTGGCTATTTATCACAGACAACACAGAACAAAGAAGAATTTATTAATAGGTCTCCCGTTCCCATATGCTTTCCTGAGGAACCTGAAGCATGCTATTTTCTCCTGGCCCCATTTATATCTACATGGTTTTCCTCCTGTCCAGTCAGATTAAATGCTTGCTGAGGAAAAGAGGTTGCTGCGTAGCGTATGGAGGGGTCAGACTTGGGGCGTCGAGCAGGCTCCAGGGGTTATCAGCTGGCAGCAAACGGGGAATGACATGGAGTCCCACAACACCTGACACCACCATGGGACCCAGATGTGTGGCCCAGCTCGGTATCCCCAAGCAGCACCAGGGCTCTTGGGGGTTGCTCTGCTCTGCTTTTTGGCAGGGGTTAGTTTGCCCCCCGAGGAGGTTATCCCCGGGCAGGAGCTCTGCTCTGTGTCCTGCTGGGGCCCAGCAGCACATACCAGACGGCTTTGGCTCTGCTCTTCCCTCGTGTACAGTACGATCCTGCAAACACTCGTGGTGGGAGCCGGGAACCCTGTTGCCCATCCCTTGCCCTCCTCTTGGCCTCCCCAGGAGGCAGCGCAAGCGGAGGGAGGAGAGGATGCTTTGTGGGAGCTCCAGCCTGGGAAAATAGTCAGACACTGGCATGGGGACACTGTGATTCCTGCTGCTCTTGAGAAAGGGAAGGTGCCTAGGGAAGTTCTGGTGTTTTTTTCCCCCTCGTGCCTACTTATGCACTAATTAAAGGTCAGTCGCCATTTGCATTCGGTGCGTTTCTCTCCTTCCCTGGGCGGTTGCGTTGGCAGAGGGTTGTTTTCCGTTTGACCAGGCTGTGGCTGTGGCGGTCGCCCTGGGCTGGGAGTGCCCGCTCCCACCTCCGGAACACAGCGGGACCGCCGCATCTCAGCCCCGCATTGCTGCGCCTGCAGAGAGAGGCGAGGAGCCCCTCTCGTGCCGCTCCCGCTCTCCAGCCCCACACGGGGAGCGTTAGGCGTTTATAGGTTTTTTCTCCATGGATACATGTGCGGGCACGTTGGTAAAAATATACACGCGCACAAGTATATTTATGTATAGTGCAGAGAAAGCAGTGCGGGCTGATTCCCTCGGGTGAAACGCCATCCATCCCTCCAAGCGCTTTCAAAGGGGAACTGTGCTGATAATTAGTGCAAATATTTTGAATACAGAACTCATCACGGGCCTTTGTCGCGGTGACAGGCGGTGACCTGAGATGCATTTCTCCTTTCTTAATGTACCCAGAATATGTAATTAAGAGGTGACTAAAAGATTCTTTATCATTCTTTGCTTTCCGATGCAGCAGGCTGCTAGGAAATGCTACCCCCTTCATCCACAGCCCTCGGTTCCCCCGACAAACGCAGGGACTGGTATTTGCTCTGCTCTTCAAATTGCTCCGAGATGGCTCCTCTGATTCCAAGACGTCGCACTTGCGTTCCATTTGGCCCTAGTCTCTCAAAGCCAGAGCTGCTGTGGAAAGGCAGCGTGTGTGGGGGGTGCTGGACGGCACAGCGGTGCCGGCACCCCGACACCTGGCAGATCCCGCACCGGCTGCCGGCTTGGCGCGGCGGCACCGAGGGACGGGGGTAAGGAAGCTGAAGGCAGCTTGTGGCAGAGCAGGCAGGACAGGCACAGCAGAGAGGCGTGAATACCCCCAGCAGTGCCTGCCGTGCGGTGTCCCAGGGTGCGGGTGGCCCCACGTTGGCCCATCAGCCGCGCTCCATGCACTGCGGTGAGCGCAGCGTGACGGCACCTGAGCGCGTCTGCGTGCACAGCAGATGTCTGCTGGCTGGGCTGGGCACGGCGTCGTTTCATCAATTATATATCTCTCCCCTTGCCATAAGCAGGCGCTCAGAAGCGGGACCGTTAAAGGAGACATAAAAAGATTGGAGAGCAAAAGAGAAACTTTTGAGGAGAGGGCTTGGTGTTGGAGCTTCATTCTTGGCTGGGAGGCGGCAGAGGGTTGGCCGCCCCTGTCCGTGCTCTGTGCACCTCTCCGCAACGGGACCCTCAGCCCCGGCACCGCTGTGGTGGGAAGGGTCCGGATCCTGCTCTGCAATCCTGGGATCGCTGCTGGAGCCCGGCAGCCTCCCCACAGCACCAAACCCTTTGGCTTTTACTCGCCTATTTACTTATTTGTTTAATCGTTCCAGCTAGCTGCCTTTACCTGGCACTCCCGCTTCGTTAAAGGGAACACAGGGCTTTTATTATGACTGTAGAGTGTCTAGTGTTTTCACTGAACGTATAATTTGCCATGTATGAAAACCATTTCCAGAATTAATTTACCTTCTGCAAACAGTTTGTATTAATGAAAATGCATTTTTCATGTGGGTTTGCTGGAAAAGCTGGCTGGAGCTCAAGAGCTCACTTCATCCGTCCAGCATGAGTAGGAGATGGAATTTGTTTAAAAATTAAATAAATAACACACCCACCCCCCATTTTTAATACAATATGGCCCAGCAATAATCTCCGAGGCAGACTGCAAAGGCTGCAGAAAGCTCCATCTGTGGCATTTTAATATGCAGCATTGTCTCCATTTTTAATATCCCCCCCTTCCCGGCTCATGTTTGTGTGAGTGAGACGCGAGATGCTGTCATCTTCCCGGGTCACATCTTGCTGCTCGCAATGAACAGAAGTGGAGATGGATGCAGCCGCGGCGCCCTTCCCATCTTAACATGCATATTTTAGAATAATTGATGCTGAATTCATTTTGCAGCCTCATTTCTCCTCAGCCTTCCCCCACCCCCTCTTCCATATATGCACGGGAAAAAAATCCCGTTATCCGTCCAGATGGCAGCTGGGGGCTCTCGGCTGAGCGGGGCCGCGCTCCACGCTGCCGGGGCTCCTTGCTGGCCGGGGAGGGAAGGGGATGCAGGGACCCGAGCACCGCGGGAGCGCCGGGTGCGTCTGCACCGCGTGTCCTGGCAATGGGGGACCAAGAGGCTCCTGCCCGGATCCGCCCCCCCAGTGCCCTGTGGCTTTGGGGCACCCCGCTCTGGGCTGAGCTGCTAAAGCCGAGCTTTGCGTGTGGCCAGGTCGGGCTTCTCGCTGGAGGCAGCACCGGGTGGTGTCACGGGGATGGCACCGACGGAGCTTCTGCAGAAACGCGTTCAGCAAAACGCCGCCTGCGAAGTTCAAAACACCGTGGGAAGGGCAGGATGAGGTTTTTACAGATACTTTAAAATAAGAAAGTTTGAAAAACGTCGCAAGATGAGAGCGCTTTGAAAATTTGCCTCTGTTTTGGGGTTGTCTTCAATGACTGTGTGCTGAGAAAGAACTAAACAAACCTCTCTTGTATAAATAACTTGAGAATTGATACAGGGTTGTCAAATCTATTTTTTTGAGAGAATCGAGGAAAGCATTTGAAAAAATGCAGGTGTGTTCAAGCAGAAGATGGTTTGTACTGACCACAGTGTTCTTGGCCTTCGTAAGGAGGTTTTGACCAGTTCGGCTTCCAGCCTCAGTGACAGTCCCCATGCTGGATGGGCCCGCCTGGCCATTTTGGCTGCGCCCCCCCATTTGTGGGATTTGTCGCTGCCTTTTGTCCCTGGGGTGTGATGCTGAGCAGCCCACCCGGTGCATGCAGCTGAGCCTGCAAATAATCCTTTGGAGATCGGGGACATTTCATGTGCTTAAAGTTAAGCCCGTGCTTAAAGTTAAGCCCATGCTTAAGTACAAGCAGGACGCAGGCGGGCGAGCTCGGCACCGCTGACCTGTGTGTGCCGCCCTCTGTACCGCGCGTGGGTGACAGGGGGGGCGCGCGGGGGGAGGCTGGTAGAGCATGGGGCCGCAGAGCGCATTTGGGAGGCACCTCGGGGCCCGCAGGGTCCCACGCGCGGTTCCCGAGCCGTCTGCCGGCGCTCTCCCCGCTGGAGCCTGCAGCTCCCTAATTGGGGCGCGTTGCTGAGCGCACGCATCACCTGCCACTGCTGTTATTGCAGCCCAACCTCGCGCGTTATGTTTGTCTCGTTCCAGGACGACTGTCAGCAACGCCACTCTAGGCAGAAACTTAATTATATCTCCTTGGGTAGCAGCAGGGAAGTGATTTATTGCTGCCTTTTGTTTCCATCCTCCCCTCACCTCTCTGATTGCGTGCGCTCCCGTTCGCTGCTCTGGAGATGCTGTAACGCTTGTCGGTAACTTTGCTGGAGTTGCAGAGCCCGTGACTGGAAGTCGGTGTTGGCAGAGACCTGTGCGGTGGCCCTGGGGCTCTCGGTGACCACGGAGCTCTCTCTTGCTGGCCCTGTCCTTGCACCACCCCCAGGCTGGGGCTTGCCAGCCTGTGATGTTTTTTGTTTAGAATGATTAGTGCGTGAAGGAAACAATCCCCTGGAGGAAATGGTTGGGGAGGAGGTGTGCCGGCTCCTCAGTGCCTCTTCAACCAAAACTGCAGAGGTCTCCCATCCAGCCCTCTCGTGCCAGCCGCTTTGTTCTCGTTCCTTCTCTCATCTTTGGGTACGCGCTGACAAAATCAGCCCTGAGGATGCTCCGGAGCAGCACGCTCTGCCTGCTGCCCGGGCAGCTTGGGAGGAAGGCAGAGGAGGTTGGGAAATGGTTTCCCCTCCCTGTGCCACCCGCTAAGGCCCTTGCTCTTGCTCTCCGGGGAAGGAGAAGGTGCTTTAATTATTCCTGCCTTTGGAAGTGCTGCGGTAATTAGCAGCGCTGCAGAGAGCAGGGCCTGGCTGGGCTGCCTGCTCCGGGGGGCAGCTCCTTGGTGCAGACCCATCGCCTTCTGCACCTCTCCTCACACCAGCACCGGGATGGAGTCGATTAAGGGCTGGCACGTTAATTAGATCTGAAAAGCAGTCGAGTTGCCTTTTGCCATGGGATCCATCGGAGGGGTTTAATGTTCAGTGTCCTGTATGGGGTTTTGCTGTGGCTGTAATGTATGGCATACACTCCTCAAGAGGAGCTGGAAGAGGGTAGTTTAGTGCTTTATCGTGTCACATCCCTTGCTAGGAGCAGCCAGGGGGCTGCGGCTGAATCCCCAGACCCCTCCAGCGCAGGGCGAGCTGTGGGTTGTGGCCCGAGCTCTGTACGAAACGGGGATGCCCTGTCCGGCAGTGCGGGACACACCGGCTCCAGTTTCCGTGTGCGGAGCCGGGTGCTGTGGTAACGCCTTCGGCAAATGTCTCTGCGAGCTTTCGAACAAATTGCTTATTATTTTTCCCCACATTATTCACCTGACAGAGGAGCAGGTTGAGTAATTAGCAAACGCGCATGAACTTTGCAGTGTTTTTATGAATAGAACGTTTGTGAATTGGCGGGGTACCAGCCCTGCTTGTGCACCCGCTAACGCGTGTCACCGAGGAGCGTCACTGCCCTGTGCCGTGCCTCCCTGCCCTTCCCGGAGAGCTCTGCGCTTTGCACTGCAAGGGTGCTCGTCTGCTCCGCTGCTCGTGCAAACCGCACTTGTGTTGCCTTCCTTGTCCCTCGTGGGCAATGAGCCCCCGTGCGTGGCAGCAGACGATGCTGTGCTCCCCAAACCACCCCCTGCCCTCTGCCCACCCTCGCAGTGTCAGCCCAGCGGCGTGCGAGGCAGCAGCTGCTGAAGGGTGGCCAGATAGGCTTGTACAGCAGCTGAAAGGGAAGAATAATTTGTACCCTGTCAGTCTGGAAAGGCTTTTTGGAGGCCAGATCTGGCTGCAGCGCTGCAGGGGCAGCGGGACCGGGGTGGGCCAGGGGAGACGAGCGAGTGTTCCCAGGCTGGGGAGGGATGCAGATGTGCTGGCTGCCCTGGGCAGGAGGGCTGTGCTCGGGGGCGTCCCGTGGTCTGCCACCAAGCCCTTTGGGGGCAGTGCCCTGTGGTCTGTCACATTCGGAGCTGTGTGCGTGAAGCTGGACGCTGCGTCCCATCCAGGGAGGGACCCTCCAGCTGGTACCATGCGCTGTCCCTTTGCGTCCCCATGTCCACAGCTCCCTTCCCGCCTGCCCTTGGGGTGACCTGCCGCAGCCATGGTGGCTTCCCGGCATGGGCTGCCACCTCCGTGTGGCAGTGTCTGTGACCGTGCAGAGCAGGGGGAGCCTCGAGCAGGAGGCTGGGGACCCGTGAGTGTCCCCCAGGCTGGCGATGCCAGCGTCCACGCTGTCCCCACCTCCCTGGCCCCGAGCAATGCTCTGGCCTGGAAGGGGCAGACACCTCTTTGACATGTTCCCGAGATGGAGGGATTCATCCTGAATGTCACGGCACATTGGAGGCAGGATGGGGACAGAATGAGCTCAGGTCTCGGATAAAACTCCGTGTGTGTGTGCACACGTGCTGCGGGTGAGTGACACGCAGTAGCTCACACCGGAGTCACCGGTGGATTATGGGGTCCCAACTCCCAGATGAAAACAAACAAAACGAAGCAAAATCTCGTCTCATTTAAAGACTTTGGGCCACGTGGAGTCCGCTCACTCTCCTGTTAAGCTGCCCCAGCATCTCATTACTTGTTGCTAGGAAATTGCATCTTCTTTCAAGGTTGAATTTGCTGAAGTTGAGTTTCCAGGCCGGGGATGCTGTTGTGCTGCTGTCGGGGGGACACGGGATCTCTCTTCTCCATGTCTGCAGTGACTGAGGCACCACTTGTAGATGAGCATGGGGATTGTGCTGCATCCCACAACATCTGACTAATTCTTTCAGCCCTGGACCATTTTTGTGATGCTACTTGAAACTATTTGGACCATTTCCCTGCTGTCTTTGAAGCGTAGACGGTTACTGACCAAATCCTGCATGGCTCCCCGGTGCCGGGAGGGGATCGCTTTGCAAACACAGATCCCATCACCAGAGCAGGAGGGATGGATTAGATCTGTTCCTGGGCAGCAGGCCCATAAGCAGCTACTGAAAGGACCAGGCAGGACTGTCCCCACTCACACCCCTGGTGCGATGGGGGGTGCTGGGCAGACGGGAGGGATCGGGACTGCAGAACTGCCCGGGCTCGTGTGCCTACCCTGCAGCTGCTGGGGCAGAGCTGTGGGCACAGACCATTGCTCCAACCCAGTGAGGTGTTTCTGACACTCTTGGGTGGTTTGGGAGCAGCCAGTGGCCTTTCTGCTTGGAGAAGAGGGTCCCCACTTGCAGGGCGAGGGAACCCGCAGCCCTCCAGCGCTCCAGTTTCTTTGTGAAAGCCACTACCTTGCAAGAGCAACTAAATATGCTGACAATAATGACAGCGATAGGCAGTCTGGGTAGCACGCTCTCGTCGTTGTTTGCAGCGAAGGAGGACGCTTCGGTGGGGTTGCAGCTGGGGTGCGGCTCACTCGTGCTGTGCTGATCTGCAGCACCAGCACCTCTGTTCCGAGCCAGCCTGCTCCGCTGGGCGCAGCGAGATTCCTGCTCCAGATGCCAAACCCCTACAACAGTTCTGCGGGATGAGCAGGTACCGGCGTTGTTCCAGGCTCCCCTGGCACCGGGCTCCTTCCCCGGGGTCCGTGGCAGGAGCGGGCTGGTGCAGGCGCTGCGAGCAGCGACACAGTTCTTGTGCTGCCATCTCTGACCCACGGGGTTTGGGTGCTGCTGGTGCTCGCGGGGTGCAGGTGTCAATGCTGAGGCTCCCCAGCACCCAGACAGGCCTGTCTCCATCAGGACTGCCAGGTGTTAAACGAAGCTACTGTGCTGGTTTTGTTCTTGGACCTCTAACTAGGTCAACATACGGTTGCCTTGTCTCAATAATTATTGATACGATGCGGGGGATCGTGTGCGGTGCAGGAGGGGGCTGCTCCTCCTCCCAGCCGTGCTGCCGTCGCCACAGCCCCACGCGTGGCAAAGATGCTGCTTTTTAGTGCATTTGTGCCGTGTCTCTGTTGGGAGGAGCAATGCTAATGCAACGCGAGGGTTGTTTCCCCCTGTGAACGCACACAGCTCCCCAGTTGCTCTCCGAGCCTTTTCAGCACTAAAATGGGGGTGGTTCTGGGGGTACCTTCATTGGCACGGGCTCGCATCAGTGCCTTCTTGATAAAAACACGCAGACCAGCTCTTTGAGTGAGGTGACATGCAAAGAATAAACGCAGCTGCCCTCTCCAACCGTTCAGACTTCAGAGCTGAGGAGGAGGTTGTGTCCTGGGGATTTTTTTCTGTTGCTTTTCCAGCGCTAACGAGCGGGGAGGAAGTTCTGCTCTTTGTTGGAGTGGCGGTCGCCGGTTTTCTCGCCGTGGTGCGAGGCAGGGAGGGGTATGGTGGATGTGCCACGCGTGTCTGCGTGGACAAGTGGGACCGTGGCGGTCAGTGACCGCACAGGATCGTTCCACTTCACTCCTGAGCTCCTTTAGCGAGGCTTTCAGTTTTTCTCATCAGATCAAAAGAAGGGCTTGGCTTTTGCAAGATCTATTTCAGCCTGGTGCAGGGCAGCGGTTTGTAGCTCTCTTGCAGTTTTCCATGTGGCAGGGGGAGCTTTCTGGCCCCCGGACTTTCCCCAAAGGGTCTCAGAAGCTTCTCACTCTCTTTTCTGGAGCATCACCATTTTGGCCTTTGCAAACAGATCTGTTTATGCTATTCTTGCGCTGCCGAGTGTATTTCTGGCTGTAGAAACAGTCTAGAAGAGGATCCTGGGTGCATGCTTGGGCTCCGCTCTCCGATTCCAGGTGTTTCTAGAGACCAGCTGTTGGATTCGGAGCATCCATGCGCAGAGCGGTGTGAAGGTGCTCGCTCAGGAGGTGCGCGGCTGCCGTCCCGCAAACCGACACTGGGGATTTCCCCTCGTCCCGAGCAGGGGGCTGGAGCCCAGCTCTGCTCCTCGGCGCACGCCGGTGCCCTCTCGGAGGGACCCGTCACTGGGAGCGATGGGTGCTGCCGCCCTCGCCCGTCCCAGCCCCGCTGCCCCTCCGCTGATCGCTCGGCACGACGGCATCGTCGTGCAGCATGAATTCCATTAGCTCATTTGTCTCTGGCTCCCTGAGCCCGCAGATGATTTAATCCAGAAGTGGTTTACGAGGAGGAAGCGCGGTTTAGTCGGCACAGCTTAATAACCCCCTCTGGCTGGTGCGGGTAAAGCCGAGCTTTGGGCTGGGCCAGGGCGAGGAGCGGGGTTGGGAGGGGACGGTCCCTCCCGTGCGTCCTCGCATCCCCCCACTCGGCGCGGGAAGGTTTGCTCAGCAAGCTGCAAAAAATCATTACATATGCTGCTAGTGGCCTGGTTAATTAAGATCTACAGTTCTCTGGGTAGGAAAAGACGACCTATATTTACTGTATGTAGGAAGACATCTGTCAGCAAGAAGCGCGAGATACCCCAGTGCAGGTTTGTCCTGCTTTCTGCAGGCTCTGAATTGCAACTGTTTTCAGGCTCTGATGCAGCCCGAGTTAATTTTAAGATGACTGTTACTATTCTAAACATAAGGAAGGGCATATTTAGCCTCTCAGTACTCAAGAAGGCAAAACCCCCTGCATGTTTCTAGTAATTTTTCCCTAACAGTTTGCACAAAACAACAACAACAAATCCTATTTGGTTTCTGCAAAAGAATATGTTCGAGGGTGATCGTAAAATAGATTATTTTTAAATCTGCAGATGGTTTCCACATATTCCCCCTCAGCTCACTGCAGCTTTCCACCTCAGTAAACCGGTTTGTAATTTAGCCGAGGGCTGTGGAGCAAGCGTTCTGTCGTCTTGTTTTTCTTGTTCTCCTCCTTTAGCCCCCCCATGATCTTTATGTCCCCTTTCTTTGTGATTTCCCCTCGCTTTCCCCGACGAGGGGCCGTGGGTGCTGCAATGGGTGCTGCAATGGGTGCTGCAATGGGTACTGCAATGGGTGCTGCAGTGGGTGCAAGGGCTTGGGGGGCTGATGGGCGCCATCCTCCTCCTCCCAAGCAGCCCTGTTTTTGGTGGGGAGCCTCCTCCGCATCGCTGGTGCCCGCTCCTGTCCACACAACCCCGCCATCTGACGGGGTCTTGGGGGCTCCCCTGGCTGCTCGAGCCTCGGAGAAGGGCGGTCGAGGGTTTCCGAGTGCTCGGGTGAGACACGCGGCCCTGAGAAAGACAATTAGAGAAAGGACGCGCTTCCAGTCCTGCGATACGGTTCCGCTCCCTCCCCCTCCTCCCGGCAAGAAAACACGGCTTTTGCTATTTCTTTGTTCTTTCATGGTTCAGCGTTATAATTATTGAGATTTCACTGCAGGGCAAAATGATCATTTGACAATGTAAGTGGGGAAAATAATTCTCGTGTTATGCAGCAGCCTTACTCTTATTATAATTACGGCGAAACTCCTGCAGACTGAAGTGGGGGCAAAGAATTTCCTCCTATGCGGGTATTTGTCTTTTCAAGATTTCTCGAGATCTGATTGCAGATGTGAGGGGTTTTTTTCCCCTCCCGTATTTTTAATAACCCGAGGTTCTTGATGGATGGCAAAGGACTGTAGTACCTGTTGTTTTCCCCTTTGTTTTCATTAGGCGTTTTCCATTTCTGTCATTCTCGGTATTGGTGATGGATTTTTATGAGCAAATATCTTGGTTAGAGCCGTTCAAAATTGTTTGTACAGCGATGTCTGCAGCGGCAACAAAACCCAATTAAAAAAATCAGGGAAAATTTGATGATAGACTGCGAATTAGCCGCTCTTGAAAGGGGGGACGAGGGTTGCTCGTCCGTGTGGCCGCGGGGGCCAGTGCCGTGTTTGTGGCCGGCGGTGCCATGTTTGTGGCCAGCAGAGCCGTGTGTTCGGTGGCCAGGCCAGGCCGGGGGCACCTCGGGGTGTTCGGGGGAGGTCACGGCTGCGATCGCCCCAGGGTGCTGCAGTGTTTCCTTCCTTGGGGTGGGCACGGGCGCCCGCGGCGTTGGCGGCGCTTGAGGAGCCTCCCCAGCTGCGCATCCTCCCTCCCCATCCTCATCCCTCGTGCCGGGGCTGCGAAACCATCGCGGTGCCACGGCGAGGGTGGGGAAGGAGCCTCCTGTCCCCCGTTACCCCGGGGCTGATGGAAATGAGCTGACAGAACAGAGGCAGCATTAGCCTAATTATGGCCGCACGCGCTACCTCGGCGCTGGATTTTCCTTTCTCGGTGACTTCCTGTTTTCCTCTTTGAGATGCAAATTTTTGCACAGTCCTCGATCCAGATTCTCTCCTCATTAGCATGAAATCTGACTAGTTCCGCGGTTTTTTAAATAGCAAATTTAAAAAAATTAAGCGTTGCGCACAAAGTGGCAGCGAAGCCCCCGCGGTTCTCGGGGGGCCGGTGGGGAACGCGCTGTCACGTTTCGGGCGGCATCGCTCTGCTCTGCTGTCGCGGAGCTGAACGGGAGGGATCGCGGCACGGAGGGACCGGAGCCCCCGAGCCCCCAGCGCACCCCAAAGCGCTGCAAAGGCAGATGCGCGTTCACCCTGCCACCGAAGCCTTGCGTGCTGCTTCCTCCTGGCAAACGAGGCTCGTCCTGATAGGAGGTTAAAAAAAAATTACACTAGGAAAATCATTTTTTTTTAAATGAATGTTATCTCGATGGATTTTATGTATTTTATGCCTGCCGTAATCTCGACCCGCTGCCGCTCTGCGCTGGGAGAGGACTGGTAATACATCTGAAGCAGACGGCACTATTTGGTGGTAAATGTCACTCCAGTAATGTTTAGCTCTCCTTGGAAATAGAAATACAATCGTCACTAAGGCGATGCGCGCGATGGGGACGCGGGGCCGTGCGTCCCGTGTGCCCGGGGATGCCTTTCGCCCGGCGTCGCCTTCCGCCCTCCCCAGCCCTCCCTCCCCTCCGCTTTCTACCACATAATGAGTTTGATAAGAAATTGTCTTGTTAACAGGATTAGCCATGGAAATCTCTAGTCCCCTCCTATTCATTTTGTAATGCTCTTCATCCTGTTCTGTAATTTTCTGCTGGTATTAGACGGCTCCGGACCACCTCGGAAGATTAATTCCTCCTCCTTCTTCAGTGGTGCCAGCGTGGTTGGTGCTGGGGAGGGGGCAAGCGCTGGGTCCGGCCACAGAGCTGCCCCCTGGGAATTCCTGCTCCTCGGTGTGTTTTGGTAAAAGTCGCTGTCACCGTGGTGTGCGCAAACACACGGAACCGTCCCCAAACCCTCGGCGCTTTCGTGGTGCGAGTCGCACTCTTTTTCGAGCCCACAAAGAGCTCGGATGGCTCCGAGGTGGATTAAAACCTGGAAAGACAAACTCTGCTCTCGGTTGTGCCCCTGTGGATCCGTTTTGTGGGCAGCGTAACTCTGGATTGACTCCTATGGAAACGGGTTGCAAACTGGCCCTTCGGTCAGTAACGACTCTTGATGTGGTATCTGCTGCCAGCCCGGCAGGACACTTTGCTTCCGAGGGAGTTAATAGGAACAGATCTTTCTCAACGTCTGTTCTCCCAAGTTTGCCGACTTGCGAGCCCTTACCTGGGGAACTGTGTCCAGGTAGCAGCAAACTGCGGGTAAGACAAGAACGCTTGGAGCGGCCGCTCGGAGCGCGGTGGAGATTCAGAACACGGCAGGAAGAGCAGCGCCTTCCATTGGCTGAGGTGGAATGGAGTTCGTGCTTGTGATTTCCTTGAGCTCCTACCTGGATTGCGTTCACACCTCTAAAACGCAGCCTTTTGCTTTCCATTCTAAAAAGCTTCCCGTGTGCAAAATTCTAACATGCCTTTGGTGCCTGGAGAGAGAGGAATGCAGACAGCACAGACTTTGCACCGGGAGTAAAGCGGCAGAGAGGCTGTGAGGTGGACTGTAACATTTTGGGAGAGCCGGGGCACAGCGCGGGAGCTTTCACAAGGTGCTTCCCACCTGGCCCATTCCGTGTGAAGGCGCTAATTTATTCACCGACTTTTCGCTCCCTGCGATTCGCGTGTCCGTGAACAATTACCTTCCCCTGCTTCGTCGGAAGCCATTTGTCATGCAGCTGGTGATTAATTCTTTGCAGCGGGGTTTGCACCTGAGCAGCTGGCGAGAGCCGCGAGGTCTGGCCGGGCTGGTTCCGGCCGCGGTGCTGCCGGTGCCGGGCTCAGCGTGCACGCCGGCGTTGCCAATGCCAATATCTGATCTTCCCGATCTCCTGCTCATTTCGGTGTGCGTCTTCCTGAGGCCTGCCAGGAAAACCCCTTGCTCCGGAGGCTGTTTGTGCCCGTAAAGCTGGTCACTGCTGCAGCAGATCCCTCGGGGCGATGCCCCAGCCCGGAGCCCTCTCTGCCATTCTTCGCAGAGGGTGTTTGTGCACCGCGGTGCCACTGGCTCTCTCCGGGACATGAATTTGGTGCTCAGAGCCAAGCCTGATTATCAGAAAGCCCCCACCGCATTTCCTTTGGTGTTTGTTGGCTCGTGACCGGGCGCTGGGCTTCTGCAAGTAGTTATGTGAAGCCTTTAGAGCCAGTTCGGCGGCAGAGGATGCGCTGCTGCCCGGCAGCTCCGCGTGCGCGGGTGAGTGCGCGGAGAGCGGGTCCCGTCCCCGGCTGATCCATGGGGCCAGAGGTCTGTCCCTGCCCGGCACCGGGGACCTGGCGCTGCGGCTGCCGGGCAGCAGTGTGACAAGGGGTGACAATGACATCCTCGTTTTAAACCTTTCCTTTCAGCTTCTCTCTCTCTCTTTTTTGTGTTTCATCTCTCCCTCTCGGAAAAGCCATTTAAATGCAATTCCATTCTTAAAACCTCTCCCTCATGCATGCCTAATGACTGTCAGGCAGCGGCACCGGGCCCGCGTAGGATCCAATCTCCCCGAGTGTCGACAAGTCATTTGGAAGAAGCCCTGGGAGCGCGCCTGGTTTTATTACAGCGTAATTAGAAATAAAATCTTGTTGCAAGAGGAGAATGAGAGACGGGTGTTAATCCTGTAACGGGAGGAGATGGAGCCGTGCTTATAAAGGAGATTAAGGAGGGGAGGCGGAAAGCCCGTCACGACTCCCCGAATTCCCCCCTCCGCGGCTGTGTCCGTGTCCCTGGCTCCGTCGGCAGCAGACGTGCTGGCATGCGTGCCTGTGCCTGTGTCCGTGCCTGTGCCCGTGCCTGTGTCCGTGCCTGTGCCTGCACCGGGACAGGGCTGGGAGCTGCCTTGGGGTCTGCAGGATGCTCCTGGCACAGCCTGCGGTGCCCGCAGGGACACGGTGCTCTCTGGGGTGGATGCTGCTGCTCCTGGAGCCAGGAGGAGGAGGAGGAGGGAGGGAGCCCTTTGGTGCAGAGCCGGACAGGGTGCTGAGCGGGCGTCGGGTGCGTTACAGATGCCCACAAAGCTTCAAGGTGGGTGCGCGGCAGCGACGTGCTGCCTTCAAAAGGGAGCGGTGGCTGCCATGCGCCTCCCCTGGGACCCCCGCTGTGGGCAAACATGTACAGAAATCTGACAGATATCACGCGGCTCTTAGGAAATTTGCATTGGGCTCGAGCCCCGGTTCCTCTTTCACATCTCCAGGGTGGATGGAGCTTTCATCTCAGTGCCCACTCCAGGCTCTCTGTGCTTTCGGTGTTGGCCGTGGCACGGAGCTGGGCTCAACCTGTGGAGATGAAAAGCACAACCACCACCTGCCAGCTCCCCACCTGTCCCATGTCCCCCACCCCGCCTGGCCGCTGTGTTTTGGGGAGGGAGGTGCCGGCAACCGATGCTGCAGCTGGCAGAGCGATGGGGCGAGCGGTGCCGTACCGTGCCGTGCTGTGCCGTGGCACGGGCAGGAGTTTCCCTGCTGACTGGCTTTGCTGACCCACCCCGGAGGCTCCTCTCCCCCGGGCCAGCCCCGTGCCGGGCAGCCGCGTCCTGGCACAGCAGCCGCAGCCGCGAAGCGCCGCTACGGCAGCGGCGGAAAAGCACAAGCTTTGTTCTTTGGGGCTTCCCCCTCCGTGTCTTCCCCCTGGGGAGGTGTTTGTCACTTTAAACGTGGCCAGAAATAGCACCAAACAGTTATTGGATTTGTCCGGAATGCCTTGGGATGCTTATGCTCCAAGTACAGCTAATTCATAAACGCTGGCACCTATTGATTCTCCAGCAGTTAAAATAGACTGCGTAAGGAAATAGTGGCCCCAGAGTACCAAGGGAAAGTTATCTCATTAGTCTTATGAACTATAAAATGTGCTCTCTCCCGAAGCCCTGACCCCATTGTTTTTATAAATCTATACTGGATAGAGAGTAGCTGGTAACCTGTATCGACTGTAATTTTTCTCTTGAAATTGGAAGGCCCTTGGGACCGATGCTGGCGTTTCATGACCACCACAGGCAGCGGGATGCAGGAGGGGATTTTGGTCATAGCAAACATGTCTGTCTGTGTGTGTGCACAGGTATCGAGGGCCCCTCCTGCTGCTTGCTGTGCGAGACCCCCCTCGCCCTGTGTGGTTCCTGGGGGCTGGTGGGTCTGGCCGCCCCCTCCTCTCCCCTCCCGTGGGGTGGGTGCAGGGGGTTGCTGAGGCATTTCCAGAGGCAGCGCCTCGGGTCTGGCTGCAAGAGTTATTAGAGGCACATCCCTCCGGTCTGGCCACGGATGTACTTAATCCTCTGCTTCCCGTAAAGCTTTTCCACCTCCTGGCAGGCGGAAAGATCTGATTTTATTCGGCGACCTTCAACGTTAATCTCGCTAGCAAACTCAGCAATAAGTCACTTCGGTGAGGTCTCTGTCGGAGCTGTTTACATCAATTATTGCCCTGCATCTCTCCCTTGAACCAGTGTAATGCTCCTCGACGGAGTTACTTGTCCCTTTTTGAAAAAAAAATATGGCAGCTGTGTTGTCAGGTTATAGACCTCACGTTTAGCGTAATGGCATCTTTAAAGCTGTGGCTTGCAAGGGGGCAGATGCTGCCCCGCTGCACAGCCCTGCGTGGCTTTGTTTGCGGCGCTGAGCCGCGCGCCGAGCGGGGGCCGCTTGGGGCTGCCGAGCACTTTGGAAAATACAGCCCCCCCGTTACCGTGGAAACCGGCTCCCCCCACCTCAAACTCCAGTGCAAGCCGATGTTCTCCGCTTACTGGTTTGATGGGAGATGAAAAATTAATGTTTGATTTGCATGTTATTCCAGTAGCGCTGGCGGGACTGCTCCCCTCCCCTCTGACGGGGGTTCGTGCGGGTCCCGCGGTGCCTCCGATCGCTGGTGCTTAGCGAGCCTCTCTTGCCGCTGCGCATCTGCTCCCAGTCGCATACCGGTGCAGCGTGTGCTGCTGCGCTGGTGTTGCCGTGCCATAGCGTGGAGGCAAAACCGTGCCGGAGGTTTTGGCTGGGGAGCCTCTGAGCCGTCCAAACTGGGATGGAGATACAGCTCCTCCATGAAGCAGCCAGCTTCACGTGGCTATTTCTGTGCTGTTGAGGGTGCCTAATGCTCTCCTATCAAGCAATTATAGTCACATCTAAGCTGCAGCTGGAGCGGGGCAGTGCCAGGGGAGCGTGGGGCTGGTTCTGGGATGTGCTCTGGGATGTGCTCTGGGATGTGCTCTGGGGTGTGCTCCGGGACGTGCTCTGGGGTGCTGGGCCCTGTTTTCTGCCCGTCTGTCAGCTCAGATCCTTGCAGGGAGAGGCGTCTGCGGCCCCAGCCCCGGCGCGGGCAGCCAGGCTGCTCGGGGAGCCCCTGCCTTTCCTTCCCCGATTCCGCCTGTGTTCCTCCTGCTCCCACAGCTTCCACCTTGGCACTTTCTTCCCCCTAAACCGAGAACATCCCAGTGCTTCTAAAAGGCGCCGTAAGGAAGAACAGCTGATTCTCCTCAGCAGCTAGGTCCTGGTTTGCCAACCATGGCGCGGGACTTGAAGGAGCCATTTGCAGCCGTTGCTGATTTAAAGGCTGGGCTTAAAGGTTTCAACTCCAAGCGTTCAGCTCTGCTAATTACCTTCTGCTTCTCTGCCTTTGCTGTGTTTGGCAGGGGGTGCTTTGGCTGGCAGCCGAGCAGATGGACCACCCTGTCCCAGCTGAGGCTCCGTGCTGGCTGGTGCTGGAACAAGCCCCAGGGCCCCACAGGAACGGGGCTCAGAGGCTGCAGTCGCTGTTTGCAGTGGGGCAGCGTAAAGGGGGTTTTCAGGTGGGCAGGGAGCTTGTCTCCAGTGCCTCTGCTTACCCTGCGCTCCATGCAGGCACCGAGTTGTGCCACAGCGCAGGCTTGCTATTTGTGTTAATTCCTGTTAATATTCTTGATGAATTCTGGTGGTCAGGCTGGCTTTGTGAGGGACAAACGCTTCTTTCCCCATGTTTGCTGGCATGTGCCGGGCTCCAAATCCCGCTGGCCGGGGGCTGCAGTGCCCGGTGCTGCGCTGCCCTGCCTGCTCTCCCCCCATCCTCTTCCCAGGGCTCTACTAGCAGCTCAAGCCCTTATTTGTTTTCACATGCTTCTAAGTAAGTTAAGCTAATTATTAACTCAGCAGGACGGATTCACTTTTAATTGCCGCGTTGCTATGCAGCACGCGGCGATGGGGCGGTGCGGCGGAGCATCGTGCAGGTGGAGCATCATGCCGCTCACAGGTTGTCTGAACCCCCCAAATCTGGGTCCCGACGTGTTGAGGTGCATGTGAGGACACCCCGAGTCCCTCTGTGTGCCCGGGGCTGTGTTTGCCGCAGGATGAGTGCCGCCAGGGCACCCTGTGCCCGCAGCCACGTGCTGCTCTTGCACAGTCACGTGCTGCTCTTGCACACACGAGGTTGCTCTGGCGAGTGCTGCTTCTTAACCACTTTGGCTCGATGTCACCATCCTGTCTGGAACGTCAACCGTGGGGGGTGAAACCAGAACCCTGCTTTGCCTGCCGAGAATGAGGGGCTCTGCCTGACCGAGGTGCTGAGAGCCTGGGAGATGAGGTGCTGGTTCAGGGCTGGCTCGCTCACCCTTCTCCCCGCTTTTGTCTCCAGAAAATAGGTTTTTTATTACTTCTTACGGAGGTTTGTACATATCGGACGTGCAGAAGGAAGATGCCTTGTCCACCTACAGGTGTATCACCAAGCACAAGTACAGCGGGGAGACGCGGCAGAGCAACGGAGCCCGGCTCTCGGTCTCAGGTGAGCGACGCAGCTGCCGGCGATGCTGGAAAGGGGGAGCCCGTGTCTGTGGGGGTGTCCAGCCCGGCCTCCCTGCCCTGCCTGCCCTCAGCCATGCCCATTTTCCCGGAATGCAGGAGGAAGCAATGGCATCTCTTCCTCCCATCCCCATGGCGAGGGGACACCCCGGTTGTGGGGCAGGAGGTCCCGTTGGGGCGCGCAGGGGGTTCGTGCTGCCTCGCGTGTGCCCCGGAGCGCACAGCCCCCCAGTGGCGGCCCCGACGAGCGGCAGCGCGGCGCGGCACCCTGAGCGGGAGGGCGACGGGCTGCGAGGCGATGCGATGTGACAGCCGGCGATGTGAGCAGCCTGACGCGATGTGACGAAGATGCAAGCGATACTGCGGCGCAGGCAGTGCAGTCCGGAGTGCCGGCTGTCTCGGGGCGCTGCCGGCTCTGCTCGCTGCCCAAATTACTCTGCTCGGGAGGGAGTTCGCTTGACTTGCAGCCACGGCGCCGCTCCTCCCGCTCAGCTCCCTGCCATATGCTTTTTCTGTCCTCGCAGGCTGTGGCGCCCACATTAGCTGCTCATATGAACCCCACAGAGGGCAGAGAAGGGGCCGGGACAGCCAGGCTGGGGCTTGCCCGACCTTGCCCCGGCCTCTTAGAGACCTGAGGGCCCCATGTCCCACCCGCCGGGTGTATCATCCCCTCTCCACGTGCATTTGATCTGGCCCGGTCCCCTCCTGGCCGCTGTCATTATTTACACGTCACAGCATTTTACTTCTGCTTGGGAGTAATGAAAGAGGTTTCTTTCCCCTGGAATTTAATTTCACGCCTGAGACTTGGTGATTAATTTTCTCCTTTCCCAGCTGCCTGATGGGCCCCTTTGCTTGTAAATTTTGAAATGTGCCACGGAATTTGTGTATTTTGCACCAATTAGGTGTCACCTTGAGTAATTTCTCTGGTGCGGAGTTTGTGCATCCCATCAGTTAGTGAGGTGTGTTGTCCCTCCCAGCCCCCACGAGCCTGCTGCTCCGGCCACCAAGGGCTGGGTGGGACAAGCCACTGTCCTCATGCCCAGTGGAGGATGTGGCTGTTGTCCCTGTTCCTGACTGGCAGTCACCGTCTCGCAGGGGAAGGCCGTGGTGCTGGTGCCGAGGGGACGTGGTGGTGCCGGTGTCCCCGTGGGGAGAAGCCTGGTCATGTCCTCTTCACCGGGCAACCCTGTTTCCTCTCCCAACGCAGACCCGGCGGAGTCCATCCCCACCATGCTAGACAGCTTCCAGTCGCGGGAGGTGCGGACGGGCCGGCCGGTGGAGCTGCCCTGCATCGCCTCGGGCTACCCCAACCCGGCCGTGCGCTGGATCAAGGACGGGCGCCCGCTCCCCGCCGACAGCCGCTGGACCAAGCGCATCACGGGCCTGACCATCAGCGACCTGCGCGTGGAGGACAGCGGGACCTACATCTGCGAGGTCACCAACACCTTCGGCTCCGCAGAGGTCACGGGGACCCTCACGGTCATAGGTGAGCGCCAGCCAGGGGGAGCGGGGCACGGTGGTGGGGACGCCTCTGTCCTGCTGTCTTCTTAAATAGAAAGCTTTTAGAAACGTAAAGCCTGAACGGTTATATACAGCCGTATAAAATACAAGCCATGTGTTCAGCGTGGCACGCTGGAAGCTGCCGTCGTGCGCCGCAGCGTGTCCGATGCGCTCCGGGTGCGTGCAGGAGGTTTGTCACGCTGCGTCTGCAGCCGTTCCCTGATTTACCGCTTCAGCCAGGGCAGGGAGAGCGGCCTCAGGAAACGTCACAGCAACACCGGGGGATGTAAATTGCTGGATGGCGACATTGCTTTTATGTTAGGCGTCTCTGCGCTTTGTTTTGTTGATATACATAAAATAAACTCCAACCAAACAGTAAATACCATCTGGGCAGGCTGAGGATTTATCATGTGCTTTGTTCCTGGGGGTTTCTGCTGTCACCGGGATGCTGGAGGGACCGGGGCCGCCATGCACCGTGACTTAGCGGGAACAGCAGTGTGGCGAGCACACCGAACCTGCTGCGAGGTGCCGTGGCGCGTCCCCAGCTCAGTGCTGTCCCCGTCACACCTGCCACGTCTTCTTCCAGCCATCGCCACCTGCTCTGCCAGCACCACGGGGCTGGTGTGAAAAGCAGGGGCTGTCGCCAGGGAGGGTGGGGGACCACCTGCCTTGTTGTGTGGTGGCATTTTGCACAGTCTGACTGGCACTTCCAGGGCAGGGGAGGCAGAGGGGCAGAGTAACCATGAGCCACATCCTGCCACGCTGCCCAGCACCGCCAACGCCTCGCCCACTCTCGTCCTTTCTCGCACAGACCCTCTGCGTGTGACCCTCACACCAAAGAAGCTCAAAACGGGCATCGGCAGCACCGTCATCCTCTCTTGTGCCCTCAGTGGGTCCCCCGAGTACGTCATCCGCTGGTACCGCAACACGGACCTGGTGGCGGTGGATGACTACATCTCCATCCGCGGCATCAGCAACGAGACCCTCCTCATCACGGCCGCCCAGAAGAGCCACTCGGGCGCCTACCAGTGCTTTGCCACCCGCAAGTCCCAGACGGCACAGGATTTCTCCATCATCACGCTGGAGGGTGAGCTGGCTTCCTGGGGGCAGGGGCTTTCCTCTGACCCTCTCCGGGGGCACCGGGACGCTTTGTGCATGGCTGGGGGGCAGCGAGACCCACCAGGGTGGGGGCTCCTGGGGCCAGGCTCAGTGGGCTGTGCCGTCTGCGAACAGCTCAGGAACCCAGCACGGCTGGGACGGGAACAACCACAGGAAGGGTTGGCTTGCCCATCCTCGGCGCTCAGTGTCCCCTCCCCACTCCAGATGTTTGGGCAAAGGATGGACACCACCAAGGCTGGGGTCCCCTTGAGCCAGCGGCCGTATGGACCAGCATGGCTCCTCGCCCCCTCTCACCATCTCCCAGGGATGCTGTGCCACAGCTCCCACCCCCACGGGAGCTCCGCGCCCCCCACCAGTGGGTGACTGCTGCTGCCTGGTGCTGCCGCTCCCTGACCCCCCTTCCCCTGGGTGCCCCCCAGATGGGACCCCCCGCATCGTCTCCTCCTTCAGCGAGAAGGTGGTGAACCCCGGGGAGCAGTTCTCCCTGATGTGTGCCGCCAAGGGGGCCCCCCCGCCGACCGTCACCTGGGCGCTGGACGACGAACCCATCGCGCGGGACAGCGGGCACCGCACCAACCAGTACACCATGTCGGACGGCACCACCGTCAGCCACATGAACATCACGGGCCCGCAGATCAAGGACGGCGGTGTCTACCGCTGCACGGCGCGGAACTCGGTGGGCAGCGCCGAATACCAAGCGCGAATAAACGTAAGAGGTGCCTGTCTACTTTTAAATATCAGAATAGGAACTTGTACTGGGCTTTTGGTTTTGTTCTGTTCCTCGGCCGGCCGCTCCTCCTCGCCTCCCCCGTCCTCTTCCCAGCCCGCTGCCCTGAACCCGTTCCCAAGCTCCCGCTCCTTCCCTGCTCCCCCGTCATTAAAAGCAGGGAGTTTAACCCAGTGCGAAGCAGTCCTGCAGCCTTGGAGGGCTGGACTATGGCTTTGCACAGGTAGAAGGGTCAGCAAACACCTCCCCAGGGACCCCAGCACGGAGAAGGTGGTGGTGGGCACAGGAGGATCCCACCCCCTGCTGTCCCCACCGCCCCGGCAGCGAAGGCGCCCGCCGGCACAGGGATCTGCATGAGAAACGATGATGAGGCAGCACGTGAAATCGTGGAAAATGAGCTTTGATTTGTCATGTCTGTGTTTTCTTTGTCTGCTAAAAGCCATGGCCGCGTTAATCACCGTGTTATTACGGCGGGAGCGTGTTGCTCGGCGCGTTACGGGGAGCGCTCCCAGCACAGGGTGCGGCGTGAGCCCCAGCCCATTCATAATCACCAATTAAAGCTTCCAGGCTTACAGGTGGGAGCGAGGCAGAGACAAGGTAGCATTTATTTGGCTGTGGAGAAAGAGGGTTGAAGGGCTGTGCTTGTGTCTCAGATTTGAAATGGATCTGGTGGCTTTTTGGCTGGGATCCCAGGAGAGCCTGAATTTTGCTGCCGTTTACTGCTAAATTTGGAGCAAGTTCATCCCTCAGCCGTGAGAAGCCAGAGCAGGGTTTTCAATGAGGACGCTCGCTTGCCTCCTGTCTCCCCTTCTCTCAGCTCTTGACGGGCTGTTACTAGATAAGATTTGGGTGTTTTTTCCCTGGAATGGAGCAAGTCCCTCGCACGGGCCAGAAAGATGGTTACAGAGCCAGATGCCAATTTCTTTTTTCGTCCTCCTTTTCTAAACGTGTCCCAGTACGAGAAACACCGTCCATCAGCTTACCCTGAGTGTCTGTTAAGCTCTTACCTTGCTGTGCCCCGAGGACGAGGAGTCAACATAGAGTTAATCTTTAGATTAGTTTGCTGTTTCATGTAGTGGCCGGGAGAACGATGTAATTATTGATGCATTCAACCTCCTGTTGGCACGCTCACCTGCAGCATCCTCGCAGTCCCCACGCCAGCCAGGACGCGGTGGCTGCTCCAGCGCTCGCTGCAGGTTACAATGATGAGCGGCTGTCCCCACGCACGCTCCGAGGAGCCCGTGCCCGCTCCTCACCCAAAACCAGGCCGGACCCCCACTCTCCTGGTTATCTCCTTTGCCTGTGAAGCTCTCTCAAATAGCAGCAGATCTGCATGCAACCAGACTGCCCTTCGGAATTAACCTAGCCTGCCTCTTCTTCCTCCTGCATATGTAGGTCCCCCGAGCATCCGAGCGATGAAGAACATAACGGCGGTAGCGGGTAGGGACACTTTCATCAACTGCAGGGTGATCGGGTACCCATATTACTCCATCAAGTGGTACAAGGACTCATTGCTGCTGCCCGATAACCACCGCCAAGTGGTCTTTGAGAACGGGACTCTCAAACTGATGGACGTGCAGAAAGGCATGGACGAAGGGGAATATCTGTGCAGCGTGCTGATCCAGCCCCAGCTCTCCATCAGCCAGAGCGTCCACGTCACCGTGAAAGGTAAGCGGCTGGAGAGGCTGTCCCTGCACCAGAGGCTGTCCAGGTCACATTGGGGACGTCTCTGCTGCGGGACAGAGGCAGAGAAGTGTCACACAGGGGACTGTGTGGCCTGGTGGTGGCTCTGCTCCACAAACCCTGTGCTGACGGGAGCTCAGCTCCCGAAACCAGCGCCCTCGGGAGCTGCCTCGGCTCCTCCGGAGCGGCTCCCTGGTCCTGCCTGCGCGGCTGCCCCGAGCCACACCGTATCCATTTCCCGGTACAAGCCGTGGAGCAAGGATTTACGGTGTAAACATAGCGTATTAAAACATCTAACCTTTGCTCGGATCACCTTCACTGATGTTTTTCTGTGTGTGTTAAGCTTTTAAAAAAATAATACTCTCGGTCTTCCGAGCGCACAGAACATCTTAAAAGCTTCTCGGGGCCATCAATTATTCAGCCCCATTGAGGGAGCTATCAGTCCTAATGAATTGAGCCGGATGCGTTCCCTCCCAGTGAGCGGCTGAGATTGTGCCGCCGGTGCGCGGTGCTCCCCTATCTCCTGTGCTCAGAGTTGTCGGGTCGGCTCTGCCCGTCGCCAGCTCGGCGTTGGCAGTAAATCATTCAGACAAACACCGCCGCGCTGGGGAAGGAGCTGGCCAATTCTCTCTCTCTGTCTCACCCAGCGGGGTATTTATGGACTGGATTTTACTCTGATCCCCCTCCCTCCCTCCTTTTCCACCCACCATTTTCTTATTAGGAATCAGGTTAGCAAGAGAGCGCATCAGGCTGATTAGAGGTGCTCCCAGTTGATTAGCTAATGCTCTCCTCGAGGCTTTGCGAAGGGCAACAACCTGCCCAAGGGCGGCGCGGGGAGCGATGCTCTCCCCTCGGTCAGCGGTGCAGGGCACGGCCGGCCCCTGCTGTCCTCACCCTGTACAAAATCCCCATCCCCAGGGGAGCCCTGGGGCCTGGACACAGAGCTGAGGAAATGCCACTCTTGTTCTGGACCGAACGGGACAGGCAGGGCTGCTGTGGCGAGAGCATCTCCAGGGATGTGTGTGCGTGAGGTTAAATAATGGGATGCACTTTTTGTCGGTCACTGGGAGGTGCTGTCGGAGGATGCAGGGCGCTGGCATTCAGCCGAGGATCCGTATGTTGTGCGATGCTACTGCTAGGGAACCCTTCCAAACCAGAATTTACTGCCTTGATTAGCGGCTGGTGATGGGCTGAGGAAGGTGAGCAGCTGTAAGACGTGTAGATGAGGTTCTTAGGGACGTGGTTTAGCGATGAACATGGCTGTGTTGCGTTAATGGTTGGGCTCAATGATCTTAGAGGTCTTTTCCAACCAAAATGATGCTATGGAAGCGTGGTATCCGCTCTGCTGTGGCCAGACGTCTTCATCCCGTTCAGCACAGCTGCTGGAGATTTATACCAGCCTGCTTGCTGGCTTCCTTACGTGCTCCAGTGTCAGAGAAAAGCCCTTGGAAAGGCATCACAGAGGCCCTAGAAGATAGAACCAGCTCCACAGAGTGAATGAATATAACTGCGCAGCGAGGAGCACAGGGTGACGCGGAGCACCGTAAAGCGTTTATTGCCACAAGTGCCTGGCGACCACATGAAGTGCCACCGGTGCGTTATGCGGGTCCTTTCCGCGCAGGTGGCAGTAAAAGCTTTACAGCTCCAGCGCCTTTCCCAGCGGCATGATCTGAGCGCCCAGCCTGCTCCGAGGTGCCCTGGCAGCTCCTTACTGCCACAGACACCGTGGAGGGTTTTCATGAGTCATGTGTGGGTTTGGCGCTGTCCCGGGGCACTGGCACGGCTCTGCTCGGGTGCCAGCTGCGATTTGGGGTGCTGACACCAGCTATGGGTGCTGCAGCGCCAGGGCACCGTTGGGGCGATGCTTCACCCCAGGGGAGGGCTGGGGCCGGTCCATCTGGAGGAGCGCTGGCAGGAGGGGAATTGCAGCGGGACGTGACCAGGGAAGGTGCGAGCTGCACCCTCTTCTCTGGAGGATCCTATCCTGCTCCTGGTGGCTCGGGAGCGGCTGGTGGGGCGTGTTTGAAGCGGCACGGAGCCACACGCCCAGCCCTGCTCTGCAATAGACTGCAGTGCATTCGCAATTAATTATTCATTAATTATGGAAAACAGGCAGCGCTGGCTCCGTGGCTCCGGCAGCTCGAGCCATGTTGCTGTAGCCTGTGAAGGGGCAGGTCAGCCCTGCCCGCACTGTCTGCGCACCCTGCAGCCGGGGGGCGGTTGGTAGCCCCCCACTTGCCCACTGCTCTGCTTGGCCAGACCGGCCAAGGGACAGAGACCTGGGCCGTGGGCTGGAGATGGGAGCCCAGGGACGTGCATGGGGGCACGGGGACCCACTCCTGCGCCTGTACAAGAGGGCAGCTTATTTCTGCCGAGGGGACAATTGGCAGCCCGCTAATTTAATTATGGAGGCTGCGGAAAGAGGAGCTCATCTACCAGGTGCTGAGCCTTGTTAAGCTAATTGTCTCCCTCTCCCCGCTTTCTTCCCCCCTCCCACATTGCCAGAGATGCTGCGGTTGCCTAATTAAGTTATCAGAAAGATAATGGCTGGTTCTGAATCCAGTGCCTTTAAGAAAAGCATCCATCTAATAATTGCTTTTCTGCGAGCAGATAAATGCTGAGGCGGAATTTCGGCCGGCGTGGAGGGGTTGGCTGGGGCTTTCCCCGGGGCAGGGCTCGTTGTGCTCGCAGGTCAGCGTTTCTCCGTCCTGTTCTTAGTGTGGTGGCCCTGTGAGGTGGAGATGTCTTCCCACTGTCATCTTCTCAGCAGCACCTTCCACTCTTCCTGGGAGGAACAAAAGCCTCAGTTTCTGGGCAGTGAATCTGGGATGCTTGTCCTCCTGGGGCAGCATCTCCCCACGTGGCCTGTCCCCACGGGAGGAAGGTTCTGCAGCATCCTCTGCCTCTCCCCTCCGCAGTCCCGCCGCTGATCCAGCCCTTTGAGTTCCCGCCAGCCTCCATCGGGCAGCTCCTCTACATCCCCTGCGTGGTGTCCTCCGGGGACATGCCCATCCACATCACCTGGAGGAAGGACGGCCACGTCATCCTCTCCGGCTCCGGGGTCACCATCGAGAGCAAGGAGTTCATGAGCTCCCTGCAGATCTCCAGCGTCTCCCTCAAGCACAACGGCAACTACACCTGCATCGCCAGCAACGATGCTGCCACGGTCAGCCGGGAGCGGCAGCTCATCGTGCGGGGTGCGTCCTGCGGGGGGACCAGCCGGTCCCCAGTGCTGTCACCACCTTGGGCGGGGAGGTGGGACAGTGACAGCAGAGCAGAGCTGAGTGACAAGGCTGGAGGGGACAGCGTTGTTCCGCAGCCGCAGCAGTGATGGTTGGGACGCGGGGCTGAGCCGGAGCAGCCGCAGTCCCGCGGGCAGGAAGGGGTTGCAGGGAGCCGGTGGGGTTTTTCTTACGCTGTCCATCTTTTCTCTCAAATTACTCAGTGCCTCCTCGTTTTGTGGTCCAACCCAACAACCAAGATGGCATTTACGGCAAAGCCGGAGTGCTGAATTGCTCCGTTGATGGGTACCCCCCTCCGAAAGTCATGTGGAAACACGCCAAAGGTGAGACACGGGGACCTCCGTGCGGGTGGGAGCGTCCCCTTTGGCACGGCCGCCCCGGCACTGAGCCCCCCAGCTCTGCTCAGCCCGGGCTGAGCTCCGTGTCCCCGTGTGCCCGTGTCCCCTGCCAGGGAGCGGCAACCCCCAGCAGTACCACCCCATCCCGCTGACGGGCCGCATCCAGATCCTGCCCAACAGCTCGCTGCTCATCCGCCACGTGCTGGAGGAGGACATCGGCTACTACCTCTGCCAGGCCAGCAACGGCGTGGGCACCGACATCAGCAAGTCCATGTTCCTCACCGTGAAGAGTAAGTAGCCGGGACCCCGCCGGGGAGGGCATCGATTCCCCTTCTCCAGGGACCCGCTTCCCTTCTGCTATTAAACACGCTTTGTCCTTAATAAAACCCAGCAATCAATCTACATCATGCAGGAGGAAAGGAAATAGCTGGGCTAATTTGACAGGGAAGGGCCGGGAAGCGTTGTTAGACACCGTGTTTGAACTGCGCTTATTATTGGATTCCTCTCCCGTTGCTATCAGCAGAATACATAATCTCCCGCTCCTCTTTATTTGTTTGGATTGTTGCTGCCGTGAGCATTCAAACCTCAAAAAGAAGGTGGCGGAGGGGGGATCAGCCCCATCACGTTTGCTCCCGCGTGTCGCCAGAGCTGAGTGGGGACACGCTCTGTGCAGGATGAGGCAAAGAGCGAGCGAAGAGCGGGGTCCCTGGCTGCCTGCTGTCCCCTCCGTCCGCTGCCATCGGCTGCCGTTTCTCTCGGGGCCTCTCCCCACCCGCCTCTGCTTTCCTGGCTTTCTGCTCCCCTCCCTGTCAGCTGTTTAATTTATCCCGCCGACTGATGAATGGAAACGAGGGACTTCAAACGGCGCACTTCAATAAGGCGCAGGTACAAAGTCGAGGCGATTAATCCCGAGCGAGCGTGCCGAAGTCTGGGAGCTGCCGCCGCTGCCTTGTCCCCGCTATCTGCCGTAATTGCATCCCAGGACAGGCTGCTTGCTGACTTGAATAGCACATAACCTTATTATGCGTGTGCTTTTCCATTTCCTGGAGACCTCGCAGCCTTTGAAAAGGTTTGGATGAATAGGTAGATGAGGCGCCACAGCCCATTAAGCATTATATGGGGCTCTTTGTTTTGTTTCATTTTTGGATATTTTGTTTGTTTAGTGAAATGTCAGACCAATTAAAGCGAGATCAGCGCTGGCTTTCCTTGAAAGTCAGGCCACTGCGGACAGAGTTAAATGAAAGTTAATCAGAGCGCAGACAGAGCGCGCTGGGTCAGCGGGAGAGGGGAGCAGCCCTGGCGCGGCCGCAGCCCCGACACCGCGGCGATGGGCTCGGGCGGAGGGGCAGCGTCCGCACAGCGCGGGGACAGACGTGTTTGCAAGTTCACTGTCATACAGCGAGAGCATAACTGATTGCTTCCATGCAATTTGAATTAATCTCATGCTTCAGGTGAAACTCGGCTAATCAGTGTAGAAAGGAAACTGGAATGGGTGCAATCAAATTAACATCACAGAGCCGGCTCCAAACAAGAAAGAGGGGGGCGCGGGAGGCAGGCACAGCCCTTGTCACCCTTGTCACCGTTCTCGTTCAGTTGTCACCGCAGGCTGCGGAGCGGCGGGTCCCCAGCCCGGTGTGGGATGCTGACATCTCCCTTTGTCGCCAGCCTTATCTCTGCCCAGCAAGCGGCACCAGCCCTTGTCTGGCCGTGTTAACAAGCCCGTGGGCGCAGGGAGAGCACGGGGGGACAGGAAGCATTGGGGGCCAGGCTCTCCTAGAGGAAACGCGTCTGCACAGCAGACCCGGGCTCTGGCTGATGCTCTGGACCCAGCGTTCCTGGTGTCCCTGCGCCTGGGAAGGCTCCAGTGGCCGGTCCCAGGTGTTGTGTCCCTCTGCAAGCGGCAGGACCGCTGCAGGGCAGGTGTCGGGTACCGGCGTGCAAGAGATGCTGCTTGTGCACCCCGGTCAGTGCCGTCTGCACTGCTGGTTGTTGGGGTTTGCTTTGGGTTTCTTTTGCTGCTTCCCCCGCCCTGGGCTGCTTGCCGCTCTCCTGGGACCCCAGCAATTGAGAGGAGTTGATATGTTTACATCCAAGGAGCTGCTTTTAATCAAACATCAATAAGTGCAATTCAGCGAGGCAGAGCCTGAAACGGAGCTCCTCTCCCGGGGCTGCTGCTCGCGGGCAGGGGTGGCGCCTTGGGGACTGTCACAGCCCAGCTGAACCGGGGAGCAGTGCCAGGTGTCCCCGCCAAAATCTGCAGGGTGGCCTCTCAGTGACCAGCGATAGCAGGAGACAGATCGAGAGGAAACGGCCTCAAGTTGCACCAGGGGAGGTTGAGTTTGGATCTGGGGAACAATTTCTTCCCCAAAGGGCTGTGGGGCATTGGAACAGGCTGCCCAGGGCAGTGCTGGAGTCACCATCCCCAGAGGGTTGGACAGACGGACATGAGGTTCTCAGGACGTGGGGCAGTGCCGGGGGTGGGTTATGGTTGGACTTGATGATCTGGAGGGTTTTTCCAACCAAAATGATTCTGTGATTGTCATGGCAGGAGCCCAACAAGGTCCCTCTGTCCCAGCCACCGGGCACCTGCCCTGCGCCCCACACACAGGGGCAGCTCGGGAGGAAAGCTTTCCTGAGCTGCTAATTGAATTACATTGCCACAGAAAGCCGAGAAGTCGTAGCTCATTAGAGCCTCTTGTGTCCCATTATAACAGTGTGTGTTGCCTTTGCGGATTGTCATTATCATATATTACTGCGGGACTCAGCGCCGCTGTTTGTTTATGCATTGCATTTTTTCTGCTCACCCGGGCTGCCCTCGCCCCCCAGCCCATTTCCCCGTGGCGGTGCCCAAACCCCCAGCCGGGGGGCGGCAGCTCTGTACCCGGGCTGCGGCACAACCAGCGGCCAGAGGGAGTCACATATGGTCCTGAGAGCCGTCACCGGCTGTGCCGGGAACGTGCCGGCGCTGGGTGTGCAGCCTGCGGCCTCCCCACCAGCCTTGTTTGCATATTGGGGTGCCCGTGATTAAAAAATATATACATTATCTCTGATATCTGCAATGCAAAGCGGCCTTGCTGATGTGGAATCGCACTCTATATTCTGCCCAGGTTTATACGAGTGAATTATGCAAATCTGTGATGGAAAACATTCTTCCTCTCATCCTCGGGAGTGTAAAACCTTAGTCAATAATTCATACCCGCACGTCTCAGACTGGAGGCTTTCTCTTCATTATAGCGTGCACTTGGTTATTTGTCTTTCACGTTTTATTGTCTACCCCGGTGTAATGCTATGCATTATAAAATTTATCTGCTTCATTATTTTATGATCCTGAGCTGTATAATGCAGCGAGACGGTTCCGCTTCGAGCTGCCCAGCCTCTCGGTGAGACCCACAACCGTCCCCACCCCGGCGGGGTCTGCGGGCCGGGCAGCCGCAGGTGACACCCAGCTGTCCCCCGCGCTCACGTGTGTCCCCCGCCTGTCCGCAGTCCCCGCCATGATCACCTCCCACCCCAACACCACCATCGCCATCAAGGGACAGACCAAGGAGCTGAACTGCACGGCCCGGGGCGAGCGGCCCATCATCATCCGCTGGGAGAAGGGGGACACCGTCATCGACCCCGACCGCAACATGCGCTACGCCATCGCCACCAAGGACAACGGCGACGAGGTCATCTCCACCCTCAAGGTGAGGGGCCGGGGGTCGTGCGCCCGTCTCTTGCTCAGGTGATGGAGGGGACGGGTGGCACGGGGGTGCCCGGGGAGGGGTCAGTGGTCCCTGGGGTGTCACAGAGCTCGGTGAAGCACCTGGCCAGCGTCTGGGCTTTCACAACCAGCCTAAGAGTTAGTGCTGCCCTGGTGTGGGGAGCCGGGCTTCTGACTGTAATTACACCGATGAAAAACCAGCCACTGTCCCCCTGCTGTGAGAAACCACTGCGTTTTGCACTAAATATCAGCTGCCTGTACGGCTCTGGTTGCAAGGGAGTTCTGCAGCACCAGGGACATCTGAAAGAACAAATGTTCAGGGCATGTCTGAGCCAGGGGTTTGGGGTGACCTGTCTCTGCGACACCGGGGACAGGAGGGGACACGGTGCTCGGGGCAGCCCAGTCTGAAGTGGCCCCTGTTCTCTCTTGGGACGTTGCAGCTGAAGCCAGCCGACCGCGGGGACTCGGTCTTCTTCTCCTGCCACGCCATCAACTCCTACGGCGAGGACAGAGGCTTGATCCAGCTCACCGTCCAAGGTATTTGTTCCCCCGGGGTGCAAAGCCTCACCGTGAGGATCCCCTGCTCCTGGGGGGCTCCTCTCCCTCTTGTCCCCAACCTGCCTCTCTGTCCCCAAGAGCCCCCGGACCCGCCGGAGCTGGAGATCCGCGAGGTGAAAGCCCGGAGTATGAATTTGCGATGGACGCAGCGGTTTGATGGCAACAGCATCATCACGGGGTTCGACATCGAGTACAAGAACAAATCGGGTAGGTGACGGCTGATGTCCCCTCCCCTCCCTGTGCCACCACAGGTGCTGTGTCCCATGCTGGGCTGTGTGGGCAGGTGTGGGGCTGCCCCAAGGGAATATTCCGCAACCCGTTTCCTTTGATGAAGAAAGGAGAGAGCGGCATTAATGAAATATGTTGATTTCTGTTGGATTGGGAGCATTTGAAAGGGAATATTAAAAGCGACAATATTGGCAAAAGAAGCCAAACCTAGACTGCACAACAGCGAGGAGGGGGAGCAGCACCTCTGCGGGGGCAGGGATGGAAGACCGGGTGCTTGGGGACTGCACCCCCTTGGGACCGCAGGGGTCGGGTGCTCCACCTCCTCCTGCTCACTGCCCCGCTTTTCCAGACTCCTGGGATTTTAAGCAGTCTACACGCAACATCTCCCCGACCATCAACCAGGCGAACATCGTGGACCTGCACCCCGCCTCGGTGTACAGCATCCGCATGTACTCCTTCAACAAGATCGGGCGCAGCGAGCCCAGCAAGGAGCTCACCGTCAGCACGGAGGAAGCAGGTGCCGCTCGCGGGACGCCCAGGGGTCCCGAGCCAGGAGCAGCTTTCCCTGATGAGTTTCGACGTGTTCTTTCGGGTCTGTTTCTCCGCAGCTCCCGACGGGCCTCCCGTGGATGTCACCTTGCAGCCGATGACGTCCCAGAGCATCCAGGTCACCTGGAAGGTGCGTGGGCTTTGCTGGGCATGGGGGCTTGGGCTGAGGTACGAAGACCAGGAGGAATTTCCAGGGCAAAATGTAGACCTGTGCAGCTCACGCAGGGTCCTGATTAATCCGGTTTTGTAACAAGCTCATTATCTCGTAGGATGTCCATGGGGTCCATGGGAAGAGAGGGCATAAATATGTAAAAAGTGAGATGCTGGGTTGCAAAGTGTTTGAGGAAAGATCAATAAAAATTAGAACTGGATTTATTTTTCCAAAGGTGCATAAGGAAAAATAAAATTGGTTATAAAGTTAGGACTTCGGAATGAACCGGTAAGTCAATAAATTTAGGGTTCCAGCTTGTCCCCCCAACTCCCCTTAAGCGCTGAGAAATAGTTCAATGGAAAATAAGATTCACTCGAAAGATAAGTCACTTCGTTTTAAGAGTATTTCAGAGAGATGGATCGCCCTGGCTTTGTACCATAAATTTGCAATCAACCCTATTGATTTCTTAATGCTTCAGAGAAATATTGTTAAGATTGATCTCAGCCTGGCCTCGTGCATTTTTAAGGCTGTCAGACGTGGGGGTTTTTCCGTCCTCCCACTGAACTGCTCCAGCTGGGCATCAGCCCTGGCCAGGCACGTCCCACCTCTCTGGTGGCCCCGAGGACCCGGTGGCCCTTTTTTGTCACAGTTCTGCCACTCGGGCTGTCTGCTGGAGCGCTGCCGGGGGACAGAAAGCTTAGCACATTGAGAAAAGGTGCGGGGGAGAGGTGGTGGGGCAAGGGAGCTGCCCGGGCCGCGCTCGCTGAGCGGCCACCGCTCGGTCCGCAGGCCCCCAAGAAGGAGCTGCAGAACGGGGTGATCCGCGGCTACCAGATCGGCTACCGGGAGAACAGCCCGGGCAGCAACGGGCAGTACAGCATTGTGGAGATGAAGGCCACGGGGGACAGCGAGGTCTACACGCTGGACAACCTGAAGAAGTTCGCGCAGTACGGGGTGGTGGTGCAGGCATTCAACCGCGCGGGGACGGGACCCTCGTCCAGCGAGATCAACGCCACCACGCTGGAGGACGGTGAGGCTGCTGGGGTCCCCGGCCCCCTGCCTTGTCCCCAGTGGGGTCCCCGGCCCCCTGCTCTGTCCCTAGCAGGGCTTGGGTGCGTTTGCCCTGGGCTGTGCACACGTGTGCGCCCGCAGCTGCCCCAGGGAGGGGTTGTGAGCACGGGGACACCGGCACATCAGGGTGGTGATGGCTCCGGGTTTCTGGGGCGATGAGAAGGACACGGAGGTGCATTGTGGCGCCAGGGAGGTTTCTGTGTGGGAGAGATTGCTGGTGGCCTCAGTCATTTTAAAAACCACCAGAAAAAAGTTTTGCAGCGTGTTTGCACAGCAGTTTTTCATACTTAATTAAGGCCCTCGTTAGCCTGTCAAACCACAATCATTTCCTGGCTACATTAGCACTCCTCCTGGGGTATTCAAGGGCCCCTGTTTTAGCAATAGTGTCTTTTCCATAATTATATTACCTTCATTTTGTTCAAACGGACTATCTGTATTAGTTTATTATGCTCTGTCCCTAATTACACAGTGCTTATATTTTTGCACCTAAGTAATATGAAACAATAATCATTTTCAAAGAGAATCGTTACAGTGATGTATTATCATTTAAATGCTCATAAAAATTAGCATTACCTCTTATGGGGCAATGGGATCTCATTACCTCGCATCCAGCCGGTTCTCCCGCTCTCCCTTTGCTGGGAAGCGCCGTGTGTCCCGGTGGCCTCTCCCTGCGCCCTGGCACCCACCCGGCACGTGTCACCTCCATTCTGCTGATCATCCCCTGTCCACCCCCTCAGTGCCCAGCCAGCCCCCCGAGAACGTGCGGGCCATCTCCATCACGTCGGACGTGGCCGTGATCTCCTGGTCGGAGCCCCCGCGCAGCACCCTCAATGGAGTGCTCAAGGGGTACCGGGTCATCTTCTGGTCCCTCTACATGGACGGAGGTGAGTGCTCCCGGTGGTGCAGGGGGCACCGGGGGCGGTGTGGGGGCACCGGGGGCGGCGTGGGGCTCACAGCCCCGTCTCCCCACAGAGTGGGGCGAGATGCAGAACATCACGACGACGCGGGAGCGCGTGGAGCTGCGCGGCATGGAGAAGTTCACCAACTACAGCGTGCAGGTGCTGGCGTACACCCAGGCGGGCGACGGCGTCCGCAGCAGCGTGCTCTACATCCAGACCAAGGAGGACAGTAAGTGGGTTTGCTCTCCTCGCGTCCCACCTGATAAACCGCGGCAACGTGTGTTGATTAGAAGTGAGAAGACTGAGCGTTGGGAAGGAGCTGTTGGCAGTGATAGAGGTGGCTGTGCGGCCCCGGAGCAGGCAGGCAGGGCTGGCTGGGCTTCTCCATCCTTTTGGTTTGTGTCTTGCTGCTGTCACTTGGGGCTGCAGCCGTCACCAGCCAGCGTCAGGAGCTGAGAGCGCTTGCTCGTGCTGCAGCGCCTTGTGTTGCTGCACCAGAGCGTCTGGGGGGTGCAGAGGAACCCCCCGTGTGCAGCCATGGGCAGGCCATTTCTCTTTTTATATTTTTCTTTTCCTTAAGTGCAGATATTTAAATATTTACACCCTTGCTTGCCCTACTTTAATGCATTAACTCATGGCAGAGCGTTTCTGGGCCCGTGGGCTGGTGCTGCTGCCTCCCGTCCTGTGGAGCGGCAGATGCTGGGGGGACGCAGCGGGCAGGGGAAGGCTGAGCCGCTCCGGCGGATTACGGAGACAGAGGAGACGGCCAGTAAAAGCCAATCATGGCTTCTAAACCAGAGCCTGGCCTGCAGTTAATCCTCCTGCCTCCGGCTCGGCAGGGACCGGAGGTTCCCGTGGAGAGGTGTCCCAGGGCGGTGGGGTGACGGCGGGGTGACCTGCAGACCTGGCCCCGCGTGCTCCCGCGCTCCCCGGCGCGCAGCCGGCACGGACACAGCCCTGCAGCACACAGGGACCGCGGGGACGTCCCGCTGCCGGCTCTGCCACCCTCTCGCTCCTGCAGTTCCAGGTCCCCCGGCCGGCATCAAGGCTGTGCCCTCGTCCGCCAGCAGCGTGGTGGTGTCCTGGCTGCCGCCGGCCAAGCCCAACGGCATCATTCGGAAGTACACCATCTTCTGCTCCAGCCCCGGCTCGGGGCAGCCGGTACGGGACGGGGATGGGGACGGGGACGGGGACGGGATCGGCGGGCGTGTGGGGGATGCTGTGCGGTCCCTTCCTCGGGTGCCTGCCCTGCTCAGCGCTCCCTCCCAAGGGGAATTGTGCCAGCAGCTGATTGAAAATAAACCAGGAATCAAACCTGGCCTCAGCCCTCCTTCGCGAGGGAGAGGTTGATGGGAGGTCTGCAGACTAGTGCTTATCAAAAGCTCCTTCTCAAACTCATTTCACTATCTGAGCCTCTGGTTTCCAGGGCAACATAATCTTTTCATCAGAGCAACTGGTAAAACCGCTGGGATCCGATATTGTTTTCTTGGCATCTTGTCAAAACTGTCATTTGGGTAAAAAAAAAATATGTATACTATACAATATTCATATAGGCGCCTGCTTGTGGGGTACATTTCCATGTGTGGACCCCACAAGGGCACACGTTTGGAGACGGTGAACGCGCAGATACCTGTGCACACATAAATACCGCACCCATCCTGTGCAATGGGGACAGGTGCTGGGCGGCCCTTCTCCATGAGACATGCTTGGGGCACAATGGCTTTGGCCACAGCGTGATGGAGAGCGGCTTCGGTGCGAGCCAGAGCTCTCCGGAGGACCCTGGCTCAGGGACAGTGGCGGCATCGCTGTGTGTGATGCAGGAGGCGATCCCACGCGGGGCTTTGGGGACACGGGTGCTCCCTGGGTCTGCACAGGGGGGTTGCAGCCTGGCCAGGACTTGTCTCCATGCCGGCCGCGCTGCAGCTCTGGGGAAGCGTCCTTTCCCGGGAACAAACCCTGCCTTGGCAGCCATCTGTTCCTCGGGCTCCGGCTCCCTGGAGAAATGCCGACACCAGCCGGTTTGCACGGGCATTGAGGCTCCACGCAGGGCTGCACCGCTGCTGGGGGCGAACCCGTCCCTTGGGGAGCGAAGGCAGCTCCGCAGGGACCGGTCCCGCTGCAGAGATGGCTGGGGTGACGGGGATGGAAGGGATGCCCTGAACTGGGAATGCTGGGGGGTGCCTGAGCACGGGCAGGCAGCCCAGAGGCAGCTTTGCCGGGGTGAGGGTCTCACAGAGGCTTTACCTTCTCCCGTTCCCCCTCCAGGCCCCCAGCGAGTACGAGACCAGCCCCGACCAGCTCTTCTACCGCATCGCGCACCTGAGCCGCGGGCAGCAGTACCTGCTGTGGGTGGCTGCCGTCACCTCCGCCGGCCGCGGCAACATCAGCGAGAAGGTCACCATCGAGCCTGCCGGGAAAGGTGCGGTGGGGCCTGGCTGAGGGGGGGATGTGCGCGGTGGCTCTGCTGTCCCCTGCCCTGGGGTGGCTGTGGCTGCTCCAAATCAGCGGTGACGCGGGGGTGACTCGTGGCCGGGGCAGGGGAGGGACAGCACAGGGGGTCTCAGCTGTCGTTACACACCAGGCTGACCTTCTCCTTGCCCCACAGCCCCTGCCAAGATCATCTCCTTCGGGGGCACCGTCACCACCCCCTGGATGAAGGACGTGCGGCTGCCCTGCAACTCCGTGGGGGAGCCGGTCCCCGCCATCAAGTGGACCAAGGACAGGTAGCAAGGGGGTGTCACAGCCAGGGATGGGCTGGTGCTGGCTGCATCGCCCTTGATGTGTCACACATGGCTGATGCACCTTTTCTCTCCCGGCAGCGAGGACTCCGCCATCCCGGTGACGGTGGACGGCCACCGGCTGATCCAGCCCAACGGCACGCTGGTGCTGCGCTCGGTGAAAGCCGAAGACTCCGGCTACTACACCTGCACCGCCACCAACACCTGGGGCTTCGACACCATCATCATCAACCTCCTGGTGCAAGGTGAGGGCGCTGGGGGTGGCTGCGGTCCCAAATCTGTGCCCAGGAGCGGGGATCTGGCACAGCCACGCTCACCCTTGGCAGCCGCTGCGTGCGAGGTGCTCATGGGCATCTCCCTCCTCCCCAGTGCCCCCGGACCAGCCCCGCCTGACCGTCTCCAAGACCTCGGCATCGTCCATCACGCTGGCCTGGATCCCCGGGGACAACGGGGGCAGCTCCATCCGAGGTACATCTGCACACGTTCTTCTGTGCTGTGCCTTGGTTTTCCCCTCTCTGAAACGCTCCAGGGTAAAGCTGAGCTTGTAGGGCGGCTGCCGGTCACAATGAGAGGTCTGTAAGGTGTTTTCCACAAGATGCAGCAGCTGAAGTAGCTAATGAAGGGCATGTCATTAATTGCTTAGGTGCTGGTGGCCAGAGCAGGCCCCAGTGGCTGCTCCTGGCGTTGGTGGGACTCCGAACCTGACAGGATAGGATTTGTCCCCCGTCCCCTGTCCCTGGTGGGCTGGGGGCTCCAGAAGGGCTCCAGGAGCATCCCTGCTTTCCTGAGCCTCCTTTCTGCTCTGATTCATTTCATGAATTATACGTGGAAACAGCTGCACACGGAGTGGGGAGCGGGGAAGGAGACCTCGCTTACAATTAATTAAAAGCATGAAAGTAATTACAAGCAAATCTCCCCAGCCAGCCGCCTTTCACTCCAGCGGACTCTGTTGATAAATTTGGTTATAATTGGATTAGAAATATTAAAAACATGCTGCAGGTACAAAATAAATAAATAGCAGGTGGCAGGCACCGTGGGTGGTGTGGGGGCACCAGGGTGGCTTCAACACGACTGGGAAGTGGGGCAGAGCCGGGCGGACCCAGGAGGGTCCCGGTGCCCCCGTCTCCTGCCGTGGGGAGGCCTCGGCACTGGGCAGGGGTGAGAAACCCCCTCCGCTCAGCGCTGCCTCCGTACGGGCCCCTTGGTATTGCCACCCTGTTTTTTGTATGGTTTCCGTCATGGTTCGTGGGGCAGGACTCGGTGTGCCCGTGAGGCTGCGTTGGATGTGGCCGCGGGATGTCCCCGAGGCGGGTGCATCTGCCACCCGTGCCTGGAGGTGACCGCCCCGTCCTTGCTCCCGCAGGCTTCGTGCTGCAGTACTCGGTGGACAACAGCGAGGAGTGGAAGGACGTGTTCATCAGCTCCTCCGAGCGCTCCTTCAAGCTGGAGAGCCTCAAGTGCGGCACCTGGTACAAGGTGAAGCTGGCGGCCAAGAACAGCGTGGGGGCCGGCCGCATCAGCGAGATCATCGAGGCCAAGACCCACGGCAGAGGTGAGCCCGTCCCGCCGTGTCCCGGGGGGCCGTCGCCGTCCCCTGTCCCCGGCAGCCCTCCTGACGGCCGCCCTCCCGCAGAGCCCTCCTTCAGCAAGGACCAGCACCTCTTCACGCACATCAACTCCACGCACGCGCGGCTGAACCTGCAGGGCTGGAGCAGCGGGGGCTGCCCCATCACCGCCATCGTCCTGGAGTACCGGCCCAAGGGCAACTGGCTGTGGCAGAGCCTGCGCACCAACAGCTCCGGGGAGGTGTTCCTCACCGAGCTGCGCGAGGCCACCTGGTACGAGCTGCGCATGAAGGCCTGCAACAGCGCGGGCTGCGGCAACGAGACCACGCAGTTCGCCACGCTGGACTACGACGGCAGTGAGTGTGGGGACGGGGCGGTGTGGCCCCACTGGGGGTCCCGGGAGTGCTGACCGCCCGCCCGCTCTGCCCAGGCACCATCCCCCCCATCAAATCCGCGCAGGGGGAGGGGGACGACGTGAAGAAGCTCTTCACCATTGCCTGCCCCGTCATCCTGGCCACGCTGGGGGTGGCGCTGCTCTTCGTCATCCGCAAGAAGAGGAAGGAGAAGCGGCTGAAGAGGCTGCGGGGTGAGATGGGGTGCAGGGTGTGGGGCTGGACCGCAGAGCTGTGCCCTCCTGGGTGAGCTTGTTATGCCCGGAATGGCTCTTTGTAAAACCTTCTTTGTGTTCTCTTGTAGACGCCAAGAGTCTGGCTGAAATGCTGATCAGGTGGGTGTCTCACCTGCGTGTGCTGGGCGGGGAATGCTGGGGGTTGTTGGGTCTGGGATGCTTTAAGCCCAGGTTCAGACCTTCTTGGGCTTGGCCCTGGGGGGTTGTGTCAACCCGTGGCACAGCTGCCTGGTGCTCCTGCCTGCTCCTGCCTGCCGGAGGGGTGAAGCAGGCAGGTCCCAGCACCCGTGCTGGAGCTTTTTGGGGAGAGCTGAGCCCCTGCCAGGCTGGAGCCGCTGGGCTCTCTCCGGTAATGGCCGGGTCTGCGTCCCCTCTCACCTCACAGCAAGAATAACCGCAGCTTTGACACGCCGGTGAAGGGGCCCCCGCAGGGCCCCCGCCTGCACATCGACATCCCGCGGGTCCAGCTCCTCATCGAGGACAAGGAGGGCATCAAGCAGCTGGGTAAGCACCGCGCTGGGCCTGTGGCGTGGGCAGGGACGTGGGCCAGCAGCCCATCTGGCCCCAAGACACACACAATATCCCCGGGCTGTCCCAGGGCTGGAGAAAAACCAGCAAAAGGGCGAATCTCCCATCCCCGTGTGCCCCAGAGCACTGGGGGGGCTGAGCGCGGGGTGGCAGGTGCCTGCAGCAAAGCCCTGCCTAGGGAAAGAGGGCTGAGCTGCAGCTTCTTCCCACAGGGGATGACAAAGCCACCATCCCAGTGACCGACACGGAGTTCAGTCAGGCGGTGAACCCCCAGAGCTTCTGCACGGGCGTCTCGCTGCATCACCCCGCTCTGATCCAGAACACGGGGCCCCTCATCGACATGTCGGACATCCGCCCCGGCACCAGTAAGTGCCTGCGGTGGGTTCGCTGGGAGCAGCGCGGTGCACCGGCCAACACGGGCACGAGGCCGGTGTGGGGGAGCCCCCGAGTGTCCCAGCATGTCCCCTTCCAGCTGGGTGCAGGTCCTGGCCCCCAGCACTGCCCGTGCCTGTAAGCAGCTGTTGGTGCGGCAGGAGTGGGAGCGCTCCGGGGAGATGCACACAGCAGCCTGGCTGTCTCTGAGGGTGACCCACTGTGACCGTGTGTCACCTTTTGTGCCTCAGACCCAGTGTCCAGGAAGAGCGTGAAGTCTGCGCACAGCACCCGTAACCGCTACTCCAGCCAGTGGACCCTCACCAAGTGCCAGGCGTCCACCCCCGCCCGGACCCTCACCTCCGACTGGAGGACAGTGGGGTCCCAGCACGGCATCACGGTCACCGAGAGCGACAGCTACAGCGCCAGCCTCTCTCAGGACACAGGTGTGCCGGCTTCGCAGTACACGGGTTCGTTGGCGGTGACATTGTACCATGACTTGGGGGCGACTGCAGAAGTAGAATTTACTGTTAATAGGATTGTGGAACTGTAACTTCCACTGCAGGAGCCACTTGCTCTTGGCTGTGTTGAAACGTGTCCTCCAATTTCTAGCAAAGATTACGAATAGCACCATTAATTGGATGGATGCTCTTGTGCCAGGTCTGGCGCTCTGTGGGCTCCTGGCTGGTTGTTGAGCTCCAGGTTGACCGATGGTGTGGGGACCACCTGTGTGTGTGTGCAGGCTCTGCCCTGCCTGTGGGCTGTGCTGTCACCTCCCGGCCCCCTCCAGGCGCTCTGGGGTGGCTCCTGAGCAGTGGGGCGAGTGCCCAGCTCTGGGGACAGGTGGCCGGGTGGATCTCAGCGGGGACAGCCTGGCCGTTCCCACAAAAGCGTGTGGAAAACGGGAATGTCACACGTCTTGTCCCCCACAGACAAGGGCCGGAACAGCATGGTGTCAACGGAGAGCGCCTCGTCCACCTACGAGGAGCTGGCTCGCGCCTACGAGCACGCCAAGCTGGAGGAGCAGCTGCAGCACGCCAAGTTCGAGATCACGGAGTGCTTCATCTCCGACAGCTCCTCCGACCAGATGACCACCGGCACCACCGACAACGCCGACAGCATGACCTCCATGAGCACCCCCTCGGAGCCGGGCATCTGCCGCTTCACCGCCTCCCCCCCCAAGCCCCAGGACAGCGAGCGCGGCAAGAGCGTGGCCGTCCCCATCCCGCACCGCGCCAGCAAGAGTACGCACGCGCGGGCTGACGTTTCTTCACTTCTCTCTTCACATTTTTTCCTTCTCTTCACATTTCTTTGCTTCTCTCATCATTTCTGCTCTCCTTGCGTGTTTTTATTGTATTTACTCTTCTCCACTTTTCTCTGCTGCTTCTTGCTGATGGTCACTTTGCTTTTATCTCCTACACGTCTTTACTCCACTTCTCGCATTTCTTCTTTGCTCGCTTTTTCTCATCTCCACATTTCTTTGCTCCTCTTTACTCTTTTCCATGTTTCTTTGCTCCTCTTCTTTTTTCTGCTCTTGTCACGAGAGACACCTTGCGAATAGATAACATGACGCAATAGGTTTTCAGATACAATACAACCAGCAAAGTCCTCTCCTAATGTTGCCATAAGGAAAAGGGATGAGATCCTCGTGATCTTTCCTATGAAGTACCAGGTGAACAGGATGGTAGACTCAGCTGGTCAGGTTCTGGGCACCTGTTTCTCGTCGCCCCTCTTGCAGGATGTCCATCCATCCTTGTTAATGACCTCGCATCCCGTTGCTATGTCTACCAAAACATGGATCTGGCTTTCAGGGAAATGCAGCTGCTATGAAGCTTTAGCTGACAGGCAAATTCACTAAAAGAGAAACTTTAACAAAACCAGGACACGCTCCAATGACTGACCCCCCCCTCTCCTCTCCTTCCCCCCCAGGCGACTACTGCAACCTGCCGCTGTACGCCAAGGCCGAGGCGTTCTTCCGCAAGGCGGAGGCGGCGGCGCCCTGCCCGGTGGTGCCGCCCCGCGACTCCGCCCGCGGCCCCGCCCGCGCCTACCACCCCCCCGGCCGCCACCTGACCCTGGAGCCCGGCCACAAGCCCCCCGGGCTGCCGCCCCCGGCCCCCGCCGCAACCACCTTACCTCAGCGGACTCTGCCCATGCCCGGCACGACGGGGGCCGCGCCCGCCGCCAGCACCGCCCCACCGCCCCCCGCCGGCGCCGAGCCCCCCGCCAGCGCCGCCAAGGTGGGGGGCTCCAGGGACTCGCTCCTCGAGATGAGCACGTCGGGGGGCGGCCGGCCCCAGAAGCCGGGCGCCGGAGCCTACTCCAAGTCCTACACGCTGGTGTAGGGCGCCCGCCACGGACGCTGCTGCCTCCCCCACGCCGTTTATATTTAACTGACAAACTTGTACATAACGGACTCTTTTGTATAAATGAAGCTATTTTCTTCTTCTCCGAACATAAAAAAGAAACCAGGGCACAAAGAATTTGATGTTACAGATTTAAAAATATAATATATATGTAAACATATATATATATTTCACATCATTTTGAAAGGGGCACAAGGAAAGACTCAGCGACTTTTTTTTCTTTGGTTTTTTTTTTCCCTGATCTTGTCGGTGGTTTTGAAAAGGAACGTCTCGAGGACATTGCATGCGATTTTACTGTTCTGAAAACAGCCGGAGTTGCTTCAATTTGCAAATGCTTATGTGTTAATACCTTTTTCTATGAAAAAAAACCCAGCGCTGTGTGCAATAAAGGTTATGTTTATACGCGGGCGTTTGTTCAGCCAGCAGGGCTGGGGCAGAAGAGCGCGGGAGCACGGAGCCGGGCACCCGGAGCCACCCAGAGCCGCAGGGCATGGGTGGGGGAGCGGGTCCTGGGAATGGACACAGCGCCCACGGCCCCGGGTGAGCAGCGCTACTCACTGGTAAGTCCAGCCGTGCCAAACTGGGTGAACTGGGTGCACTGCACAGGCTGAGGGAGGTGCACAGTACCGTGCACAAACCCAGCAACGTGACCGGGGGCAGGTGAAGCGTGGTGCGGTGAATCGTGGTGAATCGTGGCACAGGACGGTCAAACCCCTGGCACAAGGAACCACAGCCCAGCTCCGGCAAAGCCCAGGGATGCACGGCCCAGCTCCTCATCTCCGTTCACTCCCATTGCCCTCTTGGTTTTTACCAGCAGCCGTAGCAATCAGCAAGCAAAGAAATGCAGATCATACCTTCCCCTTCACTATGTGCACATCTGAGTGAAACCACGGGGCTGGCAGCACCTTCTGTTGCTATTCTGACACCCCCAGGACACCAAGAATAGACGATTAGTAACAGTTGGCTTATTTACCCACAGCGCCACCCCCAACAACCTGTCCAGCACCCCCAAGTGTACCCCACAGGGCTGTGGGGCCCCCCCCCCCCAGGTTTGGGGTGGCAGGAGGACACCTCTGAAGTGCCACTCCCAGACTTCAAACGGATGAGATGAGACAAGGCAAGTGAGAGTAAGCAGATTAGCAAGAGAAGGAGAGATTAACACCAATTAATCCGTATTTATTGGACCCGGCCAGCCAGCACGTGGCTGTCACTGCTGTGACCCCCCCCGGGTGACATCGAAGAGCTGAACCTTGGCCCAAAGGTGATGCTGGCAGGGCAGGATGGAGAATCTCAACACATTTTGACTCCAGACACCGGACTCTACACATTGGGGAGCAGGGGCAGCATCACCGTGGCTGCGTGTCCCCCTGGGACACCAGACACACAAAAAGGGGAACAGCGCAGGGCCAGGGGTGACACCTCTACTGCTGCTCCTGCTTCTGCTGCTGGTACCTCCTGAAGTGCGTCTGGATGGTGACGGCCGCCTGCTCGACCGGATCGCTGAGGAACTTGCTCTCGCTGCTGGCGTCGGGGGTGGCGCTGCCTGGGAGGACAAACGTGTCACAGCCAGCACGGGCCGGGGTGGCCCTGCACAGGCTCTGGCGAGCAGGACAGGATCCCGGCATCACCGCCATGGACCCCAGCTCCCTGGGCCAGGGTGGCCCTGCACAGGCTCTGGCGAGCAGGACAGGATCCCGGCATCACCGCCATGGACCCCCAGAGCCCCCTCAGGAGGGTTTCCCTCCATCATGGACATAAAATGCTGGAGCATCCCCAGCATGAAACCACAACTTCACGGGACGCATCCCCAGGGCAGGAGGCACAGAAAAGCCTCCCCGGCAGCGCTAAGCCTCTATTTACACAGCCTCGCTCCCCGGAGACCTCCGCTACCCGCCTTTAATCACCGAGTGCGATATTCGCTCACTTTCACGCGCACAAATAAGATTAGAAAAAAAAGCCCGGCACTGCGGCACTGCACAGCAATAAAGCTCTCACGCTGACAAATGGGAGCCCCCCCGCCCCCCCCCTTAATGTGGCATTAGGGAAGTATTGTGAGATTCAACAGGAGCCCAACCAAAGGCACTCGGCAGCGCTGCTGGAAGCGAGCGTGTCGCTGCCAAGCACCCCCCGAGCGGAGATCAGAGATCCTGCCGCCAGCTGCTGCCGGATAAACCCTCCACCGCCACCCCAAAGCACTGCTACCCACCTCCTAAAACAAACTGCAACATAAAACAGGACATAAAAAGAGTCCGCGTTGGGAATCTGCGCAACAAAATACACGGTCAGCTGTAAATCCTGCCCGCTGCAAAACACCAACCCGGGCTCGTGCTGCTGCGTGTTCGCAGGAACGAGCTGCCGGCAGCTCCGCAAGAAACACAGCACCGGTAACAGCACAGTGCCCCCGCCAGCCCTGGGACCAGCCCTGCTCCCGGGCGCTGACACCCCCAGAGCCGCTGCCGAGTGGCGTCCAAAATACCCCTCCATAACGCATTTCTTGCACTGGGAGCCCGAGAAGGGTGCTGGTACTGCAGCACCGGCTCCTCTGGTGCACCCCAGGCACAACCGTGCCATTCCCCGCTCCTTGGGGACAAGGCTGTTCCCTGGCCCCGTCTGCACCGCACTCACCTTTCTCGCCAGAAATGGAGTAGATGCTGTTGTGCCGAGAGCTCCTGCCTCTCTGGAAAGGTATAGAACAAAAAAACAAGCAGGTTATATTTCGGGCAGGGGCAGTGAGAAGAGGTTTAGCCCTTTCAGTCCCGCTGGGAAGCTCTGACGGGACAGGGCCAGCCTCCCCGAGCTGTTCAATCACCATTCCCTCAGGGAAACCAGAAACCACTACACAGCACTAATTAGTTTATTTGCAGTTGTGAGAAGTCCTCCAAGGTGAAGCAGAAGAGAGCTTTGTATCAAAAATCAGATGTGCACCATCTTAGGATGTACAATCAGCACAGGCTTAGCCTCACCAGGTCACATCTCAAACCAGCACAGACCCAGCCTTGCTGCTTGATTTCCTCAGCTCCAGCCCCTGCCGTGATGCTGCAGCACCCGGGAGCTCAGGTCTGCTAGGGGTTATTTTCACTCCAAAAAATAAGCATAAATTTGCCTACAAACACCCTTCCTACATTTTGCAGTTTGTTCTCCCCCCGACATCACCCTATTTTCAGTATTACAAGGGAAAAGCACAAATCTGTCCCCCTTGCCCAAGCCTTCTGCTCCGAGCAGCCTCTTTGGTTATCAGATGCTGCCCTGAGCCCCAAGCCCTGCCCCATGCCCCATCCACAGCCCCGAGCCCCCTCCACAGCCCTCACCTCGCTGTCCCGGCTGGTGCGGCGGCTCTGGGTCACGCACTGGACCTGCCAGGGCAGGGGCTGGTACACGAGGTAGGGCAGCGGCTCCTCATGGAACAGGCTGCTCCCCAGCTGGACACACAGGGTTTGCAGCAGGTGAGAGGACAGGAGTGGAAAAGCAACAGCGCACGGTGCTGCGGGACCCTCGGACAAGAGCTGCAGAGCCCGAGGGTCTGCACGTCACCAAAGTGTCCATGGCATGGCCACGGCATCCCCAGCCCCCAGGAACGGGCAAAGCCACGTTCCCCACCGCTCAGCGCCTTCTCCAATAGGTAACCGCACGCTTTTGGAAATGAAAAGCATCAGATCCTACCTGCTACCAGGCCAGCGCGGACTCACCTGTCCGAACGCCCTCACCACGAAGAACAGCGCGGTCATCAGGGTGCCCAGCATGGCGGGGGGTCCCGAGGCTCCCCGTGCGCCGGGAGCGATGCGCCGCGGGTGCCGCACAGCCAGGGACTGCAGCGCCCGGCTCCCGCGGGCACAGCCCAAGCCGCTTAACGAGCTTACGGCTCGCGCTCATCTCGGCACGGTAATCGCGCGCTGTCCTTTTGCTCTTCTAATCGCCGAGTTTCTCCAGCGTGTACAGGCCTGGCATTCCAGGAAAAGCAAATCCTCTTCAGTGCGCACGCAGGCGGACACGCCTGCACGCATCCCATCTCCGCTCGGGAGCGCTGCTCCGCGGGGTTACAGCAAAGCCTTCAGAGGTACCCCGGTTCAGAGGGACTGGGGGTTTCTCAGAGCTGCCCTGTGCTCTTTGCACAGCGGCTGACGCAGCAGCGGGGTAGGGGACCTGTCCCCAAAAGTGCCCACCTGGGCACGTGTGTCACCATCAGGGACCTCCCGCAGCTCTCCAGGATAAGCCGCGTCTTTGTGCGAGACTACCCAAGGGAAAAACCCCAAAGGAGCAAAGCGGTGCCGCTGGGAAGGGCTGCGGCAGAACTGCAGCGAGCACCCGGACCTCTGCCTGGGGAAAATCCGCAGCTGCTCCGAGAGAAGTGGGGAGATCAGCAGCACCAGCCACGCTGCAGCCCGTTGAACGCAGCCCCCAGCCGGCCCTGGACGGCCCCGCACCCCGCACCAAGCTCCACAGCAAGCTGCGGTGGGACGGCCACCTAACGAGGCTGGGTCCCAGCTTCCCGAAAGGGACAGCACGGCAGCCCGGGAAGAGCCGTCCCGCTGGTTGAAAGCCCCGGCAAGAATTGCTCTTGTTGCTTTGGGCTTTGGCTTTCTGTGTGCCCCTACAGCTGCAACCCTGGCCAGACACTTAATAGAATAATGGCAATAAAGCCACAGCGAGCTGAAGTGGGCTCAGAAATTGCCAGAAGTGACCTTGACAAGACAAAACACGAAACAGCCTGGAGACAAGCGAGGGGAAGATGTGAAAGGTACGTACAAGCTGGATATCTACGGCTACAACAGAACATCTCAAGGAGAAAAACAGAGCTACAAACATCACCATCGTACAAAACAGATTCGTGTTGATTTAATTGCTGTACAAAAAGCAGATACAGTCACTAACGGAGGTTTTTACAGGAAAAATGAACATGTTCCAAACCAAGTTATTGCTAAGGATGCAGGCATTCCTCCACACTACGAATACGCGCTTCTCCGAACACAGGGGCTGGACTCACAGCGTGGCCCAGGCCGACAGCCTCCCGCCTACACAAAGCCGGGCCTGCTGGGTCCTGCCTAAATCACCCAGCCCCAGGACCGGGGTTTCCTCAGCAAGGACACCAGCGGGATGTTCTCAGAACCTGCGCTTCATCAGCAAGGGCACAGTGGGAGAACACAGACCCGAGCAGCGGACTGAGCCCTCCTCGGCCAAAGGCTGGCCGAGTAATTAAAAAATCCTAAGAAAATCAGCAAAAAAATAGATTTGTTAAGAGTTTTAAAATGGTGTTCATCAAAAATAGATTTCTGTTTGCATGTAAACACTCCCCAGGCAGCGCACAACAGCTGGGAAGCAAAGCGGGGGGTTCTGCTTCACCCCGCTGCACAGGGAACACAGCTCGAGCGTTGAGGAGCAGCAGCTCCAGCACCCCCTGCACAGCCATTTCGGAGGAGAACACCTTCAGAGGCCATTTCCCACAGATGGGATCCCCGAAAACGCAGACTTCATCAGACAAAGTGGCAAGTGGCTCAGCATTTCTTTAGAGTGTAAAATATTTAAAGTCAGCTTGGAGGAAGCACCGACAGCGACAGCCACACACCACGTTTCCCACTCAGCTCTAGGAAAGCCGAGCCCAGGTGCGGAGCGGAGACCCCGCACCCCAGGGCAGCGCAGGAAGCAGCTGCACGTTCGCACCAGGCTGCGCTCCCGAACGGCGCCTGCACCAGCTCTCCCCGCGGCGCCGTCGGCGCCTTTGCGGCGCGGGAGCAGCTCCCAGAGCGGCTCTGCCGCACAGCCCTGGCCACAGCAGCAGGAGGAGGCAGCGAGCGCTTCTCCAAAAGATCTGCCACGAAAAGCCACCCCTGGTTTAGCTGCTGTTACTTCTGCCCCAACAAAGAGGAGCATTTCCCAGGGGTCAGAAGCTGCCGTTCCCCGCTCTGTCCCAGGCTGCGCGGTCGCCCGCTGTTCCTTCTCCCAGCCCACATGCGACGTGGCCACCTGCAATGGAGCACGTGCTGGGCATTGCGGGGCTCAGCTCCCGACACGTTTCCTCCAGCAACACCTCGGCTGGATTCACCTCCCCCCGACTCAACGCACTCCGCGATCCACAGCTCTGGCTCGCGACTGCTGGAATACTAACGAGAGAGCTGTTGATTTATGGAAGCCCTGATATTTCACCACTGGATTAAACAGTCTATAAAGTATATTTGGACACCTTACAGGATTAGAAGAATCCACCTGGGAAGTTCAATTCCTCCTTCCTCTGCTCTCTTGTAGAGAGACTTCATCTCAAGGGCACAGCACAAAGACACAGCAGAGATGGCTGAAACCCTGCACAGACCTCTGCAACCCTCTCTCCAGAGCCAAGTCCCACCTTTCAGTAATGATACACTTTAATTTGTCTGTTTTCATCCAGTCCGAGCTGAAGGAGGCTGGGGTTGCTGGCAGGGGCCTTCTGTGCGCCCGGGAGGAGAGGTCTGGCAGCTGGGTGAAGGAAAAGCCCGGCTTACAGCAGGGATTAGCGCCATGAGCACAGCCAGCAGACAGGTACGGAGGGGCAGGAGCCAGCCCTGCGCACACGCACTGTGTTTGCCCTGCCGTGTCCAAGTCAAGTGGAATTAGAGGGGGATTAGGGAACTCAGAGCAGCGCCGTGCTCAGGACAGCCCGAGGGATTTGCTGCTCTATCAGTGTGTGCTCAGAGGCGGCGCTGACAGCCCCGTGTGACGCTGCTACAGCACGAGCCTGAAACAGCCCCGCACCGGGGGTCTCGCTCATTCAAGAGACTTTCGTGGTCGAGGACAGCTCAAAGAAGAGCAAACAGGTCGCTCATGCTCTAACTACCGAACACCATGTCCCTTTGCAGAAATGGGCACTAAACTAAAGGTTAAGGCTTTGAAATTGCTGTAGTGCTCCTGAGTCACTCACCTCCTGCTGCTGGAAGCTTAAGTGCAATGAAAGACCAGACCTAGGTAAAGGATACACTGTGGAATCCTTCTTGAGGTCTTCAAGCCATTTCTTGTTGGTCTCAATCATCCCTTTGATACTCATCTTGTCTGGCTCACGGCTCTGGAGCTGGGAGTGCTGGAACAGCCGGATCTGCTCACTGTTGCACACGAAAGAGAAAGAGGCAGCACCGGTTAGGACAAAAGAGGTCTATGCAGGAACAGCCCCAGAGATGAGAGAGGAGGTGATGGGCTGCTGCAGAAACAGCCACAGTTAACAAAAAGCAACCTTCTCTTAGCCCAAAGTCCTCTGCCCAGCCACATCACAGAGAAACGCTGCAGCAGCCACCCACTGCCAGGCTGCCGTCCTCCTTTTCATCCGTGCAGCACCCAAAACGTTTGGGTGACAGTGCCGCCTGTCCCGCAGGGCCAGCGCCAGCGCCAGCACCCCCAGCCCCGCTCCTGGGGCGAGCGCTGTCAGCTCAGCCACAATGGCAGCTCCACTGCCAAGGCTACGAGGCTGAGCGGGTGGCAGAGAATCACTAAGGGCACCTCACTTGTCTACTTCATATGGAGGTTTATTAATACGATCTTGTTACCTACTTGTTATATGATATGTGACCTGTAAGTCATTCCAGAGAAATAAGAGCCCCGCAACGCAACAACAGCTCAAGGAACAGCTCCTTACTCTGCGGGTACGTATCCCAGCTTGTTCTCCAGAGGCTTGGAACTTCCACTGTGCCACGGGAATCCATCTGGAAAACAGAGAAGAAATACAGGCCCTGCAAATATCCATAGTCTGTACATCTGGGTGCACTGGATGGTCAGAACTTGCAGGGCTGGGAAATCAGAAGTCCCAGGCAAGCGAGCAGACGGATGAAGGAGAGGAGCCGTACCTGGGAAATACTTGTGCCATTTCTCTGCCAGCATGCTGTCCACCGACTGCCCGGCTGCCAAGGCGTGAGCAGAGCCCGGCGCAGCGCCCCGAGCCCACGGGGGCAGCGGGGGGACCCCGGCCCGCAGCCCGCTCAGGGACACGTATGTGGAGAGAGGGACACTGCTGCAGGGCGTGGGGGGGACGAGCGGAGCCTGCCCGGTGCTCAGGGAGTCCAAGAGGCCGAGGACACCGTTCAGTTCGCCAGTGATGCGGCGCAGAGAGTCTGACAGGTACTGGATCTTGTCTGGCTGGGGCACAGGCTGCAAGTAGCTTCTCAAGTCAACTGGCAGAAGAGAGGGGAGAAGAAGAGGGATCGGTGGGAAGGCGAGGGAGACGCTGCCTCCTGGCTGGAACGTCGCCTTCCACGGTGTGCTGTGCTCCGAGCCAAGCGTGATCGGTCTGTGCCACGTGGGATAGAGGCAAAAACCTGGCTCTGCAGCCAACAGCGCAGATATAGGCTGACAACAAGGATTTGTGCCTCGGAGGCTGCCTGGGCACAAAGTGGAGGAGAAACGAGATAACAAGAAGACCCTCCAAGGCTGCAAAACTGGGGCCTGCAGGACAAGCCTGGATACACATTACATGCATGTGTTTCAGCTCCCTGCTCCATGTCTCTGAGTTCTGCTGTACCCTGTATCGTGCAGCGATCCTATTGCAAACAGCAAACCCTTCCCAGGGCTGTATCCATTAGGCCTCAGCCTCACCAGCCATTCTGCAAGCAGCACAACCCTCCTGCCTCCCTGGCTGATAATAGGGACCCCTCCTTCCCACCTGCACAGCTCCAGTGACCAGGAACCAAAGGCAAAGCAAAAGCACAAGCAGCAGCCAGGGAACTGCAACAGCACCTCCCAAGATGTGGGGAGGGGAAACCCAGCCACCTGCAGAAGAGCAATGCAGCTCTGCAAGAGCAGAGCGAGGAGCTGAAGCAGGATTTCCTAATCCACTCTAAACGCAAAGGTAGAGATTCAAAAGGCGCGTTCACGCACAGATTCCACCCCGTTCACCTGCCACTGCAGGCAGGAAATAAGTTTTTCAAACCAAATGTTACACACAGAGCAATCCCAGTCACGAAGGGCAGACCTGCCCCCATGCTAATGAACAGAAGTGAGAACAGAAGGTCCATCAGAGAGGCGAGAGGCAAAGCCAGAGCCACGGCTGAAGCATTAATGTTGGACACGCCACATCAAGACCGTCAGGCACTTACTTTTAGGTTGCTGTTGATTTACACTGGAGGAGGTGTTTGTGTCCTCGGAGCTGCTAAGATCAAAAGTCACTGCCTTCTTCCACGCAGTGCTCTTCAGTGTGTCTTCGTCTGAAAGCTGGTCAGAAAGAGGAAAACAATGCAAATCAAACCCACTGTTCCGTCCTTGAAACACAAAAGGCACTGGAATAGCGCCTGCACGAGTCTGCACAGGCTGGCGGCCGTCAGGCAGGGCCGGGTGGAGGCAGATTCACCCTCAGCCCTCGGCAACAGCGTCTGGAAGCCAAGAGAACGCTTGGTGTCAGCAGGAAGGCAGCGAGTGTGCCACAGGCCAAGTCTAACAGCGTGTGGATGGGCCCTTCTAGGCAGAAGTCAAAAGCCTTTTGTGCTTTAAATAAGCCTCCCAAGTCTCGCACAGGCTGGGCGCTCTCTGCACCGGGGACAAGCGCTTGAGCAATGGTCTCGTGCTCTCGCATCTTCTACCCGAGGCCGCGGGGTCGCAGGCAGAGCCGGGCAGGTCCCGAGGCCGCCGGGTCAGTGGAGCGGGCTCCATCCCGCTCACACGACGTGACCTGCCCTCCTCTCCTCCCAGCTCAAATCCTGCAGCTTTTCCCAGCCGCTCCGAGTCCGCTCTGCAGCCGCACGCTGAACAGCGAGCCCAGAGGTCGCCGGCAGAGGGAAGACGCGGTATTTGCCACCCCGACCGAGCCGGGCAGGCCCGAGCAGCAGCCCCGCCGGCGCTCACCTCCTCCAGCAGCGAGGACTCCAGCTGGCTCAGCTTCTCCTCCTTCTTCTTCAGCAGCACCTGTCCCTTCCGCATGGCCGACTTCATCTTGTCCAACTGCTTGGCTTCCTGCAGGGACCAGCAAAGCCAAGGAGGAAAATCAAACAAGAATAACGGGAAACAATCTACTGCTGTGGTCATGCTGACTTTCATTATCTCGCTTCTACTCAGCACAGGAAACCATACTGCTGGAGTAAAACTGCACCCGAGTCTTGAAGAACATGGAGAGTGGAGCGTACAGAGGGAGAGCACGTGTGTCAGAGCAAGTTCACCCCATGAAAAGAGAGGTTTCACTTCCAAACTCTACACCCAACAGGGTGAACGGCTTTGGTTCTGCACACGTGAATGTTCTCTATGGTCAGTGAAGGAAATTCTGACCTTCCCTGCCTTCGGCTGGTACAGCAGCAGAGCTGGCGAGTACTCGAGAACCCCTTTCCAAGCAAGAGTAAAATCACTGCAGAGCTACAACCCTCAGCTCGTACCTACTGACGGATGGACACCTGTCCCTTCTTTCACTATGAGAAGGTGCTCTAGGACTTCCACGTCCCCTACCAAATGCTTTCTCCAATTTCAAGGTCAGAGCCTCCTGTTATGATGAGGAAAGCGCTGCCTATGTGCCACAGAAGACACGCAAGGTCTGATTTCCAGGAGGACCGAACACCCGCAGCTGCCCGTCCCTGCGGCTGCAGAGCCAGGAATCAATCGCAGGGTCGCGGGTTCCCCATGCAGCCCCGACAGGCTCGCTGTGGCCGGGCTCACCTCCTCCAGGCTCCTGCGCATGCCCTCCAGCAGCTGGGAGCTGCGGGGGTCCCGCGCCGCCTCCTGCGCATCCCGCAGCTCCCGCTGCCAGCGCTGCCGGGCCGCGCGCAGGGCCGTGTGCCTCCTGCGCATGGAGCGCGTCTGGCGCACCAGGAACTCCTTGGCGTTCCTGATGGAGATCCCCTCGGCCGATATGAAGCTCCTGATGCTGCACGGGAGAGACGGGCGTGCAGCTGGGTTGGTGCCGGCTGTGCCGCCCCGCAGCCTCCTGCAGCGCCCTCCCCAAGCCCCACTGTCAGCGCAGCGCACGGAAACCCAAAGAAGTGGCTGGGACATGGGTACTCACTGATCAAACTGGAGGTCACTGTCCTCGTGGCTTTGCGAGGGTGGGGAAGCAGCCTCTCTGGGTGACTGCTGAGGAGGTGAAACATTTCAAAAATTAAGAGATACGGATGGGAAACGGAAGCTCAGGACCCCATAAGAATTCAATTAGGAGCAAAAACTCAGAAGGACATCATCACGGTACTGCCCAGATCCCAGAGCAGCACCAAGGATGCTCTATATGAGACTGTCTAAAAAGCAGACGATGTCTCTATCCCTGGCTCAGGCCCCACTTTTGACTCCAAGGGGACTCAGGTTTCCTACACTGCTTTCTCCCAGTAATAATAAACAGGAAACAAAGATCACAAAACATATCAATGTCCTCTGGTGAAGAAAAACGCATCTCAACTGGCTTCACACAGAAGGAGCCAAAGCTGGGTTTTCAAGGCAGTTACAGACTCAGATGGCACAAGGCAAACACTTACAGCCTGCTTTACTCACAGCTTGAGGAGTCTCTCTCAGATCCTCCACGTGGAGCTCGGCTTTCCTCCTCGGAGAGTCCACGCTTTCCTCTGCCTCCAGCGCCTTCAGAGCCTCCTGTTTGCTCCTGACGGCTGCCTCCAGCTCGCTGCCACGGGAAAAGGCAAGGGAGCCGGCCCTTGAGGACTGCGGCTCCCCCACCCAGCAACCCATCTGCACAGCGTCCCAAATGGCCTCCCGATTCCACGAGGGAAAGGGACAAGTGTCCAGACACCACCAGTATGGGGTGTGTGCTGTGAAGTTAAACGTGACCCTGGCTGGGCAGGGAAACGGGGCTTTGCACCCGTGTTGAACACGTTACCCAGAGCTCAGCTACGGTAGAAAAATCTTTCCTTTGTATTTTCCTGTCCCTCTCAAAGTATCTTATGAACCTCACCAGACAGATGTGGAGAAGGCAAACAAGTGAACCTGACAAGCAGAGGCCAAGGGGCAGGTTTTCATGGCAAGTTATGAATAGATTTGCAAACAAAACTCAGGACCTCCGTGCCCTCAACATGCAGCAAAACCACCGTTGGGATTCTGAAGGAACACGGCCCAACACCAGAGGCTCAAACGTAAGGGAGAGGTCCAGCTTAGGCTAGAGAGGCTCTGGCTATGGGCATAGCGCGGATTTTTTGCACTAAAGAAGACTCCCATTCACAGACCTGACGCGTTTCTGCAGCCTCTGGCTTCGGGTCTGTAACAACTCGACCTGGGCCTCCAGCTCGGCTTTCTGGTCCTGCAGCTCCTCCAGAGCGCGACGCATCTGCCGCACGGACGCGAGGAGCCCGGCGTGCTCCTTCCTGCTCTCCTCCAGGCGCAGCCGCGAGGCTAAAGCCGCTTCCTAGAGGGAAAACAGAACACGCTCACAGCCATCTCCCCAACAGCGCCGGAGAGACGGGCGACCTGCACGGTGCGCAGCAGGTCCCAGAGCTACGAATGCCGTCTTGGTGGGAAACAGCCCCGAGCAGGCAACAGTTCGCTTTTTACAAACTGCACTTCCAGCGCGCTGCCCTGAGCGCAGCAGCAGCACAGCCCTCTGCCCGCCCTGCCGTACGTACGTCTCTCTCCAGCTCGGTCTGTCTGTCCTCGTCCAGCAGCTGCTGCCGCTTCTTTCTCAGCGACTCCTCCTGCAGACAGAGCAGAAAGCAGGCGAGTGGGCGATGAGACGGCCGGGGCTGAGCAGCGCCCGCACACAGGCCAGCCCTACGTCTCAACACCATTTTCCACCTGAGGATTGGTGCCAGTTTTGCTCTATGCCTCCCCTATGCACACTCAAGTTCTCCCTTTGTTCGGCTTCAAGTGAGAACGGGGAATATTTGCCCTTCCTGCCCAGCACGCGGCCATTCCTGCAGGATCTCGCTTTTGCAAAGCCTCTGCCCGCCTCTTTTCTCCACTCTTTCGCTCCCTCTCGCCGGTGCTGTTGGCAGGGAAGGGCTGGCAGGAGCAGGGTCACCCACAGCCCCCGGCACGGGCCGGGACTCGGGAGATCTGGCAGCGAGCGCATCAGCCAGCGATTCCTGGCAGCTCCACGGGAGCACTGAAGCGCTTCCCTCTCCCACCCTGCACCCAGGATCCTGAAACACTCTCTTCCTTTCACAGCAGCGGGGAGAAGACGAGGTAAACCAGGGACTGACTAAAACCCGAAGTGACGCCGAGCAGGACGTGCTGCCCTGAAAGGATTCTATGGTCCCTCTGTGACTCTTACAGCCGCTTACTGTATCCCAAAGCGCTGAGCAAACCCTGAGCACTGACTTTCACTGCAGACATCAGCCGTGATGCCATCACACCAGGAACGCTCGGCCCTGCTCTGTCTCGTGGTAAAAGTTTTACCTGTAGAAGCCCTGGCTGAGCATCTCTGGAGTCCCCCCGAGGGAGCAGAACGGGGCAGCCCGGCTCACCTGGCTGAGGAGCTGCACCGACCTGGCCTTGACGTTCTTCATGCGCATTTCAAGCTCATTTTCTGAATCCTGGAGTTGTCTTTCCTGCACAGAGATGCTGAGTTAAAGACAGAATGGCACAAGTTCCTCACTCCCCAGGCAGGGCAGAAACGGGGCAAGTGTGGCTGCCACTCGTCACCCTGTGCTGGGTGACAGGCAGCGCGTGTCGCTGACCTTGTCCCTGTGCCGGCCCCGCAGCGCCGCCAGCCGCCCCTCCAGCTCCGCCTGCACCGCCCGCACCTCCGCCTCGTGCACCTGCTGCAGCCGCCGCTTCTCGCTCCGCAGGCCGTCCAGCAGCTCCGCTCTCTGCTTTCTCTCCTGTTCGGTGCAAAACACAAACCAGAAAGGTGGCTGAGTGAAGCACAGGGTTCTCCAGAACCTGCAGAAATGCAAACCGTCTTCTCTTGTACAGAAATCCACAAATGTATGTGGACATTGTCTGCACAGAGAATATTTTGACAGCTTAACCCTACAGGCACAGCCTAAATTCACTGTCTGCCACGGCAGCAATGCCCAGTCCTCCCCGAAGAGAGGAGATCCCCAGCTCCAGGAGTGGGTGGCACAGGCAGCTCAGGCCAGCGGCGGTGCCACCCGGGACAGCCCGCGCCACCGCAGTCACCTCCCAAACCCACTGCCGTCCCCGGCGGTACCTCCTCCTCACACTGATCCCGGAGCCGTGCCAGGGCCTCCTGCTGCTCCTCTTTCATCCTCTCCATCTTCCTCTCGTGGTCTTTTTCCACTTCCTGCCGCTTCTCTCTCATCAGCTCGCTGAGCTGCAGGGGCGACATGGAAAGATAAGGTGCTGCAGGGGTGTCCCTTCCCCAGGGCGCCAGTGTCACCCTGGGCAGGGGACGTGGCCTCGGCCGTCGCCGTGCAGCCGGGGAGCGGGGCTGGAGCTCCCCCAGCAGCGCCAGGTGAGCACTTGCCTCGCGCTCGTATTCCAGCACTTGGAACGCTTTCTGCTGCACTTTCTGCTCCGCTCTCTGCAAGCTGTCACGCAGCTGAGCCTCCTCGCTCCGCTGTGCCTCTGCTATCTGGGCTTGCAGGCTGGAAATGACCTGCCGTGAAAGCCACCCCCAGAGATTGTCACCCTTGTGACAAGCGCCGTTTGGTGCCCTCCCACAGAGAGCCGGCGGCGTGGCAAAGGCCGGCGTGTGCAGTCTCACCGCCCCCCGCCTGGAGCACGTCCAAAGGCTGAGCCAGACCCAAACCACACTTAGGAAGTCGAAAAAAATAATGCCACCCTCCCTGGCCCCCTTTGGTGACAGTGTGGGGGAAAAAACCAAACCCACAACACTATTTACATTCTAAGGACACCATCTTTTACCTTCTGGTGCTTCTCTTCCGCTGCAGATTTCAGCTGCTGGAGTTCAGTCGCAAACTGTTTCTCCAGCTCTTCCACTGCCTACAGAACATGAGCAAGACAGTCTGCTGGGAAACCTCCGTGTGTGGGGACGTGCTGTGCAAGGTGCGTTTGCAATTAACGTCTATCCACAAGCACCAAAAGAGCACAGTGGTGAACCCCTTCCGACCAGCGTTACGTACAAGGTGCCTTTACTCTCTATGTGCTTTCCCTCCCAGGAGATCTCAGGGATCTCAGCCCTGCTGTGCGGAAGGACGATGAGCTGCCTCCATTCCAGCAGCCCCTGGCTCTCTGGAGGACCAAAGCAGCAGCCAAAGAGGTGTTCTGATCTCATCAAGTGTCTGATTTACCTCGGCAGAGACACACAGGGATCTGTCTCTTTCCTTCAGATGCAACGTGGCCATGTAAATAATCCTTATTTAATCACCAGTGTCACAGAAATTGGAGGAGTACTCCCCCCCACCTTGACCATGCCCTAAGAGCGTGCCTAGCGACTTTCGCTTCTGTTTTACAGCGGTCGTTATTAAAGCACACGGAGGTGTTTAATCTCAACACCAGCACTGCGATGCGAGCCAGGTCAGCCTGAGCCGTGTGTGTCTGACCCCAGCTTGCGATAAAGATCTCACCTTCTTCTTGTCCCTGTCTAACCTCTCCCTGAGCTCACGCAGGAACTGGTCCTTCTCTTGTTCCAGCTCGGTCATCTCTTTCTGCCGAGCCTCCTCCATCTCCAGCTTCATCTTCTCCAGCGCAAGCTGCTGCTCCCTCTCCAGGTTCTCCCTCTCCATCGCCTGCTGGGACTCCCACTCTTCTTGCAGTTTCTGCAGTGCGGCCTCTTGCTCTGCCCTGGTGGGTTTGCGACAAGAACACAGGCAGAAGCCAGTCAGAATTCAGCACTTTACCGCTGGACTCCATTTAGGAACCGTTGCTGAGAGAAGATGCCGCCATAGGGTAGGACACGCAAGGCAGGAGAAACCCAGAACCAGAGCACACCGATCCATGAGTGCAGCAACTCGGGCCTCAGAAATAAACAGCAAAGCGGTTGTGCGTGGAGACCGATCTGCCAGCTCATTAAAAAAGCTGTAACACAGTGTAAGTTTTTCAGTGTGCGCCTCCTCTGCCTCCTGCAGCCGTTCTCACAGGGTCAGACAGACCCTGACTCAACCCAAGCTACACAGCAACTGCAGCTACCCCTGGAAACGCCATTTCTTCCCTTTACCCAGCCCAGAGCCACGTGTGGGCCAGCACAGCAGCAACACCTCCCTTCAGGACCCTCCTGGACTACCCGTCTATTCAGCTGAATCTCCTGAGCTGCTCCCATCCGGCTCGTCGCTCTGCCCCTCTGTCACCGCACAGCTCCCCTGCACGCGCAGCGCTGAGGTCACATCCCCAGGGATGCCACCAAAACTTCGCACCTTATCTTCTCCTTTTCTGCCTCAGTCTCCGAGATGATTTTGGCTCGCAGCTTCGAGAGCCTCTCAGCTTCTTCCTTTCTGATACGTGACTCTTCCTCCTCGGAAACCTTTGCCAGGTCTTCCTGCAGAGCCCTGCGAGGTGAGCAGCCAGAAAGAGAAAAAGGTTTCAGGAGTCTTTAATAACTTCAGATCACCTCCGAAGGCCGATAGATGAGCTCCCAATAGCTGTGCCTGCCCAAGCGTGCACTCCCCAGCTCCAGCACGTTAGCGGTGCTCCGCACCTCCAGAACCCAGCTGCTGGGGCAGGGGATGCAGCCCTGAGCATCAACCGTCTGCTTCACCCTCGGCATGGCGGGGGCCAACAACAGCACCAGCAGCTGGGAGAGGCTCCCGGGAGAAACGGGGGAGAGGGACTGGAAAAGGAAAGTACCTGAGGGATTTTTCTTTCTGCTGATGAAGCTTCTGAGCTTCCTCATCCTCCTGCTGCCTCATCTCCTCCTGGAACTGCTGAATCTTCTCCTTCTTTGCTTGCAATAAATGCATTTTCTCTTGCTCAAGCTCTGTCTCCAGCTCCTTGGCTATTGCCTCCAGGGACTTCTCATTAGGCTGGTTCAAGAACTGCTCACGTTTGATTTCCCTCTCAGGCTGCCTACCAAAAAAAGAAAGCTCCTTTGGCAAAAGGGTGACAGGAAAATAAGTAACAGGAAAGGAAGAGCAGCATCGCCCCGAAAGGTGCTGACTCCAGGGCAAACACCTCGGAACACACTGTGCGAGGCTGCCGGGATCGCAGCACACGCCGTGCTCCGAGCAGCACGCGATCCCAGGTACCGGGCTGGGGATGCCCCCGCGCACCCCGCCAGGACCCCGCAGCGACGCTTTGCTAAAGACAGCCCTGGCAGCACTGGCGTCCCAAACAACTGGTGTTCTGGCCCACTACAGCTCAACTCCGTGACGGCAACGTGGCCTCGCTTCATCTAGGATCTGGTAGCCACGAAACCCTGGCGAGGGCTGCCAGGCACAACGGAAGCAGCTGCAATCAGTACCTGCTCTCAGCCCAGGGACCGGCAGTGCGCTTCTCACGGACCAGGTATTTTTCTGCAATTGCAATCTAAACTGTGCTGGGAGTTTGCCAGCTCCAGGCAACAGAAAGCCCTAAACGCTCCAAAAATTCAAACCCAATCTGTTTCTAATTAGTTTTTTTTCAGGCAGAGAGCAGCAAAATTACAAGGTCTGAGAGAGGCTGAAGAGGAAGGAGGAGAAAATCAAGATTAGTCTAGGAACAAAACTCTTCTTTGCTAGCGAAAGCGGGAGCAGCAGGGTCTCGCCACGCTCCGAGAACGCCAGCCTAAGTGTGTGAACGCTTGGAGTTTTGTTAGCAACCCTGGTAAGAAGGAGGTTTTCCCACGTACAAAGCAAACGGCTCTTCCTCCACCCGCGTCCCATGGCACAGACCCGGCTGAGCTGCTGTTCTCCCCCTGCGGCCTCTGGGCACCCCCGCTAGCAGAAGAGCTGCTCGGATTTGTGCTCGGAGCCGCTCGAGCTCTGCGCCCACCAAACCGCATCTCCCGGCGTGCTCGCCGCGTGCACCGGCTTCAGACACCACACAGGGGAACGCAAGGACAAGCACCGGGCACTCGAGTGAAGCTCTTACGCTTTCTGTGGGATGGCACGCTCTGCCCGATGGACGGGGCCGTCCAGACACCCCTCCTCCGGCGCCGGGGCCACCGCCAGCTCCCCAGTGGGATCCTCCAAAGCAAAACGCTTCTCTTGTGGTGTTTCACAAGCACTTGGGTCCCCCTCACTTTGCAGCACAAGAACGGTAAGAGAACAGCAGGTTAGCACAGGTTAGATCCCAGCGGATGCTGCAGACAGCACACAGGGCACAGCAACGCTCCACACCGTGTCCCCCACCAGCCCAACAGCTGCTCAGGGTTTTATGGGGTCTGCTGCAAAACACTGAATCCCTTCCCTGGATCATCCCCGTCTCCTTCCAACTCCTTAGAAAACTTCCCCAAGATAAGCCAGCCCTATCAGCAAAACTCACACCGTTGTCCAAATTACAGACAGAAATAATGGCGGGCATGCTTACATCTACAGTCCCACTTCACCTCGGAAGCACAGAGAAGAGAGACAAAGCGAACAGGAGCTGCACAGGCAGGAGGAAGAGAGGATGCGCAGCTGGGAAGCAGGCAGCGAGCGATAAGGAGACAATTCCTGCGGGCAGAACACGTTCTCGAGGTCCTTCATGTGAGCAGCTCCTCTGAGAGCAAGGCTGCAAATCCCAAGTGCGTCATTCAGATGGGCTGCAGCTTCTGTTCACAAGTTTTCCTGGCACAGGCAACAGCTTCTTGGTTCCCAGTGCCCCAGAGTTTTGACACGATTCATCTCCAAGTGCCGCACGCTGCAGCTCTCAAAGCGGGAGGGAAGGGGCTCAAGAGAGCACAGAGCTTACTGCTCAGCACAATATTTCAACTGTTTTAAACAAGTTCCCAGAAACGGGCTGAAAATAGCTCCCCTAGACAGTGTAGTTCTCCTAGTGACGAGGGGTCTGGAAACCAGCACTGCTCTTGGAGTAGCAACCGGTGCACTTGAGTCAGTGATGCATGCACCGGGATATAAAACAGGTTAATGCTTGCAGCTGGTCAGTGATTTGCTGCAGGCCACCTCTGCACAAGGAAAAGCATGATTTTGGGAGCCTTGCAGCAAAGTCACAGGGCTGTAAGGGAAAGAGAAGCCAGCTCCACATCTGGGGCAGTCTCAGGGAAATCAAAGACAGGCAGTTTTGCTCCCTACCCATCCAGGTGGAGAAACAAAGCTCAAATCTGCCGCAACAGGACAAAGGAGGTGGCAGGAGAAGCGAAAGGTTTAGTGGGAAAGAGCATGAGAGAAGGTGCAGCACCTTGGGGTGTTCTCCAGGGGATGCCCACACAGTTACAGTGACCAGAGCAGGGGAGAAAGACAGGAACGTCATCTGGAACCAGAGGTGTCCGCAGCTCCTCGGTGCTCTGTTTGTACCGTACCTCTCAGCAGCTTTGGTTCTCTTGCTTTGCTCCTCCTCTATACTGGCTTTGCTCTGCTCCTTTTCCTCTTCTCCCAGCTCCTGGGCCTGCAGGTGAAAGCAAACAGCGTGGGGTTTGCTGGCTCCTTCACCAAAATAAACCTCTCAGGACCTTACAACGGCTCTGCTGAGGGGCAGCTCTGCTCCAGTGCATCCGCGCTGAGCCCGGGGACCCGAGAGCATGCACGGGAACCTGCCAGCTCCCTGCCACACATAACCAGCGTCCCAAACCACCCCAGGAACCCCAAACGTCGCCTCGGCAGGAATGGTTCCTGCAGCACCGGGGAGGCGCGGGAGCTCAGCTCTCCGGGCTGCGCGGGTTACGCTCTGGGGTCACTTTTCCAGTAGTGAGCATGAGCTCCCTGTCAGCACTCAGCACTTCGGGCACAGGTTTGGTGTTGCCCTGAGGGTCATCTTGCATGTCCAGGTAACACTGAACTCCCTGAAAAGTGCAGGGCAAAAATCTCCTACAGGAGGAATGTGACGCATACGAAAGTGTCCCTGCAGCAGCACCAACAGGCGCTGCACGGTTCACCTGGGGAGGGGAGGAACTTCCCTCTTCCCACTGTCAGCCCCACACCAGAAACCAGTAAGGGCAGAACAGCCCATTCATAAATTCTCAGGGACCGCAGGAACAGCAGGTGAGCTCAGCCCTCGCCGCGCGGGAGCGCGCTGGAGCAGGGCCAAAACTACGCGGAATTAACACAGCACTAATTTATGCAAATGTTCAGCAGAGCAAACAGCAGAAGGATTCCCTGCAAGTGCTGTCACCTCCCATCACATCAGCCCGGTCACAGCCCCCATGCCGCTCCCCCCGCCCGCTGTAAATAACGGCTTCGGTTCCCCAGAACCGAGGGGCTCAGCACGTGTTTCCCGGCTCCGAACGGGCTCGGTCACTGCCGCCTGTGAAACGAGAGAAGCCAGAAAACAGAGAACGAGACCTTCCTGGGAACAGCCATCACCCGCCACAGGGTGACGGGGCCGCTGCGGCACCCCTGCAGGGACAGTCCCTCCTGTGCTCGCGGAGCTGACAGGGGTGCCCTTTTCTTAAAACTGAATATTTTGCCAGCGTACCCCAAGCAAGGCAAGCCCACTACGCATAGAAGTAAAGCCATTCCTACAGAGTCTCACTTCAGCCTAGCCTGACGCAAAAGAGCGGCCGCGGTTCTGCGGGGAGCCCCGTTTCAAATGCACCTCTCTCCTCGAGACAGGGCTGCGACACATTTGTATGCACAAGGACGGCGCTGCAGCGAGAGGCGCAACGCAGCAGGCGTGTGGTTTGTTTTCCCTTCACATCTGATTACGCTCATTACGAGGCACGAGAGGACAGGTGTGTTCTCCAGACACAACCTTACAAACCGGATTGCTCCTCTCTGCCGGGCAGGTGGGGAGTTTGCCACCCAGGGTCTCCTCCGGCGCGGCCCATCGACTCACATTGACAGCAAGGCTGAGCAAAGCTCAGTTTGTGTTTTGTGCAGTTACCTGCAGTTCATCTCTGCAGGAAAAACAATGCGTTTCTAGCGCTGCTCTGACCCCTGACACTCACACATGGCTTCTGTTTACCTCTGCAAAGCTGATCGTGTGACCCTGTGATTAGTGCCCCACAGTACGCTATTTTACCTGCCTGTTCGTGGGTCGCTCTCTGATCACGCTCACCTTGCACGTGGGGCTGTCCAAGGCAGGAGACAGGACCTCCACATCCAGAACCTGCTCAGAAAGCCGATGCTGGAAGCCCAGGCCCTGCAGAGGAAAGCAGAAAAGGATCAGGGTCTGATAAGCAAGCACAGGTTTTGCTGGAGATCCTGAGAGACCAGACCAAAACCCTAACGCAGCTTGGAATCCACCTCGGCACCCCACCGACAGCAAGTCTTTTGTAACACTTGATGTTTGAACACCTAGAAAGGACACAGGAGATGGCTACACCAGTCTTAGGTCTGCGTCCAAGCACAGGCAATATCCGCACTGCAGACAGACAGACAGACACGGCTCCGTTAGCGGCTCGACCAGCGTGCAGCTGGGTTTTCTGTGGCGGGGGCACAGGGCACCTCCAAAACACGCAGCGGAGCCTCCCCCAGCTCTCCTGCTCTCGTTTCCGATATTCCTGCACATTTGCTGAGGTTTTTCCTGCAGTCAGCTCCTGCCGGTTGCCCACAAGCTATTCGGCTCCTGGCAGAGCCTCCGTGGTCCCCGCACCCGGCTGTGCGCAGAGCGTGTGCGCACACCTCCCGTGAGCCAGCGCCGCGAACGGCGCCGCTGGAGGCAGCAGCCCCTTGCCAGCACCGCCAAATAACGCCACTCCGAGCCGTGTGCTGGCCACGCTGCCCCGGCTCCCGTTGGCAGATGGCAGCGGCACCTTCCTGCCCAGACAAGATGCTCATGGGCACCTCCCCAGCCCAGGGTGGCCCTCCTGTGTCCTCAGGGACCTCCGCGTCTCCCAGCCACCCCTTCAGAAACACTACTTAGCCCCTCAAAGCAGAACTTCTAGATTACTTATTCCTTGCCTTTTTTGCAATCATCTGAGCACAGCCCCAGCTCCGAGTGACCTACTTTTGCGGAGGTGTTACCCTGCGCACAGACAGGACCTGCTAAGCGTTGGTTGTTGCTCAGCAGGTAAGGAGTCGGGCAGCTGGACCACAAGAGGTGAGCCCAGTATCAGCTGGGGAACGCGACGCCCACACCCAGGGGACAAGGAGCCTTTAGCGACTCACCAGAGGCCAAATGGGCTCGCGGTCTGAGTGGCTGGAGACCGGTAAGTCCTCCTCACAGTCACTGGTCTCGGGTGCCCTGGAAAGCTGAGAGGAGAGATGTGTTACAGCCTGTCCACGTCTTACCCTGCGGCTGCACCGTGGCCAACCAGATCACAACTGACACTGGGAAGACAAATCCGGCCTCTATAACACAGGGGAAAACAGGTGACAGAGCATCTCAGGAGAGACAGGAAGGGTGTCACCCACAAGACAAGCACAAACAGCACCTCACAGAGACACAGGACTGGGGAAGGAGAGCAGGGGGAGATGGGACTGGGGAGGGCAGAGCAGTGCTCTCCAGATGCCCCCCACAAAGGGCACTTGGTCACTGTCTTGTTCCTCCTGCAAGGATCCCTGCAGCGCTGAGAACTCCCCAGCCCACCACGCCGAACCTTGATCTCAGGCAGATTTTAACAGTGCAGCTCTCCCAGTGGCAGCGAGGACCGCTGCGTGCCCAGGGTGGTGACACAGCGTGGCCCCGTCCCACGCAGCCCGGTGACCGCGGCAGCGCCGCACACACACACAGAGCAAGCGGCAGGCGTCCGTACACCAGCACCGGCCAGTTCTCCAGGACAGACCACGTTTGTCAGGCTGGTTTACAGCTTATTGTTTCTTAAAGACAGCGCCCACCAGTGTAACTGGGAAAATCACCCAAAGCGGCAGGAAGGAAGCCGAATTGGAGATGATTTTTCAGATCGCGTATTCTAACATTTTTGGAAGATGCTGACCAAGAGCGGACGGCGCGTGTCTGCCCAGCAGCCCGGCCACAGGACCAGGCCATGAACCGTCTGCGCCTCCGACGCTTGTGCTGGGCTGACTGGAATGAGTTCATTTTCCTCCATGCAGCTGGAACCTCTCTTTTTCATGGCTATCGCCGTCATTGTTTAGATTCAGTTTGAGAGCAAGGAGATAACACCCCAGGGCAGAGTTAACGTTTTTAATCGTTACTGTCTGCCAAGGACATTTTCCGAGCTCTGTGCACCAGGTGTGGAGCAGCTGGGAAGCGACATGGATGGGGCAGATCTTGACTGACACCCCCACCGATCAACAACAACATTCCCTGCTTTGTATTTAAGGACAGTTGAGATCTTCTGGCTGACTCTTGGTGTGGTTTGTTTCCGTTGTTGGGTTTGAGTTGGGACAGAGACCTGTTCAGGGGTTTCTTTACTTCAGCCTTTCACCATCCTTTTTATTCCCATTTATTAGTAGTAGTATATTGGTGTTATTGTTTTATTAACGTGTGTGTTTATCTCAACAGACAAGTTTCTCTCTTCCATTTCAGTTCTCTCCCCTCTTTGTGGGCAGGAGGCGGAGGGAGCAAGTGGCTCTCCTGGTTATGGTGCTCACTGGGGTTAAACCACAACAAGACCCGATGGTTGTTCTCCTGCCAGAGACACCGTGGTTCAACCACCCTCCTCCTGGAGCACTGGAAAGGCACTGGGCAGAGCAGGAGGGTCTGGAGGCACAGCCGCCCTTCCCACTCCCACCTCCCCGCCACATCCTCCCGGAGCTGCCAACATCACAGCTGGCAGCTCACTCTCCATTTCTGCATAAGCTGAGAGAAACAACAGAAGGAGAGAAACAAAGCAGCACGGACAGCTGGGCTCGGTGTGAGCTCCATCACGAAACCCGCTTGCTCGGTACAGATGGCAGCACGGGAAGCTGAGACTTATTTCTCCTCCAAGACTCAAAACATGCGTGATGGTTCAGGGTTTTGCCTGTCGCGTGCCTTGGACAGCACTCGGGGTCCGCATAAGGGAATGATTTCCTAGCTTGGTACTAAAGGTACCAGATCTGGGAAGTCTGAGCACTTGTGATCCCCCAGGAGCACCCTGCTGAACAGAAAATAACTGTACAAAGAGCTGTCCTGAACCAGAGCAAGGGGAGCAACCGCTTCCGCACGAAGGCGGTGCAGGCAGGCAGGTCTCTTACTTGGCCAGCATCCCGCCTGCTGCCTGTTTGCACATCAGCTGCCGCCTCTCCCCTCGTCTCATGCGCCGTCTCCTTTTCCCCGGACGCGGTGTGGGCGGCAGCAGCCGGGCTCACCAGCCCATCCGCCACAGGCGCTGGAGACGCCGGCACAGGGAGCCCAGGAGCGCCGGGCACGTCCGTCCCTGCCGCACCGTGTTCCCCCAGAGACCGCGGCACCTCGGCGGCTGCAGAGACGTCACCTTCGTCCTCCGTGCCCCCCGGCAGCTCCCCATCGGCCTCCTCGTCCGCGCTGGACAGGACGCTGCCAGCATCACCGGGAAGGGCGGCACCGGGACTCGGAGGGCACGCGGCATCAGAATCCAAGGAAGACTCTCGCCCCTCTTCAGCGTATCTTGACTTTAAAGACTCCCTCTAGGCAGCAAGTCAAACATGGTTATAGCTACAACACGCCTGACCCCTCTCGGGGGGACGCAGGGGTCAGGAACAGCACGGGTTCTCCTACAGCCAAGAAGCAAAACTGCAACGCTTTGGGTGACTTCAAGACCGATTTGATTTCATGCAGTCCCTTTCAAAGACAAGGAACCTCATGAAGATAAACACATTCACCTCCTAGGCTCGGACTTTTTTTATTCAGGAGGTCTCAGCAGAGCTGACCCATCGATGCTTCCACATCAAACCGGTTTTGTGAGAGATGGAAGTTTGCAAGAGGCTATTACTGGACGCTTAACTTCTGCCTGAAATGATAAGCAGAGAAGAGCAGGCTGGCAGCAATCAGCTCACCTTCCAGGGGGACAAACTGGAGGGTGGCAGGGACTGAAGCCACTGCTGAGCCCAGAGCCAGGCCTGGCGAAGGCGCTAGAGCGAGAAACGGCAGAACCCACGGTCTTGGGGGAAACAGAACATTCCCAGATTAAAGCTGAGTCACCCAAAGGTTCCACTGCCTCCCCCAGCAGTGCTGAGGCCACAAGACTCACAATGAAAAGCGCAATAGCCAGGAAGAGCAGGAAAAGGTTCGCTCATCAGTATGCAAACAAAACTGCTCACAGGTCCCACTTTCTCGCTGTTTTATTAATGCCGGGGTGTCTTGGCAAACGTTAGCTGCATCCTGTGTACAGCGTGTACCACACACAGACCGCATATTTTAACGGTGTATTTTTATCAAAGTGCAACTGGAATGCTGTCGGCTTTAAACCCGGAGCTGCAGCAAACTGAAGGAACATCCTCTAGCACATCACTTATCTGAAAGACCTTCTCAGGGCCGAGACAGCCATCCATCAGACTGGAGATGAGGACAGAGAAACCAAATCGCTGGGTACTTCCCTAAAAACCACGCTTCAGAGCCTCACCTGCAATTCTCTGAGTAATAAACAGAAGTTTATGGCCCCTTTCTAGCTCTGTGCCTGGTTAGCAGAGGTTCACAACACATCACTGACTCACCAGCCAGCCATGCAAGGCTCTGCAGAGCCCACGGTAATATCTTTATTCCAGACCTCACCTGGGTAGCATTTGCCCTTGGTTTTTCAGTTTACACCTCTCTCTGTGCACGTAATACCAGCGAATGTAAGAAACCAAGCAACTATCCACACCACAGCACTAGAAGCTGCCTAGGGCATGCAAAGCTTCAGTGACACCGCACAAGCAGGCGCGCGATGTCACCCATCACCTCTGCCAGGCTGGGCAGCTCCTCCGCGGGACCCCTGTGCTGCTGGGCTGGGGCTGCGGCCGCCTGGGCCGACCGCGTGCCGCGGCTCCCCTCCTCCGCTCCGCTCTTCTCCTGCTGGGTGACGCAGTCGCTAGCGAGAGCCCCGGCACCACCGTCCTGAGCTGGTCGGGTCACCCCTGCGACAGGTCACCCCCCCACCCCCGCGACAGGTCACCCCATGTGTCACCCACCGCACGCACCCGGAGCCGAGAGCTCTCCAGATCCCCAGACACCAACCAACTGCTGCTCTGCGGGCTCCACTGAGGCTGCTCCTGCTGGCAGCTCAGTGAACTCACTCTCTACCATCATGAAGAGTTTCCCCTCGTGTCCAACAGAAATCTCCCCACAATTAAGTTGTGGGGTTTGTTATACAAATCCTTTCCTTCTCTCCATTTTGTATGGAGCTGGAGAGTGGCTCAGGCTCATTCGCAGGAATGCCTTGCTACTGCCATCTCATGGAACTACAACTGAATTAGATTTTCCAGCAGGGCACTGTATCTTACCAGGACAAAGACATCACCCATCTGAGTCAACACAGCCCGGCCATTGGCAGCAATTGCTATTTTATAACAGATTCCTGAAGCCCTGGCGCAGCACTGAAGTGCCAAGACAGCCCTTTGTTCCTGGACACATTAACATTTTGGTGACGAATTGGGCCCCGACAGGCTGCCTGTTGTTTGGAAATGAGAGTCAGGCCTTTTTGACATCCACTTTAGCATAAGCCCTTGCTGTTTCTGCCCAGCATTGTGAACAGATTCTCCAGCAAAGCACTTTACAGCTTAGTTTTTGTATGCTCTGAAAAGGATAAGGGAAATACTGTAAAACACTTTAAAAGAAATTAATTTGCCTTTCAGATACTGGAACAGAACTTTCAAAGCAGTGACAGAGGATTAGCGTCAGCGCAGGCAGCCGGGCCAAATCACCAGAGCTGCTTGCAACGCGCTTCCCTTTGTGCCCTTGTCATCCTAAGCCTGATCACTGCTAAGAAAGCGCAGACAAAATGCACACCCGGGGGAAAAGGAAAACGTCTGCGCAGGGCTGTGTGTGTACTGAGCTCCTCGCCGGTGCTCTGTCTGAGCCACGGAGCTCCGCAGCAGTGCAAGAACAAAACAAACAGGTTTGAGGTTGCCACAGAGAAGTGGCCACATGGAAGCTTCTACAATCCTTGTGGAACTGAGTGAAGTGCAAGAGTGGTGTTTGCAGGGTATATCCCCCTCTCCTCTCATCACAATCCACTGGGAATGAGCGTTATTTCCTCTGCTGTCCCTGCAGACCCCGCCTGGGCTCCTGTCCCTCGGGTCCTGCTCCTGGACCCCCAGCCCCACTCCTGGTCCCCCAGCCCCGCTCCCGCCCGCCTCGTCACCCGCCCTCTCACCTCCGAGTCAAAGCTGCCACCCAGGGCGCTGATGTCCACGTGCAGGTTTTTCAGCAGTTTCGCTGCCCCGTGGAGGCTCTAAAGGAATTAAAAAGAGATGGACACCGAGTTGTGACCTCTGCAATCCCACAGCCCCCACAGGAGGAACTGGGGCTCCTAATCGGTGAAACAAGGCAGAGCCACAGCAACACCCCAAGGCAGTGCGCCTACAGCCAATTCATTTTGGAACCACACTGTGGCAGACATCGATTTATGGGGAGCATACAAGGAGAAAACGGGATTAGATACTTCTAGGTGACCAAACGCAGAGGAAACGCAGCGCAAATTAAGGCCCATAGTCAAACGGAGCAGTCGTGGTCGCTCAGCTCTACCAGGGAGCATTAGCTGTTCATTCCTCGACGCTTCCCACACTACGGTTACCCACGCGCATTAGGAGCCACAGCACACCGGTACCTCGTCATCGCTGTCCTCTTCCTTCCTCACTCGCTCTGTGGCCGTGGCGCTTGAGCCGTGCCCGGGGCAGCCCGGCAGCCCCTTGCTGTGGGTGGGGGGCTCACAGGTCTGCGCTGGCTGCAGAGAGAGGGGGGTGAGAGCACGGCCGAGAGCGGTGCCGCAGCACCCCTCACCCCGACCGCCCGGAGCCACCACGGCGAGACCCCCTCGGGGAGAGGAAAACCCTCAACAAGGCGCTGGTTTCTACAGCGTTTTGCACACATTGGTTTGTTTTCCTTTAAAAGATCGCTTTGTTAGCACTTAAAGCTTGTTTGGTTGACCCAAAGGTCACATAAATCATTCAACGGGATTGTAAATCCCACATTCATTCAAAAAAACAAACTTTCTTCTGGGTTTTTTTTGTATTCTCAAATGCTTGAGTGAAAATATTTATTAGCCTGCATAGCTGTGCTGTGTGTCCTGCTTTGTTTGGACACAAAGTTCTACTACAATGAACCTAACAGACGTTTACCCCCCAACAGCAATTAAAACAATTCTTTAAATCTGCTAAACACAGAAGCAAGCTCACCACAAATTTAGCACTGAGCCCCCTAGAAACAGCAAAAGAGAAGAAATGCAGCAAAAGATGAAGAACAGAAGTGGTTTTTTGAACTGACAAGAGCGCGTGGGAAGCGCGGAGCGGTCAGGATGCTGACACCGCAGCCTCCCGGCCCCCGTGCCCGCAGCCGTTCCCGCAGCCTCACCTGTGTCCCTGCGGCCGCTCCGCAGCCCCGCGCGCTGCCCGGCTCCCAGCCCGGTGACCGCAGGACGCCGGCCGGGGCCGCCAGCCCTCGCAGCGGAGCCAGGGTCCCCAGGGGCGCTGGCACGGGGGACAGCAGCGAGCCTGAGGGCTGGAGCAGAGGGGACATGCTCATGTCGGGAAGGGCCACAGCGCTCCCTGCCCATGCTAAACCCACCACCTCCCAAAAATCTGCTCTGGGACCCCCCACCCAGCAGCCCCCCGCACACAGGACAGCTCAGGAATAGCTGTTTGATTTGCTCACACATTTTGTCTTCCGAATGCCCATCTGATTACAGCGATTAACTCTCCAGCAGCGAGGCGATTCAGAAAAACCAGTGTGCGTTTGTCCGAAACCGAGGTGAGAGAACAGCAGCAGCCCCACGAGCTCACGCACCCCCACACCCCCACACCCCCAGGAGAGGCTCCTTCCCAGCACCGCGCACCCAGGACAACCAGCGCACCCCCGCCTGTCCGCCCCGCCACTCTGCCAAACCAGGGAGCTGGAGCCACTCCGATGGCCACGAGCCGCCTCCTCTGCACACACAGCAACCACCGCCTCTCTTTAGACCAAAGGCTGCTTCCTCACCTCGCACCAGGGGAAGAGCGACGGGCAGAAAGCACCGCATCTGTACAGAGCTCCTGAATACACCTGTCCCTCCCAAAACACAGCGAGCACCATCCAGCATCCTCCCCTCCGAGCAACGCACACTCGACATCTCCAGTTATCCTCGCCTGGAGAGGCGACCGTTCCACCTGACCTCGTGGAATCCCCCACCCGAGCCCTCCCACCCCGCGATCGCTGCGCAGGTTAAGCCAGCGGCAAACCACGCCAGGGTTTGGTCCACAGCGTGCTGGTACAGCCAAGCGTGTATTCACAAATCACCGCTCCTGCACTCCGTGCCCGTGCAATATTACAGACTGAAAGCAGTTAATTCACACACACACTGAGGGATGGGGAGAGGGAGATGAATATGCACTGATCCTTCTTCCACCAAGTCCCTGCCACAGCAACACTAACAGAATAAATCACACATTCTGGGCTTCACTAATTATTTTCCACAGATGGCCATTAACTACGTGTACAGTACAGAGGACGTTAGCTGTCCTTCAGCAAAGATAAACTCCCTTCCCTCAGGCTAATTAAAACTTTCAGGCTAATCTGCAGTTTATCTGATATTTATAGGCACAGTTCTTATCAGCTGACCGAGCGCTACCACATGCTGGGACTTGGAGACCTGAGCTCGCGGGGTGGTGGAGCCTCAGCTGGGCACCAGCAGCAGAGCAAAGCGATTCATTAACATCACACACAGTGGTCCTTCTGGTTTTTGTTCTTTAGAACCAGAGATTGGGTGAGTTCTTATTTGATTGAGGCAGCTACTTTGACTGACAAACCAACCTGGAACATTCTTCCCAGCGAAGGGCAGGATCCTGCTATAAGCAGAGGGAAAATGTTGGGCAAACTAGAGAAAAACAGCCCAGCTCTTCACAGAAGGGGAAAGGGACACATCTGGATGGGCCCTCACAGCTGTGAGCCACCTCGCTATCCTAAGAGCACAGCAGCCCTGGTCCAGGGACTAAAGTGCGCTCAGACAAGTCAGTACTGCGCCTGCCTGCAAAACCAGGGGCTGGAACCGGCGGGATGTGCCAAGGCATTCAAACTTCTTCCTGTTTCTCTTTCATTTCAGAGGGAAGAGTCCATCTCTCAAGGCACTGGACTGCCACATCTGCTTATGCGACCTTCAATGGGATGTTTTTCCCCATTTTCTTCTGAAGATTGGCTTAGAAAGTTTGGCCCTCTTGCTTCTCCAGAAGTGCTTACAAAGGACTCACTCCTACCTCAGTCCCACCGGCTCCTTCAGCAGCACCTTGGCAGCGGGGCAGGGTGTCTGTGGTCTCCGGAGGGGCTGCAGAGCAGGTCTCCAGCACAACATCGCGAGTGTCTCCTCCTGCATCTGCTCCTACTGCCACCAGCTTTAGGTCCTTTCTCTCCACGCTGCCAGGGATCTCATCTCGGCTGTACACACCGATGGCTCGACCCGAAGCCTCATCTCGCACTTGTGTCTCACTGCTGCTCCCAGGTACCTTGCTGGGGGCTCTCAGCTCTTCCTGGGCATATGGACCATCGGCCATGTCCTGCAAACTCCAGTCATCTGCGAGACTGGCATCAGAAAGAGCCATTTCATCGTTCCCGTAGTAAAGGTTTGCTTTCCCTCTGGCTCGCAATGTGTCTGCTCTTCTTTCTGCATCTTCATCTGGTCCTGTGGCGCTCGCTCTGGCTGAGAAGTGATGATCAGTATTATGGACACACTCACCCATCATGTCTTCCACATTCCACTTTTCATTCAGCTCTTCATCCTCAGAGAGTGGGACTTGGTCTTCAAGGATCTCTAGCAGAGTTTTGACATTCTTAGAGCCTTGTGAACACGATTTCTTTGACACACGGAGAGGTTGCACTGGTTGTCTGACCTCCAAACCATCAGACTCTGAGTCAGAGGACCCAAGACAGAGCTTTCCTTGCACTTCTAAAGGTGTCTCCGGGTGCCGCTGCACGTCTACGTCCGAGCTGCTAGGAGAGAGGCCTTCTGAAGGTTCCTCCGCATCAGGCAAGGTCTGGCACGGTCTGCTGAACTTTGGAACAAGCAGAGGAGGTGTTCGTTGGGCCACGTCCCTGCAAACCGGCTCCCTGAATCACCGATGTCTGCTGGTGTCCCCTGGCCTTCCTCTCCACCCTGCTATCGGGGTCGGGCTGGGGACTCTCCTGCTGGGGAGCAGAGGGGCAGAGGCCATCGGACTAAAGGGTGCTGCAGGGAGAATGCCTGGCTGCATTCCCCAAGTAGATAATTATTCCAAATAACTACGACATAACACTATGTACCCTTCTCTATCTAAAGTACAGATATATACCTCTTTAATACAGTTTACATATGAGCAAGTGTGTAAGTTTTTGAGCACTTGGCATTACACGTATACATAGGAAAGAGAATGGAGGAGGGAATGATTTTCTGTCACCTGGGACACAAAGGGAACTTGGTTACACTCGCAGATGCCAACAGCAAAGCAGACTGACCTCGCACACCTAAACCCATTTCACTGCCTGTATGTAACACCGCACACAGACACCGCATCAACACCGCCTGTCCTCTCCAAGGAAGGAAATCCTCACAGTGCTTCCAATACCTGCTGAGAACAGCGCCAGCACCCTTGGCTGGTGCCACAACCTCCTCAGTAACAGCACCACAGGGCTGGGGCACCCCCCACTTGCGGTGCATCCTTCTAAACCAAAACTTCTCAACTTTGGTGGGTCTGTGACCCCACTTCTGTTGGATTTTCATTCAGCTCACAGCCCTGCTGGACAGGACCCCTTACCAGGGGATCGCTGTTCCGATCCCAAAGCAGCAGTGGCACAGGATCACCCTCAGCTCACAGCCGCTCGCTCACCCTCCACCCAGCAGCACCGCCAACAGCGGAGCCTACTCACGGTGGGTCGCTTCTCCTTCTTGTCTTTCTTCTCTTTCTTTTCTTTCTTCTTTTTCTTTTCTTTCTTCTTCTTCAAGCTGCCAGATGCCAGCAGCTTCTCCCGCTCCTGAACAACGAGCTTTTTGTAATGGTCATCACAGGGGTGGTCCCACATGGACTCGCCGTTGGAGAAGTTGAAGTAGTAGATGTCACCAGTGACGTGCTGGCTGCAGGAACAGCACCAGGAGGGAAATCAGGACCTCCCGCCCACAGGGAGTGGGTGGGCTGTGGCATCACCCCCTGCTCTGCCACCCACGTGGGCAGGGATCTGCGAGAACCTCACCAGGGCTTCCACTCGGGGGGCAGCGGGGCCACAATGCCCTCCCTGGCCAGCCACATCAGCTCCGGCTCCTTCTCAGGGTCAATCCCGATCTCCCGTGCATAGTCCTGGACTTCTAGAAGAGCACAAGAGGAGTCTGTGGAGGTGGCCTGTACCTGGCGCTATGCAACCACGCCAGCTGCTCAGCTAAAGGAAAGGGCACAAGGGAAATACTGATTCTGAAACGAAGCTGCTCAAAGCTGCCAACGGGGCCCTGTGTCAGCAAGTCTACTACATCCCACCAGGCCGGTGAATGAGGGAGGCAGACTGTAAAATGGCCCTTGCCATTGCAGCCAAAAAGCTCTGCGTTCTATAAAATCCTATTTACCCCTCCACCCATGCCCTCCCGGTTCCTGTCTTCTTAATACACCTAGAAGTGACTTGTGCGCTTGAATCCCATACTGCAGCTCCCGAGAGGACAAACATCGTTACCTTGCTCGCTGGGAACATACATCTCATCGTAGCTTTCTTCCAGGATGAGCTGGTCCCCGATGCGCGTCATCGCTCCTGCCATGGCTCCCCGCACCTGCCAGCGGGAAGGAAGCGACACAAAGTCACAGTGAGCAGCTCTCACCTTCCCAGAGGACAAATCACCTGGAGCAAGATCATCACACCCGCCTGTAACCGAGCCTCAGCTGCCCCTTCGCCTTGCCCTGTCCTCAGCCCGCCCTGTATTTATAACTCTTATGTAAAGCCAGTCTCGGAAGCCGCAATTAATCCTGGCAGTTTCCAGGCAAATATATCATTGGGACACACTAAACCAAAACAGCCCCACGGAACCCGCACCGCTCCCCCTCCCAAACGTGCCCAATTAAAGCACAAGGATGTGGGCAACACGCTCCAGACGTTCTGCTCTTGTTTTCCTCCAGCACAGCGCTATCTCAGCTCTTTCCTCATCCTGAAGTCATGGCAAGGAGAACAATTACGCGCTAATTCTTCTCTTTGAGACGCCCCCTCTCCACACCCGCACACGCCAAGGGGCACCAGAGCCCCGGACACACGAGGTTTGCAAGGGAGAGACAGAGTCTTCGTTAACAGGACAGAACATTTTAAAAAAACCTCTTTTCACCCGCGTCGCGCCTGCACGGGCACGACAAACACACAGCCTGCAGCCCCCGCACCGCACCGCCCCGGCCCCGGCTCCGCGGCGGCTGCTCCCGCCGGCACTAACGGCTCCGGGAGGGAGAAGGGAGGACGGGACGGCGCAGCTCTCCGCAGCCTCCCCGCCCCGAGCGGAACCGGCCGCTCCCGCTGCTCACCGTGCGCCGCGCCGGGGCCGCTCAGCGGGGCCGCGGGCGCAGCCGCCGCCCGTTCGCCGCTTCCATGGACGCCCGCGGGTTGCCCGCGCTCGCCGCCACTGCTTCCGGGTTCCAAACGCCGTGGCAACGGCACGAGCAACAGCCGCTTAAACACCATTGGGCGTGCGGAGCGGCCCGGCACCTGATTGGCCGGCGGGAGGGCGGGTCTGTTTGACGTACACGGCGCGGCGGCGCCTGCCGGGGGCTGTAGTCCTGGTGGGGCGGGTCCGCCACGCGTTGCCATAGCGACGCGTCGCTGGGCCGGCGGCCCGGTCCGGCCCGGTGGCGGGGAGCGGCGGGACTGGGGCGCTCATGGGGTCGGGCCGGGTCGGGGAGCGGGGACCCGCGTCGAGCTGGGCCGGACCGCGGCCGCAAGCGCTTCCGCCGGCGGGCGGGGGTGCGGGCGGGCGGCGCGGCGGGCGGGCTTTCCGGGGCGGGGAGCGCCGCGCCGCCATGCCCGCCGCCCCGCTCGGCCCCGCCGCGCCGCCTGCCCGCCCCGGCGCGGCCGCCCGGCCGAGGCGCGGGGCGCTGCGGGCCCGCTAGCGCCGTCCGCCGCGGGGAGGAGGCCTTTGCGGGGCGGAGGGCCGCGGCCATGGCTGCAGCCTGGCCCTGGCTGCTGCTGGGGCTGTGGGCGGCCGCCCTGCGCGCCCTCCCGGCCCCGCCGCGCATCCGCCTGCCGCTGCGGGGCGGCGCGGCCCTGCCGCCGGGACCCCGGGCGCGCCGGGCGCCGGAGGACGCAGAGCGGGCCGGCAGCTTCGTGGACATGATCGACAACCTGCGCGGCAAGTCCGGGCAGGGCTACTACGTGGAGATGACGGTGGGCAGCCCCCCGCAGAAGGTAGGGGCCCCCGGGCTGGGCCTGCAGCGGGCTCCCGCGGGGCTGCGCTCCCGCTCCGGCTCCCCAGCCGCTTCGCTCGGGCTCCCGGGGCTGCGCCTTGCGGAGCTGAGGCCCTGCGGACGCGCCGCGGCCGAGCGCGGTGTCGCTCCCGCCGCCGCCGGGTGTTGCGGTGCTCGGGGGCTGCGCGGTGTGCGGCGCCGGGGCTGAGCCGTGCCCGCCTGCGGGAGCGCTCCCGGCCCTGCGGCACATGCACGCACCGGGGGAGCAGCCGCCGAGCCGCGCAGGGCACGTTCCGCCGGGCGCAGCTGCCGCTCGCCTGGCTCCCTGTGCCGCTCCTGGCCCGGGGACGTCCCGAGAGCTCGCCCTGGGGCTCTCGGGCAAGTCGTCTCTGCACAGAGCAGGAGCTGGCCCACCACCGGGCTCTGCTCCCGCTCCCTCTCTTTGTCAGTGTCCCTCGTGTCCTGGGAGCTGCGCTGCCCGTGTCACGCATGTGGCACCGCCTGCCCGTGCACTGGGGATGCGGTGGGTGCTGAGGGCCGGGTGCTGGCCCAGCTCCTCCTCTCGTTATGGGTGAGATTGCAGGGATTTCTGCTGCCAAACCCATTCACACAGCCCTACCTACCGCCCTCGGCAGCAGCTCTGGCCAGCAGCGCTGCAGGGGCTCGGTGCTCGAGGGCCCGTGTTCCCTCCCGTGCCCGGGCTGCTGCTGCCAAAGCGCCCGGCGCCCACGCAGGCTGTGAGATAAGGGCTGGCTCTTCCCCACGAGCTGGCTCCGTCCACGGTGCCTGCGCAGCTCCGCACACGTGGCGGGAGGGAGCGACGCAGCGAGACGTGAACCGCGCGGGGGGAGCGACACCAGCGCCGCAGAAACCGGTCCCTCAGCGGTTCCGCATCGTCCCTGAGCGCCCGCGATTTATCTTCTGCTCTGGCAGGGAATGTTTAGGGAAAACAGGAGAAGATTATTTCTAAAATCTAGTTTTAGATGTGATTTCATCATCTTTTGCCTGAGAGCTGCCACGTGTCACTGCTGCCAGATAATTTCTGTGCGAACCACCTCTTTCCAGGCACTCGTGCGTTTCTGAGCCAGTCACCCTTTTGGGCAGCTCCTTCCAGCCTTGGACTCCTTCCAAATGTGAACGTGGTGTGTGTGCTGGAGCAAAATCCCTCCAGGCGTTGTAATGGAATTAAAAGATTCACATGAAGGAACCTGTCCGTGCACACGCAGGAGATCGGGGAGCAGGGAGGCTGTTTGTCCGTGGGGATGTTTGTCCTTCTCAAAGGCACACGTGCAACCCGGGCACCCCACGCTGGTCCATCTCCCTCCTCACCTTTCCTCTCTCCTTCCTGGTGCTGGCAAGCCAGTTTCTTTGTTCTATCACGCTTCAGTTTTGGTTCTGAGCTGTGCTGCGCTGCAAAGTCAGCCTCAGCAGTTAATTGCTGGTACAGTCCGTGTCCCTGAGCGGGTCCGTTGCTCTGTGTGCTCACACCAGGCTCCCGGCACTGTCTGATTCATAAATCCACCGGGAAGAGGGCAGGAGCGCAGCGTCCTCCCCACCGCCCGCGTCCCCTCCCTGCGGCATCAGCTCCACAGGATTTTCTCCAGGGAAACGCGTCCCCTGGGGACCTTGGGGAGCGGCGCAGATGAGCTGTGCGGAGCAGGTGGCCCTGGTGATGGATGGGACCGCGCCGCCCCGGGAAGGGCCGGTTGCCAGGGGACAGTCGGGCTGCACAACGGGCGCTGAGCTGGCCCCGCAGCTCTCAGTGCTCACCCCAGGCGGTTATTGCAGGGGCGAACATGCCGCTGTGATCCTTACCCATGGCCTGAAATGTTCCCCTAGGCAAGAAGCCAGCCTGGGGTTGGGGAGAGCTGTCCCCCAGTGCAGCACAGCCGTGGGCAGTGGTGCCTGGGACACGCTGCCTGCAGAGAGCCATGGAGAGAGCTCCGGCAGCTGCAGCCCAGCGCTTCTGCCATCAGCACAAGCGCATTGGCCTCCTTCCTGTCCCCTCTGACCGCATGGGTTAAGGGCCAAAGCCCCGGTGTGCTGCTGGCTGGGCTGGGGGTCAGAGCTCACCCCGCAGCCCCACTGCACAGCCCCGCTCCTCGCAGGCTGGGGACCGCAGCGCAGGGAGGGTTCAGCTGGGGGCAGGATGCAGCCAGCGCGCTCCCAGCCCGGCGGGCGGGTTGCCAAAGCCTGCCTGTGCGCTGGTAATCCCGGCGCGGGCAGGAACACGCGGGAGCAGAGCTCAGCATATGGACGGCCGATTAGCGGCTCCAGCCGTGCGCAATTGCAGCAGATCTGCGAGCACATGAGGTTTCCTGGCAAGGGGAGCCCGTGCACCCCGTCCTGCGACACTCCCCGCAGCCCAGTGTGGCCCTGCCCGCTGCTCGCCGGCTCCTGCCTGCGTGGTCAGGCGCCGGGCTGTGCTGGGAGCTCACGCGCTGTTTGCCCAGTGCCAGTGTTTGCTCCGTGTGTCGCTGCTCCTGCTCCAGCGCCGTGTCCTCGCACAGCCTCTGCGCTGTCCCCAGGCGCGGCCCTTGCTCAGCACAGCGACCACCGCGTGCCAGGCGCGGGGACGGGACAGAGCTGGGTGGCGGGTACGGCGGGGTCCCACCGCCAACACGAGCCTCCCTTCTCTCTTCCTGCAGCTGAATATCCTGGTGGACACAGGGAGCAGCAACTTTGCGGTGGGAGCGGCGCCTCACCCCTTCCTCCGCAGATACTACCAGCGGCAGCTGTGAGTACGCTGGGGGACACGGAGAGCGCAGCCACCGCTCCGTGTGCCCGTGACGCAGCCCCAGCTGCACCGACCCACACTGTCCCTTGCTGGGCTTCCTCGTCCGCACCGCTGTGACTGCCTCGCTGTGCCGTTGCAGGTCCAGCACCTACCGCGACCTGCGAAAGGGGGTGTACGTGCCCTACACCCAGGGCAAGTGGGAAGGGGAGCTGGGCACTGACCTTGTCACCATCCCGCACGGCCCCAACGTCACCGTCAGGGCCAACATCGCTGCCATCACGGAGTCGGACAAGTTCTTCATCAACGGCTCCAACTGGGAAGGGATCCTGGGGCTGGCGTACGCCGAGATCGCCCGGGTGAGTCCTGGCAGCAAACCATGGGCACCCTGTCACAGCAGGGTTCATGTTCCCTGTGTCCTGAGCTCCACTCGGCCCCTCGAGCACAGCGTTCCCGTCAGGGAAGAGCCCCAGGAGAAGGGACAGCACTGACACATCCCTGCCCTGCCCCTGCTTTTCCTCCCGCAGCCCGACGACAGCCTGGAGCCCTTCTTTGACTCGCTGGTGAAGCAGACGCGGGTGCCCAACATCTTCTCCCTGCAGCTCTGCGGGGCCGGCTTCTCGCCCAACGAGACGGAGGCGCTGGCGTCGGTGGGCGGCAGCATGGTGAGCAGGCAGGGCTGTCTGCGCAGGGCGGGCCGGGACGCGCCGGAGCGGGGACACCCAGCGGCAGCGCCTGTCGCTCTGTCCTGCAGATCATCGGCGGCATCGACCGCTCGCTGTACGTGGGGGACATCTGGTACACCCCCATCCGCAAGGAGTGGTACTACGAGGTCATCATCGTCAAGCTGGAGGTCAACGGGCAGGACCTGAACATGGACTGCAAAGAGGTGAGGGGGCAGCAGGGACCTGCCCCGCGGGACGCGGCGTCACTGCTGCCGGAGCCGCCCACGGGGATGGGGAGGGAGCGGGGGCTTCACTCTGCCCTTCCACCCCCAGTACAACTACGACAAGAGCATCGTGGACAGCGGGACCACCAACCTCAGGCTGCCAAAGAAGGTGTTTGAGGCTGCCGTGAAATCCATCAAAACAGCTTCCTCGGTCAGTGAAACCCAGCCCTCCCACGGCGGGCACGTCCCCAGGGCCAGCGCGGGGCTGCGGTGGCACAGCCGCGCGTCACCAGCCCGCGCGTCCCCCTCACCTCCCCTTTCCCCGGGCAGACCGAGAAGTTCCCCGACGGCTTCTGGCTGGGGGAGCAGCTGGTTTGCTGGCAGGTTGGCACCACCCCTTGGCACATCTTCCCGGTCCTGTCGCTCTACCTGATGGGGGAGGCCACCAACCAGTCGTTCCGGATCACCATCCTGCCCCAGGTGAGCGCTGGCCCTGCCGGACCCTGCCGGCTGCCAAGACCGTGCTGGGTGGCACCGCTGCCCGGCCCCGGCCCTGGCGGCACCTCTGTCCCTGCAGCAATACCTGCGGCCGGTGGAGGACGTGGCCACCTCTCAGGATGACTGCTACAAGTTCGCCATCTCCCAGTCCTCCACGGGTACCGTCATGGGCGCCGTCATCATGGAGGGCTTCTACGTGGTGTTCGACCGCGCCCGCAAGCGCATCGGCTTCGCGGTCAGCGCCTGCCACGGTGAGGGCCGTGCCAGAGCCGGGGAGCGGCATGGGGGACGCGGGGACGGTGCAGTGACCGCAGCTCTGCCCTCTGCCACCACAGTGCACGACGAGTTCCGCACGGCCGCGGTGGAGGGGCCCTACCTGCACGGCGACATGGAGGACTGCGGCTACAACATCCCGCAGACGGACGAGTCCACGCTGATGACCATCGCCTACGTCATGGCGGCCATCTGCGCCCTGTTCATGCTGCCGCTCTGCCTCATGGTGTTCCAGTGGCGCTGCTTCCGCTGCCTGCGCCGCCACCACGACGACTTTGCCGATGACATATCCTTGCTGAAGTGAGCGTGGGGGCTGCGGGGGTACAGGGCCGGCACACGTGGGTCCCTTCTGCGGGGCTGAGCCCAGACCCTCAGCCCTGGGGACTCAGGAGCATCGGGGACTTGCAGAAGGAGCGTGGCAGCCAAGGGGCAGAGCTCAGCAGCCATGTCCTGGGGCTGGGGCAGCTGCTCTGCTCCAGCACCAGGATGAGCCGTCCCCAGCTCTGCCCAGCCCTGCCAGGCATGATGGAGCTGTCCCTGCCAGTCCCCTGCCTATCCCCTGCCTCCCTCCAACCCCAGCTGCCTGAGCCGGGCTCCAGCATTTCCATCCCTGGAGGGTCTATCCCAGCACTGGGCTTCTTGGGGACAGCCCTGGGCTGCCCAGGACAGGGCTCCCATCCTGCTGCTCCGTATCCCGCTCGCTCCAACACCTCCCATAGCGTTTCCTCCTCCCTCCCAAACTGTCCTTCCCCCGCCACCGGCCCCAGGACCCCCTGTGCCCACCCTGCCCTCCTGGGATGAGCAGGAACAGCCACCTGTCCCCTTTGGCTCATCAAACCCCTCTGGGGACGGGAATGTGCCGCACGTCCCTTCAGCACCAACGGCACCTGCCCCGGAGCAGCTGGTGGCCGCTGCCCCATGGGCTGTCCCCAGATGCCCCAGAACCAGGACAGAGCGACATCCCCAAGCCCGGCCGCTCCCCAGCCCACCCGCCCGCCCGAAAGCCATAGGGGAGCCAGCGCCGGGCTGCCCCACAGCCCCCGTCTCACCGCCGGCACGGCCCATGGCGCCGGCACCGCGGCTGCTCCCGCTCGCTGCCCGTGTCCCGGCTCCTGCCGTGGGGTGAGGGACGGCCCGGCTCGGGCGGCAGGCGCTGCCTCGCGGGCTGCAGCGTTTCTTAGTTTTTAAACACATGGTTGTATTTATTTCATTTGTTTTTAATAACGCGAGTCACTGGCAGTGCAGCTGTGCAAATCCCAGCGTGTAAATAGCAGGTCCCACAGCACACCCAGGTGTACAAACAGCGGCCGTTTCTCACCTGTACAATATAGACATATATCTCTATTTTTAATTCTAGTGCTGAAAGCCACTGTTCCAAACCCAACATTAGGGGGGTTGGTCCTGTTTTGTTCGGGGTTTTTTTAGTCTTTTTAGCCCTCTGCTCAACCCCGGGGCCTTGGCCAGGGCTCGCTCGGCTGGAGGCGCTTTCCGGACCCGAGCGCGGGGGTCAGGAGGTGCTGAGCCCAGGAGCGCACGGAACCGGCCACCCCGGCCCAAGGGACGGTCCCTACAGCCCTGTCCTCGCCTGGTCACGCTGCGGAGGGCGGATGTTGTGGTGCGTGAGGACGAGCGTCCCCAGGCAGACGCCCTGCAGCATGCAGGATGTTCAACGTGCTGCGCTTCCTCCTCTGCCTCCAGCCTGGACAGGAAAGTGCTTTGTTTTAAATAATGAGATTCGCTAATTAAAGCAACGCTCCTCCACGAGCACGGGGCCGGGCTGGCAGCCGCCCGCGCAGGGACGCTCGGCAGCTGAGGGGGCCGGGCAGGAGCAGCGCAGCTCTGCAGCTTCCCCGCGCGTAAACTCGTTAACTCAGTCCTGCAGTTCCGTATCTCTGTGGCAAAGCAGCGAGGGAGGCAGCAGGAGGAGGGAACGCACCGCGCAGGAGAGCCCAACCAGCCCTCGTGCCGGGCATCGCCGCAGCAGCCCAGCACCCGCACCCCAGAACTGCCCCGCGGCGCCCGGCACCCAAACCTCGCTCCGGAGCCACGAGCACCCGGTGATCCCGCTCCCCTGTGAGACGGCAGTGAGCACGCACGGCCCTCCACACCCTGTGCCTGCCCGGGACCCCCCGCACCCGAGACTCTGCGGCGGCCGCTGCCTTAAACCACACCGGCAGGCGTGTGCGTGGCGCAGGAGCTGAGACTGCGGCCAGCCCAGGGGTGCTGTGCCCGGCAGCACCCACACGGAGTGACCCCGAGGCACGGCTGCTGCGAGCAGCGCTGAGTGTGCACCACAGCCTGCAAATCGGGGAAAAAAGGTCCACAGAGTAAGTGCAAGGTTTGAAGTGGTGCTGAGCACCTCGTGATCCCACCAAAACCCCTGGAGAAAGGGTCGGTGCCTCAGCCAGGCTTGGGAAGCGCAGGAGAGGGGAAAGCAGGAGCTGCCGCAGGTTGGGTGGCGTTAGCCGGAGCTGCTGCAGGTTGGGTGGCGTTACCTGGAGCTGCCGCAGGTTGGGTGGCGTTACCTGGAGCTGCCGCAGGTTGGGTGGCGTTACCTGGAGCTGCCGCAGGTTGGGTGGCGTTACCGGGAGCTGCCGCAGGTTGGGTGGCATTACCTGGAGCTGCCGCAGGTTGGGTGGCGTTACCCAGAGCTGCCGCGCAGCCGGACCCACGCGCTCTATCCCCAGCGCCCCAGAACAGGCGTGTGCGGTCCTGGACCTGCGGAGGGGTCGGGGATGGGGACCGCGGGCTGGCGCCAGAGCCTCCTGTACTCTGTAACCTACTGTCTGTGTAAGAACAATGAATGTTAACACGGTAAATTATTATTACATTAAAAAAAGACCACAAAAAAGTGCTCTTGGTCTGCAACCTGTTGATTGCTCGAAGGGTGATGGAGGTGGCGGGGGAGCGGCGCAGGGGCAGCGAGGCGTCCCACCCCAGTGAATGGTTGTGGGGAGCTGCTGGGAGCACTGGGATGGAGAGGGAGCTGCTGGGAGCAGCCACGAGTGTCCCAGCAGGCAGGTGACGCTTGAACGCGCATCTGAAGAGAAGGCAGCAAGGCCACGAACCATGAAGGAGCAGCACCAAGTCACTGCATAATATACACACTTTATTTATGAATTTGTAGGTATACGGACTTTCTATACACACATTACCTATATAATAAAAATGTACATGTGTATACATGGTCGTATAAATATAGAACTGTAGAAATCTTAGAACCGATCCTGTCTATTCACAGCAACTCCTCCTGTGGGACGGCTTTGTTCGAGCGGCCGTCATTTGAGACTTGGGCAAAAGGGACAGGTGTCATTCGTGTTGGTTTGTGCCCAGAATTTGATGCACTGAAAGAGAATTAGTCAAGAGCCACAAGCACAACTCAGAGGCCACAGGACAGGATGTGACCCTCACAGCAGCGTGGGCTGGCAGCAGGAACAAGGACAGCCCTTTCCCAAAGCTGCCACCACAGGCTGGCCCAGCAAGAGCGAGGACGGGGTGGCAGGAGCAGGACACTCACCTCCTTGTGCAGCGCGTGCGAGCAGGCCATGGGGTGCAGGTCCCCGGGCTGCACCAGCTTCTGGCACATGAGACACAGCTTGCAGGCAGCTGGGCTCTGGGGCCAGCAGTGAGGGGACACAAGGGACACAGGCACCAAGTCACATCATGTGTTCCATATTCCAGCTACTCGTCCCACCACAGTTTGAGCCGTTCCTCCCTCTGCCCGCAGCCGTCACACGGTGTCAGAGCCCCCGGCACCCCTCTTGTGGCCAGTCCCCTCTCCCCCAACGCAGATCATGTCCCCAACCCTTGAGTGGCTGCATGAGGAGACCCCAACTCCCCTGGCTCATGCTTTCGGCCACCTCCCCAGGGGCTCCCTCCGCTTCCCCTGGGGCCAGCAGAGTGCTGCAGAATCTCAGAATCCCTTACGTGCGAGGCCGTTCCAGGGAACGCCACCTGTGCCGGGGGCAGGAACATGGGCGTGCTGATCTGAGGCAGCGCAGCAGAGAACATGGGGGCCCTGATGCGACCAAGCGGCTGTGGCAAGGCAAACGCGGCACGTCAGCAAAGCCCGGGGGAAAAGAACGGCCAAGTTACCCGAGTCACTGCGGGGAACAGCGCTCCCGAGAGCCGCACCGCAGTCAGCAGAAACGGGAGCCCAGGGACACGCCGGCCGCGCAGCCCGAGCTCCGCGCAGCCCCGGGAGCGGCCGCAGCCTGTCCCCGCAGCCCCCGCCGCTCGCCCACCTGCGCCCCGGCCGCTGCACGCTCCTGCTGCTCCGCCAGCCTGGCGGCCACCAGCTGAGTCAGCTCCTCCATGGTCAGCCCCGCCATGGTCCTGCGAGCCGTCTTGATCTGCTGCAGGATGTTGGTGAGCTGGGCCCTGCGGGACAGCAGCCTGCTGAGCCCCCCAGCGAGCCCCCCGTGAGCAGGGATCCCCCAAGGTTCCAGCACCGCTCCAGGCGAGCCAGCCAGCCCAGCCCTGGGGGAAGCCCGGATCACAGCAAGGAGCGGGTGCTCTCACCAGCCTTTGCTGCTCATCCTCTGCCTTCCCTCGCCTCCCCCTAATCCCGCAAGCATCCAGAGAAACCCCCCACCCCATTCCAGACACAAATCCTCACCCTGCGGGCAGGACAACGCCAAACACTCACTTGTTGCACTGCGGAAACCGAGCCAACAGCTTCTCCAGCAGCTTTTCCAGCTTATCGGCCGGCTGCAGCCTGTGGAACTCTGGAGTGACGTTAACGGCGCCCAGGCCGGGCGGCGGGGGGATGGCGGCGGCGGGGGCCACGTGCGGGCTGTGCGTGCCCATCAGCGAGGCCACACCGGGGCTGCTGCGGCCCTGCGAGGCGGGCAGCGGCGGGGAGGGCTGCGCGGACCGGGACACGGCGGGGGTCAGCAGCGGGAACGACAGCGCCCGGGGGTCCGCGCTGGGCATGACCATGGGGACGGGGACGGGCCCGATGGGGAACGGGAGCCGGGGAGTAAGGGGCGGGTTGGGCTGGAATGCCGTCAGCATGAAATCTGTCTGAGAAAGAGAAATGGGGGGAGAAGCGGAGGCTGGTTAGAGTAAGCCTGTCTGAAAGCAGAGGCCGGCGCCTTCCTTCCCCAGCCAGAAGCGCGTGCACCGCTGGTTATGCCCCTCACGGCAACAGAGACACCCTTCCCCTCCCCTCCGCGCACAGGTCAGCCCACACAGACACGGACACGCACGGGACATCGGAAAACGCAGCCCCAGGCGCACACAGGCAGTGCCAGCACCGGCTGCTGTCCCCAGGCCTGGCAGCACGTCCCTGCGGTGACGGCCGTGTTCGGCCGCAGGGACACTCACTTCTGAGGGCGGGGGCGGCAGCGTCGGCGTGGGGATCTGGGGGAGGCTGCTCAGCTTGGTGCCGTTCCTCACCATCTGAATGTGGTCGTTGAACTGGTCCTAGCAGGGAGGAAGGAAGAAATGCGTTTAGCAAAGCCTCTGCCTGGTGAAGTGCAAGAATTGCTCCCTTCTAGGCTGGGAGCCACGCGGCAGGAACTTACTCGGACACTTTCCTTGGTCATCCGTATCCTGTTCAGCCTCATCTCCCACTCCTGCTTCGGCCTCATCGTCTCCAGCGTGGGTGGCGCGGACCTGCAAGCACAACTACACTTTCCCTCTTGCAACTGTGCTCTTGCTGACAGCAAAGTGGGAGCAACCAACACCCCCCACACCCTCCTGCTGTCCCCCACCCTTGAATGGCCTCCACCAAACCTCCCGTGTAGGCAGAGGGGTGGGTACGGAGGGACGTTCGGGTTACCCCACCGTTTCTGAGACTGCCCGGACTCACTTGAGGTAGGTGAGGTGCAGCTCTGCTTCTTTTTCCGCTTCTTCTAGTTTCAAGACCAGCAGCTCCTTCCGGCTCTCCAGGGACAGGATCTGCAGAGAGAGGCCCCGCGTGAACAGCAGCTTTTGTATTCCCTTGGTTTGCGCTGCCAGACTGTGACTGTGACCTCCTTGCTAAGCACCAAGCTTCATTAGTTAGTCCCAACTAACATTTACTGCGCTGGTATTTTCTTATCCCTTTTCTTGTTCATGGAGAGGGGGACTCAGCCTCATCCCAACTGCTCCAAATGTCACACAATCATTCAGTACGACCTGAAATCTCCAAAATACTCTCTTCGACAATCGCTTTGCAGATAATAAGTCACCACTAACCTCAGCTTTCCAGGCCCGCTCCGTCTCCTCGAGGATGTTCCTGTTGATCTCATTGTGCTGGTTCTTCAGCTTGTCCAGCTCCATCTCCCAGAGCTGCCTGTTGACGGACACAGAGCGTGTTGCTGCGGGCTCGGGCACCGCAACGGCACCGAACAGGAGAGCGGCAACTCCCACAAAACCCAGCGGAGAAGGGCGCTCAGGCCTTTACGGCACAAGCATCTAGGAGCTGCTTGTGCCCAGCTTCAAGAGGACCGACTGCAGAGGCTGGGGGCACCAGGCTGCTGGCAGAGATAAAACCTGCGCAGCCCGTCACCGGACAGCACCATCAGACCCACCATCCAGCCCACCCTGCCGGGAGAGCCACATTCCCCCCAGGCAAAACGACTGGAAGGAAAACGACAGCAGGTAAGAGCCTCACTTTTCATCAGACTGCTCTGCGATCAGCGAGGCGATCTTGTTCTCCTTCTCCTCCTGCTCCTTCAGCAGCCTGCACGAGAGAAGGACAGACGGACTCACCTCCTGCAGCCGCAGATACTGCAGGTCCCGGGTTCAAACAGCACCTCGGCCCAGCCAGGCGCCCAATGCAACCCCACGCTCCACAGACGTTGGGAAGTCACCGCTGACAGGCTCCCAAGCGAGGTTTTGCTGTATCATGACACTGCACGAGGAGCGTGGCACAGAACCAGCCGCCAGCGCAGGGAGCTGCATCGCTCCGACAGCAGCAGCTTTGCAACCGTTTGCGTGGCGCAAAACGGAAACGGGCTGAGCGCCTGGAACCGCTGCTAAAGGAGCTTTATCCCAACAATAAAGAACAAAACAGAAATCAGAGCCCTCCGACGTAACAGAACAGCTCTGTCAAAGCACAAGGTCAGCATTCAAGAAACCGTCAGACCGTCAGAAACAACTCGCGCCTTGCTCGTGTTAGACCCCGAATGGAGTGACACTTTCTGTTCCATGCTAATACCTTCGGCCTTTCTCACAGAGTTTCTCAATTTCTGCTTTCAGGTCCTGTTCTTTCTGCAAGAATTCTTTCTTTTCTTTCTCCATCTTCTTCTTTGTCTCTTCTCGCTTGATCGTAACATCCTGAATTGCTTTCAGGATCTCCTACAGCAAAACAAGCATCACACAATCAGAGAGCAAAGTTCCAACGCCGATTCTGTTTGAAACGGTGTCAGCGGGCAGGCTGACACAAATGGGACTCGGCCAAATACCTGGTGGTTCTTCATCTCCTCTTCCCTCCGCTGCTGGAGCTGCTTAAGCTGCACCTGCAGCTGATTCTCCACTTGCCGCTGCTTGTCCAGCACCTCCTGGTAACGCTCCTTCAGCAGCGCCCGCTCAGACATCATTTTGTCCTGCAGCGGAGAGCAGAACCTTAGGGAGAACCTTCCCTGCTGCTAAAGAGGGCACGGACGGGGCAGGAAAGCTCGGCAGTAAGAGCCCAGGCGGTGCCGCTCTCCAAACCCACAGTTAAACAGCCTCACTGGCACAGCTCGGCTCGCTGGAGCAGAATGGGTGAAGGAGGCAGCTGCCATGGCCCTCAAAGGGGAACCGACCCCCGCAAAGGGGGCCGCGACACCCACCAGGTTCTTCTCAATGTCCTGATCGGTGTTCGTGTCCGTGTCAGCCGTCTTGAAGTCGGTCTGCAGAGAAGGGGACGCTGTCAGACCCCCGGGACCTGTCGGACCGCTTGGGACACTGTCAGAGCCCTGGGGACACTGTCAGAGCCCCGGGGACACTGTCTGAGCTCCGGGGACACTGTCTGAGCCCCGGGGACACTGTCTGAGCCCCGGGGACACTGTCTGAGCCCCCGGCCACTCCTCAGCGGCCTGCAGACGGTCCCCGTACTCACGATCGCTCCAAGACGCGGCAGCAGCTGACGGCCGGGGCCCCACCACCCTCACCGCTCACCCGCAGCGTCCCCGCGCTTCCCTCCCCGGCAGCACAGGGTTCCCAAACGGGCCCCCCGCGGACTCCCTGCCCGCCCCAGACCCGCAGCCGCCGCACCGCCCGGCCCGCGGCCCCGCACCCACCTGCACCGCGATGTTCTGCGAGGGCCGGCCCGGGGCCGCCTCCGGGTCGGGCTCCCCCGCCGGCCCGTCCCGTCCCCCGGGCCCGGGCTCCCCCTCTGCTCCGGGCGCCGGGGCCGGGCCGGGGGCGGCCGCGGGCTCTGTGTGCGCGGCGGGCTCCGTGTGCGCCGGTGCCGCCTCGCCGGGTCCGTCCGGGGCGGCGAGGGCGCTCCCGCTGTGCGGAACAAACAGCTCGGTCACGGCTCCGCCGGGCCCCGCGCGCGGCCCGGCCCGCCGGGCGCACCTACCTGGCGGGCGGCGAGGCGGGCCCGGGCGGGCAGAGGCGCGGCGGGGCCGGGCCCGGGGCGGCGGCGGCGCCGTCGCTCTGCGGCTGCTCCAGCGCCATGGGCGGCGCGGCGGGGCCGGAGCGGCACGGCCCGAGCGGAGCGGAGCGGCCCGGCCCCGCCCCTTCCGGCGCACAGCGGCGGCGCGCGACAGCGCCGCCCTAGCGGCGGGGAGGCCGCGCCGGCGCGGCCGGATGTGACGCAGCTGTCAGCGGCCGCGGGCTTCCGGCAGCGGCGCCGGCCCATGCCCGGTGAGCGCGGCGGGAGCGGACGGGACGAACACGGGACATGAGTCGGGCTGGGCCACACACGGGACACGGGCCGGGGCAGCCGGCAGCCCCGCGGCCCCCAGCGCCCCCTGGGCCTCTCTCGGCGGGGTCACCGGTCCCGCGGTCACGGCCTCGGCGCCCCGGGGCCCGGCCGGGCTGAGGCGGCCTGTCCCGCCAGGGCGCGGGGAGCGGGCGCGGCGGCTCGTCCCTGAGCTTTGGCCTCCCGGGCGCACTTTGGCGTCCCCGGCTCCGTCCGTCGCGGTGTGTCCTGGTCCGCCCCGGTTCGGGGGCCCCGCGGTGCGGCCCCTCGGGAGCTGCCAGGCTCTCGGGAGCTCCGTGTAGGGAGGGAAGGAAGCCTGGAGCTCCGTGTCCGGCACGGTGGGACCGGAGGCGCTGGAGGGGGAGCAGGGCCGGGGGTCGGTCATGGGAAGGTGCTGGGCCCGGGGGCTGCGGGCGCCTCCGTGGGTGCGGGAAGCGGAACCAGGAGGTCCGGAGCTGTTCCCGTGGTGCTGGGGCTGGTGGGGCTGGACCGGGCTCGGGACCCGGCTGGCAGGAGATTCCTCAGGCCGCACCGCAGGGGAGGGACAGGTTTGGTGGGGCTCCCCGAAAGAGGAACCGGTCTCCGGCTGCGGGCGCCTCGCCACGTTGGCCTCGGTGCCAGGAAGTGGCACCTGTGCCAGTGGCCGTGGCCGCGAGAGCTTCTCACCGCTGCTCTGTTCTGCCGTTCGCAGCCCGCCTGTCTGATGCCGCCGTGGGAGCGGCGGGCGCCGCGATGGAGCGCGGGCATGGAGGCTGCGCTCTGCATCCACACGTGCCTCTGGCTCAGCGCCGCCTGGGTGCCCCCGACCGTGGCGGAGCGCGGCGCTGAGCCCCCACACAGCACGCTCAGCTGGGCCGTCAGCCTGGACGCGCCCGAGGAGCAGCTGGAGCAGCGAGCGGAGGAGCTGGCCCGCAGCGCGGGACTGCTGAACATGGGCCGCGTCGGGGAGCTCAGGGGCCATTACCTCTTCGCCTCCCGGCCCGACGGCCGCGCGCCCGAAGCGATTCGGAGATCGGTGGACACTTTGTTTGCACAGCACGACAGCGTGCGGTGGCACTCGGAACAGAAGCTGCTGAAACGCTCCAAACGCAGCCTGCGCTTCAACGACCCCAAGTACCCCCAGCAGTGGCACCTGGTGAGCGGTTTTCCAGCTCTGGCCATGCCAGGCTGTTTGTGTGGCTATGTGTGAGCTGTCACCTGGCAGCCTCGTGGTCACCTTCTGTCCTTGTGGCCAAGGGTAGACGCACAGGGAGCTCGCTCTGCCCACCGTGATAGCAGGAGGAGGCAGCTTCCGTGGCTGGCACTGGGGTGGGCAGAGGGGTTTCAGCCAGGGGATGCTGCATCCATCAAATCTCCCCCGACTGTCCCGTGACTCCTCCTTGTGCTCCTAGCCTGGCCCCGGCCCAGCAGCTCTGGGAGCCCCTTTTCTCAGCGCTGACCCGCTTTTCCTCTCCACTCGTCGTCCTTTCTGGTGCTTAGAACAACCACAAGAGTCCCGGGAAGGACATCAACGTCACGGGCGTCTGGGAGCGGAACGTGACGGGACGCGGCGTGACGGTGGTGGTGGTGGACGACGGCGTGGAGCACACCATCAAGGACATACAGCCAAACTACGTGAGTCCAGCAGCAGCTGCCTGGCAGGAGGGTGCGAGGGGGAACTGGTACCGCTCTTGGTCCCTGTCCTGCAGCAGCGTTGGGCTGTAACCCTGCATGGAACCAGCGTCTGCATTCCCCTGACTTCTAGGCTGAGTTTCAGCCCGTGTGGCATGTTTTAGGTCCTGCTTTTCCCAAAGAGAGGAGAGCAGAGCCCTGAGCCGTGGGTGTGTTTTCAGAGCCCAGAAGGCAGCTATGACTTGAACTCCAACGACCCCGACCCCATGCCTCACCCTGACGAGGAGAACGGCAACCACCACGGGACTCGCTGCGCTGGGGAGATTGCTGCCGTGCCAAACAACAGCTTCTGCACGGTGGGAGTTGCCTATGGGAGCCGCATCGCAGGTACAGACATGCTGAGGCAGCCCAGCTGTGTCCTCCCAGCTTCCCTGGAGCAGCTCTGAGTCACCCGCTGCCGCCGCCGTGCTCGGGCTGGCTGCTCTGTCGAGGGAGGAACCGGCGTCTGCCTGAGCTGTGTCACGGCGGGAGGCCAGAGCTCTGCGCCAGCCAGGATGCAGAGCAGAGGACGCTGCTGCTGTGTCACCGCCCGGGACGTGATTCTCTGCATCCTCAGCAGATGGTGCCACATTCCCTGGCTGTGATGGGGGACTGGGGCATCTGAGTACTGAAGGGAGCCAGGAGCTCACCCCAGGGGGGCTCTGCAGCCCAGTCCGGCACTCACCCCGCCGGGTGCTCCCCGGGCATCCCCTGCCTTCATCCAGCAACACAGCAGAGCCAGGGCCGGGGCACGGAGAGCCAGCGCAGTCCCGGCTGCTCCGCTCAACGGCGGCACAGGAAAGCCGTGTGTGCTGCAGCAGGCCGGGCTGGGACTGGTGGGCTGTTGCGTTGTGTATAATTAGGCTTAATTGTGGTGTGCACCTGCTTTCCATTTGTAATGTCGTCTGCCAGCGTGCACTGTGATGCAAAACTCTAATTATCAGTGGTTTGTGTCACTGGAGTCTCAGTGCTGAGCTGTCACTGGGTTTGTGGGAGAAGCAGCCCTGTTCCCCGTCCCAGCGCAGTGGTTGGGGTGTCCTGCAGCTCCGGTTCGGTCAGGCTGGGACAGCGAGTGTCCCTGCCGTGACCCTGCCAAGGAACGTGTCTGCACCGTTTGCACAGCTTGCTGGGACCCGCCTGGGTCACATCTCTGTGTCCCTGTCCTGCAGGCATCCGTGTGCTGGACGGGCCCCTCACCGACAGCATGGAGGCCATCGCCTTCAACAAGCACTATCAGATCAACGACATCTACAGCTGCAGGTGAGCCCGGGGGCCCTGTGCCAGCCAGGCAGGCGTGCGAGGCGGTTCTGTTACCTCTGGGAAGGGACGTAGCAGGTTTCTGTCACTGCAGAGCTGGCCTGGGCTGCTTACGGCACCTGTGGGCTCTGTGCCCCCCGCTGCGGCCGGCTCGGCTGTGCAATGGGGCTGGAATGTGCGAGGAGCTGCCTGTTCAGTACAAGTCAAACATTTCATCTGCTGGAATCTGACCCAGGGGCACAGGGCAAAGGCAACAGCAACATCCCAGCAGCGAGGGGCCGGCCTGGCGAGTGGGAAAGGGCAGCACGCTCCACTCCCAGTCCTGCTGCTGGGAGCTCTCTGTACTGGGAGGCGCAGCCGCTGTCTGCCACCCCCAGGCTGTCCCTTACAGTTTCTCTCTTTGCAGCTGGGGTCCCGATGACGATGGGAAAACCGTGGATGGGCCCCACCAACTGGGAAAGGTAAAACGCCATCGCAGTCCCAGCAGCACGGCTCACCCGAGCTGGTCCTTGCCCTCCGGCGCCTGGCCCTTCTTGCCTCAACAGGCGAGGAGGGTGTTACCGCGGCACAGCGCATGTTCATTCGCTTCTGTGGCTGCCAGCAGAGGTGTTGCGCATTATGAGAGCTGCTGTTGCTGCAGGAGGGCAGCGTGCAGCCAGTCTGGGGTGAGCTTTCCACGCTGGAAAGCAGGAAAATGCTCTTTCGCAACTGCTGGTGTTATTCTGACAGCTTTTGCAACCCAAGGGAGGCTCTCTGCTCGGGAGATGGAGTGTTCCCAGTGCTGGGGGTGGGAACACGCCTTCGAATGCTGGGAGGAAATAAGGGGCTGGGGCGATGGCTGCGGTCGCTCGATGGGGAAGTGTCAGAGCTGAGGCTGCTCCTTCGCGGGCCATCAAGCGTTGTGCTGCTGCCTGTGTGCTCGGCAGCCTTGTCCTGCACTTTTCTAACCACAAGACAGCGGTTACGCTGCTGCTCAGAGCAAGGCTGACAGCTGAGCCATCCGTCCACGATGACAAACGGCTTCCAGTCCTGCAAGTTAATTTATTTTCTTCCTGCATGCAGAGGCAGCCGTAACCGGCTCTGGGACACAAAGCCAAGCAAAGCTTTGCCATGCAGAGCCAATGCAGGACGTGCCTCCTGCTGCTGCGGTGTTTCCAGCTGGGTTGCTCTCTTGCTTGTCTATGGACACATTGTTTTTCTGGGTGAATATGGCCCCTGTGCAGGGTGTCACCTGGAAATGTGCTTCCTGAGTTGCTGGAGTGGTTGTGTTTTCCAGCAAAGGCAAAGCACAGTGTGTGTGGGGCTGTGGCCGCGCGTGGGTCTTGTCTGTTGGCAGGAAAGCCCGATGCTGCAGAGAAGCTCCAGAGCAAGCCCTGTGGAGGCGGGGAGGGCTGGGCCTGCTGCCTTTGCTCTGCAGCACAAACACCTTGTGCTGTGCTTGCCTGAAAGGCTCCTTTGCCTTCTGTTTTAATTTTTAATGCAGAATCCACTTAAAATCCTAGTGAGCAGTAGGTTGGCTGCATAGCTGCCTTTGTACCACGCTTGCTGTGGGGTCAGGGAGGGCTCAGCGGGGAGGGGGGCAGACAGGACCCTCCTGCCACCGTGTCCTGAGCGGTGCCGGTCCCTTGTCCGCAGGCCGCCCTGCAGCACGGTGTCATAGCGGGGCGCAGGGGCTTCGGCAGCATTTTCGTGGTGGCCAGCGGCAACGGCGGGCAGCACAACGACAACTGCAACTACGATGGTTATGCCAACTCCATCTACACAGTCACCATAGGTGAGTGCGCCTGTCGTCTGGCTCCTTCTTTCCCCACGTGGAAAAAGGAGATTAGCGGAAAAGCGCCAAGCCTGCGCGGGTGGAAGTGGGAATCTGTGGGCATTCCCGTGTTAGAAAAGAAACCTGTAACCCGCCTTCTTGAGGGCAGGAGCTACACGAGAGGTAGAAGATCTGTGCAGCATTAAGCACAGCGAAAGGTTATTTGTTGGGGCTGCCTTTCCTGTAGATCTTCAGCCGTGCAGAACACAGGCGTGGGGCCGGTTTCCCAGCGCAGCTGCCAGCCTGTGAAAGGCCCAGTGAGCATGATGGGTCCCCAGGGGCTCGTCACCTTGCAAGTCCGGCAGGTAACACAGAACCGACTCCACACGGTTGATGCCTTTCACTGTTTGCAGGCGCGGTGGACGAGACAGGCTCCATGCCCTTCTACGCCGAGGAGTGCGCCTCCATGTTGGCTGTGACCTTCAGCGGCGGGGACAAGATGATGAGGAGCATCGTGAGTACACACCGCGCACTCGCTTCCTCGGCGCTGCAGCTGCGGGGCTGGGACAGCTCTGTCCCTTGTGGTGGCCCCATGGCCACCTTAGGCTGGCAGGCGGTTCCTCTGTGGCGCAGGGAATGGTTGTGCTTTTTATCCGGTCCTACGAAAATCATGCTCAGAGGGAGGTTCCTGTGTGTCGCTGTTCCCTGTGTCGTCACTGCCTGTTGGGCTGTGACCTGCAGCCTGGTGACCCTGTCTCTGCCGCGGTGGTCACAGGCACAGGGTGTTCCTGGCCCTGCACGCAGATCCCGGCTGTCCCGTGTGTGTCCCCTCAGGCACAGGCACATGTCAGACCCTGAGGGACAGGGACTGCGCCGAGGGGATGCGGGAGCACAGCCGAGCACAGAGGGCTGGGAGCAGCCTCGGGCTCTTTGAATCGCTTGGCACCGGCTCCTTCCCTCTTCTGGCACATGCGCCTCTCCCAGCTGAACTTCTCAGAATATTTTTATCAGCTTTTCCTTTTTTTTTTGCCAAAAAATGACTTCTTGTCAACAAAGTGTCCTTTTTGCCCAAGCCAAGCAGCCGGGCCTGTTTTCCCCAGGCCTGACCCAGCGTGATCCTCCCTCGGTGACTTTTGGGCTCCGCAGCCCACGTGGCTGTGACCTGTTCCTGTCCTGGAGGACAAGGGATGGTGTCCTGCGAGCAGGGACGCGCGGCTGTGGCTCCGTGCCTGCTGGTGAGGAGCTGGATCCAGTCTCGTCAAACAGGCTTCCCTGCCTACTGGGTAAACTGGGGGAGTGGGGAGAGCCTGGGCTGGGACTCGGGAAGCTCCTCGTTCAGTTCTGAGTACCCTGGCTCTCCTCACGTGGCAGGGAAGGTAAAACTCAGAACAGAGCTATTTTCAGAAGTAATTTCTGTTGTCCTGGGCGGGTTTGAAAAGCAATGACGCGAGGAAAATGGGAACCAGCAGCCAAGCAAGGGCTCTGCTGCACTTTGATCGGGAGTTCCAGACCTTTGGGTTCGTGTTCAGCTATCGGCCTTCGGGGCTGTGAGACAGGAGCTGGTGTTGCAGCGAGGAGCCAGGACGAGGTGCCACGCATGGCCTGGGCCGCGTGTGCCAGGGCCGTCCTGCCGCTCTGCCGTGCCGCGCCGGCTCCTCCAGCGTACCCGTGCCACGCTCACAGTGTCACCGCCCTCGGTCACAGTGTCACCGCCCTTGGTCACAGTGTCACAGCCCTCGTTTTGTTGGAGACTCTGCTCCGAAATGCCGTTCAGCTGTGCTGCAGCGCTGTCAGAGTTAACGGCGCAGCAACCGTCTGCGGGCTTTTTTCTGTTACCAGAGTGTAAACTTGGTGTGTTTTCCTTAATGGGAAGAATTTAATACGGCTTCTGGCGCTGACGGCGTTTCCGACTGAAAGTGTCTGCTGCTCAGCGCGTTCTTGGTGGGCCGTGCAGTGTCCCAGCGCAGGATGGAGCTGTTAGCAGCTGGCAGAACGCTGCGGAGTCAGGCGTGCAAGGCAACCGAAGCCACAGCTTTTGGCAGCGCAGGCCGTCTGCCTGTGGGCACGGTTGGTCTGCAGTGATGGGACGTGATTTGGGAACCTCCTGATGGCTCTTTGGAGGCTCCGTGTGCCCTGCACAGTCCCATGGGTCCCTCTCCAGAGGCCCTGTTGTGCTGGAGGGAGCTGTGGCCAGCAGCGAGGATGAGGAAGGTCCCAAGCTGTAAGTGCCTGGAGTTTCCCCCCAAGTAGTTTAGTTGAGGCCCAGTTCTCTGGGCTGGGGAGCTGTGGTGTTGTCCTTCCCACCTTGTACTGGTTTTTGCTGGGTACCCGTGTCCTGGGCAGGAGCTGTCCGAGAAACGTTCCCAGGATTTTCAGGCACTGCTCCCGGAGCCTCTCCCCCTGCTGCTGCCCTGCTCTCGGTGGTGTTCTGCTCGTGGCTGAGAGAGGATGATGGGAACTCTGGCTCCCGCCTCCCAGCCTGATCTCTGCAACCGCAGAGAGAAAGAAAGCTCGTGCACTGCAAATTCCTCCCTCCTGCCTGGGGAAAAGCTGCCTGTGCAGAAGAGAGGGCTGGGAGACACACGTGGCTCACGTGGGCAGGGGGTTTAGGCCGGGCAGAGCAGGAACAGGTGCCGCTGGCTGCACAAAGCCCCACGTCACTGCCGCAGCAGCCTGACCGGCGGCATCTCTGCTGTTTCCCGGCAGGTGACAACAGACTGGGACCTGCAGAAGGGCACGGGCTGCACGGAGGGCCACACCGGGACATCGGCCGCCGCACCACTCGCCGCGGGGATGATCGCGCTGATGCTGCAGGTGCGACCGTGTCTCACCTGGAGAGACGTCCAGCACATCATCGTCTTCACCGCCACCAAGGTGAGTGGCCGCCTTCTCTCCCTCGGGGTGCTGCAGGATGGCCACACTCTGCACATTTTTGTTGGTGTCTGCCCGCCCCTCTATAAATCTCGCTGTCTGGCTCCCAGCAAAGGGATTGGATTTTCCCCTCGCCCCTTGTTCCACCCAGGAACGCAGCTGAGGCGTTTTCCCCTGTCATGATAATAAATGGGGTATTTGCTCCAGGAACGCGTCCGTCTGCCAGCGCACAGCGCTTCAGGGGCTCACTGTGCCTCCTCCGCACGGTGACAGCCAGGAGCTCTGCCCCGCTCTGCCCTTTCCCTGGGCTCTCTGGAGTCGGGCTCTTGGAAACAGAAGAGCTCAGCAGCAAACGCGGCCCGTCCTCTCGCTGCGGAGAGCGAGGCTGGGCGCTGGCTGGAGCTGGAGCTGGCGCTGGAGCTCAGAGTGAGGACGGGGCCACTCCTGCAGCCCTCGGGAGCCACGGCCTGTGTCCAACCAGCACCGTGCTCGCTCTGGCTCAGGGCAGCGTTTTCCACAGCTGCCAGCCCACATTTCCAGAACGCTGTGAGCTGATAAGTGATGGGACCCAGAGCTGGCCTGGCCTGGCCCTTGTTATAAAGCACTTGGTTCCTTCTCCCCAAGGCCTCTACCACCGCTGGGCTGTGGCTCAGGCAGGAGGCAGGCGGCAGCTGGGATGTTTCAGAGCAGAGGCATTTGTGCCCTTTCGTGCTGCTGGATTTCCTTTCTGAGGAGCTGGGAAGCCTGTTTGTCCCAGGACTTGTTTCAAACAACGGCCAACCTGTTTCTTTCTAATAAGGCCATGAGGGTTTGCTGCCCTGCCACTGCTGCAGGATGTTTCTGACCCTCCTTGCCTTCGAGCCAGGTTCCTATTGCTCTGGGCTTGCGGGGTGTCCCCCAAGGTGTTCCCTAAGGTGACAAGTGTGCCCTGCGTTTCTTTTCAGTATGAGGATCGTCACGCCAAGTGGGACACCAACCAGGCTGGCTTCAGCCACAGCCACCAGCACGGCTTTGGCTTGCTGAACGCCTGGAGACTGGTGAACGCGGCCAAGGTAACTCCCCTGTCCCATGGTCATGCAGAGCGACCCAGCCCGATGGCAGGGACGGGGCTGTCACCGTGGGGTGACACCGTTGCCGCTCAGGGCCAGCGCTTTGGCCGTCGTCCTGCCAACCCTCGCTACGAGGCTGCTTTTGGTATGAAGTCATGAGGCTTTCGGCAATGCCTGAAACTTGCCGCTGGGCTCCCGCGCTCCCAGCACTATATATAGCCATGGAGAGCCCGGGCTGGTGGGACGACAGCTCTGATTCATGGCTGGGGAGCTTCGTCAGCAGCCCCAGCACCTTTCCCCCATGCAGTGGGCTGTAAGGAGGGCGTCATGCCCCAGGAAACGCCGTGCTCTCAGCTTGGGGCTGTGGGCTGCGTGTCCCAGGGCTGCCGGGGGAGCGGTGTGCTCAGAGCAGGCAGCGTCATCCCCATCACCGTCCTCCCCGCACCTGCACTCACAAGGACACCAGGTCGCTTCCCTTTGGCACTCGGTCCTCCCTCAGCTGTGCCAGCGGTGTCCCCTCCCTCACAGGGGTTCCCAGGCTGATCTCTCCTTGCAGCCCCCTGGGTTCTGCCACATCTCCTGCGCTGCTGCGCTGGGCTTGGAACAGAGCGGCTTCCAGTAACTGCTCAAAGCCACTCAGGTGCTGGAGGTGGCAAACGCAGAGCTGGGGAGTCCCGAGCGTCCATCAGCCCCTCCAGCCCTCAGCCTCCTCCCAGCGGGGCCTTCCTCCCTGGCAGCCCCGTGGCGCTGGCTGCAGCCCTGGTGCTGCCAGGTTCCGTGCTTGTGAGCGTGGGGGGAAGGTGAGGGGTGTGCGGGGCGGGCACGGCCACGCTGAGCCCTCTGGTCTTTCCCCGGCAGATCTGGGAGTCCGTCCCGTACCTCGCCTCCTACGTGAGCCCGGCGCTGCGGGCGGGCAGGAGCATCCCACTGCTCCCGCGGGAGCTGGAGGTGGCCTGGAACGGTAAGAGCAGGTGTGCCACACCGGAGCACGTGCGCGGGAACACCGAGGCTGGGCTCCAACTCTTCCCGCTGCCACGAGGCCGCGAAGGGGTTAAGCATTGGGCTGCCCAGGGCTTTTCCTCTCCCTTCCTGCTGCCCTTCCCCAGGGGAGCTGCCTCTGCCGTGGTCCCCTCCACGATAACTCCGGCCCTAGATTGATGTCTCGGAGCAGCCAGACAGGCATGAGCGAGCTGGGCCAGGCTGGGCAGCGGCCAGACCTGCTCCTCTGCCTTTGACCATTTTAGGTAACGCTCCGGCTCCTGACTTGGCTGGCCGCTGGCCGCAGAAACACAGCGCTGCTACCAGCGCGGAGCAGAGTTCGTTCACAGGCCCTTCCCGGCCCCGGCAGGGCCCGGCTCCCTCTCTGCCCCACCAGAGATGCCGTCCAGAAGCTGCGCCCCTCGCTCCCCGCTCCTGGCAGAGCTGCTGGGGGTTTGCACCCACGGGCTGTTCCCCAGGACACGGGAAGCCCGTCAGACCAGCACCCCTGGCTGGTGGGGCCAGGACACCGCTCCCTGTGCTAGGGGTGTGTGGGGGGCTCGGCTCGGACAGGGGCAGCTGGAAGGAGGCAGAGGCGAGGGATGTCCCCTCAGGGCTGGCTGGAAGTGGGAGCTGTGTCCCCAGCAGCGCAGCAAACCCTGCCTTCCCTTCTCCAGTCAGCGCCGCCGACCTGCAGCTCTCCGGCATGAGGACACTGGAGCACGTGGCGGTCACCGTCACCATAACCCATCCCCGCCGCGGCAACCTGGAGATCAGGCTCTTCTGCCCCAGTGGCATGATGTCCCTGATAGGGACTGCCAGGAGCATGGACTCGTAAGCCCAGGGGACGGGGTGCGGTGCTGCAGGGAGGTCACGCATGTCCAGCCTCAGCTCCGTGACCTCTCACGGGTTGTGTCTCCTCAACCCTTTGGCAGGGACCCCAATGGCTTCGCTGACTGGACCTTCTCCACAGTGCGGTGCTGGGGCGAAGAGGCACAGGGCACGTACAGACTGGTCATCAGGGACATCGGTGAGTCCTGCCTGCCCAGGCCATGTCCCGGGGAGCTGCCCACTCAGCCCCTGCACGGCCGCGGCTTCGCTCCGCGTGTCACCCGGCTGGGTGGGAGAGTTCCCGCTGGTCCAACCAGTTTCCTCCCCAGGAGACGAGAGCCTGAGGCCTGGGACCCTGAAGCAGTGGCAGCTGACCCTGTATGGCTCCTCCTGGTCCCCGTCGGAGATGAGGGAGCGGCAGAGGTGGGACACCATGGCCCGTCTCGGTGGGGAGACAGGTGGTGGAGGGCTAAGAGACACAACCAGAAGTCCCCAGGGCACTGGGGTGCCCTCGGCACCTGCACAGGGAGCTGTGGGATGCAGAAAACAACTCTGTTGGCTGGGTCTGACCATGGAGGGCCACCCTCCATGGTGGGAGTAGCACTGCAGACCCTTGGTGGCATTCGGGAGCCTCCCTGGCACAGCGGGACCCCACGGGTGCCTCTGTCCCCCAGGCTGCTGGAGGAAGCCATGAGCGGACGGTACCTGAGCAGCGACTTCTCGCTGCCCTGCCCACCGGGGCTGCAGATCCCCGAGGAGCAGCGCTACACCCTCACAGCCAACACCCTCAAGGTGAGAGCCCCGAGGGGACACCCCGTCCTCTGTGGGGGCTGGGGGAGCAGGAACCTGCCCCCCAGTCCTCGCTGTGCTGGGTGCCAGCAGGGCTGTGGGCCGCTCCAGGGCTGTTTCTGAAGGGCTTTCCTCTTCCGCAGACCCTCCTGCTGCTGGGCTGCTTTGCCGTGTTCTGGACGTTCTACTACATGCTGGAGGTTTGTCTGAGCAGGAACAACGCGGGGCTGGACCTGAGCTGCTCCGGCTCCGCCGCCTGCAGGTGGTACCAGCAGGGAGGGAAGCACCGGGCCCTGGAGAGCGGCCTGGAGATGGAATCGGTGCCGCTCTACCGTGAGAAGGACATGGAGGACGTGGAGATGGAGTGTGAGCACCCGCAGCCCGCCCAGCAGGACGAGGGGGAGGAGGAGGAGGGGTCCTGGACCCCCACCCACCCCGAGCTCAGCGGCAGAGCCGCGAGCTTCCCCGAGGCAGCCCCAGTGGGTGCGGGGCACCGGGGCCGCGAGATGCCGGCCGAGCTGCTCTCGGAGGACGGGGAGCGCCAGCCGTGCTAGCGGGGCCGGGTCTGGCCTGCGTCCCCCTCCTGGGACATCCTTCCCAAGCATGGGCAGCGGGGACGTCCTGAGCCACCGCTGCCGTTGTGGCCTGCGGCAGGCGGTGTGAAAGGTGGCTCAGAACCACGGAGGAAGTGCTGGCAGCGGAAGGGGAGCTGCCCTTCCCCTCGCTCTGGAAAAAGGAGTAAGCCTTAAACCCCTTCCAAAGGGAGCCCGCCCAGCAGCGGCGCTTGGGATGTCCCTCTGGGCCGGGGCCCCACGCCGGTGCTTCCATGGTGGCCGTGGCAGAGCCACACGGGGAGTCCCCTGTGCGCCACAGCTCCTGCAGCCTCTCGCACGGGGAAGGAGCATCGCTGTGTCCCCAGTTTCTGCAGGGCGAGCCCAGGGACCACGCAGAGAGGGCAGCGGGTGTGGTGGCAGCAGGAGGTCCCTGAGGCGCTTCCCGTGGCCTCCCCAGTGCTGGTGGGGGCTTTGCCGTGTGCCCCGAGGGCCGAGGCTGCGGGCGATGCCCGTTGTGAGCCGGGAGGGGAGGCTGAGTTGCGCTGGCAGTGGCTCATCTGTGCGGGGTTGGCTTGTTCACGTCTCCTTGGGTTCGCCGGTTTATTTTTTTAAGAGCGGGGGTTTGTTTTTTAATCAGCAAAGCCCTTTTGTGTAGCTTTCCAAATAAAGTTTAAAAACCCTCCTCTCCCCCATCTGTCGCTGCTCTGCCCTCCCAGCAGGTCCTGGCTGTGGGAACATGCGTCACCCGGCCCCTCCCAGCCCTGGGGACCCTGGGGACGCCATGCGGGGTCTGGGGGTCCCCGGAGCCTGGATAACAGGGTCAGGTGAGAGGAAACCTCGTCAGGCCGCGCTGGATGAAGAACCTTTTAATTTTGAGAAAAACGAAGTACAAAACCGAGGCCAATTTTCTTTTCTGCCCGTTGGCGAGGATCCCTGCGGCGGTGGCGCGGGGCTGGTGCGGGGGCCACCCCTCCCGGGGAGGGCAGCGGGGCGCCCCGGGGTGCCGGCGAGCGCGGCGGGGGCAGGACCGGCGGGCGGCGGGGCTGGCGGTGCGGCGGGGCGTGCGGGGCCGGGGGGGAGCGCGGCGGGGCGCCCCGGCACCCTGAGGCTGGCTGCGTTGCGCTGGATGGAGGGTGCTTTGGGCCGGCTGGCGCTTTCTTGCCAATAAATACCAATCGGTGAGGGGCGGCGGCGGCCGCCGGGGCTGCGGGGGCTGCGGCGCGCGGGGCCGGGGGCGGCGGAGACGGAGGGTCCCGGCTGGGGCTGCTCTCGGGGCGGCGGGGGGGCTGCCTAGCTGATGATCTGCCGGGGCCGGCCGTAGCTCATCCCCGCCTGTGACGCCCCCTTGTTGGTCCCCATCTGTAGGCCGATGATGTTCTTGCCCTCCTTCAGCTGGCTGTCGGTGAACTCCCGCTTGTGCTCCTGCGCTTTCCTGCGGGTGGGGGACAGGCCGTGGGGCACCCGCACCCCCCGCACCACCGCACCCTCGTCCCCATCCCCACTGCGCCCAGGAGACCCCAGGGGGAGGGCTGGGGGGTCCCCATGGCCGGGGCCACACTGCCCCACTTACTTCATGAACCAGTTGGGGTCCCCATGGTAGTTGCCATCGTTCTTGGTGACCGCCAGGCTCCCCAGGGCCATCAGCGTCCTCTGCACCGCCGCCATGTCCTTGGCTGCCGAGGGACGGGGGCATGAGAATGGGCGCGACGTGGCATCCCCGGCCCCCCAAACCCCGGCTGCCCCCCACCCACACCTTCAAAGAGGTCAACGGTCTGGAAGATGTCGGTCTTGACCACGCCGTAGTCCTCGGCCGCCTTGAGGAACTGGGCAATCTGCTCCATCTGCTTGAACACCATGGTGGGCGGCGCATCCGGGATCTTGACGGGCTTGGAGCCGCTGGGGTAGAGGCTGTTCACCAGGTGGCTGAGGACCTGAGCGGAGAGACGCTGGGCTCGCCCACGCGCTGTGCGGAGCCCCCGCCCGCCCCCCGGCCCCAGCCCCGGCCCCACTTACGATGCCGTTCTTCAGCCAGACCTGGAAGCCCAGGCGGCCCCGGTCGGGACGGCCGACTTCGGAGCCGCACTGCGCCACAATCCACTCCACCAGCCGGTCCTCCAGCTCATCGTCGTACTTCTTCTCGATCTTGGACTGGACGTCCCTGCTCATGCCATACGCTGGGCCCTTGTTCGCCATGTCTGTGGTGGCTGGGAGACCTGGCGAGGTGACAGGGACCGTCGGGCTGGGAGACGCTGTTCCCCTGTGCAGGGTCCCTGTGGCATCCGCCTCCTGCCTCGGTGCAGCGGGGATGCGCCCTCCTCCCGGCTCTTCCCGTGCCACACAATGGCCCTGCAGCCCCGGCCAGGCACGTTTGCAGGTGAGTGCGTGGCTGTGACCCCCACAGCCTGCCCGGACAGATGGCTCCCGTCCCAGCAGAGCTGTCTTGTCCCCACTCCTGGGTCAGGGAGCAGCGTCCCATCCCCTGCCAGCTCCTGGCTGCCACAAACGTCCCTGGTGTGGCCATGCTGTGTTGTTGGAGCAGCTGTGCTGCCCCATAGGGCTGTGAAGTGGCAGGGCTGGGTGGCTGTGGCACAGTGGCCATGGCACAGCAGGGTAGCCGTGGTGCCGGGGAGGAGCGTGGCAGGTCCTGGTGCCAGGGAGGAGCACAGGCGATGCAGGAAAGTGCCAGGAGCTGTGCCCGTGCCCTTGTACGGGCATTCTGCGGGCAGCGATGGCAGGTGCTGGCTGCGGGCAGCGCCAGAGGATGGCAGGAGGATGGCAGGAGGATGGCAGGAGGGAGAGGCGGTGGGAGCCAGCAGGCAGCCCTCAGACTCAGCGCGACTGTGCCGTCCGGAACCCATGCGCCTGGTCCCCAAATCCACAGCCGGGCAGATGCGCCTCTGGTGGGCCCTGAGACCTGGCACAGCTCAGAGCAGCAGGGCACGCTCACCCTGCTTGTTGCCAGGGATGCAGGGGCACCCCCGAGCCCCGTGGTTCACGCAGGAGCACCCCTGGGCCCCATGGGCAGCCCACACCAGGTCCCCAGCACTGCCAGGCATGTCCAGCAATGCCCCGGCCAGCTCGTGCCCTGTGCCCTGGCCTGGTGTGGCACAGGGGGACACGCGCAGCCCCCAGCCTCACTGGTCGCAGCTCCCCTGGCCACACGTCATGCCCGCTGGCCACCAGCTGCCCCTGGAGCCACCACCCCTGTGCCCGTGTCCTGTCCTCGCCAAGGCGCAGGGCAGAAGGGGCCAGCACAGGCTGGAGCCCCCGCACAGCCCCGAGTCCCGCACCGAGCCCCGACCCCGCGGGGATGAGCCGTGGCCGCCCACCCGCAGCCTCGGCGACAACGTGCGCCCGCCGCAGCCCGGGCGGTGTCCCCAGCCCCGGCGCGGCTCCTGCTCCCGAGAGCCCGACCCACCACAACCCCCGGAGCAGCATCCCCAGGAGCAGCAGCCCCAGCCAGGGAGCACATCCCGGAGCAGCATCCCCAGCCCAGGTCCAGAGTCCCCATCCCGCAGCTGTCCCAGCGGTGCCCCCCCCCGCAGCGGGACTCACAGCGGCTGCTGGGGAGCGCGGTGCGATGCTCGGAGCGGGACTCACTCACTCTCTGCACACTTTGGGGGCCGCCCCTGCGCTAAAAGGCCGGCGCTGGGACAGTGATGTCAGCGCGGCCGGGGCCGCCACCCCCAGCCCTCCCCCCCGGGCCCCGCCAGCCCCGCTGCGGGCCGGGACCGCGGCCCAGGCACCATATTTGGGGAAAGACTCCGAAAATCGGCGGGTCCGGCCCGTGCCCGAGCATTCCCCGCGTGCCTGCGCCCCGCGGGGCCGCGCCGGGGAGGAAGCGGGGCCGGGGGCCGCGGCGCTGAAGTCCTTTTATAGCCAAGCGCTCGCCCGGCCGCGGCCCCCGCCGAGGGCTTGTGCCCTGACTTCATGGCTGGTTTCCCCGTGCGCTCACCGCTGGGGCGGCGGGCACCCCCGCGGCCCTCTGCCCAGCCCTGGCACCCGGCTGGGGAGCCCCGGGGAGCCCCGGCCCCTTTGCTGCCCGTGAAGCGGGACTTCCCCGGGCATCTCTGCCCCCTCCCGGGGCTGCCAGCCCCACAGAACCCCCAGCAGCCCCGAGGAGGCAGCTGCGCTCCCGGTCCCCACCGCACCTTCCCTCTCGCCAGGTCCGGGGGCAGGAGGAGCCGGTGCCGCAGCAGAGCGCGGCTGAGAGCCACGGCACGGCAGAGGCCACCACCCCAGGGACCCCCAGGGCCCCCCGCTCCCTCTGCCCAGGCAGGAGGCGGCAGGCGGGGGCAAAGTGCAGACACTTTAATGCGAGTCCCTTCCCGGCTGGCCCGCGGGGAGCAGGCGGTGGCTTTGCTGGGACACCCTCCGGCGACCCCGCGGGCCCCTGTCACCACCACCCCCCGCGCACCCCCGCCCGCCGGCTCGACTCAGGCACTGAAGAGAGACCCGCACCCTCGGGCTGGGGGGGCCGCGGGGCTGTTGGCACGGAGCTCGCCCGGGCCCCACACCGCGGGCACACGGAGCAGCAGCAGCACCTTTTCCAGTGTCACTTGCCACCGACAACGGGTTCCCGGCGGCTCCCCAGCCCCGTTCTGCGCTACGATGAGCTCGGGGATGGGCACGCAGCACCGGGGAGGGACCCGGCCAGGGGGAGGGGGACGGAGTGGCCGGCGGGACCCCCAGCACGAGCATCCCTCCCCAGGGGCACACGCTGCCCAGCGGGTCCCCCCTTCCTCCCAGGGGCTGCAGCCGGGCGTTTGGCACAGTCCCAGGGCAGCGGGCGGCTGAGGGTTCCTAGAACACGTAGATCTTGTCCCGCTGGACGCAGTCCAGGTCATCGTCCAGTGTCAGCAGCACCTGCGGAGCCAGGGAGGGGGCTGTGGTGAGGGGGGCTGCGGGGAGCGGGCGCTGCGGGGGCTGTGGGGAGCCAGGGCCAGCAGCACCCACCAGGAAGGAGCCGAACATGGCGATGGAGGAGAGGAAGTGCCAGATGTCGTGGTCGTCAAAGAAGTCGAGCAGGATGCAGTCACGGTTGTGCTCCCGGGACTCAGCCGGCGTTTTCTGTCAGGACAGGAGCAGCTGTCACCGCGCTGGTCGGCGGCCACCCCCGCGCCCCCCGCGCCGCCCTCCTGCTCACCTGCCAGGTGCTGAGGCCCTGGAAGAAGAAGAAGAGGGCGAAGCCCCAGACCACCGAGGTGCTGATGATACAGAGCAGGGGGATGAGCTGGATGCGCTCGCCGCTGCGGAGCTGTGGGACAGACCAGGGGCAGCGTGTGGGCAGGGCTGGCAGGGCTGGCAGGGCTGTCCCTGTCCCTGTCCCTGTCCCTGTCCCTGTCCCCGTCCCATCCTTGTCCCTGCCCTCCCCACCGGGCACCCAGCACCCGCACAGCCAGACAGGGGGGTCTCAGCTCGCACCTTCATGATGATGTAGAAGGCGAAGTAGAGGAGCAGGTTGCAGATACCAATGGCCAGCAGGTAGGAAGCGAAGTCATTGGGGCGGACAATGAGGCCGTAGGCAGCGCTGGGGGGGCAGGGACAGGCAGCGGGGTCAGTGCAGCCCGGGGGACGGTCCCCACGCACCCCACTGTCCCCAGACATGCCGGGAGATCAGGCAGCGCATGGGGATGCTGGGGCGGCCGCAGCTGAAGACCTGCCATGCTCAGCCCCCCTGAGGGGGCCGTGCCATGGGGGGGGACAGCAGGGACGGGGCGCTGGGCTGGGGGGCAGCGTGGGGTCCGGCTCTGCACTTACAGCGACCAGTTGATGATGTTCCCCATGACCAGGAGCACCATTCGATCCTGCACAGGGGAGGGTGGCTGTGAGGGGCTGGGGGGGCGCAGCACTGCCCAGGGGGGGCTCCGCAGTACCAGCACTCACCACGTACATGGGCCCGCTGCACTGCCGCACGCAGTCCGTGTACAGCACGTGCAGGATGCGCCGCAGGATGCCCGAGTCTGCTGGGACAGTGGTGGTCATACCAAGGGGCCACCGCGCTGTGCCCCCCAGCGGAGTCCCCACTCACCCAGCTTCCAGCGGCCCATGTAGTAGAGCTGGGTGCTCAGCAGCAGTGTGGCCACGATGTGGATGACGGAGAAGACGATCCAGAAAGCCGTGTTCCCCTTGCCAAAGACCTGCGGGGCGAGCGGGGAGGTGGGCAGTGGGCTGTGGGGGCCGCCAGCCGCCCCCTCCATCGGCACCACCATACTCACCACGCCAACCACCGAGAAGAAGATGACGAGGGCCAGGCAGGCGTAGGCACTGTAGGCGCTGGCGTTGATGTCCGGGTGACGCTTCTGGTAGAGCTTCAGCATGCAGAGCCCCGCGATCATGTACATGAAGGAGGTGTCTGTGGGGGGAGGCGGTGAGTGGGGCAGGGGCAGCCCTGGTGAGCACCAGGGGGGTCGCGGGCCACTCACCGAACTGGAAGTTGGTGTAGTTGGGGCAGACGTGGTAGCAGGCGCTGAGCAGCCCCTCCATCATCAGCGCCGTGCCCATGGCGTAGAACAGCCCGAAGTGCTTGGGGATGCCGCACTCCTGCGGGGGGCAAAGGGGGAAAATGGGGGTCCTGGGCGGCCCTGCTCCCCCTGGGGTGCAGCCCCACGGCTGCTCGTCCCTTACCAGGGCATGGGTGTCATTGCGCATGAGCGCCCGGTTGTAGTTGATCTCCCGCTGGAGGATGATGAGGAGGAAGAGCAAGCCCAGCAGGACGTAGCCCAGGTTGCTGAGGATGTTGTTGAAGGCGCTGTGGGGGGACCGGCCGGGCGGTGGGTGCTGTGGACCCCTCGCCCTCCCCAGGGTGCCCCCAGGTGCCCACCGGCCCCCCCGAACCCACCTGAGGTTCCCCAGCGGGTGGGCACACAGAAAGTTGTAGTAGCAGATGTCCTGGTTGCCGGTGACGTTCACCACCTGCGCACAGGCATGGGGAGAGCAGGAGACGGGGATGTGGGGACACAGGGGACACCTGGGGTGCTGGCATGTCCCCATCACTGCTGGCTCATCCCAGGAGCCCCCTTGCTGCCACTTACCGTCTGGTAGGTGATGACAAGCTGGATGACGGGGAGGGCGTAGAAGACGGCGATGGTGGCGATGTTCCTGGGACAGGCAGGGAGTGTCAGGGGTCCCCAGGGTGGGACACTGCCCTGTGTCCCCCTCCCCACCGCCCCACTCACCAGAAGTAGATCTGGTACTTCTTCCGCAGCACCCGCTTGTCCTTGCGGGCCAGGTCGGCCACGCAGAGGTATTTCTGCAGGAAGGAGAGGCGGGTTTGGGGCTGGCACAGCCGGCGGGAGCAGCCGGGGCCGGGGTGCGGGGAGGGACGCACCTTGGTGCGGATGACGTTCTTGTCGTAGTCGATGTCGGCCAGCGTGTCGTAGTCATCCTCCTCGACGGAGCTGAGCGAGTCCAGGCGCGGCCGCCCGGCCACGTTCTCCAGCGACCGCTCCCCTGCGCCCGAGCCAGGGCGTCAGCAGAGCCCGCGCCCAAGCCCCCCGCCCCACAGGACCCCAATCACCCCAATTAACCGCTCAGCCGCCTCCTCGCCAGCTCCACATAGAGCCCTGCGCTGTCCCTGCCCATGCGTGGACCACCACCCCGAGCCCTTGTCTCCCATTTTCCTGCCTGGTTGGGGACGGTGGGGGTGGCAGGAGGACCATGTCCTGCCCATGGGGGGGCCACCCTGGCTGCGCAGGGGCGGGGGGAAGCAGAGGCGCTCAGCGCTCGGGCACAAGCACGGGGCAGGGCAGATTTTGGCTTGATTGGCCCGTCCCTGCCCGGTAGCGGCATCTACCCATGGCGATGCTGAGCGGCCTTGGCGGGGTGCAGGGCGTGCGCCGCTTGAACTGCTCCTGCCCTTCAGAGGAAAGCCAGAGTCACCACAGCAGAGCCAGCGCCAGCGCCGGGGGGGTCCCGGCGTGTGACCATCCCGGCGGTGCCCGTGGGCACCCCACTGCGCGTGCACGGGGGGCTGGCACCCCAGGGTGCCAGGAGATGGAGGGGACAAAGCCACAATGGTGCTGGCAGTGTGGTGCCATTGGGACAGCCCGGCACTGCCCAGGTTTGCCGGCTCGGTGGGGCTGTGGCTGCGCTGGCCACCGCGCTGCAGGGCACGACTCACCTGCGTAGCCATAGGGAACATCGGCCGAGCCCACGCTGTCCGTGACGCCCTCGGCGCTGCTGGACGAGCCGTTCCCTGCAAGGACGGGCAGGCAGGGTGGGCACGGCTGCCCGCCCAGGGCCGGGGCGCCAGGGATGGGATGTGGCACTCACCGAAGGAGCCGTAGCCATAGCTGTCATAGGGAGAGTGGCCCAGGAAGGTGTCAGGGATGCTGCGCGCGTGCCCTGCAAGACAGGAGGGTCCCCTCGTCCCACAGCACCCCCAGCTCGGGGCCGCACGGTCGCTTGGCACAGAGCAGCGCCCGCGCCCCGGCCCCGGGATCACAGCCAGGGACAGAGCAGACACCGACACCTACCCAGGAGAGATGCTGGGAGTCCCGGGAAAGGCGTGGAGAGAGAGACAGAGCTGGTGAGACGGCCAAGCCCTGGCGCACCCCAGAGCGGCGACACCGAGCCCCGGGGTGTCCCTGTCCCCCGACAGCGGGGTTTGTCCCCAGGGAGCTGGGCACAAGTGGGGCTCAGGGGGACAGTGAGGAACTCCCACAGAACTGAGGGCTTTGCCATGGGCTTGAGAGGGCAAAAATGACCCGGAATCCCCCAGAGAGAGCCCCCGAGTGCCGCTGTCCACGGCTGCCGCCCGCTCACCCGTGTCCAGGCTGGGCGAGTCCATGGCTGCCAGGAGCCCCTTCCTCTTCTTGTGCCTGTGAGGGAAGCGGCTGTGAGCAGCGTGAGGGATGGGACGGGACGGCACTGATGGCTCAGCGCCCACAGGGGACAGGCCGGCCGGTGCTGACACCCAGGCACCCACCGGCAGCTCTCCCAGCAGGCGATGACCAGCGTGAGGACGTAGAAGGAGAGGAAGATGCCGAGGCAGAAGAGCATGCTGCTCACGTAGGCGTCCGCTGCGCAGAGCCAGAACAAGGCCTCAGGGGGGTGGCAGCCCCAGGGACCTGCCACAGGGTCCCCTGCACAGCCAGGCGCCCCCCAGCCCCCAGTGGCCCCTCCCAGGCTTACAGGTTATGGCGGGTGACACCATCACCTCCAGCATCTTCTGCCGGTTGTGCTGATCCACGGGTTCATCTGCAAGGAGGCGGGGGGGTCAGCCCTCTATGGGTGCCACTCCTCACCCCGTCCCCAGCACACAGCCCGCGGTGGCAGGGTCACGCATGGGCGGGTGCATCCCCCGGCCCCCTGGGCATACCTGGAGAGGCATTTTTGGCAAGGGGGTAGTAGGGCAGAGGCCCCCCGCACGCCTCATCCTCTGTCTTCACCACCACCACCACGTAGAAGCTGTTGCTGGGGAAATCCTTCTTCTGGAGCGCCCATCCAGACCGGAGAGAGACGGGGGTGAGCGCAGCCTAGCCAGGGGTCTCGGCAGCGGCACAACCCCGTGGCACAGACCCACGGCATGGCCCCGCGGCACAGCCCGCGCCCACCTGCACCGTGATGGCCGCCTTCTTCGTCATGGTCTGGTACATCCCGATGAAGGCCACGTTGTTGTCCAAGTCATAGACAGGGCACTGCGGGAACAAGGGGACGTCAGCCCCACCATGCACCATGGGCTCCCCGGGCAGGAGACCCCGCCACCCAAACCTACCAGGATGTCCTGGATGGAGATGACGGAGCACGGGAAGGCCATGGCCGACGTCACCTTCACAATCACCGAGTCCACTCCCTCGGGGAACTCATACTTGAAATACTGGAGGGAAAGGCCCATCAGTGCCGTGGTGGCCGTGCTGTCCTCCCCGGGCTGTCCCCGGGTGCAGACCCTGTCCCATGCCGGCCCCTGCTCACCTGCGGCTGCGCGGCCGTGGCGTTGAAGCTGAACCTTTCGTCCGTCCTGCAGAGAGCACAGGGAAGGCCGTGAGGTGAGGGCAGCCCCATGGGCAGCGGGCAGGGCTGGGGGCCGGGGCGCGGGGCGACCCTCACCGCAGCACAAAGTTCTCCACACGGGTGACCCGCAGCTGGTAGGAGGCATTTTGGGACAGCGTGGAGACGTCCACGTAGAAGTGCTGGGTCTCCACCTCCGCCTTGGTCTGGGGCTGGCACAGCGTGCGGCTCACCTCCTGGTACGCGTACTTGCGCTGGTACCTGGGCGGGCAGAGCTGCTCTGTGCCCGCTGCCCCCGGGACCCCTGCCCGCCGCTCCCGCAGCTCGGCCGCGCAGGGGCAGCAGCCACCACCGGTACCACTGGTACTCACAGACCCCGGAGGATGAGCGGCACCTGGAAGGAGACCACCGCCTCCTTCTGCCGCACCACGAAGAGCACGGGCAGGTCCTTGTGGTCAGAGAGGACGTTGACGGACACACGCACCCCCTCCGTCTGTGGGACAGCGGGAAGACAGGCGTTGGCCGAGCAGGACCCGCTGCCGCGGGCTCATCCCCAGCGCCTGGACTTTGCTCAGCCCTCGTGGCGGAGGACGCGTGTCACTGCACGGTGACACTGTTCCCTCCACGCACCCCAAAGTCCTTGCTCCTGGAGACCCGGGGAGGGGGACCTCACAGGGACGCATGCACCGGCCGCTCTGGCCGCCCCGCCGGCTCACCCTGTTCCTCCGGACGCTGTGGTTGAAGGCGTAGATGTTGAGCAGGTCGGCGTCCACCCAGTCGGTGTAGGTGGTGTTGAAGAGAGCTTCCTTCTCCCTCACCTGCCGGTCCCCCCGGGGCAGGGGCAGGGGCAGGGACAGGGACAGTGCCAGCGACAGGGCGGGCGGCAGGGCCAGCAGCGCCCAGGCCAGCGCGGCCGCCCCGCTGCCCGGCATCCCGCCAGCATCCCCGGCCGCGCCCGCCGCTCGCTCCGCGCCGGCCAAGGTCCGCTGGGCGGGACGGGCAGACGGGCGGACGGACGGACGGACGGGGCGCTCAGCCGGGGCGCGCCCGGGCTGCCCGCCCCATGGCAGCCGTGGTGCCGCCGGTGCCGCTCCCGCTGCCGCTGATCGCGCCGCCGGGCGGGCGAGCGCTGCGGGGCCGGTGGCCGCGGGCGGTACCGGTGCTGCCGCCGCCGCCTGGGGCCGGATCCCGGTGTCCGGTGTCGCTACTTTCGATGTCCCCGGTCCGCAGGTGGCTGTAAACACGGACCGGCGGTGACGTCACGCCCGTCACACGTTAGAGGGCCAGCCCGGGGAAGTGACGCGGCGGCGGGCGGGGACCGGGAGGCCCCTGCCCAGGGGAACCGGCCCTGGGCTGGTCCAGCCCGGCCCGGGAGCCCTGCTACGTGGGGACCGGCCCCGGGGACAGCCCGGAGCGGGAGCCCCTGCCCCACCGGGGCCCCCCAGGGGAAGCTCCGTCTCCCAGGGGAGCCCCTGCCCGATTCAGGACCCCGTGAGGGGAGCCCCTGCTTTCCCTTTCCATTTCCCTTCTCCCATCCGCATTTCTGCGCGGGGCCCCCGCAGCCTCCCCCCGTCTCGCAGCGCCCTTCATTGCCAGGGGCTGAAGTAATTGGAAGGAACTGGAAGTTTCTCCAGGACTTGGTTCATTGGGGTGCAGTCATGATGCTGCATGGCATTTCAGGGTCCATCTCCAAAAACAGCCCCAGCTGGCAACCAGCCTCCCGCTGGCAGTCCTTGGTCCGAGGGCTTTATGGCCTTTACATCACACTTGGTGTGTCTGTGATTGGGTTTGGGGTTTAAATGCTGCGCCAAAACCCCACATTATAGAAAGCCATTTTCTGGGCTTGAACTGGCACCCAAACCTCTGCCCCCCGCTTTCCCCAGCTCTCTGCGGGACAAACATACGGAGACAGGAGCGCTGCTGCTATTGTGCACTTTATTTCTACAGGTCCTCTGAGCGAGGAGCCCGAAGCTCTTCTCAGCCTGCACATGGCTTGCAGGCTGCAGGCGGTGACGCTGACAGCAGATGGGACGACTTGCTGGGGGACAGACGGACGCCCATGCGGGAGCTGGAAGCAGAACTGCGCCTGGAACGCACGGATCGCCCGCCGGGCCGGCTGTGAGCGGGACCGTGTGCTGATGTGCATTCCCCGTTCGGGTCAAATCACCGAGCAAGCAGCCACCTCTATGCCGCGGTCCTGCCGAGGGCCGCAGCCCCGCTCCCTCCACCCGCAGCACCGAGCTGGCAGCACTGGGAACAGGACTGACCTCTGTGCTGAAAGGAGGGGAAAAGCGAGCAGACCCCCGACAGAGAGGGGCAGGAACAGAACTACACGAGGAGGGGGATGCGGCTGAGCGCGGCTGCCAACACCCCCGAGGGAACGCACCGGCGCGGGTGGCTCCAGAAACAAAACACAGAGTCACAGAGAGCGGGAGGGCAGGGGGGACGCGGCGCCTGGGCGCACACACACACACGCTGCAACACGGTGGGTGAAACACTGACATTTATATCGAAACACGCACTAACAGAGCGAGCTCTACCAGCCGATGCATTTTTGCCAAAGCAGGATGACATTTGTGTGTCCCGGGCAGCGCGCAGGCCGGGTGGGCAGCGCAGGGAGGCTGCCCCTCGTGCAGCTTTCCTGCGGTCACCTCCTGTCCCCAGCAAGTGACAAGCCTCTTGCTGTCCTTTCACATCGTTTGGTTTGCTTTCCTCTGTGCTGCACCAGAGTGAAGCTGGCAGGGAGCTGTGAAATGCAGGCGGGTTGTGGAGCAGGGGAGCAGCCCTGAGCGGTGACACAGCTCCGGCTGGCCCAGCCCCAAGGGAGATCGCTCACCCAGACCTCACCAACGCTTTTCTCCACGTCTTGCAGCCAGGCGCTTGGTTTTTGGTACTCGGTCAGCGCCGCGTTGTGAGCGGGACAGGCTCCTACCAGCGACAGAGCCGAAGCGTGAGCAGAGGGGAACCCGTCCCCACTGTCCCTCTGCAGCGCTGGGGACAGTTTTGAGAGCAGAAAAGGGCTGTGAGCACCAAACCGAGCACCGAACCAAGCGCCAAACTGAGCGCCGAGGGTGGCTGCTGGCTTGGAAACCCGCCAAACCTCCCATGCTGCTCGGAGTGGCCTTTGTGCAGCAAACCCCGGCTGCGCGGGGCCGAGCTGGGACATCAGAGCTTCCACCGCACAGCGCGTTCCTGGTGAGCATCTCTGGAGCCAGGTGCTGTGGGGAGGGAAGCAGGGATGCAGAGATTTACCAGCACACCAGCCTACAAACCTGCCAGGCCCACAGGGAGCAGGAAGGGTGTGTTGGGGCGGGAAGTCCTTTCCCTGGGAATGCTCCACTGCAGCGTGTTTTTAACATTCGATTTTCCACTCTCCCTTGCCCCAAGCTGTCCAGCATCGGATCGGATGCGTGAGCAACGCTCCCTTTACAGCTGCCCCGCAGCTCCACAGCCAAGCGAGCTGCGGGCGGGACCGTGCTCCCTGCTCTACCGCGGCACTCCAGAGCCTCCCACGTCCTTCATCTGTGTGTGGATCACGTACACGGGACACAAAACACACACTACGCATGCAAGCCAGGCAGAAATCTGCTATGATCACATCTACGGGAAGGGGGATGCAGCGGGGACAGGGCACGGACTGCGCGAAACACCAGCACCCTTTGTTCCAGAAAGGACAGACACTATGTACAGCACCCCGGACCACAGCGCCGCGAGAATCCGGACACCTCAGCACCCTCCAGAACTCGGGATGTCGCTAACAGGCCGCCCGTTCCCCTCCGATTTACCTGCCGGGACCTGCCGCGGTGCCACCGAGCTCCCACTCTGGCAGGTAAGCCAAGAGGAACAGACTTCGCTTAAAAGTGTTTTATTTGCAAGCACAGTCACCATCTAGGGCTCTGCCTTTCAGATCCAAACGGGTTTCTTTCTGAAAAAGAGAGCCTGGTACTTCTAAACGAACGGCTGCTCTCATATCATCGTTACTAGACTCCAACCAGCCCTCAGAACAAAACACCAAACCAAAATCCCCCTAGTCACAGCCCGCCCCTCCGGCTCCGCTGCCGACAGCCGGGGAGCACAGGAAAAGCTGCGCCATGATTTCACTTTCTACTGTAAGAGGCTGGAGCTGCTCAAATAAAATGTTTATACAAGTAAAAGAGAAGCGATAAAGAAATATACAGCTTGGAATCTGTAAAGCTTCAGACTGATGTAGGCCTTGCACACAGGGGCTATTCATACGGCTTCCTTTAGAAAACAAGGATGTAACAGTCATATTTAAAAAAACAAATAAACCGAAGCAGAAGAGGGAACAGCTCTGCACAGAGCCCCCGGTACCCGGAGGGGACACGCGGCCGCTCCAGAGCAGCGAAGGCGTCACTGCCTTGTGCAGCGTTCACCGGATCGTTAAAATCCTAACCGGAGCAACTGTTAAAAGCCAGCGACACAACACACAGAGAGGAGCAGAGAACAGGCCAGGCAGCAGCACCGCACCGAGACCGCCCTGGGACGCTACGTGGGAGGGACGGTGAAGAAAGCAGGAGAACAAGCACCTGGGAGTGTCACACGAGTCGGCTTGACCGTTTGGTTCTTTACATTTCTGAACTCCAGTTTCATGCTGCTTCAGAAAGGAGTGAGAAAGGAAGAGGAATCACTTAAAACCCCCCAGAAACAGAAAAAACAAAACCGGAAGAACAAACAAAACAAAACAAAAACTTTAAAAGGTGGGACCGAGTTTGGAAAAATGCATCCGTTCTGGCTTTTGCAAGTGGAATGTGATTCATGTTGACAGGCTAATACACAGAGCACAACCCCCAGCCGGGACCGGCGCCTGGAGCCGTGCGGGGCTGGCGGGGGCGGCTACGGGCTTCTAGACAACCACGGAGCAACGAGGGGGCACAGGGTGACAGTCCTGTTCTCGCTTTAAATGAGGAATGGTTTAAAAGTAAAACTCTTCTTCAGCTAGTTTCCTCCTGCAATAAAACCAACCAAGCCCGCCCCCGCAGGTGCAAGACCAGTTAAACGTGAGCCTTCCCCCTCAAAACACTAGGTACGAACATCCGGCAACATTCTACAATGGAAAGTGCTTTAAGAAAGAAGGATTCTGTAGTGCCAGTGACAGAACTGATCGGATGGGCTGGATGCTGCTGCTCCCGCGGGCGCGGCGGCTCAGGCCAGGGCAGCTCGCTTCTCCTCGGGGGTCTCCTCCAGCAGCTGCATGATCAGTTCGTGGAGCGGTTTGCAGATCTTGGCGTAGCCCCCTCCCGTCAGGTGCAGGAAATCGAACATGTCGTGGTACGAGATGGTGCCGTCGGAGTGCACGAAGCCGGCGTCCACGTCCAGCAGCTGCACGTTGGGCAGTTTGGGGAGCGAGGCTTTGAGCAGGTGGTTCACCTTGGCGTTCTTCTGCCGCAGCGGGTTGGGCTTCTCTCCACGAGGTAGCAAGCCCTGGCACAAGAAGGAGGCAAAAAAGAGCTTCAGGTGACTTTGCTGGTCTAACAATGGTGCCTCTCAGCTTCTCAGATGGCGGCGACAAGACGAACTCATCCTGTGAATCAGGCTTTGTCCAGTCAGACCCAATTTGAAATGCAGCCGAAAGAGCCAGATGAGCCACCAGCACAACTGGTGCAGACCTCCTCGCTTTTCCTTTTTCTGGTTGTTTTTCCCTTAACATATCGGTTTTGCTCTTTCAGCAGCAACCTGAATGCCACCGCCCGGCTTCCCAACAGACAGATAAGCGACCGCCCTCCCCCGAACGACCCGTCCCTCCCTGGCTCGCAGAGAACACGGGGCTCCCTGAGCAGCTTGTTTTCCCGGCACTCCCAGGGACGTACCAGCACAATCACTTTGGCCTGTGGCTGCTGGGTGTTTATCAGGCGCACAATAGCCTCGATTCCACCTGCTACTTCTTCTGCTGTGTTTCCGTGATTATTTGTTCCAACCCAAACAACGATGACCTACAGGGAGAAAAAATATTTGTGGCTTTTTCAGGATGAGCTGCAGTAGCGTTGCCGACCCTGAAAACCCTGTACAAACGTCATCTGCGGCCAGCGAGCTGCAGGAAGAGCCGGGCTTACGGCTAAACCCAGACTGGAAGAGGCCTTCAGCTGCCAGTAATGCTCATCTCTGAACAGCATCTTACGAGCTTCTGTGCTGGCCCCCAGTACGGATGGAGAACTGGGGCTGCTGCAGCTTTTCGGCCAGCCTGGGGAAGTCTGAGCCCAGCCTGGGGAGGCCTGAGCCCAGCCTGGTGCTGAGCCTCCAGCCACACACCCGCAGGAGCCAACGCTCGCCACACAGGGTAACGTATATCTATACAGTACAGTGTGAGCACCTCAGGGGCAGGGACAACCGGACAGCTCCGCTTTCTACTTTCAAAAGACTGTAAGTTGTCGAGCTCACTCAGCTCTGCACCACTTGGGCACTTGAGTCTCTTTTAAGTCAGCACAAGGCTGCCTGGTTTGCTTTTCTGCTTATACCTTCGGTTTGATGTTCTCCAGTTCTCCATTCTTCAGCCTCCATAGAACGTGTCCTGTGGTGTCTCCATCGATCCCAAAATTCAAGGCGTGAAGCGGTGAGAAGAGCTCTCGCCAGATCTGCAATCAGAAATCAAGTCGCTGTTTCAGAGCAGTGTCCTGACCGTGCAAGAAAGATCCTACACAGACAAGTGAGGTCTTCAAGGACAACAAAGGAAAAGGCCCAAAAATCAGAAGGGGAGAAACAGGCAGTACTACACACGACCATCAGTTACTGGATTAAAGAACCAGCCCGACGGCTCTGCCCGCCCCCTGCTCTCCTGCCGTACCTCGTACTGCTGCAGCAGCTGCACCATGGAGTCACCCACGAACAGCACGTCGGGCTCCTTGTCTTTGCAGTCCGAGACAAACCTGTTGTGCTGTGAAAGGCAAGCAGCGAGGTGAGCGCGACAGCCCTCGCGGTCCCTCTGCTGGGACAGACAGGGACGTGCGTGGGGGAGCTTTGTGCTGTGTTTAACAAAGGGGCTGGCAGCTGCTCCTGGCTGCCGTGCCAACCGGAGCGTTCTCTGAGATGGTTTCCGAGGGCAGTTCCCACGGTGCAGATTTCTGCCTCGTTTCAGCGTGACAAGGCAGCCACGGGCAGATAACCCGACAGCTTTGGGGCAGCAGAGCCGCTGGGAACGGGCAGCCTGGGCAGACAGGAGCCATGCGGCTCCATGCTGACAGCTCCCAGCACAGAAACCGGCCCGCGCGCCCCCCAGCCTCACCTGCGACATCCACCTCCCGTCCCCCTGCACGTCCTCGGCGGCGTGGGGAACCGCGGCGGGGTTGGAGTCTCCCTGGCTCATCCTGTTCCTGCGGAAACAACGTTCCAGAGAAGCTGCTTTCAGCACCGGGGAAAGGCTGTGGAGGGACCCGCGCGCTGCCCGGCGCTCACAGCGGCAACGCGCGCCTGCTCCGGTGTGTGCCGGCTCCCGCCGCACAACTGATCGCGTGTTATGCCCGCAGGATGGCCAGACCGGCTGTGCAGGGGTCCTGCGGCCGCCCGGGGATGCCAAATGACAGACACTCGGAGCGGCTCCTTCCGGGGATGCCGCCCCTCGGCCGCGCCGGGCTGTGCTGACACGGCGATCGGCGCCCGCAGGCGGGGGATCAGCCGCTATTAGCGCAGCGAGATCCGCTCACGGCTCCTGAGCCCCGCGGGCCGGGATTATCCGGCTGCAGGGACCGCGCAGCCTCGATCCGCGGGATCGGAGCGGGCAGAAGGCGGGGTGGGGGACCGGCACAGCTGCCGGGACTGCGGTGACAGCCGCGCCCTTCCCCCGCCCCGCCGGAAGCGGCGGCTGCACCGGGGCGGCGACCAGGGCGGGGCCGCGCTCATAAGCACCAGCTGCTCCGGGCCTGCCGCTTCGCGCGGGTCCCGCCGCCCGTCCCGCGGGGCCCTGCAGCAGCTTCCCCCGAGGGGCAGCGGCGCGGGCAGCGCGGGTCCCGCTCTGGCGGTGTCCGCACCCCCGGCCCGCGCACTCACGGCGGCTGCGGTTCCCCCCGCGACTCCATGGCGGGCACCTCCCTCCCTCGGCCCGGCTCCCACCGCGCCTGCGCCGCCTCAGCTTCCGCTTCCGGCGCCGCCGCCCACCAACCGCTGCTCGCCCTCCGCGCCGCATCCGGCCGCGCTGCCGGAAGTCCCGCCCAGCGCAACGACCGCGATGGCCCCTAGGCGGCGCTCGGCAGCGGTGAGTTCGCGATGACGTCATTCTCCCGCCCGTGACGTCATTCTCCCGCCCGGGAGGCGAGGTGAGGCGCACCGGGGCCTGCCCTGTGGGGGGGCCCTGTCCCGCCCTCCGCAAACCTCGGGGGAGGGTCCGGGGTGGGCGGCTCCCGGAAAGACGTCAGGAACAAGGCGTGACGTCACCGCGCCGGTGACCGGAGCACCGGGGGGTTCAGCGGCGCCCGGGCCGGGTGTTCCCGGCGGTTTCGCGCCTCCCTCCCGCCGCGCGGGGGCGCCCTCTCCGGCCCGCCCCCCCGGCACGCGCGGGTGCGTCACGGCGGCGCTGGCGTCACGGCCCCGCCTCCCGGTTGCCATGGCAGCCGCCCGCCCCCCCCCGCTGAGCTCACGCGGTGCCGCAGCCCCGCGGGGGGGGTTCGCTCCTCGCGACAAGATGGCGGCGGCGGCTGCAGCGGCGGCGAGCGGAGCGGCGCCCCCCCCGGCCCCGCGCCTGCCCCCGGCCCCGCCGCCCCCGCGCCCGCCCGGGCCCGCGCGCATCGGCTACTACGAGATCGAGCGCACCATCGGCAAGGGCAACTTCGCCGTCGTCAAGCTGGCCACGCACCTGGTGACCCGCGCCAAGGTGAGGGCCGGCCCGCGGGCCCGTTCCCCCGCCGCGGCCCGGCCGGGCTGGGAGCGACCCCGCCCGCCGCGCCGGGCCGGCTCCGAGCCCGCCTGGGAACGGGCCGGGCCCGCCGGGCTGCCCGCGGCCTGCGGGGCTGCAGCCGGGCCGGAGCCGCGGGGGTGAGCGGGGCAGCGCCGGGCGGTGTCAGTGGGGCCGGGCCCGCAGCCTCCGCAGCCCTCCTGCCGGGTCCCGCGGTGCCCGGCTGTGTGTGCGCCCCCGGCTCTGGCGGGGGCAGCCGGGCCTCGGTGAGCGGGAGCCGTGTGCCGGGAGGCAGCGCCGCCAGCCCGCGGGAGCAGCGCTCCGCATGGGCCTGGAGCTCTGCGGGGCGGAGCGCGGGGCCCGACCGGGCTGGGAGCGGCTCCGGGGTCCCCGGAACGGGCTGCACCCCGGGGTAGGGCCGCGGCTGCTCCCGGCCCCGGAGCGCGGCGGCATCGCTGTGACAGCGGCCGTGGGGTCTGCGCTGCCCGGTCCGTGTCACGGCGTGTGCCGGGCTGGTGGCCCCGCGCTGTCCCGGGAGCGGCTGAGCCCGGGGCAGCGGTGGCAGCAGAACCGCGGCCGGGCCGTGAGGAACCCCCGCTGGCCCAGGCTGCCATGGTGCCGCACGGGGGACCAGGAAAGAGCTTTGGGTGTCTTGTGTCAAGAGTGACATTATATGGCAACAGTGGTACAAATGCCCGGTTCCTTTGGTTTGTGGGAACTCCGGCATTTTGCCCGTGGAACTAAGACAGTCAGTTTCAGGGGCTATTTCCAAATCCTGCCCTTGTCCCCTCCTCAGAACCGGGTCACTTTGGGTGCTGATGGCAGTTTCGGTGCCTTCCAGTGCTGGCCGCTGCGTTGTGCTGGCTTTGGCCGCTGTTGTCCCCATTCTGAAGCTGAACTTTGCTGACAGAAGCAGGGCTGAGAAGTTCAGATGCTTCACGTGCAGGAGGCTGATCCTCTTGAGCAGACATCAGTCGCTCCTGTAGCTTCGAGTTGCGTTCCTGTTTTCAGCCTCCCTTGTTGAGTCGAGGTTTCTTTTGAGCAGTGCTGACTCCAAAGTTTGCTAAAGCGGAATCTCTTTTGTATGGGAATAGTTGGTTTTTCTGAAGAAGGGCAAAACACACACAGATTTTGTCTGGAAATCCTGTTCAACATTGGTGGGGCTGAGACTGGATTCTACGCGTTGTTTCGCAGTCATGGAAGAGGATGCCAAGACTGAAAGACTCACGCTTTGCCGAGTAGCGCTCTCCCCTCATTTCCAGTGCTGTGCAGTGAGTGAGGGTGTTTTGCTGGCTTTGGGCAGCTCTTTCCTGGCAGGATGTGATCCCTCGGAGCTCCGCGTGCTCGTACCTGTGCTGGCGCAGCCGCCGCCTGCTCGCGGTGCCGGCCAGGGGAGCGCGGCGCCGGGGCTCCACCTGGGAGCTTTCTTACTGCCGAGCTCAGGTTCCTGTCCAAACCCGAGCCCACGAGGAGCAGTGTGAGCAGATGGGTGACTGTGGCTTGTGAACCCTGTGCCTTGTTGTTTCGGTGCTTCTCCTTTGCTGACTCTGGGACGGCGCAGGGAAGGGGAGGGGAGCTCTGGTTCCAGCTCTGGGACTCGGGAGGTGCTGATGTCAAAAGCCTTGGAAAGGGCGAATCTGTAGGGAAAGGTTTTTTTGAATGGCAATACAAAACAATGCTACTGGAGGCTTGTTTTCATCAGGGTAATTTTTAAAAGTTTGACTTATGGAAACGAATTAGAAGCAAGTAAAGCTGTGGCAAAACAACCCTGTTTAGTGATGTGAAGGAGCCATTTGGTCCCGAAGCACAGGCAGGCAACCCGTGCGGCGGGGCTGTGTTCCCGGAGGAGCTGTGGAGGAGCGGGCAGCCTTCAAACACAACCCTGTCCCCGCGCACACCTGAGCCCCGGCGCGTCCCCTGCCACAACGGCTGTGCTGCCATCGCCGCCCCTCCTCGGGAGCCGCGCTCGGCCGAGGGCTCGGAACACGTTCCAGCACCAGCATCCGTGTAAGCTTTGAAATCCATTGTACCCTGGCTTTTGAGACCTTTTCCAGAAAGCGTGGTTATTAACTACGAAGGCTTGTGTTCTTTGCTGCTTTGCAGTCTATCGATGAGGTATTGGAGTCTGTTTTCCATTTGTATGGACATTTCCCAGGTCAAGCAGGCTTTGACATAACATCTGAAGATAACAGCTTGAGCATTCCTGCCTTGCATCCCCTTTTCCCTAAAAAAAGAAAAAGCAGAGAGTGTCTCGGTGCCTGTTCTGGGGCTGAAGGAGTGGGGTTTGCTGGCTGTGTGGAAGTGGAGGGCTGTGTTTATTTGCAGAGGAGAGCGTGTGCTGTGTGCCTGGCACATATTGCTGACACAGAACGCTGCCCTTCACATGGAACTGAATTTCACGAGGTGAATGTGGGTCAGCGGTGTTGGGGACGCTAACGAAGGGGAATGTTAATCACCCTAAAGGGCAGGAGGCCTGTATTCATGATTATCTGTGCTGGAACTGATGAAATAGAGCAGTTGGCAAATTCTGTATGGACCGAGCCAGCAGTTCACGTGCAGTCCCTGGTCATGCAGAGCTGGAATCTGCTCTGTGACGTGTTCTGATGGCTGGAGGGGAACTGGGGCTGCTCCTTTGACTGGGGTAACTGGGCACCTGTGGGTGTCTTGCTGCATCTCTCCCCTCGCCTTTCTCTTCTCGTCTTCCCCCAGAAACCCTTGCTTGTTTCTGTTCTACAAATCTTCCAAGTGACCTACTGAATGGATTGTTTTCCACACAATTTGCATTTATAAGTCATCCCAGTGACTTCATTAGAATTCCAGCTCTGTTTGGTCACTGGAGTTGGTTTTTAATGCCTTGTTTTTTCCTGACTGCAGATGTTAAACTTTCCTTATCCCGTGAGTTTGAACCATTGCGCTGCATGAATTGAGCATTTCGTTGGTAGATGAGTCCGTGCTGCTGATAGTTGTGGATGGCTAATTCATCTGCTCTGCTGCTCACATGGCTGTGTGCTCATTGCTCGTGTGCAGCACAGGAGTTGTATTTTAGCTCTCATTTGGAGGGGACATTTAGTAAAAAGCCTAAAAGCTAGGAACGGACTTTGGCTAAGCATGGTTGCCACAGTGGGGATGAGAGGGAATATTTCTTAAACCTCAGAGAGGCATGAACTGTATCAACTGCAGGCGGAAGTACCGACATTATACGTTTCATTACATCTTCCTTGCTGTAGGAGACAACGTGCGATTACCGAGAGATGAATGCAAGAGCGTGATTAAATTTGAGAGCAGGCTGCTTCTGGTTGACGTAGCGTCAGGGCCAGGCGAGCCGGCTGGCCATGGAGGCTCCTGCCGGGCAGGAACGGGCGCTGGGGCTCCTCTGGCCCCGCAGCCCCTCTGGGCAGGGCCACTGCGCTGGAACAGCTGAGGGAATGGGGACCTGCTGCTCAGCTGTGGAGCTCTCAGTTCATTGGGGCTGGGCTGGGTCCATCTGTTGTATTTCCTCCACCTGGCTGCCTCCCGGTGTCCGTCCCTCCCCGGTGTTTGTGGTGCCGGAGCTGTGGGGCTGCTTGGCAGCACGGAGAACACCGCGCAGCAGGGGCTGGCACCTTTGGGCAGGGACAGAAATGGCCCCTGCGAGGAGGAGAAGCCATTGCTGACAGGAGTGGGAAGAGGAGCACGTGTGACAGCGGCGGGGATCACTGTCTCTTGGCTTGGCAGGTGTCTCACAAAGGTTTGGTGGATGCTTTGGAGGCCTAATTAGCGTTTCTAGAGCCCGTGTTCTCATCTGTGTTTGAAGGAGGAATCGTGTTAGAAGGAAATAAGGAAATGGCAGCGTGTTGCTGGGAGACTGGGCTCCTCGGGTATCGGGTGTTTTCACAGAGAAGCAGCAGCTAAACTCCTTTTCCCCCGTCGTTATCAGCCTCGAGCAATTGCAGTGGGAATCCGCTGGCCCCAGAAGCTCAGCCTTCTCAGGGTGATTGTACGACCGTGCGCTTCCCCCCGGAAATAACGCGTTCAGAACCTGCTCTGGTGCTGCCAGCGGAGTGGAAGTCACAGCTTGTCGTGGAAGTTTTCCCCATCTGAAGAGGTTCTGGTGTGAACTGTGACTTCTCTTGTGAGTGTGATGAGCGCTGTCGTCTGTTGGTCCTGCCATTGTCTGTCAGTCCCACCGTGGTCCGCACGGCGCCGCCTTCAGCTGCGTGTACCCGCGCGAGGGTTAAACCGACTCAAGTGTCTCCCTTCGGAGCTTGCTCAGGTTTGAGTGGAGCAATTTGGAAGCCCTCTAGTTAAGCCATTGTACTCGTTATTACAGACAGGGCCTTTCTGCTGATCCCAGTCCAGGGGTTTCATATGCTACAGTAATACTTAAATGAAGAAACCGCTGAAGGCTGATTCATTATTAGTCATTATGTCTCTTTTTCTAATAACTGGCCCCAAGTTCTCCATAGCTGAGGCTAAACCTCACCCTCTCTGTTAAGTGGCCATCAAAGGGGTTCCATCAAAAGGGAATTATGTGGCTTCAGCCAAGTTTCAAAGTAGTCGAATCACACTAACCCACACAAACAAACTCCCACACCCAGTGGAACTGACACGTCGTGCTTAAAAATAGCCCCACGCTCGCCCACGTGTGCGGGGGGAGCCGAGCTGCGCTCGGGCAGGGACGGGCCGGAGATCCCGGGCGGCCCGAGAACCTCCCGCACAACGGAGCAGGGCCCGGTGCACACTCGGTGTTCGCCTTTCCTTGCTAACTGGTTGTAAATCAGGCAGCGGGTGTAACGCTGCCCTGTAGTACCCAGCTCAGCGGCTCATTCTCCTGCTCTTTCTCTTGGACGTGTAACAGTCCCTGGGTTGTGCTTCGCCCAGTCACGTTCTCATCGCAGGCCGTGGGTTTGTTCGGCTGTCTTCTCATTCCGTGCGTTCCAGCAGTTTGACCCCTTCAGCGAGGTCAGCGAGAAAAGGCTCAAGCAGCACGGCCATCGTCAGTGACGCAGAAGAGCTGTCCCTGCTCTGTCCCCAGCAGCGCTCAGCACAGCTCTCCCTGCTCCCAGGGATGCTGCCGCGGTGCTGCTGCGCGCGAGTTGTCTTCATCATTGGGCGGGATATTAAAAGCTTTATGGTTTACAGTTACAGGCGTTGCTCTGGCCGGAGGAGCATCGAAATTGATACGGCAATTACTGCCGGGCTCGTCACGGGTTGTGACTCTCACATGCTCGGTGAGACAGAAGTGGCGGTGGCTGGAGGAATGCCACCGGCTGGCGGGGACACGGTGCTGGGCTGCGGGGACACCGTGCTGGGCTGGCTGTCCTGTGCCACCGGCTGGCGGGGTCACGGTGCTGGGCTGCGGGGACACCGTGCTGGGCTGGCTGTCCTGTGCCACCGGCTGGTGGGGACACCGTGCTGGGCTGGCTGTCCTGTGCCTCCGGCTGGTGGGGACACCGTGCTGGGCTGCGGGGACACCGTGCTGGGCTGGCTGTCCTGTGCCACTGGCGGTGGGGACACCGTGCTGGGCTGCGGGGACACCGTGCTGGGCTGGCTGTCCTGTGCCACCGGCTGGTGGGGACACGGTGCTGGGCTGCGGGGACACCGTGCTGGGCTGCGGGGACACCGTGCTGGGCTGGCTGTCCTGTGCCACTGGTGGTGGGGACACAGTGCTGGGCTGCGGGGACGCAGAGAGCAAGTAACCAAGGTGCAGCTGGGGTATCAGTTCTGCACAGCACCGGTGTTTAAAGTACAACCGTAGAAGTGCTACGACAGCAAGAATATTTTTTAAAATTTCCTTTTTCCTCTTGTGTTTGATTGTGTCCTGAAGGCTGGAACTGCACCTGAAGTAGCGTTTTTCTGTTTCTAACATTGCATTTTACCACTCAGCTTTACCTTTTCTGCTCTTTGGGCTCCTAGCGTTAGAACTGACCTGCTGTAGGTCCCGGTCTCTCCCCAGCCGTGGGTTGCAGTCCCGTTTGATGGATGCACACACACACGCTCGCTGAAGGCCGCTCCCTGGGCAGCGCTGCCGTGTGCCGTGCCCGGAGCAGCCCGGCGTGGGACGCGTCCCGCTGCGCCCAGCACGGTGACCAGCGCTGGTGTCTCGGCCCTCCGGGAAGCGCCTCTTCCTGCCCGATTTGCATCCCGAGCCCTAAGTCAGCAGCTCGGGGTTCGCGTGGTGCCCCGGCTTGTTCGCGTGAGTCACCGTTCACACCGTCGCCAGCGCCAACGTGCTTGTCCAAACACGAGGAGCGCGGCGGGGGCACCCGAGCAGGCTCTTGTAAAGCCAGTATCGTGGCTCTGAGGTAAACAGCAAAACGCTCTTTGTTTTACCACATGTAGGTCTGCAGAGTCGAAAACTTTCTGCGTGAGCCTGTGTGATAAGCGCGTTTCTTGCTGGCTGGAACAAAGCTTGCTTCCTGTCCTCCCGACCCAGATCCTATCGGTGTGCAGGGAAAGGCGGGCTGGGCTGGGCTGGGATGTGTTTTCATGCTGGTCCCAGAACAAAGGCTGCTCCTCACAGCCTCCCCAGTGCCGCTGCCTCGCAGGTGGAAACCTCAGCTGTGCAGCTGAGCTGTGACCGGGGAAGCTCAGGGCCCAGAAGGCTCCAAGTGTTTGTTAGAATAGGAATATCAACTCTCCATTAAAATGGTGGTTAAGATTGCTTCTTATTTTTTACTAGGCTTTTTTTTCCTTCTGTTAAATGTGTTCTGAGATCCTGAACAGCAATTCCAATCTGCCACTTGTTGTGTTGTCTTTGCCTGGGCAAGGGTGCAAGTGGCTGTGCAGGAGCGGAACGCAGTGTTAGCGGGCTGCTTTGGTTCGGAGCTTTCAGAACCTTAAAAGCCTGCTCGAGTAAGAGCAGCGTGTGGTGTGTGACTGCAGTGAGTGGAGCAGCTGGCGGCCCATCGGCGGCACGTGTCCAGCCCCGCGCGCCCGGCTGCGGCCATCCCGAGCCAGCCACCCATCTGTGGGGTTCTGTCGCGTGGGAAACCATTTGAAAGCTGTATGGGAGCAGCACTGTCATCCCAGCTCTGCTCTGCCTCCTGCCACGCTCTAACCCTGCCACCTTTTACAGAATTCCTCCCCCCAAAGCCCCCCCAGGCTGCAGGGGGGACCCTTGTTTGGGTCTCATGCTGTTGTTTCTGTAGTGAGTGTTAACAAGCTGCCCGTCCGCTGGCTCCAGGGCCGAGTAGAAGGCGTTGTGGTGCCGCTGTTTTGGCTTGGGATGGCGGTGCCCGTCGTGATGTGCTGTCTGTCCTTGTGCTCGGTGTGTTTGTGCGCTGGCTGTTGCGGTGCTTGCCCTGGCGGTGCCGGGGCAGGTGTAGCCTGCACTGCGCTGGGTCTGCGCAGCACTGCTCCAGAAGCTCAGGGTGCAGTGGGCTGCGGGTGGCACAGCTGGTGAGAGGCTGGGAGGAGAATCCTGCCCCGCTTGCAGGCAGAGGAGTGGATAAAGTGTTCCTGGCAAGGTCTGGCTGCCCTGGCAGCGCAGCCCGGCTGTTGGTGACCCCGCAGCACCCTTGGGTCCGTGTTCTTTGGCTGCCCCTCTGCACCGCAGCCCGTGTTTTGGGTGGCGTTCCCCATGGAATCCGTGGGGTGACCTCTCCAGTTCCGAGACTGAGCTCACGTTATGGGAATCCTTCCGCTGAGTTAATTTTCCTCGGTGTTGGCACATTGTGAGCCAAATGTGTACACAGTTTAGTGCAACAACTTCCTACTGACAGTGCTTCGAGAGGAGCTGTTGTTTATAAAGCGAGGGATTTCCAGCTCTGTTTTTCTTCCCTCTCCAGTGCAGAGTAAACTCTTGGAACTGAATTTCTCACTTTCTGACTGCTTGATAATACTTGTTGGATTCTGTTGCTGTTGGTTCAAAAACACAGCCCCAAGGGAAGAGTGAGCTCTGTGTGTTTTGGACGTTTCTACATCTAGACGTGGTGTAAGTCCTCTGGGGATGGGTGGAATATGGGTGACGAAAGGCGAGTGAATGGGAAGCACTGAGATCTCAGGCCGGACAGGTTGGCTCTGTGTGTGCTGCTAGCGATGGTGGGAAGGTCTTGACACAGGCTCTGCTGGTGTTCGAGCTGGACGAGAGATTGAGGTGAGGTGGGAAGAGGAGGAAGAAAGGAACACAACTCAGTGTGTCCTCGCTGTTTGCAGACTGTGGCACAAGGGCTGTGGGCAGTGCCTGGTGAAGGACGGTGAGGGCCTCTCTCCGCTTGGTTGGCCTTCGTTTCATGGTATTCCAGCCTCTTGTACGTGTATGGGAATGTCTTAAAAAGTATGTCCTTAAGCCTCTTCTGGTGATACAGCTGTCGTTACCAGGAGTTTTTAGAAGCTACACTGTGAGTAGTTCCCTGATTCTGCCCTGCGACGTGTCTGAAAACAGCCCTGGAATTGATGCCGAACACAGTGGTTGGAAGTCGGGTTGACTGATCCCTTTGGCAATCAGCAGGAGTAGATACATGATCCTCGGTTGCTGTTCAGGCTGATAGTGCTGGGGAAATATTTAGCACATAGGTGACACTTCTAATCTTTAAAGCGCTCTGTAAACATTGGCTAATCCCACAGCACACTTCTTGGTTGGCAACCTGTCTGTCTTCCCTGGAGAGAACAAGTGGCTGAGAGACTACGTGAAGTTGCAGCACGAGGCCAGGATGGAGCTTGAATTTCAATTTGATTTTTTTAAAGTAATAATTCAGGCCACCAGATCCGCTGCCTCCGTAACCTGGGGCACGTGAACTGCGCGCACTCGGGGCCTGCCTGGAGCTGCCCTTGTTCATGGGCCGGTGGATGGAGCTGCGTGGCGGGGCCAGGGGGATCGGGATGGTTATTTGGGGTTCTGCAGGCACACCTGCCCTCCGCTCCTGCCCTGCCTTTCCCCAGGGCCGCACTGGGGGGTCCTGCTCTCGTGGGAGCGCCGAAGCTGTAGGAGCCAGAGCCGGGTAAGGGCATTTGGTGCCACACCAGAGAGGAGAGAGATGAGCTGGCTCCTTGGGCCCTAGGGCGGCCGTGGCTCCAGCTCCTGAGAGTGCCCTGATCACCGAGCCATGGGCTAAGGAGGGAGGGGATGCTCGGCCTCTCACGTTGAAACTGGGCTGCTGTGTAGGAAGGAACGTAAGATGGGTATCATCAAAGGCTGCAGGCAAGAGGGAACATGATTTTGTAGCCTAGTGATGAGGGAACTCCCCTGGGAGGGGATAGGCATCGGTTTCCATCTGTGCTCCGGGGACTGTTTATGTATTTTGTGTTGAGAATTGCTGGATAAAGCACATCCAGAGCTGCAGTCTCACCAAGAAACCAGCGAGTTTCTGGGAAATAACTGGATTGTGCTGGGATGGCCAATTGTACTTCACCACCATCGTACCTTCCCACACTTGACTTGTCTCTTTACACTTGGTTTTAGGACAGGGACCTTGGGTATCTACAGGTGACTGCAAGCTGCTGAGTAACTACAGCTTGGTGCATTAATACATTTCAGCTGTGAGTATTGACCAAGCAGAGGAGCCTCTGCGAGGGAAGGGCTGTGTTTGACCCTTCACACAACCCGGGCTGAGGAGATAGCGCAGTGTGCTGGAGAACTTCACCGGAGGACGAGGTAGTTGTCAGGAGCCATGAGCTGACAAAGGACAGTTTTGTTTAGATCTCATGATTCAGAACCTTCCTTTCACTTTAACTTACTGCTTCAGTATCTAAATTGCTTAATGAGAGCGTAATATGAAGAACTAGCATGGTAGGAAGCATGGTTTCCAGGAAAGCCTAAACCACAAGGGGTTTATGAGAATCTTGGGGGTGGGAGGGCGCGAATCCTGCCATGTACTTATTAATAAGTAAGGCAACCGAAAAGGGGAGGCACAGGTCAGAAGGCAGGATATATTTTAATATTTTTAGGCATTGCTTCGTAAAAGGTGGGGAAAGGTAAGGCAGTGGATCACCCGGTGAGATGTACAGAACTGGTGCTTGCTCGCTATCGGGGCAGAAGCTTCAAGGGCGTTGTTGCTTAAAACAAGCCCAGTCCTGTAACAGTTTGTTTAGATAAAAGATCCCGAGAACAGGGAGCAGTAACCTGCAGTTACCCGGCAGCGCTGGCTCCACGGGGAAGCTCTACCGGGGCGCAGGAGCACGCGCTCGGGCCGGGGCGCAGCATGGCGCGTGGCCGGGGCGCAGGAGCACGCGCTCGGGCCGGGGCGCAGCATGGCGCGTGGCCGGGGCGCAGGAGCACGCGCTTGGGCCGGGGCGCAGCATGGCGCGTGGCCGGGGCGCAGGAGCACGCGCTCGGGCCGGGGCGCAGCATGGCGCGTGGCCGGGGCGCAGGAGCACGCGCTCGGGCCGGGGCTCAGCATGGCGCGTGGCCGGGGCGCAGGAGCACGCGCTTGGGCCGGGGCGCAGCATGGCGCGTGGCCGGGGCGCAGGAGCACGCACTCAGGCTGCGGCACGTGAGCTGAGCTGCCGGGGCGTTGCTGCGCGGCGCTGGGGTGCAGGCTGTGTCTGCAGTGAGGGTCCCGCCGCTGCCCGCCAGGCTACCCCGGAGCCGGGTCCAGGGCAGCTGTGCCCTGTGTGCTCATCCGCTCAAGATCGCGGAGTCTATGGGACCGTGAAACCAAGTCAGAATGGGGAGCTGAACTCCTTGGTAGCCTCTGGTAGAGATCAAGCCCTATGTAGGATTTCTGTGGTGCTTAATCTTTATAAATCAGTGTCCTTAAACAGCCACTGCAAAAACTCTGATTTGTAACCATGTATCTGCTCTTCTTGACCAGAGCGTTAGCAGCCTAGGAAGCATGCGTGTAACACCGAGTTCATGCTGTCTTCAACACACTCACGTTGTGGTTTTTTTCTCCTCGAGCAAGCCCTCTGTCAGCTCTTTGAGAGTTCTCGGGGTGCTCGCAGAACTGTGCGAGTCTCCTGTGCGATGTGCAGGTCTTGGGTGCAGTAGGAGTGGGACGGGACTGAGAACCCACCTCAAACGTCATCGCTCCGGGCCCTGGGAGCTGCCCCGCTGCATGCTCTGTGTGCTCAGGTGCTGGAGGGCTCCTCGATGCTGCTTTTGACCGACCTGCTTGTTTTGTGCTGCAGCTGATAAGTTATTGATGCTGTTCATCCTCCTCTCCGCACACCTCTGCAGTGAGGTACAGTTGAAGCAAGGATGAGTAATGCTTTTTAAAGAAGTGTTGCTCTAACCTTTCATGCTGGATGCGTAGATTGAACATTTTAATCTCTAGATTTTCCATTGCATTGGGATGACTGTACATTCCTATCAAATGATTCACTTGATTAGCATAACTTTTCCATGAGCCAGAATATCTCTTCAGGCCCTTAGAGCAAGAGGGATCGGAAGCACAATGTAGATGCGTTGTTGAACACTTTGTGTGTTCTGCAGCCGAGTGCTATGCACAAACAGGTTGGAGCGGGAGCCTGTCCTTCCTCTCCCCCTACCCCGTGCCTTAGTTCCCTCACATTCCATTTGGGTGACGCTGGAAGGCTCTTTCTCTTTTTCCCCGGCGGGCCCCGGCAGAGCTGTTTTGGCTCAGCTGGCCAGCTCCCCTGGGCCGGGCCACGGCCCGAGTGCTTTGCACGGGACGGAGGGAACTCGAGCAGCAGCATTGCCGGGTGATCTCGCCTTCGGCAGCTGTTGTGGCAGAAACGCCGCCCGGCACCGCAGCACGGCCCGTGCCAGCAGGCACAGCGCATCGTGTGGCAGCGGCGTCATCGTGATAGATGGAAGCTTTGCAGGAAGGTGATTCCGGGCTGCTCCTCAAGTCTTGTTAGTGTGTTTTTTCTTGGTTGTGAAACAGCTCTGCTGATGACATTCGATACCGTTATCTCCCTTGGCTGCGGTCCCTGCCGTGGCTGCCGCAGTTGAACGCTCTCTGGCTACAGAGCTGACCCTGAAGCCATTTCACCTGTTAGGGTGTGAAACTGTATTATTTAAACTTTAACTCCTTTTCATATGATTTGAAATGTTAAGCATTTCCAAGTTGTTAATCCTGCTGTAACGACAGGTCTGTCTTTCGCAGCTCCCTGGGATATGCAGGCCATTTGTGCAATATTGTGCTGCAGACTATTACTTTCTAGTCAGGCTTTATTGTCTGAGCTCCGAGCCTGACTCTTGCGTCTGCGCAGGAGAGGAAGAACGTGACGTGTACCCAGGGGAAGCTGAAGCTTTTAAGAAACGAGTTTTGGTACAGCCTTGCTGACCGGAGTCACTTACTCCCCAGCAGGCTTGTGGCTTCTTTAGAAGGTGCATGTGCTGGCCTTAGTTCATTAGTTATCTCAGGTGTCACCGTTATGTGTTCTCTAGGACTCTACCACATTCCATAACCAGGGAAAAGTTCTCGTTTTCCATGAGGTAATGGTTGCGTTTAAGGAATTTTTAGTACGTGCTGGAATAGAAACTCATTTTCATTTTGTCCCTGAATCACAGCAAGTGAAGCTGACTTGTCCAGAGCCCACGTTCTGCACCGCACACGTCTCCGTCCTTTCCCGCACCCTTAGCCCTCTTCAGAGGACAAGGAACCCTGCACAACTGAGCTGCTAAACCTGGGCATTTTGGGGGAAAGCAGCGCGTGGTTGGCTTGGTGAGGAAGGGGAGTTGCGTTTCTGCTGGGTATCAGGGTTGGAGATGCGTGGAGCTCTGCACGCTCCCCATCCGCGGGGCAGACGCTCGGGAACGACGCCTGTGTCGCAAGAGAATTCCTGGAAAGGCGACGGCAGCCACGGTGGCAGGAGCAGGACTCGGCACGCACAGAGGAGACTGCGAGCGCCGGGCGGCTTCCTCGTGTTCCCGTGTGCGCTGGAGCCAGGGAAAAAGGCAGATTTGGGCACAGGGTGTTCTCCCACTTCCGGTGGCCGATTGTGCTGGGCTGGAACTGCGCCCCAGGTCTGTTGGCGCTGTCCTCTGCTCTCGGCTGGGTGGGGTTTGGATGTGTGGACATGTCCCGAGGAGAGGTGGAGTGGTCCACGTGGAAATACACGGGTAGGGATTTGTGGAGGTGGGGGCAGAGGGGAGCGTGGTGGGGAGGGAAGGAGTATGTTTGCTTTCTTGGAGGCTTCTTCACTAGCCTGGATGGTTCTCGTGATGTTCTCTCTCTTTCCAAGAAGAGATATTGCAGCTGAAATACAAACTCGCTGGGTTGTCTCGTTTCCAGCATTGAGGGCACCATCGATCGTTAGTGTTACCAGGCTTGCAGGTGGTAAATAAGATATATATGTTTTTAATCTGCATTTAAAGAGAGAAAAATAATCAGCCATGCAAGACAGTGTCTTTATCTTCTTGCTGCTACAGTCAAAGTTAATAGAAATCTCATTCATCTGCTTCTGGTGATGTGTCCCTGGAGTGCAAGGTCATCACAGCTGCTACAGATGAACGAGGAGGGGAGACAGGCAGTGTGATGTGCAGCTCCTGCGGGCGGGCTCCGCTGGCGCCCTCGGGTGTGAAGGGAGGCTGGGTTTACCTTACTGCCTTACATAGGGATCTCTGTGATGGCTCCTGAGATTGCATGGGGCTGGGAGGCTGTGCGGTGCTGCGTTTGGAGCACTGGGTGCTGTGTTCGGAGCTCCAGAGCGCTCATGTGCTGCTCTGCAGCGCCGATTGTGGAACCTTCACGCAGCCCTGGGCTTCTTTTTGCCTTCAGTATCACTGTTTCCTCTGGCATTACAGCTGTTTTGGGCCTTTGACATTCTAGTGCATGGTAGGTTAGAAATGTTAAAGAGCGGAAGAATGCGGTTAACTTATAAATCAGCTACCTAAGGCTGCGCAGTCAATATTTGGGTAAAATGTGGGTATCAAGTGTGAATAAGCAACATGCTGTGTTTGGATTGCTACACTTTTTCTTCTTGTACAGCTGCCATCAGCGCCGTGCCCAAGACTGGGAAATTGCCTGTTCAATCCGCTTCCTACCTTTTTTGATCATGCACTTCAGAAGCAGCACTGCTGTCGGGAAATGCCTTGAGCACCCTGTCCTGACGTCGGCCGGCAAGCGGCGGTTCAGCGGCTGCTCTTGGCATTTGCGTCCTGGTCCTGTGATTCTCCAGGTTTAGAATCGGGCGGCTCGTTTTCCCGGCCGTGTCATTTGATCCCGGTACAGTACGAGCGCCGCGCTGAGCTCCCCGCTGGCCGCACCGCGCTGGTGCGGTGTCAGGCTGCTGGCAGCGTTTCTGGAGAGGATGGGGGGGTCTCGCTCCGGAGCGCAGATCCTGCCCTCCAGCACGGCCTCCAGTCGTCCTTACAGTGAAAGAATCGCTTCAGAGCTTGCATCTGTCCTCTTGAGGTAGGGCCATGGCGATCTGCTCCTGTTCCATATTTAGTGCCTTTCTGTGCTGCCATTTCCAGTTAAGAGTTCTTAAAAAGAAAAAAGTCTGGTAAGGAACATGCAACCCTGACTTGGCAGCCTGTGTGCGTAATCTCGGGTAAGTGCAGATGTGCATCTTGGAACAATTTACTCCTGGTTGTGTTCGGGGCTACCAGAGCGACTGTTTGTTCCCACATCTGGAGCATGGTTTGAGAAGGTAATTTAAACAAATGGAGTGCCACTTCCAATTTTTCAGGCTCCCAGTTTAGGAGCCAAAGCTGTCCCCCTGGCCCCTGCATGCCCACCCGGCTGCATCGGTTCCCATGTGCTCTGCCCAGTCTGTGCAGAACCTGCTATCCGGGGGTGCACGGCCAGCGGGAGCTGGTAGAAAAGCCACTTGCCTCTGCCTTTTGTGGCTGTTTGAACTGGAGATTCACCTTAAGACGCGCTTCTTCTGCTTTTGCGTGCATTTTGCTGTGCTTTGAGATCTAGGTTAGGTAAAATAACTCAATGGTTTGTTCTTGATAGTAAATATTTCAGTCGCTGAAAGAAAACTCAAAATGTGGAGTTGACTTGCTAGTGCCATTACTCCTGACCTGCTGTAAGAAACAGGAAATACTGTGAAATGGGAAAACCACCCTGTTTCGAGATTGTGAAGCGTAAGGTGTGGAGGGAGCGATGCTGAGGGTGCAGTGGGGCTCCCCAGCGGGTCCCCTCAGCCTCCCCTCGCCAACCCCCCCCATGCCCACTGCCCAGCCATACAGGGACAAAAAGCTCCAGGACTCGGACACACCAAGCTGTGTGTTGCACACTTGCTTTAAGACCCCCAAACGGATCTGTAGGTTGGCTTTATTTGTTTGGGTTTTGTTTTCGTGCAGTTCTGCACATAGAAAAGAGGCTTTGTCCTCTGTCGGGCCCCGGGTTTCCCGTGCACAAGGGGAGGCATTGAGCGAGTTCCAGGCTGCGGCTTTGCTTCCACGTGCCTCTGCTGCATTTACCTGTATTTAGTGCAGGGCTCTGACTCAGTGTTTGCTCTCCAGTATTTAAACATTCCCTAGAAGTTAAATCTTTTAACAACATTATTCTTCACACCAAGTGCCTGTAGAAGCCCAGTTGTGCAATGCCTACGCTCATGTATTGGCTGCTGTCTCACTCCCTCGGAACAGGATTTACGGTGGCGAAGCAAAGCAGCAGCCACAATTAGAATTGTGGTACTCCAGGGCTGCAGTCTGCGTTCAAAATAGCAGCGTCCCTTCTCCAGAAATACTCCAGTTGTAGAGCTGGGGTGCAGCGAAGGTGCGCGACAAACCTCCGCAGGACTCCATTGGTGCTGAGGGCAACGCTGCCGGGGCAGCTGAGCCGCGGGTGCCGCGGGGTCCCCTTTGCTGTGAAGCTATTGAGCGTGGTGGAGCAGAGGAAGGAGTTTGTGCTCGGATGGAGCAGCAGCACCGAGGCCGTGACAGCCAGCGCTGCGGTGGCTTTGTCCTTTGCTGGGACCCTGCCGGCCCTCGCTGCCCCCAGAGGCTGTTGCTGTCTCACCCATGGCAGGTTTGCAGCTCCCAAGTGTGTTATCTGTGGGTTTAAGCCCTTTCTACTGATAAGGGAAATCAGATACTATTGTTGGAAGTGGCTTGTAGGCTTCTCTAGTGTTGTAATTCAGTTCTACAGCAAAGTGAGAGGTGATTCTTCGATAAGTTGGTCCGGGGAGTTAGTGCTGTGGAAAGGTCTCCTGTCAAGCTTGCTTTGTTATGAAACAAATTGAAATCTTTAGTTAATCTCTTTGTATTTTGGGGGCGAGAAGCAAGCTCCCCATTCTCTTTCTGGCAGAGGTGCTGCTGTGACTGGACTGCGGTTTTAAGGTCCCCAGTTTTAATCTATCTAGTAAATGTCTTTCCTGATGTTGGTGGTGCAAGCACTGGCAGGGCTTGGTTTGGTTCTGCTGCAGAGTGTGTGGGACTGGGGTGACCGAGGGGCTCTCACTGCTTGGGGTTCTTTATCTTGGCTGTTGAGGGTTAATGTGTTGGAGGCTGCATTCCTTACAGCTTCACTTTTGGCTTCTCTTCCCAAGAATTTCCATTTCATAGCAGCTTTGGAGTGAGGGCTGGTGATACTCTGAACCTTTCCGCCCGAAAACGTTCTTTGGTGTAACCGGGGGAACGGAGGCAGCGCGGTGGTTTTCATGCCCAGGGGAGCATGGAGCAGATCTTCCTGACAATAACATTACCCCTCCCTACATCAGCTAATTGAGGCATTTTTAATTAACTGAAGGAGTGAAGATGGTTGGTAGAGGCAATGGTTTTAAGAAGGAAAGTGCTTGCTTCCGTATTCTTAGCACCACAAGGAAAATTCTGCCATAGAGAACACATCAGCCCTGCTGGCTGGTGCGAGCTCCTCACAAACACCCCCGGACCCATGGCCGTGCCCAGCGCACGGTGGCCATGCACAGCCCCCCAAGTGCCATGGCCGAGACACCTTGTGACGGGGCCACTGCTTGTTTGTTCCCATAGAAACTGCCACCTGATCCTGGCACGCGGAGCAAGGCTGCTGCTGAATGCATCATCGGCATCGGGCTTGTCGCTTTATCCTGCGCTTTCCTGCCAGGCGTAGGAAGATACCTGTGCGAGTTCACATTTCGGAGCCCAGAACACCATACTCCCAAATGGACTCGATGGCATGTGCGGTGTAATAGTGGTTGGTTCCAGCTTATCTGTCACTTTCCTCCGATCCCAGTGTGATGTTTAATGTTTTTACAGCCGCCTTCTTGAAGCGGGAGCTCTTGTGCTCCTGCCCGTGACAGCACACAACACAGCTGGGAAGTGCCGTGTGTGCCGGTTGCTGCGCAGCCTCCCGGCGCACGGCCCAGCATGGTATCGCGGTGCAGTGGAAGGGTTGTCAGACAGGGTGACGGATTCCTCTGGAGGTTAGTGCTGGTTGCAGAAGGGAAGCCAAGACATCGGTGCTTAATATCTTCCAGAAGTCCTGCGCTTTAACCCTTCAGGAGCCTGGGGAAAGGCACCGGAAGGCAGTGCAGCGGCTCCCTGCGGCTCTGCACATCCCAATATCCTCGCGGTTTTGTGAAGCCTCATGTTGACACTTGATCCGGGTGTTTCCTGCCGGCCCCGGCAGCAGACAGCGTCTCGCTGCTCGTCCCCTGTCCCGCGGTTCTGCGTGCAGCGCTGGGGACGTGTGGCGTGCTGTGACAGATTGCTTCCTGCCTGCCGCTGCGTTTCCAAAACTCCGAGCTGCTGCTAAGCAACTCGGTGCGGGGTCTGGCTGCTCCGAGCAGAGCCGCTCACAGCCTCGTGCGAGCTCCAGCTCCACGGGCTGCGGGCAGGGCCATTAGCGGTGTGAAAATGGGCTCGCTGGGGTGCACGCAGGTGGTCTTGCAAAGGCAAGAGCTGTACGTATCAGTCGCCGTGTGTGCTGCTTCAGCCATCGCTCGGTTCTGCGCAAAGCAGCAAGAAATCCATGGCAACTGAAGACTTTGCGCTGGGCTCTTGCGAGATGCTCTCACTTGGGTGTGATGTGTGTTGATAAAGCTTTGATCAGACACTGATGGGCTGTTTAGTTTTCACAACGCTGGCTCTTTGACAGCCACTTCAGATCTGAAAATGGCAATCTTGAGATGTCAGGAGCGCAATGTGTGAGCGGTGGCCAAGCACCGCTAAGGTCTGCTGTCACAGTATTGACAGACGGGTGTTAAAGCTGTTGGTAAGCAGGATCTGGTTTGTGCTGAATGGGCTGCGGTGCTGGGCTCCGTCCTCCCCTGCGCTGGACGGGCTGCGGGGTGCAGAGGGAACCCACCGGCGTGCACGGGTGGAAGCACCCACGGAACAGCGGCGGCTTTAGCTGAAGGTGATCCAGCACACCTCTCTGTGGATGGATTTGACTTTCGTATTCCTTCCCTGGGCTTTTCAGAGACATTGGCAGCAAGCAGCTTTTCTCAGCAGTGCTGTAATTCCCGATGTCGCTGTGTCCTGCTGCAGTGTCTGACGTGTCAGGCTGGTACCCTGCATGAATTCATGACAACAAAGGCAAGAGCATCCTCTGTTGTCATCTCGTTTTCCCCAACCTTTCCTCCATTCCCCTTGATTTAGAACGAGGTCAGTGTCGTGTCCTCGTGGCCTGACCTTGCTGTTATGTTCCTTTGGACAAACATTGAGCTGCTTCATTACTTTCTGGGTGGAGGGTGCTTAAGGAAAGGACGTGGAGGCAGTGCCCGGGATGGCGGGTAAGCTGTAGTGAAAGGGCACCAAGGTGGGGGAGCGTCCTCCTGGGTTTTGGTCCGCAAGCTTGTTTATCTGCTTGGTGTCTGCAGCTACGTTTCCCGTGCCGTTCTCTGCAGCCCCAACGCTGTTTGCAGGTGGCGGTGCAGCTGAACTAGCGTGTGCGGCAGCCGGAGACTCGAGTTCCCTTCGCTCTATTGTTTCCTGCTGTTACCCCGGGTGATGACAGACTTAGGAGAAGCTCTGCAGGGCTGCGCCGTCGTGACCTGTGATGCGGGGTAACTGTGCAAGTGGAGGAGAACACAATTCCTGGAAGCCGGTCTTAGGAACGTGCTCAAACTGGCTCGCTGCTTGCAGAACGTCCCTTCTCGTGTGCTGTGGCCACGCATGGGGGAGTGTACCTGTCCCCCGTGCATCTCTTGGAGCAGGAAGAAGGAGATGTGCATTGGGGATGCGTCGCCGTTGGTGGCTCACACTGTGAGGCAGCGTGTTCCAGGCGGGGATGTTCACCTCGTGTTCCTTTTGGAAAGAGAAGCCGCAGCTGCCAGGGTGGTGTCGGCAGGAGGAAAAGGAGCAGCGGGTGTCGTGGGGACACCGAGAGCCCGGGGTGCGCGGGGCTGCGGCGCTGTCAACGTGTCTGTCAGCGCTGGGACCTGCACTGAAACGACGGCCCTTCCTTAACGGGCCTTACCTGGTGTGCGGGGCCGTAGGCGTGAGTGCGGTTTGTGTGCTTCTGTCATTGAAGTCCCAGTCCTGCTCCCCAGGGACCGAGGAGAGGTCAGAGCAGGGCGCAGGTTCACGCAGGCGCTGTGTTAACAGTGCAGCAGGCCAAGAGGACCTGCACCTATTGACTTTTCTCTAAACACCATCGGTATTTTGTTCACCTTGTGCAAGAAACAAGTTGCTGCATTGATTGTGAGGAGGGATGTGGACAAGGTGAGAACTTCCTTCCTGAGCAAATGCAGCCTTTCGATGCGCATCTTGGTCCACAGTTTCCTGCCCTTAGTGCCTGCCAGCGTTTGCATTAGTGCCCCCTCCAAAAGCCACCACTCTTGCTGCCAAAGGGCCTGGGTTTATCCGCTACGTCGTGTTTAGTCAGGTGCGTTCTGCTGGTTAACTCTGAGGAGAAGCCTCTTACATCTCTGAGCTCGTCAGGAGTCTTGCTGGTTCACTATCAAGCGATTGCCCGACTATCTGGAATGTCAGAGCGCCTCTTTTTGTCGAGCATTCTCTTATGACTAAAAGCAGTACACTTGCCTACTTAACTCAGGAGTGATCACTTTCAGTGCCCTGAACCCCCAGGCAGGTGGGTGCTGACAGCTCGCCGGGCGAGCACGCGCCTCTGCCGTCCGCCTGTCCGTCCGGAGCCGGCGCCGCTGCCGAGGGACACCTGTCACTGACACGGGCTCCGCCGCGGCAGCCGGGGTTCACCGTTGGGTTACCCGTGTGGCAGTGAAGCGGCTCTGCGCACAGCTGGTCCGTGTGTCCTCTGGGCGCGCATGGTGTCCAGCGCCGTGTGTGACCGTGCCCTGGGCTGTGTCGTGCGCTCGGCCTGGGCTGAGCCTGCCCTGCTTTGTTTGGTTTGTTTTATTTTATTTTCCCTGTCCTGGTCGTGGTCTGTGTTACCGAGTTCTCCTGAGGGCCCCGTGCAGTCGGTTTGTGCCTACGGGGGTGGTTTGGACCCCTCTGCAGTGCTTAATCCACACGGCCATGGCTACGGAGGGTTCTCCACCAGGAACGAGAGCAGGAGGACTCCCCTTGAACAATTCTAGGAAGTGTGTTTCTCCTAAATAAACATGTTGATTTTGTTTTCAATGCGGTCGATTTATTGGTGCCATCTGTTGGCTTTTGTTCCATTGAGGAGATCAGTTGCTGACTTAGGGGAACGTTACTGGCATCGTTCCACTTTTATAACATTGCTGATGAGACTGATCCCGGGGTCACATCCCGAAGGCAGCGTGGGTTTTCCTTATCTCTAACTCGGGCAGCTAGAGGAACAGCGGAACTCCATTGGAAGAGGTGGTTTCTTTACGGAATGATCGTCCGTGCAGGAAGGCTTAATTGCAGTTTAGTTATATTTAGATCTAAGCGAATGTGCGGTGTGAAGTGATAGATGTTAGTGAGGACGGGACTTTACCTTTCCCTCTGTTCACTGCAAGCAGAAGGAGAAAATGTTGAGTATGCGGCTCCTCCGCACTGCAGACAGCCCGTGCCCCGCTCTGCCCTGTCTGATGCTCCAGGCAGGGTGGCTGTCCTGTCCATCCATCCCGTCCGTCCGTCCCATCCCGCCTCTGCACCCCGCGGTTCATTGCCAGCCTCGCTTCTCTTCCACATAACTCGTTCTTCCTTAAATTACCTCTGCAAGTTTTGCTTGGATCCAAGAAGGAAAAAATGAAGTGATTAGAGATGGAGGGAACATTTGCTAATTGGTAGCAGCATGCGCGCTCCAGGCTTGGCGTGTATCCTACTGCCTGTAAGCTTCGTTAACTTTTGATAAAAGAACGGTTAATTTTTCAGACTCCTTTTTTTTTACCATTTCATTGTTGTAGAAGTTAGATCATAGTTTTCTTCCACTTCTACTTGTAGCTGAATTTATGCTTTATTTAATGAGACTCAGTCTTGCTCGCTCCTCTCTATTTTGTGTGGTATTTCTAAGCATGGGGGAATGCACTTTAGTGTTTCACTACCTGCAGGTGATTCTCTCTGCAGCCTGGCTGCTGTGGCCACAGCACTTGAGCCTTGTTCCTGCTGGAACCCGGAATCGTCCTTTCGAGGAAGGGAGACCATGAGCCAGCTGGGAAACGCGGGGATGGAGGAGCCAGCCAGGCTCTCAGGAACGGCTTCAAACGCTCCTTCCCCCTGGGAAAGGACTGAGCCTCCTGGGGCGGTTTGGGGCCCCACGTGTGGAGCACAAGGTGACAGGTGACAAGTGCGGGGCAGGAGGGACGGCTGCTGGTTCACCCTGCCCGCGCTGTCAGCAGAGGAACAGCAGTTCAGTTCGTTTTGCCCGGCCCTACTGGCTGAGCTGTATTCAATCAACTGCTTGAACTACCTTGAACTTGGCCAAGAGCATCAACTCAAGCCGTATAATTAAGCTGGGAAATGAGATTTCCTTAGAGCAAATATAGAGCTGGGAAGTGGGTAAGGAGCTCAGGAATACTCCAGATCTGTGGATTTTCATTTACATATTTGTGCCTGAAAGTGACTCATGGCTCTTGGTAGACATCTTGGCTTCGCTCTTTGAGGAAGCTTCTCTTAGTTTATGTATTTTGATGTAAGCGTTACAGAAGCTCGTTCTTGCAGGGGAGATCCTTGGTGTCACTCCTGCTGTTCTATTGGGTCGCCCTCCAGTTCCTCCTGATGCAGGCGGTGGTGCCGGTGCCTGGCGGTGCTGTGCTCGGTGACCGGGCAGCCTGGCGGTGCTGTGCTCGGTGACCGGGCAGTGTGGCGGTGTTGGTGCCGTGCTCGGTGACCGGGCAGCCTGGCGGTGCCGTGCTCGGTGACCGGGCAGCCTGGCGGTGCTGTGCTCGGTGACCGGGCAGCCTAGCGGTGCTGTGCTCGGTGACCGGGCAGCCTAGCGGTGCTGTGCTCGGTGACCGGGCAGCCTAGCGGTGCTGTGCTCGGTGACCGGGCAGCCTAGCGGTGCTGTGCTCGGTGACCGGGCAGCCTGGCGGTGTTGGTGCCGTGCTCGGTGACCAGGCAGCCTGGCGGTGCTGTGCTCGGTGACCGGGCAGCGTGGCGGTGTTGGTGCCGTGCTCGGTGACTGGGCAGCCTGGTGGTGCCGGTGCCTGGCGGTGCTGTGCTCGGTGACCAGGCAGTCTGGCAACGTTCCTGGACTCTGAGTTAAAGGTTTCAAACTAAAGAAACAGCGTATTGTACTCGGTGCCTTCTCGGGGCTCTGCTGTGTTCTGCTTACGTGCAGGGCACTTATTCCCCTGGCAAGGATTTTATCATAGAACACGAAGCTTAATTTTCATGCGCTTCAGACTGTTCCCTTCAAGCTCCTGAAATCCTCTGTGTGTCGGTTTGTTTTCCCCGAGCAGCCGTGCTGTTTGAGCACCGCTCAGCGCTGCCCGTGGGGTTTGGCGCTGGGGGAGGACGCATTTCGGGTGGCATGCCGCTGTGGGTTTGGCCGTGGATGTGGCACATCTGTGCGGAGCACTTGTCCTTGTCCCCAGCAAGCGCTGGCGTCTGTTAAAAGCGTTTGTGTAGTCGGGCTCTGGGCTCCCCGTCAGATCGTTCGGGTTGTGCATGGTCAGTGTTCTCACTGCACTGCTGCCCTGCCTGCGCGTCCCTGCGCCTTCGCTTCTGGGGTGCACAGCAAGGTGTTCACTCATTCACTTGTTTTCTCCTTCTCCTAGGTTGCTATAAAGATCATTGATAAGACGCAGCTGGATGAAGAGAACCTGAAGAAGATCTTTAGAGAAGTTCAGATCATGAAGATGCTTTGCCACCCACACATCATCAGGTTGTACCAGGTAGGAGCTCTGCAGTGGCTTTTCAGTCCCTGGGCGCTGCAGCTTCGCACTGTACAGCAGCACTGAGGTTGTCAGTGCTCCACTTGCCTGGGAGCTGATCCCCAGCACGGCAGACCCGCTTCCCAACGCTGTTTGTGGGCTTTGTCGTTTTTCCTGCACAAACGGAGCCACCTGAGGTGGAATCCATGTCTGTTGCCTTTTGCACACGTACGTGGTGCTGCCCCTCCGACTGCACAACCCAGTAGAACAGATAATAAGATAAACTACTCAGCATTAACAGCACAGCTGAGGCCGCTCTTTAGCACCCAGTGCCTTGCCTATGCTTTTCTTCTCCTAAAAATGTGTGTAGAGCTGCTGAAAATGGGCTCTAACCTGGCTAGAACATGTGGTGTCCCCAGAGCGGAGCCCGAGCTCTGCTTTATTTCTGGTATTTCTGTATTTCTTGAGTCATGGACCAGTCAGTTATTGATTCAGCCCCTTTGGCAAAGTCGTCTTGGTTCTTTCAGTGCCTGGCGCATTGGGAAGGTGAACGGGTTGGGTTGCGGCCGCCCTGGAGCATCTCCCAGGCTGCTGGAACGAGAGGCGATTGGGGAGCAACCCCAAAGGGCAAGGGAGCAGGGGCAGTGCGTGCTGTGCTCAGCTTAATGCTGCCCGTTAACGTTCTGTTCCTTCGCACAGCTCCATCAGACGTGGCAAAGCCATGCTTTGGGTTGGATGAAAGCACTCCCATGTGCTACAGAAGGAATATTCTTGCAGTTGATTTCTCTTGCACACAGCAGTCTCCTTATCTGTCACTTTGCTGTCCTTGTGTGCAGGTTATGGAGACGGAGAGGATGATTTATCTCGTGACAGAGTACGCCAGTGGAGGGGAAATATTTGGTGAGTACATTTATTGCCTTCTTTAATCAGATAATGCACTTTGTCGACTACAGTAAACTGAAAATAGCTGCCACGCTCTCCTGTTTCAGCGGAGAGATGCCCTTCAGCCTGAGAACTTTCCATTGACAAGCGGGGTAAAGAAATGAACGATACCAACTTGATGGAAAATCACTTCTGTAACCTCTGTTCCTTCAGTGTCGCTGGCAGGCGGTGCTGCTCCTCTGTGCTGCCTTTGGGATCCAAGATGTTGGCAATAGTCATCCGGTTGCATTTTAAAGTGGTGCTGAATATTTTGCTTCCCAGCAAGTGACGTGCAGCTTGTTGACGACAGCGGAAACGTTGCTGTTTGTTAGCGGCTTTCAAAGAAACAGGCGGTCCTGTGCTTCTCAAAACCCGTGTGTGTTCTTATCTCCTCGATATCTGATGTTGTCTTAGCATGTGTGATTTACATCCACGTTGAACTCCATTGTCTGCTCACAATGTTTTGGCTGAGCTTTCTTGACCACATAAGCTATTCTTTAAAGAAAAAAAAAACCTCTGTACACAATTGCAAGAACTGTTGACTGATTTATTAATTTGTTTGCTTTATTGCCATGACCAATAAGAAAACTTGTAGAAATAGAAATTTACTTAAATACTGGAATTTTGTGCCAGATGACGGAGTCAGGATTTTGCAGGGCTGGTCTTCAGTAGCTTGGCCAACACAAACCTCAGAAAAGGGGTGAAATCCTTCATGCTGGAATCCTCTTGAGGCAGCACCTGGTGAGGACGCTTGCAGCCGGTCAGGGGAATGGAAACACTTGCCCTTTTGTCCCATCAAACCGTTGCAGAACACTGACTGTTGGTGTCAGAGCCGGTCACTCTGCCGGAGCTGAGGCCGAGTTGTAATAGAAGGTGAGGCTTATGGTGAAGGGAGGAAAATAAGACAACTTGAGCTGAGAAATGAGGGTTTCCAGTGAATATCATCTCATAGCAGCTCCTCGGTACCTTTGTAGCTGGTTGTGGCACCTCCTGCTCCGCACGGTCCCTGTGACTGGCTTCTCCTCGGTGGAGGTGGCCACAGGAAGCGCCGTTGCTGGTGCTGGGCACCGTGGGTGACTGGCTGGCAAAACCAGGCTCCACCAGCCAGACCTTCCCCTTGTGTCCTCAACACGAGTCCCACGCGGCTCCGCGGGCCTGCGGGTCCATCCTGCCGTACGAAGAGCCGCAGCTGCAGCAAATCGCTTGAATGCGTGGTGCTTTGCTTGTGTGCGGCGAGCTGCAGAAAAGTATAGATCACTTTTTGCTTTCTCTGCCTCTTCTGTTGAATTTGGCAGAGATGGGCTCATCTTTTAAATCCAGAACTATGTGCAAACTCATATACAAACTTGGAATGAATTCTCCTGGTTACAGAAATAGCCCTCTACATGCGTGGAAGTGCAAATCTAATTGCTGTCTGAGATGTCCCGTGCTGCAGTGACTTCAGCTCATTGGCGTGGCTGATTTCTGTGGCGCTGCCCGGCTCTCACCTCCCCGTGGCCGGGAGCAGCTCTGCTGTTTGAGACCCACGCAGGACACTGCGTCCCGCTCGCCTGTTCGGGTGTTTTTGGGTGCTGCAGCGATGCCCTGTGCACCCGCAGCGTTGGAGCAGAGGGGCAAACACGACTCTCAGCTTTCTTGTCATTAGAGCTTCCTGAGGAGCCATTAAGACACTGCTCTAACAGCGGAAGCAATTTTCAGGGAGGAAGCAGCAACCCATTTGGGAGGTTTCCTTGCGTCGTTAGCGTCTCCCGTCCCTGTGCTGGTGAGCACCAGGCCAGCAGCGCAGGTTGGCTTTGCGTCCCTGTTCCTAAGGGTGGAACTTTGTCCGTGTGTCTGTGTGTCCAGCCCTGTTCTGGGAGGCTCGTTAGAAGTTGCTACAGGGCTGGCGCTGGGTGCGTGGGGCAGGGCCGTGACACTGGGCCTGGTGCTGGGCATTCAGCACCCTCCAAGTCTTTTATCTCTTTCTCCATTGCCTCAGCATCTGCACAACCCAGGTTTTCATGTGAAAGGGATGGGTGCCCTCAATTCCTGGTGCTGGGAACATGCCATAACTCCGTGTTTGCGGAGCAGCGTGTGGGATGGTGGGGGAGATTCACTCCTGCCGTGGGCTTAAGCAGTGAAATGTAAGCTGTTGGGTTTGTCCCCGTGCGTGTTCTGCGTGTGCTTGGGTTGCTGGTTCGACACGATGAACAAACGAATGTCTCCTCTTAAACACAGGGCGCTCTTTGTTCCAGGCCCCTCGAGTGTCCTTTTCTGACGTCAAACAGAATATAGGCTGAAAGTCTGTTTTGATTTCAGCCATTTACTATGAATACTGTAAATAATCTGCAGTCCTTGTTGACAAGAACACGGGTGCTTGGTCAGTTAACAAAAAGTCTCAGGAAACTCGGCAAAATTCTCCCCTGGTTAACGTGGTTGGCGCATCTGCAGTCCCTGCCCTGTCTCCCATCTCCTGCCGCGTGTCCCGAGCTCTCTGTACCGTCTGCAGGCGGCCCGGCTGCTGCCGGCATCGCAGAATCACCAGAACGCTGGAGCTGGACTCAGTCCGCCACACGGAGGAGACGTGAAGCTTGGGCAGTGCTCGCTTGCCAGGCAGAAAGCACCTTAACAGCACAAGGAGCCCGTCCGGAGGCGAAAGCTGGAGACGGGTGCCCCAGTCCTGCCTCCAAACAAGAGGATGCTTGCTCTTCGGTGTAGGATTTCTCCACTTTTTAACGCAGAGAGCAGCACCAGGTGCTTCGTGTAAATACAGAGAACAGTGACTGATGCTTTAGGGACTGTGGAATGAAATTGCATGTTCCTTCCTCTAGAAAGCGCTCAAAGGATCAACGCTGCCCAGCTCCCCTCCCACGAGGGTTCACAGCCCAGCCTGGGGTGGGTGAGCAGACCCCTCGCACGAGGGTTCACAGCCCAGCCTGGGGTCAGCACACAGCCCCCTCACACGAGGGTTCACACGGCCTAAGCTCGCGATGGTTAATTTTGGCACACAGTTGCCTGTGGTGGTATGTGAAGTATTCTGTAGCTTCATTGTTTCTGCCCTTCCTCTGGAGCTCACACAGCAGTGGTGGCGGCTCCGAGCGCCGTGCAGGGCTCTGGACCGGCCTCCGCGCACACTTCTTCACAAAAAGGGAAATTTCACGCCTAATCTGAAGAGGTTTCCTTTTCACAACCTAAGCAGAACTGACTCATGAAAGGGGCAGCACGTTTGGGCCCAAATATACCTGGCAGCAATACACCTGCTGCAGCAGCTGGGTGGGATTTCCTGCCCGCAGGAGGGTCTGTGTTTTCAGGATTGCTGGGAGATGGGCGCCTTGCGCTCTGCTGAAGAGCTGGGCCGGCTGCGCTCCCACCTTCAGGCGGAACAGAAGCCGTGAGTGCCCTTGGGCCGCGTGGGAGCGGAGCTGCTGTCTGTCTGTCCGTCCGTGCAGCGCTGACACGCAGCAGCCCTTGCCGACCTCCGCTCCAAACGGTCCCTCACACGTTTGACCGTGCAAATGACTTAATGAGAGGTGACTGGGCTGTTGGAGAGAGTCAATTGTGCTTTTCCTATTAAGTCAATTAAGGGTCCTATTGGAGTTGGCGATGGGTTTTCTTCTCTGGTCTGGTTCCGATTTGCTCATGGAATTAAGTTTATCCGATGAATAAAACTTAATTGACAAGTTCTCAGAAAAACAACTCGCTCTGTTGCACAACACGGGTAGTCAGACACAAAGTAGGTTGCTGTGCAGTCAGAAGCCAGCAGAACGGCTTTGATGGATCTCGGTAATTAGTATTTACTGCAAGTCAATTATGTCGCAGGTATTTTAATTAATGGGTGACTGGGAAAAATACAACCACCTGATGAGAAAGCTTCAGAAGTGATTTATTTGTATGATTTTCAAGAACAGATTCCTCTGTGGAGCTGGCTGGTTTAAAGGAGTTTATGGGGTGAAATGAGCCGCTTTTTCCTCTTTTGCCCGGCGCTCTCTGGAGGTCGGCGCCAGGGCGAGGAGCCCGTGTGGCTCCTGCTCTCCGTGCCAATGACCGCTTTGTCCTTCCTTTGGTCCCCCACAGATCACTTGGTGGCCCACGGGCGCATGGCCGAGAAGGAAGCCCGCAGAAAGTTCAAGCAAATCGTGGCTGCCGTCAACTTCTGTCACTGTCGGAACATAGTCCACAGAGACCTGAAGGCAGAAAACCTCCTGCTGGATGCCAACCTCAACATCAAAATCGCAGGTGAGCTGAGCAGGGTGGGAGGAAGGGAAGGGGAGGGAAGGGAAGGCGGCTGCTGGAGTCAATAACCGCAGGCACCGGCTGCTTCCCGGCGCTCAGAGGGAAGGAAGCACCGTGCGCTAAAGGAAGCCCTGATTTCTGGGTGGCCTGCTGCCCAGAGCTGCAGCTGCCAGCTCGGAGCCAGGAGATTTACATCTCCCTGCAAGCAGGGCAAAATTAAAAAAGCTGCTTGGGCTTTGCAGGCAGATATGGGGCTATAGACACTGCAGTGTTCCAGTGCGCTGGATAATGGGTGAGACTTCATATTAAAGATTGTTGGAGTCCTGCCTCCAGTTCAGGACTGGTGGGAAGCAGGTCAGAGTAGGTGAGAGAGGAAGAAGGGAGGAGGAGGTGCCCGCGGTGCCGGCAGAGCGGTGCGGGGAGCGGCTGCTGGAACCGTTCCTCAGCCTGGCCGAGCCGGAGCGGCCCTGCAGCACTGGGTATTTCACCCCCTGCAGGGACAGCCGCCCAGGTTACTCAGTAAACAGGCCCTTGCAGTTTGGCTGGGCAGTGGGGGTTTTGCTAATAACCCGTTCCTTGCACCTGCGTGCCTGTGACCCCCCGGTCCACAACGCTGAGCCTTGGCTGCCCAGCTCGGTGCTGCACCCGCTAGGCTGAACTTTATTTAGCCGTGAGGGATTATGTAGCAGCCGATTGAAACAAGAGGATTTAACACCGCCCTGGTCATCTCATTTCATGGGCTTTTGAATTGGAAGAGCTCATACTTACAATTTAATTCTGCTCGAGCATCCTGCGTAGCAGAGCGGTTCTGGAAGGCACTTCGTTGCCCCTTCTCTTGATAGACTGCCTTGGAGAGCCTCTCGGCTTTTACAAGGGTTTGTAACTTGATTTTTTAAAAACTGCTTAGGGCTATGAAGGATTTCAGTCTGTGAGCAAAGTTAATACTGGGAGTTGGGGAATATTCTTCTAGCGTAATACCCCCTTGGAGAGGAATCAGGCCTGTTCCTGCTGTTACTGTTCTCCATGTACCATCCGTAGGTGTTAACGTTTGATTTGTAGTAAAACAATGGGTAATTCCTTAGGTTTCTGTCACCCTCACTCGGAATGGGGGAGGCAGAGGGGACGAGGGGCCGTTTGGAAGTTGGGCGCAGGGCTCGTGCTCGGCCGGGCCTGTCTGGAGGGGCTGCTGGGAGCTCTTTGTGAGCAGCGCGTCCCGTGTCTGTCTGATGCAAACAGACTCGCTAATGATTTGAGGCCATCTGGTGTTCACGGGCTAAAACCCAACGTGGGTGTTTAGGGCGGCAGGGTGCCTGACGAAAGGTTAAAAATTAGCCCAGGTAGGAGCTGCGAGCGGGCTGGATTTCCTGCCAACGTGCCACGTGAGCCTGCTGACAAAGCCTGCGAGTGCCTGAAAACTGTGGAAACTTTTTAATCTGAGGGAGCTGGAAAGTATTTTCCTTCCCAGTCTCTGCTCCCGAATGGGCTGGGGCAGACGGTTCCCACCCGGTGCGGGTGGTGTTTTCCTTGGCAGGGATACGGAGTGGTGACTTGAAAAGTAGCCTGGAAAAGCTGATTTATGGTATAGGATTTTCCAAGTATTAACTTTTGTCCCTGTAACTCATCAATTACAACTTGACACCAGTTCTTCCATCGTTTCAAGAGCAACAAAAGCAGCGATAGCGAATGGTCCCTTCCCCAGCAGCCCTCCCAGAGCCACTCCTGCAGGAACGCTCAAACCACACGGGGAGCTCAGCTAAACCTGCGCTGCCAAAGCCCTGAACCGTGTCTGTGCAAACCTCTGCTCCAGATCCATCTCCGCTGTCTTCTGAAGGCTCTGCTTGGTCTGTCTGGCCGGTTTTTATCTGCCAGGTATCTGCGTTTGGGGTTTTCCCGACTCTGACCAGGCAGATTTTCTAGCGCGTTGCTGCTGACCTCCGTTTGCAGCTTTGCATCCGTACTCAGCGTTAGTTATGTACTTCAAACTTGGCAGTGCCTCCGTCTGGGGGTTAACACTGCTGTTCGCACTCCATGGTGACCACGAGCCTTTCCTTGGGGTTTTTTGGATTGATAGCACCTACGTTATTTTTCCATAAAGGGTAAGATACGAACGCTGTGGCCCCAGCTCTCGTTTTTCCCATGGATGCTTTTTCTCCCGTGTACCTTCTCAAAGGCTGAGTCAGTAGCTCCTGGCACCATGTTCACTTGTGCCCCAGTGCGAGGGTTCAGCCAGGAGCTGAGGCTGTTGCTGGGCCCCGCTTTCCAAGAGGAGTCCCACGTGCGCGTTGCTTTGCTTGCAGGAGCTGCTGGCTCTCGCACCTTCTCCATGCAGCTCTGCTCTGGGGCCACTTGTTTGTAGCACAGAGATGTTGCTTTTAGAGATTTTCCCTGTATCACATCATCACAACTTTTGCCTTGCTCCTCAAACGTGCCCTTTTCCCTCCGCATCTGTTTGCGGAACGAGACCTGGTGCTCCCAGGGGATTTGGATTTATGTGTCTCCTTGGACCGGGCGTGTTCTGGTACTGTCTGAACGAGTTTGCATCTAAGCTTGACTACAAATGCTTTGTTGGTAGGAGATGGAAATACACTTAGTACTGTAGTTCATCCAGCTTGCTCTGGTAGCTGTAATTCAGGCACCTGTTACACATCCCACCTCAAGAGTGAGACAGCCAGGAGTGCCCCTGTAGGCTGATGGTTGACTGCCTGTGAGGTCAAGGCCTTTCTTGTAACTTCTCGTTCAGGATTTATGATTTGCTGCGGGCAGATGATTTGACTCGGTTTGTCGAGCTGCCGCTGTCACTGAAGTCTCCAGCTCACATCAGGCGTTCTGGAAAATCAAAATGTTGTGTTCCTCTAATCAGTTCTTTGTTCTTTCAGATTTTGGGTTCAGTAACATCTTCACGCCTGGTCAGCTGCTGAAAACGTGGTGTGGGAGTCCTCCCTATGCTGCTCCAGAGCTCTTCGAAGGGAAGGAGTACGATGGGCCCAAGGTTGACATTTGGGTATGCAATGAGCCTCTTTCTCTCTCGCTCGGATCTCATCTTCGGTCTGTTTCTTTGGCTTTGCTTCCTGAATACTCAGCACGTGTCTCGGAGAAAAGCCTCTGATATGGCACGAAAGTTTTTTCAAAGAAATGCTCATAAAATTTTAGTCTGGTTACTATGTCACCTGTTTTATTTATTGGGAGGCATGTCACCAAAAATATTATATTGCCCAGAGATGCGTTTTCATAAATCCCGGTTCAGTTCAGTGCTGTGGAATGGCACAGTACTAGACCTGGCAGGGCTGAAAGAGGAACCACAGCTTTGGTCACTGAGGGTTTTGCAGGGAGAACGTCGGTGCCGGGACTGGGGACGGTCCCCTCCAAGGTCCATTCCCACGGGGTTTGCGTCACCCGCTTTGTTTTATTCCATTTCCAAAGTGCTTGCGGCAGTGCGGCGCTGTGCCGGCGCGGCTGCTGACGCGTGTGTTTGCCGCAGAGCCTCGGCGTGGTGCTGTACGTGCTGGTGTGCGGCGCCCTGCCCTTCGACGGGAGCACGCTGCAGAACCTGCGCGCACGGGTGCTCAGCGGGAAGTTCCGCATTCCCTTCTTCATGTCCACAGGTAAGGCGGGCGCTGGGTGGGCGCGGGGTGCCCTCTGCTCGCAGACCCTCTGCTCACAGACCCTCTGCGGCTCTGCGGTCACAGCCCGGCAGCTGGTCTGTGTGCCAGGGAGCTTGTCCACTGGGTGCTGCTTTGTAACGTGAGCTAAAATGATATCTGAATCTGGAATTTAGAAACCATAATACTCTTACTTGAATTTTCAGCTTTCATTTGTATAACTATGCGAACTACAGCAAAATGTCAGCAAACATACACTGGTTTTAAATTTTAGGAAATGTGAAAGCTAAAAATGGCACACTGATTGAGGAATATAGAGGCTTTCACTGAACTTCTTTTAGACAAGAAGCTTTTTACAGCATTATGGCGCATGGATCTCAGGCAATAGCCCATCAGAGATGAAGGTCTTATCTTCTGTTTCTGCTGAAGCGCTTCTGAATGCTTGGGTAACGAATCTTGGTTTTGTGGCGCTTCGGAGTGAGTGCAGATCCGGGCCCGGCTGGGGGAGCCCCCGCGGTGGCCGCACACGTGTGGTGCGCTGGACAAGCCCTTCACAGCGAGCTGTAGCTGAGTGGCGAATGTTGAGAGCATGCTTTTCCTGTCAGCCCCCCAAAGCTGTGTCCCCCGGCTGTTAGCAGCAGGGGAGGGACAGGGTGACAGCGTGCCACCCAGGGCCTCCAGCAAACGGCACCGGGGCCTGGGTGGCTCCCTTCCTTCTAGCCTGGGGCCACCAAATGTCTGCAGCAGACTGGCATAGTGGGGACTGAATGGTCATGAAGCACATAGGGAGAAGCAATGTTTTGGCTGAGAAGCGCATTGCAGCGCCAGGCCGGCTCCTGCAGCAGCGGGTCCCTCCCCACGGGTTGCTCAGCTTGCTCTTCCCTTGCAGAATGTGAACATCTGATCCGGCACATGCTGGTCCTCGACCCCAGCAAGCGGCTCTCCATGGAGCAGATCTGCAAGCACAAGTGGATGAAGCTGGGGGAGGCGGACGCGGAGTTCGACAGGGTGAGTGGGAGGGAGCTGGGCTGGGGGGCTGCTCGGCGCCTGTCGCACACGGGCTGCGGGCACGGAGCGCTGCCACACTCGCTCCGCCTGTTCGAGAGCTCTCATTCCAAGTGTGCTGTGCTGCCTTTCCGTCCCCGTGTCTCCTGGCCTTGCTTTCTGCCCTGCCACCCATTTTCAACTGGTTCTATGTCTGTCCCTTGCCGCTGAGGGCCTGAGGCCCTACATTTTGAATTGGTGTGCCGTCGGCCTCCAGAGCTCACAGCAGCGTGCAGCAGCAGCCTGTGCTTTGGTTCTTTGGAGCGCTGAGACTCGTGGGTTCCTTTGGGAACATCGTGGGTTCTTTTGGGAACAGCGGTGCTGAGTCTGTGCCTGCTCCCCCAGCTGATAGCGGAGTGTCAGCACCTGAAGAGCGAGAGGCAGATGGAGCCGCTGAATGAGGACGTGCTGCTGGCCATGGCGGACATGGGGCTGGACAAGGAGCGCACAATTCAGGTGGGACACAGGGACACTCGTGTCCTGCCTCGTGGTGTAGAACACATGGCCGTGTTTGTTCATGGCCTCCGATAGCACTGTGGAGTGTGTTTTAGTGCTTGGCGAAAGGAGCTGACCGCTGCTTCCTTTTTCTCTCGCAGTCTTTAAGAGCCGATGCTTACGATCACTACAGTGCAATCTACAGCCTGCTCTGCGAGCGCCTGAAGAGACACAAGAACCTGCGCATTGCGACATCGCCAAGCGTACCCCGGACCATGACTTTCCCCACCTCTGCTAACATCCAGGTCTGTCCTGCTTGTGGGTGTCCTCCTCCTGGCAGAAGTGTCAAAACATTCCTTATCTGAGAACTTCACGTGTATTTAGGCTCCCAGAATTAGGAACAATTTGTTAACTGGCTGTGGTTTAGCAAATCCCCTTCAGCTGAAGTCTTACATTAGCCTAGTGACAGAGCAGAATTGACCGTGAAGGTTACTGCTGGAGAGCGGGGTTCACACGCGGGGCCTGCTGCGCGGTGCTGCTTCCTCAGTTTGTGCTGCTGGGCAAAAAATGAACGTTTGCTTTCAGATAGGCTGGGGCACAAGGGGAGCAGGAGAGATGCTGACCCTGCCTGCTCAGTAAGCGAGGAAGGGAAATGAGGCAGCCCCTTGAGAATTCAGAATAAGCAGATCTCCACTGGCTCCAGGGTGATCACCTGGGAACCAGGAGGTTCTGCACACCGCTGTTAGGGTAGAGGGGCTGTAAGAGACGCTGCCTTCGTGTCTGCTGATCTGGGTCTCTCTGCTCAGCAGACAGAACAGACGGGCAATACCATGAGCATCAACGTGCCACAAGTCCAGCTCATCAACCCTGAAAACCAAATTGTGGAGGTGAGGCGGTCCCCGTGATGAACCCCACCAGTTTCTTTTGCAGGCCCATGCTGGAGCCTTGTGCTCGATCCTCACATTGTATTTCCACATCTCCAATGTTTTCCCTGCCCAGACTGACGGAACGATGAACTTGGACAGCGACGAAGGGGAGGAGCCGTCACCCGAAGCTCTGGTCCGGTACCTCTCGATGAGAAGGCACACGGTTGGAGTAGCTGACCCACGGTTAGTGTTGGATTCTGCCTCGCTGTGACCATTTTCCAGAGCAATAGATGTCTTTTTGTGAAGGGAAGCTGAACGCACTGGGCCCATGGGTGGTTCTTGTCACAACATTGCTAATTAACCTGTTTATATCAATATGACTGCACAGGACGGAAGTCATGGAAGACCTGCAGAAGCTCCTGCCCGGCTTCCCCCGTGTCACTCCTCAGGCTCCGTTCCTGCAGGTGACCCCGAATGTGAACTTCATGCAGAATGTGCTGCCAAGGCAGAACCTGCAGCCCACGGGGCAGCTGGAGTACAAGGTACGGAGCGATGCCCTTGTCCCTGCTGCGGGCCGTGCCCCACAACACGTGTGGGGTGCGTGCTCACGCTTGCTTGCTCCGTTTACCACTTCCCCAGACTCCATGAGGTTAAGGTTTACCCTCTTGCTGTCCCTTTTGGGTGTGATTCTGGTTGGTCACTTGCAAAGCTCACAAATGAAGGAAAACTGCAATGTGAAATTAATTACCTGGCTGAGGAGAAACAGGGCTGTGCTGCCTGGCGTTGGAGCTGCAGGTTGCAGCCTCCCTGGCACCTAAACCCAAGTGCAAGGAAATAGAGAGTTAAACCCGCATTTATCCCTGCTGCTGCCTCTCTGTGCCCCAGCACTGCTGGTGGTTCATCCCACATCTCTCCTGAAGCCCAGGCAGCCCCTGTGCCGCGGTGCGGGCTGGTGAGCAGGGCCGGGGTTGGTGACGGGGCTGTGTGTTCCAGGAGCAGTCCCTGCTGCAGCCCCCCACACTGCAGCTGCTCAACGGCATGGGCCCGCTGGGCCGCAGGGCGTCGGACGGCGGAGCCAACATCCAGCTGCACGCACAGCAGCTGCTCAAGCGGCCTCGGGGGCCCTCGCCGCTCGTCACCATGACGCCAGTAAGTAGCGAAAGGCAAGAGGAGAGTTGGTGCTGCGCTTACAAACATCTCCTCCCACCGGCAGAGGCGGCTGCTCCGGGTGACAGCGGGCGCTGTGGGCTGGGTGTCGCGCTCTGGGAGCGCTGCAGGGAGCGCACCCGCTTGCTTCCCAAGGTTCCCCCACGCCGCAGCGGTGGCTGCTGCTCTGTCCCCTTGCGGGAGAGTCGCTGTGTCCTGGAACTGGCAGCTGAGATGGTGGTGGTCTCTGGAACTGGCCACAGGGCGGAGGACTTTTGATAAATGGTTGCTTTTCTTCTCCTTTGATCTAATAGAGAAAACTAAAACATCCATCCAGTCGCGTGCTTTCTGTCTTCCCTGATGCATCCGTATCAGTGAATTTTCGTGGTAGCACCCAAAGGAGCAGCAACCTTGTCCAGGCCGTCGTGTTTGGGGCAGGCGTGTGGGTGGGGTCCCGGTTTGGGAAGGTGGGGTGTCCGGTGCGGGTGGGCCACGCTGGCTGCGCTCTGAACCCCATGTCCCCTCTCCCCGCAGGCTGTCCCGGCCGTCACCCCTGTGGACGAGGAGAGCTCGGACGGGGAGCCGGATCAGGAGGCTGTGCAGAGGTAACCCCCAGTCTGCTCATGTTTGCCCTTGTCACCCTCCAAGAGGCTCATCCTGTGCTGTTCACAGCCGAATTAAAACACGAGCAGCCGCAGTGTTGATAACAGTGAAGGCACATCGCTGCTCTTGTTCTTGTGGGTGTTGATTACTGTTGGCAATTACTCCTCTGACACTACCGGGTGCTTACGGAGCTGACTTGGTTAGCTGTTTGAGCAGTAGCTTCTCCAGAAACTCTGAAATCGCTAAATTCCTTCGCTTAGTGTGCACCAGCATGCAACCCACACTAACCTGCAGAGCGAGTGCTGAGTGATTCACCCTCCCTGCTGGGCGATGGGCTAGGAAGATCTCATCTGTGGCCTTGGGTGTCGATGCAGCTTTTGTATCAAGACGTGCAGTAAACATCCAACTCTGATGCCTTAAAGTGAGATTGCTGGGAATAGGGGTATCTCTAGCTTCTAATTTTAGCAGGAGGCCTTACAACAATCTGCTCCAATAAGGGGAGAATCGTTAGATATCAGGCTGGAAACTTCTGTCCTCTTCGCTCCAAACACGTTCTGGGGAGTGGGTAGAATACGCTTGTACTTTCTCAGTCCATGGGAAGCACTAACCGTGTCCTTGCTAACACTTTCTTAGTAGCTTTTGTGTAGTTTCTTCTCTGCTAACCAGCTGGTGCACTACACGCGGTGGGTTTGGTTACGGGGCGCTCCTCCTTGCACCTCAGACTTGCAAAGCTCTCTGGATTCCCCCAGCGTGTTCGTTGGGTAAGGCAGCGTTTCCAGGGGCTGTGCTGGGGAGGAGGACGGGCGCTGGGGCGGGCTGGCCCCCAGGTCTCCTCTCAGCGCTCCCGAGAGGGGCGTTTGAACGGCGCTGTGTGCAGCGACAGGCTGTGCAGAGCGTGCGCTCAGGCTCCGCTTGCCTGCCCGAGCTGCTCCCAGCCCCGCCGGAGCTGGTGCAGAGAACATCTTGTGTTTTCTGCCTAGTTCTTCACCGCAGGTCACTCTGCTGCTCTCAGCAGTGCTGCCCGTGGTCCTTTCGTACCACGTGTTCTTCTTCCAGCGCATGGCCCAGAAAAAGCCCGGTCCAGGTGGTGTGTTGCTCTCCACCCCCTTATGTTGCAACATGTTGGTAGTCACCAGAGGAGAAGGGTAAATAGCACTAATATCAGGAACAGATGTAAATATTTAGCTTCTGAGAACACTGCTCCGAACATGCTGTATGCAGCCACCAGCAAGCACTTTCTGCCCTCCTTAATCTGACCTTGAGAACAGAGCATGGTCTTTGCTCTGCTCCAGGGCATCTCCTCTGAGCTTTGGGGAACTTTCTTCCACCTGAAACACTGTTAGAGCTCAAGATTGGATTGTTCCCTGGAGGTCTGAAATAAAATGATCTTAGCAAGCCACAGCTGTAAAGCTCTTTGGGAAGCTTTCCCCGCCTGCACCAAATGATTCTTAAACAGCTAATGGCACAGACTTTGGCAAGTTACCACGATGCTGAGTGCTCTTCCTTCTGTTAACTTGCTGTCTTCTGCTTAAGTGGCTTCCGCAGCTCGCAGAGGGCGGCTGGCTTTGGAGAAAGCAAGGTCTGCATTGCTTGCTGCTCTTCTCTGCGTCTCCAGCTGCAGGGAGAAGGGGGATGCTGAGAGTTCCCCACTAGGAGCCCTGATGTCACTGACCGGGTGATCTTTGTCACAGTTGCCACAGCTGCCTCCTCGCTGCCAGTTCACAGAGCAGCAGCGGTTGAGTTTGCCAGCGGGCGTTCATCCTGCCTGGCCTTGAGCCACTCCAGTGCCAGCCCAGCTGTCCTGGCTCGGTGCTGGGCTCCTTATCTGCTCTGGCCCCGGGCCGCAGCCGCTCTGCTGCACAGGAACAGCCCGTTCAGGGCAGCGGCTCTCAGAGCTGTGCAGCCCGTCCTCACATCCTTGCCAAAGGGGCTCCCATGTCTGCCACCCTGCACACTTCCCAAGTCTTGAGAGGGTTTGCAGCAGAACTGCAGCCTCCTAGGTGCAGAGCAGAGGCTGCTTGAGTCTGAGCTGCTGGCTCTGGCTCCAGAGGAAGGACCCTCCGGCTGCTGTTTCCCTTACTGGTTTGGCCATCGCATCTCCGCTCCCTGCAGAGCGGAGCAGGGACTAGATGGCGCACTGGGACCAGGCTCACGCAGCCCTGCGCACTCCAGCGCCCTTCCTCACGCTCTTCTTCCTGCTCCCCGGGCAGCCAGAGCCTCTACCACCCGTCACCGCTACTGGGTTGCCCTGGTGCACCCTGCCCTGCTGTGACAAGCTGCTCCCGGCCGGATTCGGGACGTCCCCAGGTAGCACTGGGTGCAAAGGGCGTCCTGGAGGCTGCAGCTGGGCGGCAGCGCTGCCCTATGCCCGTTTCTGCCCCGCTCTTGCTGGGGTTATCTGTGTCCTGTCTCCTGGCCCCGTGTGGGCAGCAGGCTCACCCGTGGGGCCGTGGCAGAGGGAGGCAGAGCTGCTGGACAGGAGTGGACCCACGCTGAGGGCAGGGACTCACCGGTATTCCCCAAGGGATATACCAGTGTTTGCCATGAAATGGGGCTTTCCGATTGGGAAGAGCAAGTGGCTCCTCTTCCCTTCAGAGGCTGGCGGTGGCACACAAGCAGCTGACACTGTCCTTGTCCCCTGGGCATCGTGAGACCGGTGGTGTGACGGGCACGGGCAGCGTGTCCGTGGTGCGCTTCTCCCCGGCTGGTTCTGAGCGCTGCAGCAGGCGTTCTTCCTTCCCGTTTGCTAGGGATTAGCTTAACGCTCCCTGTTTCTGGAGTACTCCCATCAGTCTCTTATAAAATGTGCTCCTGCTTGTTGCAGATACTTGGCAAATAGGTCAAAAAGGCACACTCTGGCAATGACCAACCCTACAGCTGAAATCCCTCCAGACTTGCAGAGGCAGCTAGGACAGCAGTCCTTCCGACCCCGGGCTTGGGCTCCACACCTGGTACCCGATCAGCACCGGTGAGTAATGGCACCGGCCGTTCGGGCAGCTTGGCGCCAGGAAACCTGCTCAGGTGCCGCCTGGAACGGAGCGCTGAGGACACCCCGCTTGGCAGGGAGGGGCGAGGAGGAGGCAGCGGGACGCAGCGGAGCCGCAGGGGCCGGGACGCGGGAGCCCTGCGCTGGCGCGGGCTCCCTGCCTCAAACACGGGCACCGCGGGGCAGGACCCGGCTGGCGCGGCCCCTCCGGGCCCCTGGCTGTGCCTGGAGGTGACTTGTCAGAGTGGCTGGGTGGGAATAAGCAATTTGTTCTAGAGAAGAGCTTTTCTCTGTTGTGATGGTAGGTGTCAAGCTAGCGGTAGGTAGCACATTTTATGCATAACATTGTTGGGGGCAGATGCAGGCAAAAGGCTGCACCCAGAGTCACGTACACCAGAGCTTCAAAACCTCACTGTTCTGCACCAGAGTTGTGTGTTTTGACTGCAAAGTCTCTTTGCAAAGCTCCTCAAGAGTCACTTCATTACTGATCTGAACCCCTGATGGGAAAGCTGTGGAGAAAGGCAGCTGGGCTGGGAAGAGAGCTGGTGTCTGGGGAGGAGGGAGCCGATGCAGATCGGATCTAAACACACCCAAAACGTGCGGGTGGGTGCTCCTGATGGCGAGAGGTGTTAATTTGACACGGAGTCCTCAGCCCAGCAGCAAACCAGAGACGCTAATGCCACAGAGGGAGCTTAAAACCTGCGCTCTGAAGCTCTCGGTGCCGAGGGTGCCAACCAGCTGCAAGCTGCGGAGTTTGGGGCTCAGCTGCGGGGGAGACGCTCTCCCGCCAGGCCGGACGCTCAGCCAGCTCGCACTGGCAAGCTCCACAAAACGCTTTTTATTGTGGCCAGATACCTGCTGAGCTGAGCACTGATGTAATCAGCAGAGACAGGTGAACTCTGAGCAGAGCGCCGGTGCTAGTGCCACGCTGGAACTGCGGCAAGCCCGATAAGCACCCCTCTGCCCTCAGGTTACTCCCTCCCGAGGTGCTTGGGGGTGGGATGAGCAGGGGGGAGGATTTCTAGGGTCACGGAAAAGCTGGATGGGAGGAGGAGCGCAGCTTGCAAAACCATCAGAATGTGCTGTGTCCTGCTTTAAGGGTTGCTTCAAAGGGAAAGGTAAGCTGGGGCACTCGCAGTGCAGGAATGGATTTTGTCCAAGATTGTTAAAACACGCCCTGTAAATCATTGGTGTCGCACTCTTGGCTTTGGTGTCCTGAGGCTGTTTTGTTGCATCCTGAACAGGGCGGTACCTGCTCCTTCCGTGTTTTACCTGCAAAATCACAGAAACTTCATCCGACCGTAGCCTGAACGGATTGTCTGTGCTGTGTCCAGGGCACGTACGGCACAGAAACCGTCAGCAGTCTTGTCGCCACATAAACAGACCTCAGTTATTGAAGGGCATGGGGGATTATTTTAGCCGTTCACATATTTTAAACCATGTTCCTACATAGCACCCCGTTTTGGTCACAATAACTTAGCATCTCAAAGCAGAATTGAAGAACAGCAACTGTACAAGGCAGGACGGTTGTTCTGCCCTGGCCACACGGGTTTGGGAGCCTCAGTGTAACTTTATCAGCAGCTCCTGCTTTCCATCAACACAGCGGGAGATCCAGTGGGGCAGGGTGATGGATGGGATGGCGTGGCAAGGCAGGGACGCAGCTCTGTCCTTGGATGAAAGTTGTGTGAGATCTATACAAGCTGAAGTACGTCCTGCTAAGGCAGACGCAGTGACAAGAACTGAACTTGGCGTACAGGGAATGGTCCAGTGTCGCGCACCTTCTGAGGCACAGCCTCCCCAGGGCTCCTTTGGCTTCGTGGAACAGGCTTCAGCGCAGGGTCGGGAGCAGCCGCTGGCGGTGCCGCGGCTCAGCCAGACGGGTCGGGGCCAGCACCATCGAGGGCTGCGTGCTGGCTTCTGCAGGCTGCGTTTGCACAGAACCATTGGGTGCTCAGAGAAACCCGATGGCTCGTGGTGGTACGTGAGGCACCTCATGGCCAGGCAGGGGCAGAGTGCTTGACTTGGATAATGGGGAGCCCCAGCCTTAGGAGAAAACAGCTCCTGACAAAAATCTGGCTCCCTCTGATGGTGAAGAAGGACCCTCATTGTGCGGGGAAAGTGCTTGCGGCCCCTTGGGCGCAGTTGCTGTGATACTGGCTGCGGCTGCTTTTCAAACGGACCCATTCGGTTGCCCAGTGCCAAGCATCCAGGCAACTGGGAGACTGGGCGTGAAGTGGCAGCTTGGTTCCTGCGTTAAAGCTTTCCCTGGCTCTGCACACTGAGGTTCCTGCCCTCTTCTAATTCAGTGCATCCCACAGCATGGACGCTGCCCCTGCTCCTCCTCGGGCTACAGAACACGGCAGCTCCTGTCTCCGTGTGCCCCTCTGGTTTTCCACAGGCATCAGCTGTAGCTGGGGGCCCTGGGGAGCTGGAGGGCTCAGAAGTGGCTACTGAAGAGGTGCAGTTTGGATTTTTAAGGTGCTGGGTGGTTTCTGTAGACCTTTCCCATCTGAGGGATAGGTGCCTCTGCATGGATGGACAATGAGTTGCTCCCATTTGGAATCTGGTTTGTGGCTGAGTCCTCTCCAACCTGAAAGCACACTTATCTGCCCAGGCACCCAGGATCCTTGGTTATCCTGTTTCCAGTTCATGGTGATTATGGTACTTTTTCTTGACCCGAAATGTGATTTATTCTGGGTGAGTGGGCAGGTAGAACTTGGCACAGCTGCTGTAAATTACATGTCTCTGTACTGGAGTTTGGTTTTTAGCCTCACTAACCCGCTTCTCCATGTGTTCAGTTCTATTTACAAGGACTCAAACACGCTGCATCTCCCCACCGAACGCTTCTCCCCGGTCCGGCGCTTCTCCGATGGTGCTGCCAGCATCCAGGCTTTCAAAGCCCACCTGGAGAAGATGGGCAATAACAGCAGCATCAAACAGCTGCAGCAGGTAAAGGACAGTGCTGACCCCAGCGCAGCCTGTGCAAGGGCTCTTTAGTGTCTCAGCCTTGTGCTGCGGGAAGCAAAAGGCCAAATCTTAACTGCTAACGGCTGAGGACACTCAGTGATGGTCCAGCCCGGGAGCTGCTCCCCTCAGTGTGTGCTGCAGCCCTGCTGAGCATGCTCCTAACGCACATGCTGTTCTCCTGGGGGCTCCCCCCCTTTTCTGGGGAGCCGCCAGGTGCTGATCCCTCCCCCCAGAGCTTGCGGTACACCGTATGCTGTTCCTGCACAGCCAGCCCATGTCTTAGCAATGGCTTGAGCGGGATTCAGCCCTAGGAGGGGGGAGCTTCACCTCACAGCACAGTAGATACATGAGATGCTCCTTTCCTTACTAGAGCTCTGCGCTTGCATTTTGAAGGGAACACGATGGTATCAGCTTGGTGTCGTGTGCACCTGTTTCTGTTCTGCCGTGTTATTCCACACCCGATTCTGTCAGATGAGATGGATGAGGCTCTCTTGACTGGCTGCCTTGGCTGCCTTTTCGTTCAGCAGCTGTGCGGTGCAGGAAAGGGTCACTGGGGGGTGTGCTGGACTCGTTGCAGGAGTGCGAGCAGCTTCAGAAGATGTATGGCGGGCACATGGACGAGAGGACGCTGGAGAAGACGCAGCAGCAGCACATGTTGTACCAGCAGGAGCAGCACCACCAGATTCTTCATCAGCAGATTCAGGTACTGGAGGCCGTAGCCGTGTGTTGTGCGCTGCGTGCAGCTGCTGCGCGGGCCCCGGGGATCGAGGGGGCGGCTGGGTTGCTGGGCTCGCTGCAGGGAGAAGCGAGCCTGAAGGACGTGAGCACTGGTGTTTGCAGAGCTGTGGCAGGGCCTGACCCTTGGCTCAGTCTGGATACGTCCTGCTTCACCAATCAATGTTTTCTGAAGTTCCCGGCTGAGACGCTACTGATTGCAAACACTTGTTGTTTTCTGGTGCCTGGTTCAGGACTGTATCCGGCCGCCCCAGCCTTCTCCACCCTTGCAAGCTCCCTGTGAAAACCAGCCAGCTCTGCTCACTCACCAGCTTCAGAGGTACAGAAACTGCTTCAGGAGAGCTCTGGGGAATGGGTTTTACTCTTACTCGAGCCCAGGGATGAGCTAACGCACGCTGGGGAGTCCGGGGCTGGGTTTGAAGTGTATGAAGTTAAAACTGGCACAGCCAGTTCCCAGGTGAGCGTGCCTGGTCCTTTTAGCTGCTTTCTGTCTGAAGGGCTTTCAGAAGCAGAGAAACACCATTCAAAGGCACAAATCCGCTTTGAACATGAGTGACAGTTCTGTCTTTTGACCGCCTTGAAAATGTATTGCTTTTGGTAGCCGGTTTCTGTCTTTCTGCTCGGGGTTGCTGCTGGACTTGTTGCACCTTTCCAGGCTCTGGTTGGGTGACGGTCCTGGGCTGCAGCTGAGTTCTGCAGGGACAGAGGGAGGTTTCTCAGTGGCCAGAGGCAGGCAGGAGCCGAGCCTGCGCTGTCCTGTCCCGAGTGTCTGGTGTAACCACCCATTTGTGCTCAGAATTGGTGTGACCTGCACAGTGGGGTGGCTCTCGGAAGAGAAGCTGGGCAGTGGAGAGCTGGGGGTCCCAAACAAGGGCCCTGTGGCCTTTCCTTAAAACAAGAGAAACACAGTGTTTGGCGTCAGCTCTCACAGCTGAAAGGGCATCGGAATGAGGAGCGGGCATGACGAGAAGGTGCATGTTTCCCGGTGCAGGTTACGGATCCAGCCGTCCAGCCCGCCCCCGAACCACCCCAATAACCATCTGTTCAGGCAGCCCAACAGCAGCCCGCCCCCCGTGAGCAGCAGCGTGCTCCAGCCCCACGGTAAGACCCTGGGAAACCAGCGGGGGGTGCCGGGGGCTCTGGTTCCCCCCGCCACGGCCCAGTCCTTGTGCGGTTTGCTGCTGATGTGCAGGATTCCTCATCTGGCAGCAAGGGCTGGTGTTACCGAGCACCCGTGAGGAGCTGCCAGCTGGAATGTGCTGTTGGGTTTCTTGTCATGAGATCCTCACTATCGCTCCCGGGGGCGGGGAGGAAGTGCTGATATTCTCAGGCTTTTGCAAATCACTGTCAACTCCGCTTTGTTTCTGTTTTTGTGTGAGGGCTGCAGCCATGACCTTTGCACGCTGGCACAGCGTGATGGAGCAGTCGGGAGGTGCTGTCCTCGCCACCCATACTGGGACTCCCAGTATGGCCCAGCAGCGGGGCAGATCTCGCTCCCGGGCCCTGGCGTGGGTGCTAAGAGTCTTTGTTGCTCATAGGTGCCACGTCCCAGTCCCAGTTCCAAGGGATGCCGTCCCACAGCACCATGTTCCCGCAGTCTGGTAACTGCTCCCCGCCCCCGGCCATGGGGCTGACGTGCCTGGCCCTGCAGCAGCAGCCGCAGCCCCAGCAGGTCACCATCCAGGTGCAGGAGCCCGGTGACATGGTGGGCAGCAGCCTGCTGCCGGGGGCCGCGCAGGGCCTGTCCTCGCACGCGCGGGCTGTGCCGCTCAGCCCCGGCGCCGGCCAGCTCCAGCTGCAGCACCGCGCCAGCCTCATGGCCTCGCTCAGCTACGGCCACCGCCAGCTGTCCAAGCAGCTCAGCGCCGACAGTGCCGAGTCGCACAGGTGAGGCCCGCGGCGGGGAGCCTGCTGAGCAAAGGCAGCCAGCGCACCCAGCTGAGCCGCCGCAGCACACTCACTTGTTCTTTCCTGTTCTTCACAGTCTGAACGTGAACAGATATCCCCCCACCAACTACGACCAGGTGCACTTACACCCCCACCTGTTCCCAGAGCAGCCTCGCGTTTCCCCCAGCAACTACAACCCATCCGGAGGAGTCGCGTTCCCCCCGGCTCAGCAAGCTCTCAAAGTCCCGCAGCTCGACCAGTATCCCGGCTTCCCTCAGAACGCACATCAGCAGCAGCAGCACTACACCGCATCGGCACTACAGCAAGCACTGTTGTCCCCAACGCCCCCCGACTACAGCCGACACCAGCAGGTACCGCACATCCTCCAAGGACTGCTCTCCCCCCGGCACTCGCTCACGGGGCACACGGACATGCGGCTGCCCCAGGCAGAATTTGCACAGCTCATCAAACGGCGGCAGCAGCAGCAAGAATTCCAAGAGTTGTTCAGGCACATGAGTCAAGGGGATGCTGGGAACATGGGCACCAGCGTGGGCCAGAACCTCTCGGAGCGCCAGTCCTTGTCTTTGCCTTATCAGAGCGCTGACGCCTACCACCCGCAGAACAACCCCCAGCACCTCTTAAAAATGCGGGTGCAGGAATGTCTGCAGCAGGTCCCCGCGCCCGTGGCGCCGCACGGCTACGCGCACCAGCCGGCCCTGTTCCACTCGGAGAGCATGGAGGAGGACTGCGCCTGCGAGGGGGCCAGGGACAGCTTTCCAGACACTAAGAGCCCAAACACGTTGACCAAAGGTGGCCACGACTCCTCTCTGCTCGTCAGCGCAGGAGGGCACGGGGACCCCGACTCCTTGCTAGGAACTGCTAATCCCGCGCAGGAGCTGGGGCCGCAGCAGTACAGACATCAGCCCGCTGCTGGATTCAGCAGGAGTAAGGTGCCCAGCAGAGGTAAGGCTGCTCTGCTCGCGTCGCTGCCGCTCCCCGTGCCGGCCGCCGGCCCCTGCCTCCCGCGCAGGACGCTGCCCGGCACGCCACGGCTCCCTGGCATGTTTCGCATAGCACGGATTACCTAGATTCTTCTAGGCTTTTGTGGCTTTGAGGAAATTGCAGGCAGAGTCTGTCTAACAAACAGCGTTAAATAAGAGGGGAGCCCGACCGGCTGCTTCTCTTTGGAGCCTGACCTACTTGTGCAGGCAGGTGAAGCCCCGGGCCAGCGTGCTGTGTATTCCAGAGGCGCTGAGCGCTGCTCGGGTGTTTATCCTTGTGATGTTCCTCCTTCCTTGTAAACAAGTGCTAGAAACACAATGCTGTGTTCCTTCTATCAAAAACAGACCTCCAAGTCCGGGCGTTGCTGGGGCTTCCACAACCGGGCACGGTGTGAGCAGTGGCAAACGTTTTGTGGCCAAGGCCGCCTTGCAGCAGCTCCTCTGGTGCTTTGGGAAGCGGCAGCGAGACCCAGTTTGAGCTGGGAGGGGCTGGTTCTGAGGACACAGAGTTTAAACTTGCCACGAGGCTCCGCAGACCTTTCCTGCTGCTTGGAAGCAGTCGCGCCTGTGCTCCTCGGTGGCTGCGTGGGCAGCGGTGCGCTGCGGGAGAGGGAAATTCCTGACCAAGCTTTAACTACAGGCCTTACAGGAGCAAAAATGCCATCCTAGTCCCTCACGAGGAGGGTTTGAAGAGAGGCTGCCCATGCTGAGCTGTGCGCATCAGTATTCACGGCAGCACCGCGTTCTGCTGCTCTGGAGCCACCAGCTTGGCCCTGGCGCAGAGGAGCGTTGTCCCAGCGCGGCTTTGTCTGGGGACACAGCGGCTTTGTTGGGAAAGGACCGGCTTGGAACGGGCTCCTGGGCTGAGCCGTGCGCCCAGAGCAGGGGAGGGACGGGGCACGGCTTCTCCCGGCTGCTCTTAACCATTGGTTACTGATGTGTTTGCTCTCGGGCCTCCATTTCATTGCCTCGCTTGAAGCAGAAAAGGGAAGAATCGCCCCAGCTTAGGCAGAGTTTGGAAAGTGTGGAGGTGTTTTGCACCAAATCGAGAGTCTGTGTCTTAAGATCATAAACCGTTAGGTGAACAACAGGATCTAATGAAGTCAGAAGATAAATTTCTGCCCCGTACTGGTGCTGCTAGAACCGGTTACACAAGGGAAAAGGACTTTAGACCGCAAGCCTCTGTAAACGAGTAAAAACAAGTAAATGTTTACAAATAGTGTTGTGTAAGCCCTCTGACAGGGCTGTGTGGGGCCTCGGGTAGTAAACTGCTCATGTTGCCTTCCTCCTGGCTGCGATAACGTGTGGAATCAGAACCAAATGCTGCAGCAGCTCGCTGTGCGAGCCCCGAGCGCCCTGGCGTCCTGCGCACGTGTGGCACAGCCCTGGCACCCAGGGGTGGCCTGTCCTGGCCCCGCATGGCCCCAGGCGGTGCTGCTGGTGGCTGGGCCTGCTCAACCATGTCCCCGCCTTTCCCAGCGTTGCCCGAAACTGTGTCACGAGATGGCAGCTTCTCTGAAGACAGGGAGCATGGCATCTTCTGCCCCAGCTCACCACGTGCGTTTCCCTAGAGCGGGGTGTAACTTTGCGGTGGCTGGGGAGCGTTTGTGCTTTCCAAGGGACTGCGCTGGCCCTGATCAGAAGTCCTGGCTCGTCTCTTGAGCATCTGCTGGAGGCTGTGAGAGTGCAGGCCCAATCTGTGTTTAGGCTGTGACTAAACCGCCTTTGAGCAGCTCTGCTCCAGTTCTGCTGCAGCCGGGGCTGGGAACACTGCCCGTGGGAAAGCGGCCTGGCCGGGCGCTGCTGGAGCCGAGCTGGCAGCGGCATCCTGCCGCGGTGCCAGCGCCACACGCTGCGCCCCACGGAGGGACCCCGTCCCCATGGATGTGGGGCAAGAGGCTCTGCTGCCGGAGCGAGCTCAGGGCGAGGACAGGAGCCGCATGGAGCTGGAGGAGCTGCGGCCCGATCACCGTTCCCCCAGCTGGAGCGGCGTCCGGCAGCGTGTGGGTGGCACCGCTGACCTCATGTTTTCCTCCTCGCGCTGCCGGGAAAGCGGCTGTTAACCGCGTGTAACCCCGCGGTTGTGCAAAGCCGGGGGAGGCTCCTGCCCGTGTCCGCGGGAGGAAGGGCAGCAGGGCCACTGTGCGAGCCCTGCTCGGGGACCCACTGCTGCGGGGACAGGGGCTCGTACCCATCCTGCTGACCCTGCAGCCAGGACTCTGTGGGGAGCATCCTTCTGGCGTTTCGCAGGAGCTGGAGAGTCCCGGTGCGGCAGGGGGTCACCTCCCGCGGCACTGTCACCTCAGGACACCTCCCTAGCCCTGGTGGCCACGTCCGCGTGTTTGTGCTCCGCAGGACGACTCACCGGGAGTGAGCTGTTGACGTGCACCGGGCCCAGCGATAGGCTTCTCCATAGCTCAGGACTTTATTCAAAACATCATGTACTTGATGACGGGAGGTTTTGCTCCATTGGAATGTAGCCTTTACCCCCGGTCACAAGAGCTTGCGGTGCAGATGGACTTTGCCAGGCAGAACACTCGTGCGCTCCTACAGCCAGATTGTAGGAGGGCAGGGAGAAGTCATCTGATAAAAGCAAACCTCCCGGCCAGCTCCTCCAGCAAGATTAAGTTGCTTGCAATTGCCAGGGGGCCCTGCTGGAACGTCCCGAGGTGGAGGTTGGGGGGAGGCTGCTCCCCGTGCTCTTGTGAAACGCTGCGGGCAGCGCAGGGCGCGCTGGGGCTGGCGGAGGGGTCAGAGCTCTGCTCCCCCGCTGCGCCGCTCCTGGTCCTCTGCTCTCAGCCTCTCTTATCGCCACGACCAGAGGCAGCTGGCACGGAGATCATTTGGGGTCGTTGGTGCTGGAGGGACACTCTTGCCCAAGCACCGCATCACGTCTCAGACCCACAGCTCCGCGGTGCCGTGTGGTGACAAGATCTGCAGGGTCCTTGCACTAATCTGCCCTTTGTCTTGTCTGGTTTTCAAGAGTCCATCGTAGGGAACTGCATGGACAGGAGTTCCCCCAGCCAAGCCATGCAGGTGCCTGACCACAACGGGCTGGGCTACCCCGTGCGACCCGCCTCCAGCGAGCACCCGCGGCCCCGCACGCTGCAGAGACACCACACCATCCAGAACAGCGACGATGCCTACGTAGGTTTGCAGACCCTCTGCCCGGCGGGGTGTGGGGACGCGCAGGGTGTCACGCAGACTGGCGGCGTCCTGCTCTGCAGGGCTGCTGGCACTGAAAAGCCGTGGGGACACTTCACTCAGCACATCAAGTCAGTGTAACACTCAGAACGTTTAGCAGGGACCTCCACAGGGTGCCCCTCGGCTCCGGGCTCAGCCCAGGGCTGTGCCGCAGCGTCTCATGTTTTTCCTGCACGGTCCTTCTGTGAAAGAGCCAGGGCTGCCCCAGGCCTGGCTGGGCCACAGGAGGCTCTGCACACACTAAGCCCAGGTTTGGGCTCTGCAGTGCTGCTAAATAAGCTTAGACAAGCTCAGGCCTTGACTGAGCAGCGAGCAGCTGCTCCACTTTCCCCGTGTTATGGTCCGTGGGGAACTGTCCTGCCACGATCCTGCTGTGTTCTTTGCCACAGCGAAGGGCTGTTCCCTGGTTAGTGCAGCGTAGCTCTGGAAGGGGCTCAGTCTGTGCTGAGGGGACGCTGCCTGCATGTTGCTCATGTACAGTTTTTCCTTGTACTTTGGCCCCTCGCTGCAGGCTTGTATGGGAGCAGCGGGGCACCCCGTCCCGAGCCCCCAGTGACGCGTGTCCTGCTGTCTCCGCAGGTGCAATTAGATAACTTGCCTGGAATGAGTTTAATGGCAGGAAAAGCGCTGAGCTCTGCTCGGATGTCCGACGCCGTCCTCAGCCAGTCGTCGCTCATGGCCAGCCAGCAGCTGCGCGACAGGGACAGCGAGGGTGAGCACCTGTGACACCTGGCGCGGGGCGCTGGGGGTCTGGGCTTCCCGCAGGAACGTGGGGCGACGTGCTGGCCCGGTCCCCACGCGGCAGCTGAGGCTCCCCCGATCTCCCAGTGCAACCTGTGATGCTGTTCTCCGATTTGCAGAGTGTGGGGAGAGTTTGGAAGGTCAAGAGCACCTGGGCGACGGCAGCCAGCATCTCAACACCTGCTACCCAGCCACGTGTATTACGGACGTCCTGCTGAGCTACAAGCACCCGGAGGTGCCCTTTGGGATGGAGCAGGCCGGGGTGTAACCCCAGGGAGTGAGTATTGGCGCCTTCTCTTCCCAGCTGCGCACCCAGGGTTGCTCCGTGCTGCCCCAGGGGCCTGTTGGCCTGACTTTGGTGCCTCCCCATCCCCTGGCTCCCGGGGAACCGCCGTCAGCTCTGAGCTGTCCCTGCGGGGCCGCAGCTGCACGTTCCACAGTGGAGATCTGCGGGAGCAGAGCGGCTGTTCCCGGTGTCTCCTAACGCCTCTGCTTCTCGTCTCTTGCAGGTTTTGTGTACAGCTTTGAAACGAAAAGGTCCATTTTAAACCAACAGTATCTAGCAGCATTGCGCCAAATTGCCGTAGTATTTCTGACTAACTGGAATACCATGGCCCCTTTCCTCAGCATCCGTTCATCCAGTGTGCTGTTCCTTCCGTTCCTTTCGGTTTTGCCACATTTGCCTGTGAGTCCAGCTACCACCGAAATAACCGGAACCCCGAGTCCTGCAGGTGGGCAGAGGATTCCCGGAGCCCGAGCGCCGTGTGGTTCGGAGCGAGGGGGACCCAGAGCCGCTGCTGAGGCCACGCTGTCCCCGCTCCTGAGCCCCCGAGCTGGGGGCGCGGGGCCCGCCCTGGTGCAATACGCTTCTGTCTCATCTCTGTCTGCTCCTGGCCCCTCTCGCTGCGGAGGGTCCCCCCCGCCCAGCCCGGCCCGCCTGCCGGTTCATTTTTCCCGGCTTCACGTAGGGAAGACAGATTTTCTTTTTCTTTGTTTTCTTGGCTTCTCCTCCTGATCATGTAGGAATTGTTTTTTTGGTAAATGTTGTTTTATTATTATTGTTATTAATAAAAGGCAAAAGGAATTTCTGTTTGAGAGAAATTTTTAACTAGATTCTGTTCTATATGAATTGTGACTTGCACCTTTTGTTCAAAGTATTTTATTTCTTCCGATGACATTGTACTTGTGGCTGGTTTCTCTCTCGTGCCAGTGGCGCCAGTGCTGTCTCCTGTGTGCATTCAGCCCTGTAGATCTCCTCCGTGTCCTTCTTCCCGCGCTCTCCTCGGGGGGCAGAGCGCGGCCCCCGCCGGGCTTCGGGAGCACCGGGGCTCACCGTCGCCTTTGGGACCTCACAACCCGTAGCTCCACTTCTTAGCGACACTTTTCTGGAATCGTTTTTTTTTAATAAAAAAACAAAACAACAAAAAAAAAACCCACAAACGAAAGCTCACCCAGCCCTCCTGAATTTGCACAGAAGGACACGCGAAACCAGCGCGGCAGGGGCGCCTCTGCCCCCCTCGCCGCTGCCTCCCCCGGGGCCGGCGCGGCGCCCGCGCTCCCACGGCGGCAGAGGGGGTCGGGCGCGGAGGCTCTCGCTCCGGCCCCTTGCTTGGGTTCCTTTTGTTTACATGACACTGTATTTCTGGGAGAGCCGACGGCCGCCCCGCAGCAGCGCCCGGAACAGCAGGGACTCGCTTGACCGTGCCATCGCAGTACCACACTTTTTTATCATGGCTTTGTATTGTAGTAATCAATACGCGCAGTATATGTTGAATGTATATTAATATACTTTGCTATTATTTCTGTTTTTTGGAAATGTCAGAAGTATTTTTTTTTTCTTCCTCATTTATGTTGGACTAAAAAAAGAAAGTTTCGGTAAATCTTCAGTCCATTTTTTTTGTGGGTCACTTGCAACTCGTCAATTAGTTGGACAGTGGGATCATGACAAATAAAACCATGATGCTGATCTTCCCTCGCCTCCTGTTTGCCTGGTTGCTCGGGGCCGGCGCAGCAGCCCCACGGCGCCGGGGCCGGAAGCTCAGGGTGCCATGGCTCCTCGCGCCGGCTCCGTGGGGTTTGCTGTGGCGCCGGAGCGCGGCCGGCTCTGCCGCAGCCTCCCCGTCCGTCTGCGGGCGTGAGCTGTGGGGCTACAGGTCACACCCAGGGCATTAAGCGTGTCCTCCCAAAGCCCGGCTTGCCCGGGGGTGACACATGAGGCTGGAGACCCCCCCGAAACCCCAGGCTCAGCCCTGTGTGCTGATTCCTGCGGGTCCTTGGGCTGGTGCCGCTTTGGTTTGGCTTCGGCTGAGGGGGTTTTGGTGCTGAGCCGGGCTGGGCTCTGCTGGGCTGAGCTTTGAGGGGAGGGCGCAGCGGGACGGGGGTGCTGGGAGCAGCGGTGACGGTGAGCGGAGGACGTGGGGTTTGGGCACGTTGGGCCGAATCCCTGCGGGTATAAACCCTGTCCCCGGGCTGGCGGCCAATCCCCGGGGGCTGCCGAGGGGCCCCGGCCAGCAGGAATCTGGGTCAGCAGCGGCGTAAACAGGCTCCTTGGCCGGAGAGCCGCGTCCCGCCGGGAGCCCCGTGTGCCGGGGCTGCCAAACCACCGCGCTGGCCCACGCGCCCGATCCTTGAACCCTCAGCGCCACATGGGCCGCGCCGGGGAGCGAGTTCTTGGGCTGAGGCGCTGGCTTATCTCACCGGGAACTGCCCACTCCGGCATAAATAGCGGCGGCAGGGACGCCGCGGCTCAGACGGGACGAGCAGCAGCACAGCAGCGACGGGACAGAGCCGGTGAGAGCCCGGGCTGCTCCGGCAGCTCCCGAGCCCCACGGCACCGCCGGGACGCCGTGGCACGGGCGGGGGCGCAGCCGTCCCGCAGCCTCCAGCGCCGCGGGGACCCCTCGAGCCGGGGCGGGGGGCTCTGCTTCTGCCTCCCCACCCAACTCTCTCGCTCTGCCCCCAGGTTCAGCGCCAAGATGAGAGCCGTGGTGGTGGCCCTCGCCCTGCTCTGCCTGATGGGTACGTCCGAACGCGGCGGCGGTTGGGGCGGGGGCGGCAGTGGCTGAAACCCCCTGGGATGGGATGGGACGGGACGGGACGGGGCAGCCCAGCCCCACGCGCGGCTGCTGAAGCGGCTGCCTTGCCAAGCGCTTGCGAGTCCGGCTGCAGCTGAGCGGCTCCCGGGTCCCCCCTGAGCCGGGCAGGTCCCTGGGGGCACCAGAGCTGGGGCTGTCCCCACCGCTGTCCCGCCGTCTGTCTGTCCTGAGCACCCGGCTCTCCCCGCAGGCACCCAGGCCCGCTCCTTCTGGCAGCACGATGAGCCCCAGGCGCCCCTGGACCGGCTCCGGGACATGGTGGACGTGTACCTGGAGACCGTGAAGGCCAGCGGCAAGGATGCCATCACCCAGTTTGAGTCCTCTGCCGTGGGCAAACAGCTGGAGTAAGTGGGGGGCGTGTGTGGGGCCGGCGGGGGGTCCCGGGCGCCGTGCGTGACCCCCCTGCCCTCCCCGCAGCCTGAAGCTGACCGACAACCTGGACACGCTGTCCGCCGCCCTGGCCAAGCTGCGCGAGGACGTGACCCCCTACTACAAGGAGGTGCGGGAGATGTGGCTGAAGGACACCGAGAGCCTGCGCCAGGAGCTCAGCAAGGACCTCGAGGAGGTGAAGGAGAAGATCCGGCCCTTCCTGGACCAGTTCTCGGCCAAGTGGACGGAGGAGCTGGAGCAGTACCGGCAGCGCCTGGTGCCGCTGGCGCAGGAGCTGAAGGACATCACCAAGCAGAAGGTGGAGCTGGTGCAGGAGCGGCTGACGCCGGTGGCTGAGGAGGCGCGGGACCGGCTGCGCGGGCACGTGGAGGAGCTGCGCAAGAACCTGGCGCCCTACAGCGACGAGCTGCGCCAGAAGCTGAGCCAGAAGCTGGAGGAGATCCGCGACAAGGGCATCCCGCAGGCCGCCGAGTACCAGGCCAAGGTGGTGGAGCACCTGGGCAACCTGCGCGAGAAGCTGACCCCGCTGGCGCAGGACTTCAAGGAGCGCCTGACGCCCTACGCCGAGAGCCTCAAGACCCGCATCATCGCCCTCCTGGACGACTTCCAGAAGAGTGTGGCCTGAGCCGCCGGCCGGCGGGCCAGGGACGGCCCCGACCCCCTCCCGCAGCCCCCGGGGGCTCTGGGGATGAGCCTCGGGAGCCCCGGGCCGGGACAACCCTGGGGGGCCTCCCTGGGGCCCCCTCTGCTCCCCTCCCGCTGCCTCCCCTCCCTGAACCGGCGTTGGTCTCCGCTTTGCCAGCCTTTTGTCAAATAAACCTGACTTAAGTTATTGGAGCTCTCGGTCTTTGCAGTGGATGCTGGCGGGGGGCCTGGGCGGGGGGATGGGGACCGGGGAGGAGGGGACAGTTGCACATGCCCCGATGAGATCGGCAGCTGCCAATGGTGGCTCTTTGTCGCCTTGTGTGTCCCCCTGTCCCTGTCCTCACACACACCCGGGTTGGTGCCAAGGCGGTGACAGTGACAGTCCCGTCCCCCCGCAGTGGCTCCTGGGCTGTGGGAACAGGGGGACAGGACCCCAGTCAATAGACAAGGAGGTGCCCAGAGGAGCTGGGAAGGTCCTGCCCAGCTCAATGTGGCCACAGCAGGACCCGAGGGGCTGTGAACGGGACCCCCTGAACCCCCTTGGTCCGGGAGCAGGGGCTGTGAGTGAGCCCCCGATCCATTGGGACCCGGCGGGGGAGCCTTCCCGGGCCGGGAGCCCTCGCCTGCGCCTCGGCGGGCGGTTTTCCTCTGGGTGTTTGCTGAGCGAGCCCTTGCCCTCCGTGAGCGGCTGTTTGGGGTGGGACCGGCCCCTCATTCCCGTGTTTGTGAGGGAACGTGTGCTGTGCGCTCTTTGTTCTGCTGTGGTCGCACAACACCCGTAACATCCTCAGCCGCAGCCGACCCCGTGTTCCGTCGTGTTGTCAGAGCGCGGAATGACTTGGACAAACCCCGTTTCTAGATGGTTTCTTGGTGAAACTGTCCTGGCTGGAATAAAGCGTTTGGAGCTTGTTGGCTGCCTATGTTGGCTTTGAGGTGTCCCGGGGAGGGGGGGACGGGGAGCGGGCACGGGGCTGGCGTGGGCATGGGCAGCACGAGGGGACGGGGACACCCAGCGGCATCGGGCGCGATGGGGCGGGACGGGGTGGCTGAGCTGTCCCCTCCGGCCATGGGGAACCACAAGGGCTCTTTGGACCTTGGCATCGCCTGCTGCTCCCTGCCCTGCCCTTCGCCCCGTGGGACACGTCAACCGCAGCAGCTCCGCAGGGCACGGGTGGGCTGGGCTGGGACACGCAGGGTCCCCATGGCCACCATGGGTCGGTGGCACCGGGACAGTGCAGCATCCCCTGCCTGGGGGGCCCTGGCTGTTCCCAAGGTGATTTTGGAGGGGGCGATGCTGTCCTGCACGTACACACTCTGACATGTCCCTGTGCACCCATCACAGCGTCCCCAGACCCCATCCATGCCACGCCGCGCATCCCAGGGACCGCACACCGCTGCGGCCATCGCTGGAGCTGGGGGCTGCCCCATGCTGTCCATTCTGGCCCTGGGTCCCTGCCTGCAGGACGGGCTCACCATGGCGTGCCCGTGCACCCCACATCCCCGCTCTGCCCGGGCCCCTGGCACCGCACCGGGAGCTGGCAGGGCTGTGGGTTACACCAGGGCTGTGGGTGACATGAGGGTTGCGGGTGACGGCAGGGACCTGGGTGATGTCAGGGCTGTGGATGACAGCAGGGACACGGGTGATGTCAGGGCTGTGTGCACATCAGGCACTTCCACGTCACAACCTTGCTAAAGTCCAAGCCCGGTGTCACTGTCACAGGCCTGCGTGGAAGCCACCGAGGCTGCTCAGCTGCATAAATAGCGGCCGAGCTCTCCCGGCACATCAGGTACCGCACCTGGCGGCAGCGCAGGTGAGCGGCTGCGCTGGGGACAGCTGGTGGCTGCGCCACCTCCAGCTCCAGGGACACAGGGGGCTGGGGGGCTGCTGGCCCCGGGGCTCCCTCCCGACCTCTCTGTGCTCCACAGGCACCCCCGCTCAGCATGGCGCCCAAGGCGGCCGCCCTTGTCCTGCTGCTCCTTGTGGCCTCCGGTGAGTGACGTGCGGGTCCCCAGCAGGGATGGGGACCTGGTGTCCCCAGTATGGCCCTTCTGGTGCCAACCCCGGTGTCCCTTTGCAGGGGCACGGGCTGATGTGAACCCGGACGAGGTGGCCGGTGTGCTCTGGAAGTATTTCACTGAGCTGGGCAGCAATGCCAAGGACACGGTGGAGCAGCTGCAGCAGAGCGAGCTCACCAAACAGCTCAAGTGAGTGGGGCGGCGGGCTGGGGGACACAGCACGGGCAGCGCAGGGCTCTGACGTCCCCTCTGTCCCCAGCACCCTCCTGGAGAGCAACCTGCGTGGTGTCAACGCCTACGCCGAGGACCTGCAGCGGCGGCTGGTGCCCTTCGCCGTGGAGCTGCAGGCGCGGCTGGCGCAGGACTCGCAGCGCCTGAAGGAGCAGATCCGGCACGAGCTGGAGGAGCTGCGTGCACGGCTGGCGCCCTACGCCGACGAGGTGCACCAGCAGATCGGCTCCAACATCCGCCAGCTGCAGGCCAAGATGAGCCCCTACGCCGAGGAGCTGCGGGAGCGCGTGGACCGTGGTGCCGGGGAGCTGCGGCGGGCGCTGGAGCCCTACGCGGCCGAGCTACGGGACGCGCTGCAGGACAACGCCGAGGGAGCCCAGGCCACTCTGCGTGCCCAGGCCGAGCGGCTGCAGGCGCAGATCGACGGCGGCGTGGAGGCGCTGAAGGAGCGGCTGGCGCCCGTGGCCGACGAGCTGCAGGCGCAGCTGGCGCAGAGCGTGGCGGAGCTGCGGCGGGGGCTCGGCCCCTACGCGCGGGACGCGCAGGACGGGCTGGAGCGGCAGCTGCAGAGCCTGACGGCGCAGACGGAGCGGGTGGCACAGGAGCTGCGCGCCCGCCTGGCCGGCAGCGCCGAGGAGCTGCGTGCCCAGCTCAGCCCGCTGGTGCAGGAGCTGCGGCGGGCGGCCGACGGCGAGGGGCTGCGGCAGCAGCTCGGCCCGCTGGCCCAGCGGCTGGAGGACAGCGTGGCACAGACGCTGGAGGCGTTCCGGCAGCGCGCGGCGCCCGTCGGGGAGAGCTTCGGGCAGCAGCTGGTGCAGCGGCTGGAGGAGATGCGGGCCAAGCTGGACTCGGGCGCTGCCGGTGTGGAGGATCACCTGGAGCTGCTGGAGAGGGAGGTGCGGGACAAGGTGGCCGCCTTCCTCAGCACCGTCCCGCCACCGGAGAACTGAGTCCCCAAGTGCCATGGGGCGCCCGTCTGTCCCCCGGTGCCCGTGGCAACTCCCCGCAGCAGAAATAAACTGGTCACTTCAGATGCATGTGCTGGTTGTGTCCGTGTCTGCCCCAGCACCTGCCACGCGGCACCAGCAACTGCGGGCATCAGGTCCAGCTGCTCCCGGGGGAGAGCAAAGCCCCCGAGTTCTGGTCCTGGGGGTGGAGGTGGCGGGTGGGGGTCGTGGGTACAGGGACAGTCACAGCCAGGTGAGTCCACAGCCCCACATACAGCCCAGCATCCCCACGGCACTGGGACCAGTGCTCAGTGCAGTGAGGCTGGGACTGGTGGGGAGAGGCCGCGTGTTCCCAGCTCCGGGGGAGAGACGATGGTGCTGTAGGCACAACAAGAGCCTCGAGCCACTCTGTGGGCTCCCACACTGCTGGGAGCCGAGGGTGGGAGCCAGGGGTGCTGGAGCAGCCCCTGTGTCCACAAGGCGAGGGAGCTGGTGGACTTTGCACCCCAGTGACTGCTCAGAATTCACCTGGACTCTGCCCCCAGCCCGGCCTCACCGGTGGGACGCGGGTCCCAGGGGGTCCCTGTTTGTTGGGTCCAAGCAAACATTGGTCAGAGCAAACATTGCAGCACTCTCCCTGGCTAAAAGCCCGGAGTCAGCAGCCGGCGCTGCTCACGAGGCCCGAGCTGAGCCTGTTCCATGTTTTATCCGGGGAAAGGCGCCTTGCAGAGGGAACACGCCAATTGGGGTGTTCGGCAGCCCGCAGGCAGTTTGCAGCCCCCATGGGGGTCTGTGCTCTGATCTGTACTGCAGATGTGGCCCCCAAGCTGCTGCCACCCTGCCCTGGCACAGCCAGTTCCCCCAGCCCATCACGGGCTCCCCTCAGCCCCATTGGGGCTGCAAACCCGTGGGGCAGCAGCCGCAGCCTGTGTCCCTGTCCCCGTCCCACCACTCTGCTCCTGGCCTGGGCGATACTGGGGGGCCAGGCATCCCGTGGGGGGGCAGGGGAAGGGGCAGTGGGGCAGGAGTGGCCACTCCGTCACCTCCACGTCGTGTTTAATGGGAGGGCAGAGCCCACCCCCACATCTCATTGCTGGGGGTCTAAAGGGGCGGTGGGGCCGCGGGAGAGAGCCCCCGGCCCGGGGCTCCGTGGCTGTGTGAGTGCAGGGATCCTGTCCCGGGCTGCCACCCCTGGCCCCTCCGCACACACCGACACACGCCGTCCCGTTTCCCTTCCCCCGGGGACAGGAGCCCTCCCGGGAATGGTTCTTGTGGTTTTTATTATGAGTCTGTTGGGCTCAGAGAGTGGCCAACCGGCTTCAAACCCCAGGCACCCGCACACGCTGGTGGAGCTCTCAGAAGTGCTGGTTTTCTAATCGCTTTGTGAAATTAGATGGACATACGCCCTGTAAGAGGCCTTCCCACGGGAAACGTTGCACTGGGAAGGAAACTACAACAGGTGGGACAGCGGGAGAGGAGCCAATGCTGCAGCGTGAAGATCATCTACCGGATCTCACGCAAGAAACAGACACTGGAAACGCTCAAGTCCTAAATTCGCCTCGAGCCCACTCGCTATTCACGCTGCCCCGTTCGGAGGGCCGGGTTCTGCAGGAGAGCAGCTCCGTGAAGCTGCCGGGTGACAAGCGGCTGCCCCCGCGGACCCCGGGGTGCCGCGGAAACACACGCCGCGGGTGCCGCACGGGCGCCGCCATGTTGGCCAGGGCGCGCCGCCTCACGTGACCGCGCCTCACGTGAACTCCGCCTCACGTGACCGCCCCACGTGCCGGCGCAGGCGCGGAGCCGCCCCAAGATGTCTGCGCTGGGCGCGGTGCAGCCGGCGGAGGCGGCCGGGGGGACCCGGGCGGAACGGGGAGACCGGGAGTCCCTGTTCCGGCCCCTCAGCGCCGAGGACGGGGAGCAGCTCCCGGCCGAGATCGAGTCGCTCTGCATGAACTGCTTCCAAAACGTGAGGGGGCGGCGGGGCCTGCGGGGCGGCGGGCCCGGGACAGGACCCGACCCGCCGGGGGTGCAAGGGTGGTTGGGGGTGTCCGGGGTCACGGGCCCGCCCGGGGTCGCCGCAGGAGCCCGGGCCCGGAGGAGCCGGTTCCCAGCATTGCCCTCGCTGCCGTGCAGGGGGTGACGCGGCTGCTGCTCACCAGGATCCCGTTCTTCAAGGAGATCATCGTCAGCTCCTTCTCCTGCGACAGCTGCTGCTGGTCCAACACCGAGATCCAGTCAGCGGGCCGGGTGCAGGAGCAGGGCGTGCGCTACCGCCTGGCCGTCACCTCCCGGCAGGTGAGCCCGCTCTGCCCTGTGCGCAGCGTTACCCCTCGCAGCCCGCTCCAGCGATAAACTGTTCATCTTCGGGGCCATTTGAGAAGCCGCGTTATCTGTTTGGTAGTAACCATCCAAAACCCCGCGTGTGTGCGCTCCCGGCGTTCTCCTGCACAAGCGCAGAGGCCGTGGGAGCTGCTGCTGGCGGGGGCTGTGTGTGGAATTCATGTGGAATTCATGTTGTGCCAGGACATGGACAGGCAGGTGGTGAAGACCGACTGTGCCACGGCCACGATTCCCGAGCTGGACTTCGAGATCCCACCCTTCACGCAGAGGGGAGGTGGGTGGGAGGCTGTGCCCTCAGTGAGGACCTGTCCTCCTGTCTGGGGACTCGATGCAGCTGCATGGACCAGTGTGCAGGGGCAGGCAGGGGCGGTGGGCGGGCCGCACTGCGGCAGTGCAGTTAACAAACGGCACCATCACTGCTTGCTTACCTTCTCCAGTTCTCACCACCGTTGAAGGGATAATCGACAGAGCCATCGCGGGCCTGGAGCAGGACCAGCCCATCCGCAGGGTGAGGCGCTGTGACAGGGGGGGCTCCTCGGGGATGCCAGCTCGGCAAATGCTCGTTCTTGCACGCTGCTCATGGAAGCGTTATGGGCTCTCTGTGTGTGCCGGTGCCAGCACAGTCCCCAGCACTGGCTGCCTGCGCTGTCCGTCCCACACGTGCCCTATTTCGTAGGCAACAGACGAAGGGGTGGCACGAAAAATCGAGGAGTTCATCGGGAGGCTGAGGCAGCTGAAGGAAGCGCAGTCGCCCTTCACCTTGGTGAGCAGAACTGCAGCGCAGCCCCTGCGTGCAGGGGGAACGGCTGCTCAGGCCCCACTGTCCGCAGGTTATCGACGACCCCTCGGGGAACAGCTTTGTGGAGAACCCCCGCGCGCCACAGCGTGACGATGCGCTCGTGGTCACCCGCTACCGGAGGAGCCCCCAGCAGGCAGCTGCGCTGGGGCTGCAGGTACCGGACTGCTGGGCCATGGTCTGTTCGTGTTCTCTGTCCACTCGCTCTCTGGGAGGCCTGAACTGAGGCGCGGGGATTAACGCTGCTCCTGGCATCTCCGCTCACAGGGAGAGGAGCTGGAGGAGCCGGCTGAGCCTGCCGAGGATCTACACAACGAGGTGGGTGATCTGCGGCACACGGGTGGCTCCGGCGCCAGGACGGGCTGATGGGACAACCCAGTCCTTGCTGTGCCTGTCACACAACACAGGTGCTGCAGTTCAACACCAACTGCCCCGAGTGCAATGCGCCCGCTCACACCAACATGAAGCTCGTGCGTATCCTTGGAGCGGGGTCTGCGGGGTGGGAGTTGCTCTGTGTGCAGCCAGGTCTCCTCTTGCTGCACCCCTTACAAGTGGATAAATTAGTTCTGGCGGGGCCTGTCTGGGTACAGAGCGGCCCTGGCGCTGCCCAGCACTTGCCGGCGAGTTCCTGCAGCGCCTGGGGAAGGGCTGGGGCAGGGGACAGGGCACACGCTTCCACTTTGGGACCTTCTGCTGGGTTCTCCTTGACCGCCCGGTGCAGAGATCCCGCACTTCAAGGAGGTGATTATCATGGCCACCAACTGTGAGTCCTGCGGGCACAGGACAAACGAGGTGAGCTGGGCAGCGGGGAGGGGAGTGCTGCTCTCTGCTTGGCTGGGGGGATGTTTCTCACAGACACTTCATGGAGCGGCTCTTTCGGGAGGGACGCTGTGTTTTCGGGCAGTGTCGCAGCCGTAGAAGAGCTGACCGGCTTCTGGGCTGGCTGGAGTGACGGGGGTGTCCCAGTGCGGGGAGCTGACTGTGGCTGTTGCAGGTGAAGTCTGGAGGAGCGATCGAGCCACAAGGCACCAGGATCACCCTGCGGATCACAGACCCGTCCGACATGACGAGGGACGTCCTGAAGGTACAGAGACCTTCAAATCTGCCCCGTCCTCCCTCAGCAGCTCCCTCACGGCTGCTCCTCTGTCCCTGCAGTCGGAGACGTGCAGCGTGGAGATCCCCGAGCTGGAGTTCGAGCTGGGGATGGGAGCGCTGGGGGGCAAGTTCACCACGCTGGAGGGGCTACTGAAGGACGTGCGGGACCTGGTGAGTGGCCCGGGGCCTTGGAGGTGTCACTGCGGGGCTGGGTCCCCAATCCCGGACGCCTGGGTCCCCTTTTACTGGCTCTGCTCCGGCAGGTGGAGCGGAACCCCTTCACCCTGGGGGACAGCTCTGCGCCCGACAGAACCCAGAAGCTGCAGGAATTCATCGGGAAGCTGCAGGAGGTGAGTGCGCTTGTGGTTTTCTGTGCAGGAAAAGTTAGAATGGCTGTGCTGGGAGTGTCTGGGGGCTGGGCGCTCTGGAGGGTCAGAAGGAGCCTGACCTCTCTGTTTGTGCAGATCATCGAGGGCCAGAGGACGGCTCACTTTGTCATGGATGACCCTGCGGGCAACAGCTACCTGCAGGTACAGCGGTGCCCGGAGCTGAGCCCCCAGAATCTGGCTGTTTGAGCGGGTTTTTTGGTCCTTTCCCTGGGCTCTGTGGCGGGCAGGGTCTGCCCAGGGAGGGGAAGCTGTTTGTGGGTAGGGGCTGGGAGCAGCGTGAGCTCCTGGGGGAACTGGGGGTGGATCTGGCCCGGAACCCCTTCCCGTTTTGGGCTGCTGCACTGCCTTGGGGAGCAGGGCTGTGACACAGGCTCCGTGTCCCCGCAGAACGTGTTTGCCCCGGAGCAGGACCCGGAGATGCAGGTGCAGCACTACGAGCGCACGTTCCAGCAGAACGAGGACCTGGGGCTCAACGACATGAAGACCGAGGGCTATGAGGAGGAGACCAGGAGCCGGTAGCAGCCGGAGCCTTTTCCCCGGTGGCTGCAGGGACCAGGACGGGTGTGGGGCCGGGGCTGCGTCCCCGGGGTCCGGGGGTGCCGGGATGCGGGGCCCAATAAAGCTGGTGATGGAGCGACCGAGTTCGTGTGCTGCTGGCCCCGCCCACCGCCGAAGCCCTGCCCACCACCAAGGCTCCGCCCCTATCCCTGCCCACATACAGCTTCGTCCCTCCCTCGACTCCGCCTGTCTCCCCGCCCACACACCCAGGCGCCGCCCATCTCCCGCCCACACACAGCATTGCCCCGCCCACAGGACGTCGCTCCGCCTACCGCGGAGATCTCGCCCGCAGCCGTGGCCCCGCCTCTCCGCGCGTTTTGCGTCACTTCCGGCGGGCAACATGGCAGCGGCGGGGCTGAGCAAGGCCGAGTACCTGCAGCGCTACCTGAGCGGCCCGACCGGGCCCGCGCCCGCCCGGCCCCGCCGCCGCCGCACCAGGAGGCCGCCGGGCGGCACGGGCAGAGCCGGGTGAGTTCCGGGGAGACGCGGTTTGCGCCACACGCGACCCTCGGCGGCGGGCCCGGGCCTCCTGGAGCGGCTGTGGGCCTGTCCCCCGAGCCCCGTGTCCCCCGAGCCCCGTGTCCCCCGAGCCCCGTGTCCCCCGAGCCCCGTGTCCCCCGAGCCCCGTGTCCCCCGAGCCCCGTGTCCCCCGAGCCCCATCCCCGTCCGCACACCCGCCAGTCTCCCCGGACAGAAACCCCCGTTCCTGACCCCCTCTCCCCCGCCAGGATGCGGATCGTGGATGACGACGTGAGCTGGAGCAGCATCGCCGCCGCACAGGAGAACGAGGAGGAGGAGGACGAGGGGGACATGCCCGTGGTGAGCGGGGCACGCCGGCCTGTGGCGGGGCCAGCACAGCGGTTCTCGCGGCTCTGAACGGCCGCTGGAGACGAGGCCGAGGGTACCGGGGTTGCCGGGCGCTGCATGGGCTGGAAACCCGGGCAGCAAGGAGATCAGTGCAGGGCGAAGCTTTTGGAAGGTGCTTTGACACCTGCCTGCGGGATCGTGTCTAAAGCGTGCTCACCCGTCAGTGTGATTAGACGTGATTCTGTGTGTTAGAGAGTAGAAATCCGTAGTTTTGTTTATTATAAAGCTGTGGGATTTACTCCGGGGTTCTGTCTTCAGGTGGCAGAGTTTATTGACGAACGTCCCGATGCAGTGAAGCTCATGGAGGAATTCCGGAGAAATGCTAAGTGGAAGCTTTTGGGAGGTGAGAGCAGAGCTTTGCACTCTCTCGCTGAACATTCAACTGCTATGAACAGTGGCACTGCCAGTTAAAAATAACACTGGCTAGAAAAGATGCTGAAGAGATGAGCTGTGGTGACTTTGTGGTTGTTTTTGTTTAGACCAGGGTGAAGATGCCCAAAGTTCGGATGTTTCAGCACCTGCCCAACCTACTGCAAGGTACAGGGCTCCAGCTGGGGGTTCTTCTGTCCGTTATCTCTGTTTTCTGCTGTCGTCTGCCTCGTCGTGCGGTTCCTGAGCGCTTTGCTGTGAAACAGGGGGGGTGGGCACAGGCCAGGGTTCCATTTCTGAGTAACCCCTGTGTGGGGAACGGGCAGCGAGCGCTGGAACCCACAGTGTCGCTGCGGTGATGGAACGTGGTGAGGATGGTGATGTCAGAACATTCTTCTCTGGAAACATCTGTGGGATGTTCTGCGGTCGCACAGTGTCCAGGCGCCCCAAGAGAGCACAGGGGGTGTTTGCTCGTGGGAAGACGATGATACAAGAGCATGAAAAGGCTGTTGTAGCCTGAATGTTGCTAGGGTCCCTGGAGACTTGGCCATTCCTGCTTTCCTGCCGTCCCGATTGCCTCGGGGGGTTTCTGTGATTAGCGTTGGGAAGTCTGCGGCTCAGTGATGGCGCTCGCTATGTGGAGGTGCAAAATCAAGTATGAATTTGCATTCTGAAAGGTTTTTTTCATCCTCAACCCTTACTACAAGCGTTAAGGTCCCGCTTGGGTTTTGTTTCCAGTCTGGAGGCAGCAAAACAAATAATTTAACTCTCGCTTTCCCCTTCTCCTTTCCTCCCAGGCGACAGCGTCATGACACCCCTGACCCATCACCCACGAGACGACAGCGTCACGACACCCCTGACCCATCCCCTCCCAGACGACAGCGTCACGATACTCCTGATCCATCACCTCCAAGGCGACAGCATCACGATACTCCTGATCCATCACCTCCGAGGCGACAGCGTCACGATACTCCTGATCCATCACCTCCGAGGCGACAGCGTCACGATACTCCTGATCCATCACCTCCGAGGCGACAGCGTCACGATACTCCTGACCCATCACCTCCGAGGCGACAGCGTCACGATACTCCTGACCTGTCCCCTCCCAGGCGACAGCGTCACGATACTCCTGACCCGTCCCCTCCCAGGCGACAGCGTCACGATACTCCTGACCCGTCCCCTCCCAGGCGACAGCGTCACGATACTCCTGATCCATTGCCCCCAAGGCGACAGCGTCACGATACTCCTGATCCATCACCACCTAGACGGCAGCGTCACGACACCCCTGAGCCATTACCCCCCAGGCGACAACGTCATGACACCCCTGACCTGTCCCCTCCAAGACGACAACGTCACGATACTCCTGATCCATCACCCCCCAGACGACAGCGTCACGACACCCCTGACCTGTCCCCAAGGAGACTGAGCCCAGTGCCGGGAAAAAGGGGCTGCAAAACCTCAGCCAAGCCCCTGTCGGGACGAGCCCAGGGGGAACGATCTCCCCCTGGGCGCGGCGTCTCTGACAAATCCTCATCGCGACACAAGCGTCCGGTGACACCGGACCTGTCCCCTCCGAGGAAGAAGAGGCACGATTCTGACTCCGATCTCTCACCACCTCGGAGGAAGAGGAGTGGGTCGCCCAGCCTGAAGAAGCTGAGCAGAGCCAGAGGTGAGCGTGCGGAAGGGTTTGTACTCCCTGCGCATTGCTGCCCGCTCTGTTGCTGTGCACACCCAGAGGCGAGTGCAGTTACTCTGCTCTCGATTTCCTAGGAGCTCCCCTTGTGCAGCACTATGCTTAGTCCCGTGGGACCAATCCTGTTGAATTCTGTGATTTTCAGTTTGTACGTGTGTTTTGGCAGGGGCTTCCCCAGCCACGAAAAGGCTCCGGGAGGTGCCGTCACCTCAGAGGAAGGAGCAGCACCGTTCCAGGAGCCCCCGTGACGTTTCGCCCCATCGCCAGCGTGACGCTCAGAGCTCTCCCAAGAAGGTAAAAGCTTCAGTTGAAGATTCATTCGTGTTGATAGAAAACTGTAAAATGGGTTAGAAACGGGGGAGTAGGAATTATGTGTGCCTCGTGCACGCAGCTGTGCCAGACCCTCCGCTTGCAATACGAGGTGTGAGGGGGCATGAGAGAGGAGTTTTGTTTCTGGAGTTGTTGCTGGACATGCCAGTGCTTTTGTGGCAGGGTTGGCTGTGCTGACACGTGCTCTCTTGGCTTCAAGCCGTCCCCTTGTTCCTCTGGATCACTGGACAACCCTCAGCCAGCAGTCAATGAGATTTTGGTTTGATTTGCAGGGAAACGCAGCGTTTTCTGCGGTCAGAGCTGGGCTGGTGTCAGCAGAGGTGCTGCAGCGGGAGCAGCAGGAGCTGCGGAGCCAGGAGAGCAGCACCAGGCTCCTGGCAGGTAGGGTGGAAACGCTGCCCGAGCAGCAGCAGCTCTCCCTGCTCTCCGATGCGCTGTCAGGCGTGAGGGCGCAGCTGCAGAGCGTCCCTGCGGAGCAGCAGCCACACCTGCTGGTGCTTCCTTGTGTGAGGTCCCTGAGCCTCAAATACGACATTCTAAAGGGCCATTTCAAAGCAATGCTGGTGAAATCATGGCAGGGGTGAGAGGCTTTTTCTCCATCTGCCCCAGCTGCCAGCCTGAGGAAGCAGATCAGTATGGAAAGAGCACCTGGGACGAGCGGGCTGGGGGCGGCAGCTCAAGTGAGAGCTGTGATCCCGCCTGCGTTTGTGTGACAAGCGCTTTCAGAGGCTAGAACAAGAAAAGGGAGAAAAGTGTTAAAATGAGATGCAGTAGTTGAATTGCCCGGAGACTGCAGAGTGTTCCAAACCGTGTGACTTGTGGTGTGTCCCCTCCAGAGGAATCCCGGCACTCCAAGACCATCTACCGAGACAAGTCCGGGCGCAAGAGGGACCTGGAGCGGGAGTGGCTGGAGCAGCGGCAGAAAGCTGAAGCCACGTCCGAGAGAGACGAGCAATACGCCAGATGGGGAAAAGGGTGAGGCCCTCCGCGCTGCCTCGTGTTCGCGTGTCTCAGATCCCCCAGTGATCCCCTCCAGCACTCGTGTGCTGCACGCACAGCAGAACCTCAGGACTCTGACCCATCCTGCAAACCCACAAGTGACAGTAAGCGGTTGCTTGGCTTGGCGGTGAAACTCCTTGTGTGTGTTTTCAGGCTGGCGCAGGAGAGGCAACAGCAGCAGAACGTGGAAGACGCGATAAAGGAGATGCAGAAGCCGCTGGCTCGGTACATTGATGACCAGGATCTGGATCGGATGCTGCGGGAGCAAGAGCGCGAAGGAGACCCCATGGCCGCCTTGATCAAGAAGAGGAAGGCCCGAGCCGGCAAGGAGAAGAAAGGTTTGGCTGCGGGGTGGCACGGTGTCTGGTTTCGGGCTGTACAGCGCGGCTGCTGTTGGGTACAGAGGCAGAGGCTGCCAGGGCAGCTTAATCCAAACGGCCTCCTCGTCTGGAGTTGCGGTAGCTGCAGGATTTGCTGTTACTGGCTTGTCACCAGCAGCTGTTACTGGAGAGCAGTGTCCAGTGACCGAAGAGCCACGAGGCTCCGGTTTAAGTGTGTCTGTGTGTCCCTCACGCTGGTGCCGAGGTGACCACGTGAAGTGGTAAAAGGCTGTGTTGCTCTTTCTGTTCCTAGAAAAGCCGCGGTACAATGGACCAGCACCTCCGCTCAACAGATTTAACATCTGGCCCGGGCACCGCTGGGACGGTGTGGACAGGTACGTGTCCCTGCGGTGGCCACGTGGTAGAATGACAGTGAAAACGGGTGGGAGACAGCAGTGAGGTTCCCGGTGAGCAGAGCGGCGGGAGTGCTAGCGGGGTGAGGTTGGATGTGTCGGTTACGAATGTGCGGTGAATGCCGGCGTGTTTGGGACAGAACAGAGCGAGGCTGTGAGGAGCTGCAGAGATGCCAACGGCTGCCAACCGCCGATGGAGGTGGGAACTGAGCCGCAGCAAGAGCCGCGGAAAACTCATCGTGTCTCTAAAAAGCTTCCTTGCTCCTGCCAAGCTCCCGCGCGGCAGCCCACGGTGTTCTCGGTGTTGTGTGCAGGTCCAACGGGTTCGAACAGCAGCGCTTCGCTAGGATGGCCGACAAGCGGGCGGTTCAGGAGCTGGCCTACAAGTGGAGCGTGGAGGACATGTAGAGACAGAGCGCGGGTGAAGCAGCGTCCGGGGCTGGTGCCGCGGAGCTTCCCCGGCTGCCAGAGCCGCTAGGTGCGGCTGGTTGTGCCAGCAGCGTGATCTGCAGTGTCTCAGGACCGTTTTGTGAGCGGCAAGGCTGAGTTTGGAGGCTGCCAGAGGATCTGTTGGCCAGAGAGAACAAACTCGGTGCTGCTTGGTGCAGCGTGGAGGGGACTGGGGGCCGCTGCCTGCAGCGCTGCCTCGCTCTGCCGCTCCCCAGACCACGGCTCCCGGTCTGGTCACTTGTAACGAACCACAGTAACTACGTGCTTCACCGTTTTATGCCAAATGCTTTGTCCTCCGAGGGCGGTTCACAAGTCCTCAGGTGTCACGAATCTCAGGTTTTTCTGGCTGGTGAAGGTGCGCTGAGCGCTCTGTCGCTGCAGAGCTGAGCTCACCCGGCAGCTTGAAGCCCGGCTGTGGTTCTTGCTCCATTCCAGTTCTCCCGGAGCACAGCTGTACCCTGCAAATCCTGTACGTGAACCGACTCACCTCAGCCACTGCCACATCCCCTGGGCTGCTGTGGCATTCTCGTGCCCACGGGCAGTGATGCTGGGGACACTCAGGCTGTCCTGACCCTGGACACGCAGCTGCTGCCCGTGTCAGAGCCCAGGACACCAGCCCGCGGTGCCGCGTGTGACAGCGCCTGTGCCGCCCCGCGCTCGCTTTGGGTCGGTCTGTGTTTTGTCCCCCGTGTTGTGTTTCTGCCAGCTCCGGAGCCTCCATGTACACGTGTAAATAACATCCTGCTTTTTTACCTGACGTTGCATGCTGGTGTTTTTTCCAAGGCAGGGATGAGATGGGTAAATAATGGTTAAGCTGCTGCTCAAAGGGTGGGATAGGACACCTGCTGCGGCTGGGCCTGTTTGCAGTTGAACTGTCCCCTCTGTCACTGAGGTCCCGGGTTTCTGGTGGTTTATTTTTGTCACTCTTGCCACATCCCCATTTTGCTGCCACTTCTCTGAGTGCTCTGGAGACGTAAGAACCGTGGTGCAGCCCCTGAGCTCCCCTGGCGAGGGGCGTCACAGCCCCAAAGCGGGTGACACTGGGACATGTCCCTTTATCGGAGTCTCCGGAGGGGCAGCGGGCCTGGTCCTGACACCGAGCAACAGCTCCAATTAGCTTTAACCCCAAAAATGAATATTAAAATCTTAATTTAATTTAAAACACTGTCATTCAAACGCTGAGTGGAGTAATTATTATGCAAATTGGGCAGATAGAAAAATGATTAATAATTGCACAAATTAAAAATTATTGTAAACATCCTGCGCCTAGCGATAAGTCCGGGAGGAGCGTGTGCGCGGAGCAGCGCGGCTCCGCCGCCTCCTGCGCCCTGATTTTCTCATTAGCAAGATTTAATTAGCAGCGGATGTGGGTTTTTGGGGCGGTTGAGGGTTTTGGCTGAGGGCAGGAGCCCCCACCAGCCCCAAACGGGACGGGGCAGCAACGGGCAGAGCTGGTTCCTCCAACAATTAACGAGCTGCCTTCTCTGTCGTTTTGCTGCTAATTGCACAGCATTATATTTTCCCCCCCATTCGACTGTTTTATACTTTTGACAGCGAGCACGGTGATAGTAATAATAATAGGCTTACACTGGCTAATAGGCTTATGTGGTGCATTATTCATGTCAAGGACAAGCAATTAAGCTTGGCCTCACACATAATAATTAGATTTTTGTTGATGAGCTCACCGTAATGTGTTCAGTGGCGATGAAGAGCCTGGTTCCCCGTGTGTGACACCACGGCCCTGCCCGCGACGGGGACGCTCGGCCGCAGGGAAGTGGCCAAGGGCGCCCAGACTTGGCAGCTGTGTGTCTGTCCTGTCCGTCCGTCCCATCCGTCCGTCCCACCGGGGATGGATGCGGCTCCTGCTGCTGCCTGGCTGGCGGTTCCTCTAACAGCTCCAGCAAAGCGGGCTCTGGCAAGCACTGCGTTGCTGCTCCGCTTGCCTGCTGAGACCGCCCGGTATTTTTAATTAAGAAGAGCCCGGGAGCTGTGATTGGATTTGGATGGGAGCAGTGGGTCCCGAACCGGTGGCCCCGGCGTGGCCGGGGGCAAAGCACCTTCACCTGGGGGCAAAGCGCCTTCATCCGGCAGCTCCGTCCCGCGGCGGAGCCAGAGCGAGCATCCCCAGCCTGACAGGTGAGTGATTGTGTATGCACACGTGCACTTGCCCAATTATGGAATAATTAGGGACACGCAGAGATAAAAATTACTAATAATATTTACTCTAGACTCTCTATTTTTTTTAAATAACCTCTCTCTCCCTCTTGCTCGTTCTCTGAGTCTTGGTGGAAATAACTTTGCGGATCCCAGTTAATGAATATTTGTAAATGCAGGAACATTCGGCGCCGGAATATCCGGAGGGCATCCTCTCTGTGCCGTGCGGTTTTTTCACGAGATATTTAATATTTATGGTTCCGCAGCCCGGTGAATAAAGAGCCACCTGCGAAGCCCCAGGAGCTCAGGGGTGGGGGATATTTATGGCGCTTCCTCTTTTCCTTTTCAATTACAAAGACACCTCACATAATTAAGTGCTAATAACCTTGTTAATCTAAAATTGATACTCTTTCTCCTGGCCATCTCTTAATAGAATTAAAACCAGATTAATAATCAGGAGTGGGAGCCTTTGCGCGCCGTTCAGGGAGCGGGGCCGCCCCGGCGGGTCGGGTTCCCCCCACTCTCCGCACAGCTTCCATTTTAAGACAAACAGCCGTGTAACACCATCTCCTAATGAAACTGTTTTATGTTAATTAATTATGTATCGAGGCTCATTTCCATGCGCAGCCCGGCTCCCCTTCCCCTCCGCGGAGCCTTTGATCTGTCAAAGGCTAAATGGGAGATAAATAATCAAATTAAAAGGCAGCCTGGGTGGAAATAAACACGTTGTAGATGTGGTGTTTGGTGGCTGGAGCGAGGTGCCGAGCGGCCGGTTCCAGCTCTGGCTGCACCACGAGCACTGCGTCCCGTGGGGCATCGGTGTTTGCGGGTCCAGGTGCCCGTGCGAAGCCCCCGGGCCCTACCTTGGGCTTCTGAGGCTCCACTCCAGTGCTACCGCTTCTCCTGGATCCCCAAACATGCCGAACATCCCGGAGCGGCGGTGCCGGCTCCCCGCTGGCAGCGAGGCCTCCAACGCACCCCGAGAAAAGCAGAATGAGCGCACAAGGAGGAGGAGGCGTCCTGGGCACCGGGAGCGTTCGCCTGCCGAGGTCCCTGCGTGTTTCCCGCTCTGCTCCGGCGCGGCTCATCCCTCCCGCCTGCTAATCAGGTCAATGCGTTTTTAACGCGGCATAGGAAATCTTTATGTTTTTTGTCAGCCTCATTCTTCTCCGCTGCTCTCTCCGCAGGGGGCTGAATTATTTAACGCTGAACATCAAGCAGCGATGTTTTCCCTCCGCCGGGCTGCTGACTGCGCGCTTTGGTGCTGGGAACGTTGGCGGGCGGCTGCTGGGTGAGCTGAGCAAATCACCCATGGACAGCCAGACCTGCGGACCCACGGACCCACGGCCCGCCCCGGATCCCACCCCGGTATCCCCATCAACAGGGCAGGTTTGCCAAGGGTGGGTGCCCCGTGGTTCCCCGGCTTGTGCTGCTGGAGCAGCGACTTCCACGGGGATAACAGCCTCACTGGTGACCCTTGTGGCCATCACGGCCGTGTCCTTCACGGCCGTGTCCATCGCGGTGGTGGCCCCACGGTGGCCCATCTGGCTGTGATGGGGTGACAGGGAACAGACGGCGGCGGGTTGCGGGTTGCGAGCGGTGACGATCACGCGCGGGGTGAACCGACGCAAAGGGCCGGGCTGCGTATCGGGGTTTATCTTTCCCATTAATGGGTTTCTAAATTGGTGGCAGTGGAGCAAAAAAACCCAATTTGAACTTGGAGCATGCATGATTACTATTGTAATAACCTTGGCTAATAAGAATATGATGTGGTGTAAGGCTGGGAAAGAAAACACATTTCTCATTAGCTTTTTGATTAATTACTCCACATAATTTCCTAGGGGGACATGCCTGGGACTGATTGCCTTTGCTTTCAATGTGTGGAAGTGGTTTACCTTCACTTACTAATTTTCTGGGTGACATTTTACGGGCGGCCCTCGCTGACCGTCCCGCGGGCCGGGGCGGCGCCGCCGGGGCGGGGGGACAGGTCCTGGCCCTCCCTGGCGCTGCCCGGTGCCGTTTGGAGGGGGTTGGAGCCCCTCACCTGGCGGGCGCTGCGGGGGATCCAGCTGTTGCGTAGCATATGTTTACATGGCTCGGAAGCCACCGATTTCCTTCCCTGCCTTATAACATAAATATTTTACAGGAGCTAAAATATTCAAAGATCGTTTTGATGTTGCCACATGGAGCGATATCAAATGAGGGCGGGAAAGAGGGGGGAAAATCAAGAGGGGAGCCAGCAGAGATTCGCGTGTTTCCCTTGCTGAAAATTGAATTACATTGCATATTTCTGCATCGTAAACGCACCCAGAACGTTGATCTCTGCTGTTGTTTCAGTGCCGGTGCTGGCTGGCGTTGCGGTGGCGCAGGGTGACGTCCCGCGTGGCTGCGGGTGGCGGTTCTGGTCCCGGTGTCACATCCCGCGCAGGGACACGCGTCCCGCAGCCCAGCGCGTCCCCTCGGAGCCTCCGCCCTCCGGGGCTGCAGCCAGACAGCGATGTTTCTCCTTCCATCCAAACGCACGGATCAAAGCCGACACTTTAATCTGTTCAACCACAACTCGAGGATTAAGAAGTCGCAGGTAAATCAGTCCTCGACTGCTCAGACGTTCTGGCTTGTCTGTTGAGAAGCTGTTTTTGAAAGCCCTTCTGCGCCTTCCGTGCACCCTGGGTTTGGATGTGCCACCTTCAGCCCCTCCTCACAGCTCTAGTGCTCACTTGGTGCTGGCTTGGAGCAGCGTTTGGGGACCCCCCGCTGGCAAAGAGGCGCCGAGGGAGGGGACGCTGCAGGGACAGGACTCGCTGGAGCACCGATGGGTGACAGCCCTTCTCTTCTTTCCCTTGTGCCCGCTCAGAGCTGCTCCACCTTCTATTTACCAGCACGTTCATCTGCCAGACAAAGCCGTCACTAATGAACTGACAAGAAGCTTTATTCCTAATCCCAATGTGGCCCGTTCCATGGGCACATGCCCGTGTCTGTGGCGAGGACTTGGTGGCTGTGTGGCGAGCAGGGGACACCCAGCACCAAGGGGATTTTCTGCCTCCTTGGCTCCTTTTTATTGGGATTCTTCTTCTCACCACTCTCTCTTCTGGCCGGTGCCAGGCAAGTTGATGAATTATCCCAATATATATTCTGTCTGGAAAGAAAACACATATCATATATATCTTTGACAAGTTATTATTCTTCCTTATCAGAATACGGGTGCATCCAGCCACACCATAACTCACCCTTCGCGTGGCTCGTGTGAGCAGACGGGAGGAGCGAGGGGCTCCTGGTCCCCCTGCACGGCCCTGGGGGCACCCACGGACATTTCACGGTGACGAGCGGGAGCACCCGCGCGGGGTCCCCGGTGCAGCGTGCGGGGGGTGTGGGGAGCGCTCCCGGCCCCCCGCGGCGCCTTCAGTGTTCAATTTGCCAAGATAAGAGCTGCTCTGTCTCCGTCGGTTTGAAACGCGATCTAACAGGAATCTTATAACAAAAGTTGCTAAGGAGCTACGACGTGATTTACTAATAGGCTCTGAATGTGCTGTAGCTGAGATGGAAATTAATTCAGTGATTAGGAGATAAATACACGGAGTGGAGCAGATCCCTTAAAGGCTGGGAGGAGACAGCGGGATGAGGAACTCCGGTGATGGACGGTGCTGAGGCTGCTTTGTCTCAACGCCTCCTTCCAGACTCCAAGGCAAGGCTGCAGGAGAGGGTGTGCTGCCTAATCTTCTGTTAGATACCACATCCTTCCCAGTACATTTGCTGATATTGTTTTGTTTTCACAGACACCCAAGCCTGGTATTTGGGGTGAAAACTCCTGATCCGCCCCCAGGGTCCAACCTGCCGGAATCGCGGCCGGAGGCGGCGCTGGGACCGCGTCCTGGGGCTCCCAGCCTGCCACGTTTGCTTGTTGATTCTTTCCAGCAGCAGCTGCGCATCCATATTTATTGAGGGGAAGGGAAGGAAAACCGGCGTTAATCCCAGGAAAGCAGAACATGTTGTAATTAGCGGGGTAGCTGTGCCGGTGCTGACTGACCAGGAGTGCGGCCCCGTTTCCCAGCTCCGGGTCACTGGGGCGGGCGAGCAGGAGGAACTGGATGTTCAACACGGTCTGAACGCAGCAGGGAGTGAAGGAGCTGCCGGAGAACGGGCTGTCCTGCTGAATGGAGCGGAACAGGGGCTGGGATGGGGTGAGAGCCGCATCCCACAGCACCGGGCGCGCCGTCCCCACCTGCGCCCGTCCCCTCCTGCCCAGCAGGGACACGCTGCAGATCGCTGCTCCCAGCAGAGCTGTTTGCCAGCGACGATGATGGTCCTGGTGTGAGGGATTCCAGAGCACCTGGGACCTCATGGGCATGGTGTGAGGGCACCGGGTGCCGTGGTGCTCCAGGGCCAGGCAGGGAACAGGGCCCAGGACACCCCGGAGCCGGCGGCTCCTCCTCGCCTCCGGTTGGCGCAGGAGGTGCCGTTCCCGGGTGGCAAAACGTGGTCTCTTAAAGATGCTGATGAGGTTTCTTGCAGAGGGCAGGAGGGCGAGATGAAGAGGAGCGTGTGTGCGTGCGTTTCTTCTCCCAGCTTTTCTTCTCCCCCAGCTGTCTCCAGCGCAGCCTGCAAGAAGAAAAGCTTGTGGGCATCTGCGCTTCGCTGCCGCCTTCCCCGGGGACCATCAATATGCAGGGCCCGTTACCTGGGAAAGGCCCTTCGATGCCTCCGTGCCGCCAAGGTTACGGCAGCAGGGACGCCTGGGCGGGATGCGCGGTGCTGCAGGACGGGGGCGAGGATGAGGATGAGGATGGGGATGAGGATGGGGATGGCTTCCTCGTCCATTGGGGTTGATGCTGGTGGCGTTACTGGGTGCAGCCGGGCTCCAGGGCGCGATGTTTCCCAGCAGGAAATCCACCTGCGTGCCCCTGAGGAGCAGGCGGAGTGAGCAGAGCCGATCATGCTCCCGGCACACCTGCTTCTGGCACTGGGGCGCAGGCAAATATTTGGAGGATGGCCGAGCCCGCCTTGCGCAGCGCGTCAGCCGGAGCCGGCAGCCCTTCGGAGGCTGGGATTAATTTGGAGGAATTTACTGGCGGAGTTTTGTGGCAGATAAAGCAGTTTGGTTATTTCACACTCGCATGGCCACCTGCTACCAACTGTTTGCTCAGTTTCAAATTCTTTAATTAAAATCAACATAAAACAGATTGAAAACATCCCAAGAAGGGGATGCTTGATTTGCCGGAGGATATTGCAGAAGACGAGCCAAAGCGCTTAGAAGCCCCTTTATCCTCGGGAAGCGCCGGCGCTGCGGGTTGGCGCCCGGCCCGACGGGAGGGCTGGGTGCCCGGGGCACCCCGCTTGTCACCCCTGGCGGTCGAGGCCACGTTTCCGTGCGCCCCCTCTCCATTACTTGGGTGCCCTCCCGGCGCGGCCGCGGTGCCGCGTCACAGCGCTTTGCGGAGCTGAGCGGGGCCTCCTCCAACCAGCATCAAGGCTTCAATTAACAGGGGCCGCTCGCGACCCTCTTGCAGAGCCCAGATAAGAATAGAAATTTCCCTTGGAAAATGGATTTGTGCTCAGCCGCGTGCGCCGGGCGGGAAATGACCTGCGCGGGGCGGTGGCGCAGAGGGGCTGGGGACAATTAGGGCGCTCGTTGGCAACCGGTTATCTGAAGGAAACAGCCGTGCGGCTATTTAGCCGTCTAATATCGCAGTGGGAGGGGAAGCAGAATTAAAACCCAGCTCTTTTCAGAGCCAGCGCAAGCTGAAGGAGGATTCTTCCTTTGTGCACTGGCTTTTCAGCTGAGGGGGCTTCTTCCTCTCTCACCGTCCCTTCTTTACCTGTGGTCGCCTGCAACTGAGAAGGATGGAGAGGATGCTGGGGCCGGAGGGTGAGGAGGGTGGAGCGGGAAGAAGGCTGTGGGACCACCCTGCTCCAGAGCATCCATCCCAGCAGCAGCATCTCCCCTGGGGGTGCGGGGGTGCGGGGGAGAGCCCGGCAGCCTCTCCTGTGCTCATCACAGCATCTCCCGCTCTGCAAAACAAAAACAGCCGCACGGCACAGAAACTTCATCTGTAGCCAGACAAGCTTTTTAATGACTGGAAAGGTTAAAAAACCCCTCTCGGGCCGCGCAGGCTCCTGCCAGCTTGTGCTCCTCCAGCCTGGGAGACCCAGAGTACCATGACTGTATTGATTCAATTATTCTCTACAATGTAATACTCTGCATTTGTGTGATAGCAACAAACAGAGTTGAAAGACATACAAAAATAAATGATCTGGAAGTTAATATGGCTGAATGAGCAGCTCTGAATAAGAGGAGAGCGCGCTTTGGTTTTACATTGGAAAATCAATAGCGTGCAGAACAATGTCCTGAGTTCCTCCAGGGACCCGGGGAGGACCCGCCTGAATCGATCACTATGCAAATTAATTGAATTCGCGAAGCCCTGGCAACGCTGGGTAATTGATGCTTCTTATAATTACCTCCGAGTTATGAGCTTTTAGGGGATTTCATTGATTCCTGCCTGGGAGAGGGCGAGGGCGGGTTCCTGGCAGCGCCGGCGGCCGCGGCAGGGGCTCCGGGGCCCCGGCTGTGCCGGCCACCTCCAGCGCCTGGACGTTGTCCCTGGGGACACGGCGGTGGCAGCGGCAGGTGACGGTGCCCCGGTGCACGTGGCCAGGCCGACAAACCGTGCCAGCGAGCAGGTTGTACCAAAAGGGATAACGGGCTTACATGGCGTGGCATTTAAGGAAAAGGGACAAGCAATTGAGCTCTGCAGACTAATTAGATTAAGTTGATGAGCTCATCAGGAACGTGTGTAATTAAGATCAAGAGCTAATTGCAGGCTGCTTGATGCCCTACATTAGCTGGGGTGTCCCTCACAGAGCCTGGTGTGGTTGGGGTCCCTCAGAGCTGCGCAGGGGACATATGGCTGTCTCCAAAGCTGCTCCTGGAGGTGACCCCACACAGGGAGGTGACCCTGCCCCTGGAGGTGACACCGCCCCTGGAGGTGACCCCACACATGGAGGTGACCCTGCCCCTGGAGGTGACCCTGCCCCTGGAGGTGACACCAGCCCTGGAGGTGACAGGGTTTGTGGCCAGACAGGAGAGAGTCTGCAGGTTTGTGCGAAGGGGCTTGTGTCAAATGGAAAGAACAAAATGCGAGCGGGATGGGGTGGGAGAAACACAAGAGGAGGAGCAGTCGGCGCAGGTTCTGGGGGACCCGCAGATGTTGCTCTGGGGAAACGGCACGTGGTGCCAGCTGGGATTTATGGGCTAGAACAGCGGCAGCACTTCCCCGGACAGACGGACAGATGGACAGACAGACGGCCGTGGCCCTGCAGCCTCATCACCGCTTTTAGCCTCACTCTCCCCTGTTTCACATCTCATCTTTTTCCTTCCCTCCTGCATCAGTGTCTCCTCTCCCCTGTGCTCCCTGTGACGCTTCCCGGCGCTGGGACGGAGCCAGACCTGTGCACCCCTTCAGGAGAGGACTTAGAGACGTCGCCTGGAAATAACGACGGGCAGATTTAACACTCTGATCTCTTCCATGGGGCCTTTCAGTTGTTGCTGCCCAAAAAGCCATTGGAGACGAGAAGAGAAAATAAAACCACCGCAAACAAACAACAATACAGACCAAAAACCCTTTGCAGATGTATGAGAAGCCTGAAATATCTTTGGCTTCTCTCTTTGCAATAACTGGAGGGGAAGATGAGCAGATGTTTATAGGTCACACTCTGCAGTTTTCCCCTTTTCTTTTTGGCGAAGAGTTTATTTTTCTCCGGTTTATTTTGCTAATTGAGAGCTGCGTTGCTGTTTCCCCTTTCTGTGCCAGTGGTGGCTGCCGGGGGGAGCAGCACCAGCCACCAAAGCCTTGCTGGGGGGGCCGGACACGGGGATGCTCCGTGGGGACCCAGGGGGTGGTGGGGACTCCCTGGCCCAGGGCCTGTGGGGTGCTGTGGGTGCTGTGGGGATGCCATGGGGTGCTGTGGGGATGCCATGGGGTACTATGGGGATGCTATGGGTGCTGTGGGGATGCCATGAGGTGCTGTGGGGTTGCTGTGGGTGCTGTGGGGATGCCATGAGGTGCTGTGGGGTTGCTGTGGGTGCTGTGGGGATGCCATGGGTGCTGTGGGGATGCCATGAGGTGCTGTGGGGGTGCCATGAGGTGCTGTGGGGATGCCATGGGGTGCTATGAGGATGCCATGAGGTGCTGTGGGGATGCCCTGGGTGCTGTGGGGATGCCCTGGCGTGCTGTGGGTGCCGTGGGCACCGTGGGCTGTCCCCACGGCGGCGTGGACGGGAGGTGGCAGTGCTGCACCGGCGCAGCGCTCGCCCCGGGCCGTGGGGCCGGCTGGGAGGTCGCTGCGGTGCTGAATGTCCCTGCTGGAGCCCCGCGCTGCTCGCTGCCCCGCGCTCACGGCGGGCGCTCGGATCGCGCTCCGGCTCCCGTGGGTCGGGGCCGGCGGCGTCTCCCACGGCCAAGCGCTGGCACGGCCGTGCTGGGGCGCGAGCGGGCTCCAGCCCCTTCTCCCTGCAGCGAGGGTGCTGGAGGGGGCCGAGGAAGCACTGAGCACACGGGCAGGGTTGTCTGCGCGTCCCATGGCTGTGTCGGTCCCCTGGGAACGGCAGGAGCGAGAGAGGTCCCTGCAAAGTCCTTTCATCCCTTTAGAAATAAAGGCTTTTCTGTGTCCCCCGGCTGGCCAGCCCAGCCAGGCAGCAGGACGCCGTGGTCCTGAGCACGGTCCAGGGCCTTTGAGGATCACAGCATCCCACCTGAAGCAGCACCCCTGGGAAGAGCTGGGTCCCAGCTCCACTACAGGGGTGACACCGGCTCTGTCACCCTGGCTGGTCCTCAGGGGGCACGTTCACAAAGGGAAGGGCTTCCAACAGCAGAGATTTCTCTCTCAAGGCATTTCTTTTTCTAAAAGCTCTTCTGAGGCGGGGGAGTGTGGAGTAGAGTAGAGTTTAGACAGATCTGATTCCCCTATCTCAGACAAACACACTCGCCTTTCCCTGACTGCAAATCAACAGGACATGTTCCAGGGAAATATCATCTCGGAAGAAATGGATTTTCCCCCTACTGCTTTGCCATTTTTGCTTGTATTTCTGAAAGCCGGAGTGACGGGTTGTGAACTTTACGGAGCGATTTCCATTCTTCTCTCTCTTGCCTGACATGTGGGCAGAGGGACTGCGAGCCTCAGGAACAAGACAGGCCTGAAACGTCTTGGGGGAGGATGCTGAGACTGCGGCAGCATCCTCCTGCCCGCGAAACCCTCTTCTGCGCAGGAAACTTTGTCCAGGGCAAGAGGCGGCTGCTGGAAGGGCTGGGCTGGGGCTGCACTCACCTGTTGCCCTCATGGAATGTGTTGCCCAGGGGTGCTCAGCCCGGGGATGCTCAGGCTGGGGATGCTCAGCCTGGGGATGCTCAACCCAGGGGTGCTCAGCCCGGGGATGGTCAGCCCAGGGGTGCTCTGCTCAGGGATGCTCAGCCTGGGGATGCTCTGCACGGGGATGCTGAGCCCAGGGATGCTGACCCCGGGGAAGCTCAGCCCAGGGATGCTCTGCACAGGGGTGCTCTCTGCAGCTGCAGAGCCGCTCCTGTGCTAATTGCAGAGAGCCATAAACACAAAGCAATCCCAGTAATAACAGCGGTGTTTAATTAATACCAAATGACTCTGGAACTCGTATGGATTTCTACATTAGATCCACATTAATGTGAGATGGTCTGATGGCAAGTAACATTAAGGCAACAAATGCTCAAGGATTAGCACAGGGGGTGGCTCTGTGTCCCTCACCAGCCCCTGCCTCACCAGGGATGTCCTCGGGATGGTGCCCACCGTGTCCTTGCCCTGCACAGGTGGTGCCCAGGGGGTTTCTGGCTCTTTCCCAGCGTGGCCCCTGGACACGGGGCTCCCACGGCAGGTCCTGCCCCGTTCAGCTGCCCACATGCACTAAGGGAAAGCTGCAGGGATGGAGACGAATGCTCCCAGCTCCGCCCAAGCTCAGCGTCCTCCACGTACCTACAGCCCCCCCAGCCCCAGCCCCGCAGCCTTTTGAGTTTTGTATTAAACACTCATTATACCTTTGGTGTGACAAATGATTGAAAAGTGTAATTTGAAAGCTAAGCTCCCCATCACACTCGTCCCTATTGTTTATTTGCCAGCTCCGAACGGGTTGGCTGCCAAGGAAAGTAATCAGAAGGTAATAGCCTGATATCGGATGAATCCCCCGAGCTGCCGGCAAGCTGCAAAACTACGATCTCGGTGCCGCCTGCAGTATTCATGCGCTGAAAATAATTGTGTAAAACAGGGTAGCTGGGATCAAACTTGGGCTGACGTTTGGCGTTGTGAGGCTGGCGTTCGGCGCGGTCTGATGTGGTTATTAGTAACTTGCTCGGGGGCAAGGCAGCCCACAGTGTCTCGGGGAGGGATGTTGCGACTCGTTTGCCCATGTAGATGAGACAGCATCTTCCCAAAGCCAAGTGCATCTCTTTACTGCCGTCCCCTCCCTCCCCGCGCTGCCTCTCGCTTCCCCCTTGCGCCGCGGTCCTCGTGAAGCGCTGATTTTATTGAGTGTGGCAAGCGGCAGTTCATTAAAAAGTGGGAGCAGATGGGGAAGGGATTGTAGAAGAAGATTAATGATGCACACCGACAACTAAATCGGCCCAGGTTTGGGAGCAAACACAATCACGCCAGCTTCCAGGGAGCGGGTAATCCTCCTCTGTCAGCTCCGGCCTCGTTGGGCGGGGGAGCTAACGAGGATGGCGAGGCCGCTGCCTTGGCCGCGTGGGCTGGTGACCCGGGGAGCTGGGGGGCCCGTGGCTGTGGGGACCATGTGGCGCAGAGACCCCCCTGGGGCTGTGGGGCTCACGTCACACTCCTCAATCTGTTCTACAGAAGGTGTGGAGTTTGGTTATTGAGCTGCGCTGCACCGTTGGCATGGTCTTCATATGTTAGTGCTCGCGTTAGGGAAGACCCATGTGAAGGCAAAACGTAAGGATTTGTTTTGTTATCACAAGCAATTGTAACTGTTTGGAAACTTCAGCTGTGAGGTTTCCCAGCTTTTGGGAAGGTGAACCAAAGAGATTTGTTTTTCATCTCAGACATTTTTCCATGCCGGCTGCCGGAGGTGGATCATTAGCGTGGAGTCCTGCAAGTCGCACGCCTTTTGCTGATGGTGCTTGCGGTGCTGAAATCTCAGACGGGGCCCTGCGGGACGACCTCCAGCCAAGAAGCGCGCGGTGGAGCATTCCTGCCCGCTCCCCTCGCAGGGCAAGCCTGTCGGCATCAGTGTGACCGATTCTGCTGCGATTCGCAGCAAAGCGCCCACACCTCAGTGCAGCGCCAGCCGGCTGGGTGGTGGGGCTGTGACCCTCGGGGACACGGCGGGGAGCTGGGCAGGACGATGCAGACCCCGTGAACCCATCCCGGCTGACGGGACGCGGGGGCTCAGCGGGGCTGTCACCGCTGCCGTCCCCACCGCCCGGCACGGGGGACGCTGCGGGGGGGGCTGCTGCCCAGCCGAGGGCAGAAACAATTTAATAAAGGAATGTTTGAAATAATACCGTCCTAAATAATATAATAAACCCTAATTTACTCACATTTATCTCCTGGAGTTTTTCCTGAAAGCAGTAATCTTGCATCTTCTACAGTGATGGATTAGCAGGAAGGAAGCTCCACTGGGGAATAAAAACCCACATCGTGTAGTTTTTGACACGTTATTATTCAGTTTTATCTCGCGTTGCTCATTCCTGGGCCATTACTCATGTTCACAGGGATTCTTCTCCCCCCTTATTTATTTATTTTTATCGTGACCAGAAGCAAAGATGCCAACAACTCATCCTTCCTTTCCCTCCTCCCCCTGGGGACTCCGCAGAGATGGGGAAGATGTCACGGCGCCGGGTGCCGCTCGCCCACCGCCACCTGAGCCGCAGGTTTCCGACAGATCCCACCCGTGGCACAGTCGCAGCTGCGAGGGCTCGTTTCCCAGGTAAATCAGACAAAATAAAGTAAATGGGAGCGCTGGCGGGGTGAGCGGGGGCTCGGTGGGGCGGGCGCCGTGGGGCGGCTGCGGTCGTTAGTGCCGCGGACGTGGGAGTCCACCGTCGGAGCTTTAATTATTGCCACAGCTCTGCCTTTATTGCTTATTAGCGGTTATCCATGGCGGTGCCCGGGCTGCAGTGCCCCGTAGTTTCCTCCTTGGAGGGAAGGATTTTTGGCTGCCTTGCTTAAAGTCACAAAGAGGTTATTAAATAACCGCAAATTACACAAGTAGCGCCCAGGCTGGCGGTTCTCTCATTTATTACCAAGGCTTTGTTTACTCCTAGGCTTCAAAAACCCGTGGAAATTCTGGCAGCAGCCAGGGCCTGAGCTGCCACAGCACAGCACCACCCGCACCCCAGCACCCGTGTGGAGTCAGACCAGCCCTTCCCAGCGCCATCTCCCAGTGAAACCAGTAACCCCGGGGCCGGCCCAGCTTTGCTCTCATCCCTGCTGGTGCTCCTGGCGCGGCTGGCGCGGCGCCGGCAGGCGGGAAGCGCTTCCTGCGTGCACGAAATGGAGAGCAGCTTTCTGTTTATGTTTACTGTAAAGGATGCCTGTTGCACATATAGATACATGCACATATAGATACATGCACACATCCACAGGCTGCGTGGGGGGCGGGCTGGGAAGCGCGCGGCTGCGGGTGGGGAGGGCTGGCAGAGCACGGAGCCCTGGGAGCCATCCAAACCCTCCCGGTGACAGCACAAACACCCCCTTGGTGACAGCACAAACACCCCCCGGTGACAGCACAGCCCCCCAGCTGATGCCTGGAGCCGGGTGTCCCCCTGGTGACGCCAGCCGCGGTGGCTGCCGGGGATGCGGGATGTGCCGCCTCCGTGCTCGCCACCCCAGGCAGCCAGCGCCCTGTTTGGTGATCCCTCTCCAAATTTGCTCAGCTCGAGCTGGAATCCGCAGTGAGCAAACGCTCTGCTGTTGATACTGGCCGCTGCTGAAGAGGCAGCGCTGGTTAATAACCGCGCAGATGCCGGTGTTTGCAGAGGGCCTGTGTGCCGGTGGCACCGCTGTGTCCTGCGTGGCCGCTGCCAAAAACTGGGCTGATCTCCCCAACACTGTGCTGCTCCCCGAGCACGCGCCGCCCGCACCTGCCCCGCAGGAGCGCGGGGAAATCCGGGTTATTTGCAAATAGGGATGTTATTGAGCCAAATGAGCGAGATTCTTAGGGGCTCTTGGAATTGTCAGCGCAGGCTGTTTAATTAGAGCTCAGCCGTAACACTCGTCACCACCCCGTGGCTCGGCTCTGATCTCGGCTCCGCACCCCCAGGCTCCCACGGCACGAGGAGCGCGGCGAAGCGGCTCGGTCCCCAGCTTCCTCATCAAATACCTGCTCCAGACTCTCAAGGTGAGCGTGGAGGGGGTCAGCCGCGTTCAAACGTTGATTACAGAGCCGGCAGGAGCCACTAAGATTTCTAATTAAGATTAAAGAATGCACAGAGCTTATAAATGCTTCTCAAGAATGTATAATTTGATTAGCTTGTTTTCTCGCATCCCTTTCGCTCTCGAATTGGCTCAGGTGGCCACTTGCTGGAGGCTCCCGGCCGCAGGCGTTCCTTGAAAGGGACCCCGAACCCTATTTGTGCCGCAGCAGGGACACCAGCGGGCCCCTGTGTCCCCCACCAGCCAGTCCTGGTCCCAGTTCTGGTCCCGGTTCTGGTCCCGGCCTGTCCAGCAGCTCAAGGCAAGCCCGGAGATGGGACCAAGCTCTCCACCCCGCATACCTGAGCGAGGGGACAGCTGTGCATCAATATTTATTCCAAACTCCCAGGAAACCTGGATGAAGCGTAATTATCTCAGCTCAATCAACCTGGATTAGCATAACATCCAGTCACCCATCAGACGCGGGTTTTGATTTCGGGATCAAAGCTGCGCTGTGGCCACTGCTGGCGCGGGTGCAGGGGCGGCAGGAGGGGGTGGACGCGGCCTCGGCCGCTTTCGGGTTCCCCTTGTTGCCAAGTTCACCCTTTCCTCCCGAAGTTCCGGCGCCGTGGCGGGAAGCAGCCCCACAAACCCGCGGAGCTGCACAGGATCGCTCCCCGCGCAGCATCTCACCCCAGCTCCACTCCCCTTAATTAAGAACTAAATATAGATCTTAATTAAGGCACTGATGAATTTAATTTAGAGTGGCATTACTGCCTCAACTTCCAAGGCTCGATGCCTTGTTTGTATAATGTATAATATAAGCTAAATGAGTGCTTACTTGTTACCACCATAAATAATTCCCTGGCAAATCCCTTCAGATGCGTCCTAGACACTAATCCGTCTCCTCCTACAGAATATTCATGGGCGCCAAGCCTCTTCCTTCCGACCTCGTGGGTTTGAACAGCAAACAGCTCGTAAAATCCCCTCCCTGGGAAAGCAGCACCCGGCAGGGAAGGGCGAGAGGCCCGGACCCCGGTGGGGACGGTCCCCATGTACCACCAGTCCCGGCGTGTCACCCAGGATAGGGCTGCCCGAGGCAGCGGGGGCGCGGGCAGTCGGGAGTCAGCTCCTGCCTTTGATTAAATAACATCCAGCAATCAGTTTCCTCTGTGAGCAGGAGAGCGGGGCTGGGGAAACGGAACAGCCACATTTGCTCTGCACTCCGCCACGAGCCACGGTGGCGTTTCACTTGCTCAAAGGATTGCTGCGAAAGCCCCGCCACTTTTATTCCTTCAACATATAGCAAAATGATCAACGGATTTTTTTGGTACAGCATAAACCCTGCAAACCTGTCCATGGGAAGCGATGGCAGAGGCTGGAGCTGGCGTTGAGGTGTAAAAAGCAGCACGCCCAAGGTGCTGGGCAGCACCCTCCGCTCTGCCCGTCTGCTCCACTTCCCTGCTCCCTCCTGTCCCGGCACAAATCATTTGCTCAGATAACAGATGACGTGTTTATCCCAAGGGATACAAACCTGAATATTAGGATGTCAAAACCGGCTGCTTTTGCAATACGTTACTGTCAAGTGGTAAATAAAAAGGGAGTTGCAGTTATTCAATTTGGTGGCGGTGCAGGAGTGGGGAGCGGGGGGGCTGTGGCTGCGGGCGGGCAGCGCGGGGCTGGGGTCCCACCCCGGAGCCACAGGTCTGCCTGGGGGGGCACGGCCGGGGTGTCGCTCTGGGAGGGTCGTGGGGGCACCCGGCAGCTCGTTCATCCCTGCCAGGAAAATTTGTACTTGAAAAAAGTTCTGGGGAAAAAAAAAAAGGGCTTTTTGAAGACAAACATCCTGGCTCCTTAGGGAAGGCTGCGAGTTTGCAGAATACCAATTAAAAATATAAAAGTGCTTTCAAAAAAAGAAATCCATAAAGGCAGGTTCTGAGATCAGGAGAGGGGCTGTGCGTGCGGGGGGTGGCACATCGGCTCCTCTGGCAATAACAATCACGAGGAGGGAGGAGGAGAAGCGAAGCGATAGCGCAGCGGCAGCGCAGCGGTGCCCGCTGGAAATCAAAGGCGGGTTATTCATACAGATGTCTCTGCCCTTTGCCTTGCGAGACGCTGGAAAGCTGCCCCGCTCCCAGAAATCGCTACGCAGGGTGGGAAAGGAAAGAGAACTTGCAGTTCCAGCCCAGGCTGGCGGTTCGCAGGGGAAACGCGGCCCAGCCCTGCGCGGGTCTGCTGGCCACGCAGCCGAGGACGATCCCAGCCTGGGACCCCCTTCCCGCTGCTGCTGCGCTGGGACCGGGGATGGTGGCCGGGGACGGGAGGGGATGGTGGATCTTAGCGAGTGCGCAGTGGGTACAGATCAATAAATGGATCTGTGTCCGCGAAGCTGGCTGCTACACGTCTGCTCTCCTGCGGCAGGCCAAGCAGAGGGGAGGGCTGCAGCCCCCGGACCCCGGCTCAGCAGCAGCCCGTGCGCGGTCGGGGGGTGCGGCGTGCCCTGGGGAGCCCCCTGGGGAGCCCCTGCCCACCTAGGCAGTGCTTCCTGTCACCGGTCACCTTCACACCGAGGCAGGGGTGCATCCTCCCGGGGAGGGACAGCCTGCCCGCCACAGGGACGCAGCCTCCCCGCTGATGCCGAGATAATGCGCCGGGTAATAGTTTTCGACATATTTCATTGAAATATAACAAAATATTTGCATAGCATTATTAGATAAATGGGAGCTGACTGGAGGCAGAGCTCATTTGGAAATACGATGTGAAAATTCATTTAAAATGAAAGAATATGGAAGCTTAAGTTTATGGTAATAGATTGATCGCAGAGAGTAGCTAATGACTCCCAACAAATATATCTCAGCTGCTGTTTCCTTTCTCCCTGCTTGGCTGCTGCCCTGAGCCGGTTCCTGTGCCGGGGACACCTCCCGCCGCGTGCTGAGGGTGCTGGCAAAGTCCCGGTTGGTGGGGGAGCCGAGCCGGGGGTGCCGGGAGCCGCGGTGCAGCAGGACCGGGCACTGGGCGCGATGGAGCGGGAGGAAGAGGAGGGAACGGTCTGCGCGATTCCAGGGGAAACACTGGGGTTGAATTTCCATCTCCTGGTGCTAACGCAGATTGAAATGAAGCGACTGGGAAGCTCAGACAAGAGGTGGGAAAATTAATAACATGGTAGTAATAATAGTAATGACCGTGTGTGCGTGTGCTAATTAGTTTGGAGCCCTCTCTCCAACTTTGGTGTGCCCGTGCTGCGGTTCCATCAGACAGGGCAAGGCTGGCAGGTGAGAGCTGCCCACCTGAGCCAGGTTGCTCATTAGCAGCCAGGGGATAATTGGGCAAATCAAGAGCCTTCAAATAGGGGTGGCCCCTCCCAGCTCAGGGCTGCAGGACCCAGGCCAGGCAGGTTGAGCTCAAGCTGCTGCTGCAACCAGAGGAGATGCTGCAGGAAACCCCAGGCAAGTCACGTCCCGGCACATGGGGGTTTTGTACAAAAGGAGAAATGTGTGCTTTGGCGGTGGGGGCAGCACGTGAATGTGGGCTTGTGGTCTCTGTGCTGCGAAGCGTCCCTGCGAGTTGCAGGTTGAGGAATACCTGGGGCTGTGTCTGTGTGCTCGAGCAGCCTCAGAGCTGTGAGGCTGCACCGGTCACTGCTGGGCTGGTGTGTTTGGTCTCTGCTGCCTTGTGGGCGGGCAGATGGTTTGGGGATGCTGGTGAGCAGCGTGGTGCTGAGGCACTTCCTTGGAGTCCGTGGCTCGAGAGGTTTGCAGGGAGGAAAAAGAAGGGCTGTGTTGTGTGGGACCCAGGATGCTGCGGGAAAGGTCTCTTGGGCCGCCTGTGGCACAGACAAAGGCACACGCTGCATCTCTGGCTTTTGGCACCTGTGCTGAGCTTTGCCTTTGAAGCTGTGGGCAGGTGTGGGAGGCGATGCTGTGCGGGAGGGAGGGTGGAAGGAAGAGCTGATGAAAGAGAGGAGAAATGTGTCCAGCAAAGAGGCACCTGCTCCCTCTTTGTGTCTTTCCAGTTGTTTCTCTATTGCTCATCACGAGGGTTTGGGGAGAGCAAACCCTATCTCTGGCGTGCTGGGCCACAAGCAGTTTTTGGGAAGGTGTTGTCTGCCCCTGCTCTGTGGGGACTGCAGCAGGGCTGTGCTGCTGAGGGGGAGGAGCTGGGCAGAGACGCTGTGCCACGTCCCAGCTGGTGCGAATTGCCTCCCGCTCAGCAGCCTGTGGGCTTCACTGGCCATTGGTGCTTCAGTCTTGATGTTTCCCCAGTACAGAGAGTGCTCAGGAGGCTAAAGACACAAAATTGCTACTCAAAAGGTGGATTTTTCTGCTCAGAATCACAGTGTGAGCAGCCTTGCTGGCCTGCGTGTGACAGCGGGCTCGTCCCTCGCGTCTCGGTGCTGTTCCCATTAGTATTCGGGGCTGGTGGGAGAAGCCACTTAGTCCTGGAGACAGCATCGTGCAGCACAATTGAAATGTTTGTATAAACCACCGGCCGGCTCTGAGTGACAGGCCCTTCTTGAGCTAAATAAAATTACAGGTAAACCTTCTAAAAAATACATGAGCTAAATGTCCCTTCTACGCTTCATTATGCAAATGCCTCTGCCCATTGCTGCAGCAATTAGGAGCTCAGCAGCTCGGGGTGGAGGGGAGGAAACCACCCCTTTCTTGTCCTCTTCCCTCTCTTTATGGAGAAGGAGCAATGTGTGGTGGGGCTCTGAGCATCCTGCCGGGGTTTTCTGTGCTCCTCTCAGCCGCTTGGCTGCTGGGGGCAGCCGGGATCCCCTGCGCATCCCTGGCCCTCCCCAGCCATGGCATCCGGACAAATGCCAACCCTTCCACCGCCACTTCTCTAATTGCCTCTGTCCTCGGTAACGTGCGCTCCCCTAACGAGTAACTCCTCCTTGATGTACAAGATGTAAGCCTCCAAGTTATTAATCTTCCGCCGAAGCAATCGCATTGGCGCGCGGTCCCTCCCGACGGTGAGCTTGTTCTGCCGCCGCCCCCTTATCAGGTTAGCAATTTGGGATCTGCGTTAAGCGTTCGGAAATCAATTTTCAGCTTATTTTGTGCTACGAAATTTGCCATGTCTGGATCCGTGATACTAATTGAACAAGAGCAATTGATGTTTTAGTAGTCATTAAAGATGGTAATTATTACCAAATCTCCCCGTGGCCCCGTGTGTTTGCTTTGGACTTGTCAAAACTGGAGGCAGGCGGAATCAATCTTAATAAAGTTGGTACTTCAAAGCGTCTTCCTGGTAATGGCTTCCCACAAGGTTGGTGATGGAGCGAGAGAGCAAGACAGGGAGGAATTATCAAGCCTTGTAGATGGCAGGGATGTTAATGGATGCTTCCTAATTAAAAAAAAGGAAGAAAACTTCATCAAAAATTAAACTCCTTGCTGGTTTTTAATCACAGGATCCCCTGGCTTGTTGCAGGCTCCTGGGCAGATCCTCCCTCTCTGTTGTGCCACAGGGCAAATCCGGTGCCGCGGCTCCCGGCCGATATTTGCACTGGCGGGATCAGGATCAGGCCTGTGCAGCCGTGGGCTCCGTGTCCCCATGGAAACGGCTGCGGGATGCTGCGGAGCGCGGCTCCAGCGCCAAGCCGTGCTCGTCCCCATCCCCAGCACAAGAGCCCTTGAGCAGGGGCGGGGGGGCCGAGCTCCGTTTTGTCTGAGGAGAGCGAGACCCTTCTCTTCAGGGGAAAAATGGAAATGTAATCAGATCAGCTTGTATAGTGCAAATAGAAAATCAGTTTTAATAAAGCCAGAAGAAATGCAAAGCAGGCGCTTGTGATGGAAATGGTGTTAAATAGACAGCTCTTTAAGGGAAAGCCGCTCCCGGGCTGTTGATCTGCTCTCTGCCGAGGTGTCGGGGGTGGCGATGGCTCCGGGGGTGCCACTTGTGCAGCAGCGTCCTCTGCGGTGAGGCTGCAGGGCTGGGGGCACCGCACCCCCGCACCCCTTGGTGGGGAACGGCTCCACCAGCTCTGCTCCTGGCGCTTAATTCAGCTCAACGGAGCCACTTGGGCTTTATTGCTTCCATTTATTACAGAAAGACCGGTGTCTGTTTTCGGGAGCAGCTATCTGGTCAAATCCTGGCTGATAAGCGGTGCTGGCCTGTCTTTTGAAGACAGCCAGAATTTATCACTTTCTCGCGTATTTATTTATTTGGCGAGGCTCTGCTGGTGGCACGGAGTTTTCTTCAAGCAATATTTTGCAAAAGGCTTTATTTTCCCATTCAGCCCTAGGGAAAGAAACAAACCAAACCCCAGACTAAACCAAACCAAAACCCTCACAGAAAGCCCAGAGAGGGGGCAGCTCTGTAGCAGCCCCCAGAAGGTACTTTGTGATACTTCGTGCTCGGTTGCTGCCGGGCCCCTCCGGCGCTCCGTGTGCCACAGCAGTTGTCGGTGGTTGGGTTTCATTTTGGAAATTGCGCTCTGTGGTGCGGGTTTCCCTTCCAGCGAGGGGCAGGGCTGGTGCATGGGATGAGTTTCCCTTTCCCCTATGGACGGGAGATGTTCCGGAGATAAAGGGCAGCGCTTCCCCTTTTCTACCAACCCTCCACTCGAAGCAAAGAGCTGGGTGTTGGGAGGGGAGGGAGGAACCGAAAGGCACAATCTGTAATTGGCCAGCCGTAATATCATAATTCATCTCCGTGAAACACAATGAAATTAAAAGAGTTTAGATTCCGAAGTGTGATGATCATCAGTTAAATTCTGCCGGGGCTGAGCTTCCCTCTCGGTTGAATTTTACTTTATTATTATTATTTATCTGTGATGGCGAGAGGATGAAAACAAAAGCTGCTGCTGGGGGTTGCGGTGGGGGAGCGGCTGGGGGGGATTAGAGGCGGCAATTACAGCTGGTGACAGAGGAAGCCCAGCGAAAGGAGGTTTTTCCTGTGCCGCGCACCAGTGGCGGGCAGGGGAATCCATCATCCTGAGCCTAATCAGCTAATGCTGATAAACTGCCAGCAATAACTGACAATTGAGCTGGGGGTTTTGGGCTGAGAGTTCATTCGTTTTGAAAGTGCCATAACTAACCCATTAAAACCAGCAAAGCACAAAAGCAAAGCCCCGGCCCCTGCCTGGCGCCCTAATGAAGGCTGCTGTTGATTCTTTTAAGTGTGGATGATGATGTGTTTAGCGGCTATTGATGGCAGGGGTTTAGCCCAGGCTGGAAAAGCCGCTTGGCGCTTTGAAGAAAGGAGTTTGTGCTGATCCCCGGCAGCTCCTGCCCCGGTGCCGGCTCTGCCGTAATCCCGGGGGACAGGTCCCAGCAGGGCTGCCGTGCGACTGGCTTTGCTGGGGATCCAGCTCTTAAAACATGGTGTGCCAGCGGTATATGGAGCTGCTGCTGCGGCGGGGCCCCGGGGGAACTGCCTCCCGTGGGCTGGATCACTTGTGTCTGTGAAACTGCTGACGCCAATGGAGCCAAGCTGCGCCGCAAGCTGCCTCTGGAACGGCAAAGCCTGGCTTCGCTGGGAGCTGCTGCAAAGCCTGGAAACGGAGGGGGTGTGGGGCTGTCGGGGCTGATTCATGACCCGGGGACTCTTCCAGCCACGCAGCCCCTGGGCCCGGCCGCCTTGGCTTTTAGCACGGTTTCCATCATCTGTGGGCAGGGGTGTCCAGATTTATTCACCCAGGGGATGCAGTCAGCCAGCTTCCCTTCCCTGCCCTTCTCTTGCAAGAAATAGTTTTTCTCATCAATTACACAGCCGGGGGGCGACCGCTCCGCTTGTCCATTCCGTGGAACAAGAAGCTCCCTGACCTGCTTTTCCTTTCGCGGGGGGATTTCTTACCCAAACGCCCCGGTTTGTTTGGCTTTCCGGGCGCCGAGGCTCCTTTTGCAAAGTTTAATTACCCTCGCTGCAAAGCCGACGCCTGATGTCTGCGCTGCGTTTGGCAGCTCTGCTGCCAGCCACTGGGCTTTTTCCACCTTTGTTGTTAGACTGAAGAGCCCTCTATTATCAATTTCTTTTGTTCTCTGTGTAGGTATTTAAAGACTTTGATCAAGTCACCCCATCACCTTTTCTTTGTTAATGTGGAGAGACTGAACTCCTTGAGACTTTTGCAGTGAGGCAGGAATTGTGGCTCCGCGTCCCTCGGCTGCTTTGAAAGTCCCAGCCGGAGAGTCGGAGGTTGGGCACCTGCAAACGAGAGGGTATCTGGAGAACTCGCCCCGCCACGTCTCCCCGCTTCTCCCCGCTTCGCCGTGGCCTTTGAGCCTGCGGAGGGATTGTGCCGGCGACTCTGTCGGAAAGTTGCTGTTCGCGATTAGTTCCTTTTTTCTCCTGCGATGGGTAATAACCACGTTTTGGGGGCAGGTTTCCCAGGGAAACGCGGGCTCCTCTCCGGTCCCCCCCGCTGGGGAGGGGGGCTGTGCCCCGGAGGAGATGGGGCATTGCCGGTCGCTCCCCCCGCCCCCCTCGCAGGCAGGATGGGTGCTGTGCTTGTGAGCACCGCGCTCTGCCGCCCTCCCCTTCCTCTCGGGGCCGGCAGAAGCCCCGCTGCCCGGGTCTGGGGAGGCGGGAAGAGCCGCATCTACGACGCTGTTCCCGGAGAGCTGGAAAATCGCGGTGCATTCAGCTTTGAACGCTTTTGTGGCTCAGGCTTTAATCTGGACCCAGCAGACCCTTCTGCACAAGGTGTCTGGGAGGCTGCACCAGGCAGCGCCGGGAAAGCCTCCCGGAAGCCCACTAAAGCCCATCATCAAACGTGTTTAGTCTGTGCAGGAAACAGGATTGAGGGGAGACGAAATGATCCGGAAAGGATGTTTCATCTCGGAGGGCTCCGTTTCCCAGCCTGGCTTCCGAATTTCAAACTCCTGGCTGTGCTGGGGCCCAGTTCGCTCTCCAGAGGACCAAAGCGCCACGTGTTTGCTGCTTTTCAGGACCGGATTCCCCGGGTGCGTAGCTCGGCGGTGCCCAGCACGGGGGGTGGTGGGTTGTGCCAATGCCAGTGCTAATTCCCCTCGGCCCCCAGCCCCCCCTGCTTTGTGAAGGTGCTCAGGGCACCTGGCAGAGCTGGGCAGCCTGGCAAGGAGCCAGAACAAAGCCAGGCTGAGCCTCCTTCGCACCCTGCGCTCCGGTCTGGGGGAGGAAGGCTTCCTCCCCTCTCCTCATCCTCCTCTCCTCCAGCTGCCCCGGTGTAATGAGTTGTCAGGACTGTGAGGATGGACGGGGTGCACCGGGTCCTGATGAGATGATACAGCAACGATTGCATTTCATCTCGAATTTGACATTAAACTTTAATAGTCTCAAGGACAAGAAGCCAAGAGATATCAGATGTAATGAGATAAAGCAAAGTTTCTCTGACAGCAAATTTGATCACAAATGGGCTCTGAGATTGCTTCTTTGATATAAATGAAACATAATTCATCTTCCAGTGCCTTGAATGGGCTTTGAGGCCATGTATAATAAGAGTGTCGCCATTGCCGAGCTCTGACGGTCCCTGCGTGGCCCCAGGACCACGCTGAGGCCGCCCAGGCTGCTGGAGCAGGAGGGCACAAGGCTGTGAGTCCTGCCCCAGGCTTTGCTGGTGGCACGGCTGTGTCCCTGGCCTGCGGCAGAGGTGGCAGTGCCAGCTCTCCTGTTTGGGTGCTGCCACCCTCGGTGCCAGAGGCACTGCTGCCGGGTCCGTGGCTTCTCCATCCATTCCAGGGCGTTGGTGTCTGCAGGCGGATGGGGTGCCAAGCCACGTTTCTGCTTAGTAGCAGTGGTGACTGCTGGTTTTTGTGCTCTAGGGGTTTGTGTAGGTTTATTCCTGCCCATAACAAGTTGCCTCTTGGCTCCCAGGTGTGGCATGGGGGGGTTTCCAGCTGCCTCCCTGCCCTGAGGATGCTGTCTGCCTGTCCCAGCAGCTGCTTGTCCGGGGAACTCAGCCCCAGGGCCCTTAGTGAGGCACAACAAAGGGCAACAGCAGTGAAGGCAATGCCTCTGAACAGCCACAAGTTCCTGTAGAGGTTCACTGAGCAATTGTGAATAAAAGCGAACCGCTAAAATCCACCCGGCTGCAGTTAGCTGGGCAAAGGGACCTGCTGAGCACTTGGGATAAACTATGTGAGACAAAGAGCTGGGCAAGTGCAGGTGGCAAAGATTAATTAGCATTTCAAGAGATTGAAAAGGGGTGAAAGATTGCCAGGCTGCCAGTCTGGAAAGTGTTATAGCACTGGTGGGGCCAGTGTGTGCGTGTCCCACCCGGCTCTGCACACACCGCCAGCTTGTGACCCGGCCCCGCTGCCCTTGGCGGGGCTGGAAGACCCAGCGGTGCCCCCAGCCCCTGCTCCGTGTCCGTTTGGGCCAGGCTGTACCCACGTTGTGCAGATCTGGGTGTGGGATGTTGGAGGAAGGGGTGAGGAACGGGGTCCGCCATGTGAATGTGGCGCAAAGCCGGGGTTGTGCTGCAGGTTCGTGGGTGATTTTGAGCCCTCTTTCTCCTTGAGAGCCCACGTGTCCCTGGCTGACACAGGAGGGATTTTCTGCCCCCCAGACCCTCTGTCCCCACAGCGTGTGGGGTGTGGAGCTGCTCCCTGTGTGCCCAGCACTGTGCTCTTCAGCCTCCCGAAGACCTCGGGGCCGGCAGCGCCGTCGTTGGAACAGATTCATTTTGTGCCATTTCCTGATCGTGTTATTATCGTTGTCATCAGGATTAATTTAGCTCTGTGTTTTTTCTTCCCCTCTCATGTCACAAGTGTCACGGAGAGGATGTGACACATCCTAATGGCCAGCGTGTTAGGTGAGACGTGGCACTGCTCCCTGGCACCGTGACCTTTCCCGGTGCCACTCGGCATGGCCTCGGCGGTGACAGAAAGTGATGGGGCTGTGCTCCGGGTCCCCAAGCCCTGGCCATGTCCCTTCCCTTGCAGTGCTGGTGACATTTCCGTATGGAGCTGTGCTGGGGGATTTGGGGACTCTGTGGTTTTCCTGCTGTTTGTCCCCAGCAGCTCTGGGGTCTGGGCGCTGGGCTGGATGGGGCGGCTGCTGCACATCTGCTGACAAACACCATCAGTGTGCAGGAGCGGGGACATGCGTCCTGCAAGGAGCCTGACACTCGCTACCTTTTCTTAATTGGCAAGACAGGCTTGATTTATTTGTTAATTAACAGACAGATGTGTGTGGGAAAGGAAAAAGAAAGCGGGTGAAGCTGTCCCTCCTCATCACCTCAGCGCAGTGCAGTGCCAGGCAGGGCTCAGCCGCCCTTGTCCCCACGCCTGTGACCAGGGGGTGCGGGCGAGGATGAGGAGGGCTTTGTGTTGCAGTTGTGGATATGTTAATTGTCTGTGGGGAAATGAACAGGAGTTTTTTGCATGATAAAGAAGCCTGAAAATCAAGGATGGCAGCTGCTTAATTTCCTGTTTTTATTAAAAAAATTTTTTTATTATCATTAAATTGCTTCCAGTGACCTGTAATATTTTTGTACAGTGGCAATTACAGCTCTTGGCGCATTAAACCGCGTGCACATGCACAACCCGTTAACTTCTGTAAAGGGCAGAGCTGGAGCTCCCTGGTGCAGAGGCAGCGGGTGCCCCTTTCCCCCTGTCCCCTGTCCCCTCGCCCGTTTAGCCCAGCAAGGCTGTGGCACTGGTCGTGCATCGGCTGCCTGCGCTGGCACACGGAGGCGGACACGGGCTCCTCGCAATGTTTGTGCCGCGCTGCCGCTGGCTCGGCTGCCAGCTGTGCTTGCTGGAGAAGGAATTTGGGATGTTTGTGTGGATTTTGTATGTTCCAGTATTTGGTTCTGTGTTTTCAGTGCGCCATTTGCTGCTCTGGGACACATATGCTGATGGTGCTCTATGACAACAGCCCATCTTCTGGCTGTGGTTCCCTGGAGCTGCCCCAGCAGAGCCGGGTGACGGGGAGAATGGGGCCCGGGTGTTCCGTGTGGCCTCCTCCTGGTTCCCTCAGAGAACAGCCCAGTGTTTTCCAGCGATGCTCTGCAGGCAGAGATTTTCCATTCCCTTCATGTCCCCCGTGCGCCGCGTGGAGCCGGAGCGGAGGGCTGAGTGCCGGCTGCTGATGGGGTCCTTCCTGCCTGAAACTCCCAGCGAATATGAAAAGTCGAATTGATTCCCTCTAATAAATGAAGCAGTTGGATGTCTCATTTGTAACTTGACATCCACGCCGGCGCTTCAGCTGCTGCTTCTCACCCCTGGCTGGGAGATGCACTTATTAAGATGGCATTCTGCAAAGCTATTGCCATTTACCAGGAGCCAATCTATCTGCAATTCGCTGCGGGTCGGGAAGGCGCTGCCGGGGGGCTGGGGGGGCTCAGGATGTCTGCTTTCTGCCCGGAGATCCCTGGCTCATTCGCTGTCCCAAGGAGGTGACTTGCTGATCCTGCGGCCCGGTGCTGGTGCTCAGCGAGGGGTGTCTGGGTGCAGAGCCGGGGGTTTGCAGGGCTGTGCGGTGTTGTCCGTGCTGCAGTGGCCATTTGTCAGGCGTTCCCTCGGTGCCTGGCTCTGATGGCGTTTGCTCCCTGCAAAGCCACTGATGGAGGTCACAGACCCTGCTCTGGAGGGGAGCAGGGGACGTGGCTCCTGGTTCTGCCAGGGCCTGCTGATGGAAGCGGTTTCACCCGCTCCCCCTCCCCTCCGCTTTCCGCTGTGCTTCCTCCGCAGGACCAAAAACAATCACGATAAATCAGAAACTCTCCCTTGGCCTCGGCGAGGTGCTGCGAACCTGGGCTGAGAGTTTATCCATCCTAAATAATAATGCACTGGAGCTGCCAGCTCCCCGCTGCCTCCATTTGCATGATGCTAAAAATCAATGACCCGGGTGAGTCCCCGCTGTGCAGAGTCCGGGGGCCCGGGTGCTGGTCTGGCTGGGGACAGGGACACTGGAAGCTGTTAACTGTCAGGATGATGCTGTCACAGGCTGGCGGTGCCCTGGATTTCACACCAATCTAACAAAGGGAGATGGGTCCTGTGAGTGCAGAGCTTGGGCTGATTAAATCTTTGTTTAAGAGCTCTGGAGCTCCATTACCTACACCAGGAGGGAGTTAATTAAACAGGGAGGTGGGAGGGTGGCAGCTGAGGGCAGCTCTCGTCAGGACAGCGTGCGGGACGAGCGAGCTGCGGCTCAGCCCCGTGCTTGCTGGGGCCGCAGCTGGCACAGTCCAGTGCCTTACCCCTCCCCTCCAGAGCAGCTCTTCCTGCCCCTCTGCTGGGGAATCTCTGCAAAATGGTACTTTTCCCAGGGCTTTGCGTGCTCCTCGCTCTGCCCCTGGCTCTGGTGGTTATTTGGGTATCAGGCTGCCCGTAATCGGTCCCAGTCCCATCAGCTGTGTCCCTGTGAGGAGCTGGAGCTGCAGCCACCCCGCTGCTTCCATTTACCTGCACGAGGCAGTAGATTAGATTCCTGTTTGCTTCATGGAAGATCCCTGGCGATATCAATTAGGGATGTCAGAGGGACCTGGGGGAATAGTTCTTCTGTTATTTATTTATTGGAGTCGAAGGCATTGCAGGCTATCACAGTAGACACATAATGGCTCTCTCCTTTCTTCACTCACACTCACTATCTTTCTTTTTATGGCTTGTAATAAAGCACAGCAAAGGTTATGTCCAGAGGAGAGGCTGCTGCTGGGCCGGTACCCAGCTGGGCTGGATGGAGCGTCCCTGCTCATGGACCCAGCGTCACGGTCTGGGATCCCTGGTGGCACATGGGCCGCCCTGGCCCGATCCCTCCTCTCCTGGATTGCTGAGGGGTTGGCAAAATGAGGAGTGGTGTGGAAGGGCAAGGTCCCGCCGGTCTGAAACTCGTTGTTTGTCCCTGTGGTCCCCGAGGAGGATGCTCAGTGGTGCACCTGCCCATGCACCCAAGTCCCACGATGTTCTGCAGAAGATGCAGTTCTCATGGTTGTGATGAAGCTGCTGACTTTTCCTTCCCATTATGTGTATGTTCCTCTGAGTTAAGACAGCCTCTGTCTGTCCTGCGGGCAGCCCGGGTGCTTTATAGGGCCTGTTAATGTGGTTTGTATAAAATACTGTTGGCTCCTGTCATCGGCTGTCTCCTGTTCCCACCGAGGTCAAGTGCAGACCTCGCATCCATTCCGCTGAGAAGGGCAGCCATAAAACACGCTTTATGAGCATTAGCTAATGAATCCCTCCCATGAGGCGTGCGCCACGCAGCGAGGTGCTCGGGAATAATTCTTCTTTATTCCCCTCGAGTTGCATTTCCTCGGAGTTTGGGGGGGTTTATTGGGGTTAACCTGGGTCTGACTGGCTGCATAACCTGGATCTGACTCGCTGCACGCCGAACTCCAGGGCTGCCCAGCTCACCCATTATTAATGTGCCGGCTCCCCCTGAATCCTCAGTTTACTCCGTCTCTGGGAGTGAGTCCCATTTGAATGTTAATGCCTCTAAGATGAAACCTGGCTGATTAAATTTTAGACTTGCAAATGGATTTGGTAAATAGATGTTAGGAAAGGCGGGACAGAGACTGCCTGCCTTGATAGCAGATACAGTAAATAGCAGCACTTTGTGATTAGGTGAGAGATTCACTCTCGGAAAATGGGAGTCTCGAGGGGCTGTTTTCTGGTGAGAAATCCTTTAAGTAAATAAATTTATGACAGTTTTGCTTTTCCCAAACATAAAAAAAAAAAAAAGGCCTTTGACTGCTTCTCCCGGGCTGTCTGCTGAATGGGAAACAAGAGCCAGGCAGGCTGGAGGGAGCCGGGCTCGGGCGCCTGCGTCCCGGCCTGAGCGCAGCGGGACAATGAGCCACGGTGCTCGGTGCTTGGAGCAGCGCTTGCTCCCGTTGGTGGGTGGGAAAGCAAAGATGAGGGGCTGAGCTGCAGCGATCCAGAGCAGCGATCCTCCCGCGATCCAGAGCAGCGATCCAGAGCAGTGATCCTCCTGTGATCCAGAGCAGCGATCCAGAGCAGTGATCCTCCTGTGATCCAGAGCAGCGATCCAGAGCAGCAATCCTCCTCCCACTCGGCCCCGCAGCAGCCTCTGTGTCGCTGCAGCTGAGGATGGATTATTCCTACTTGGCACAAGGGTCTATTTTATTTTCCCTGTGAGAAAGAAACCCTGTATTAGAAATACCTTTAAAAATGCAGATAGCAGGGCAAACCGCATCGACCTCTGCACACAATATAGAGGAAGATTTTAATAATGGTATTGCATTCATTCTTATCTGGAGCGGTATGAAATATTGAGAAGGAAGAAGAAAGTAGTAAGCATTGAAGCCAGAGCCTGGGCTTAGCACATATTAAAGCATTTGTCTCTTGCTCCCCTGCTGAGCTGGTGCGTACAGGGCTGCTCCAGCCCTGCAATCTGGGGAGCAGCGGGTGCGGTGTCCAGGGAAAGGGCGATGGGGCAGGGTGCGGGGACCCCAGACCTGCAGCAGCCTGTCCTGCTGGGGAGCTGGGGCTGGCCGGTGGCTGGGGTTGTGTGTCCTGCTTACCCGCCGCAAATCTCCATCGCTTTTCTTGCTCTGTGCACTGAAACGTGCGTCATCTGCTCATTAAAGCCTCATCTCCACGTTCTGCTGGCTGTGGGCAAGCAAGGCTGCCCTGGCTGCTGTGTGAGCCGGGACCAATGGTGCCCGGTGCTGCTGCAGCTCAGGGGCTGGTGCGGAGCCCTCGGTTCTGGAGGCAGGTGGGGGATGTCCTGCCTGCGATAGGGAGGGCGAGCGCCACATTTTCACTTGGTGAGCAGGGCAGCACCAACCTGAGATGGTCTTTCTGGGGATGCCTGCATGTCCTGCACCTGCACCCCCTAAAACCCCTCGCATGGAGCCCAGGGCGGCAGCACTGCAGGTGTTATCACGGAGGCACCACCGCGGCGCCCCGGCCGCCGTCCTCGTGGGCGCAGGGGCTGGTTTTGCTTTGACAGGTTTCACGGGGAAAGTACTTTAAATAATACATGAAGTTTCCATGCAGTTCAAGCCTTGTGCGCTGGTTTAACAGCAGCTGCGATATGTTAGTGTCTGATAAACATGCTTGTTATATATTATGTATATCGCATGCCGATGCCAGATTCGGAGGGAGGTTTCCGCGGTCGTGCAGCCGGGCGGTTTGCCGTGCATGTGGATGAGGCTGCGCTGGCATCCCCGTGTCAGCGCTGCCGGGAGCTCCGCGCAAAGCAGCCGCGCGAGGCGCTGGAAAGGAGGCTCTAATCGCTACATCTAATTACTGAGGAGGAGAAATCGATAGGGAAGATTTCCAAGTGTCTTCAGATATCCTAAATTCACCTCCTTTCGCGGCGCTGCCCACTGGGCCCAGCAGAGCCCTGCAGGGTGAGATGGGTCCGGGCTGGGGGCTCAGTGTGGTGTGGGGACCAGAGGGCGCTGATCCAGCAGCCATGGGGATGGGGCGGTGCAGGAGGAAACTGTTTGGGGCTGGCATTTCCTCTTGGGCTTTTCAGAACACGGCAGCAAACATTTCCTACACATATTCAGGGCTCAGATTTAATCTCCCTTTTATTCACATGCTGATGAGGTCCTCAGTGCTCCTTTCCAAGAGCTGTTGTTGGAGCCTCCCCAGCCCCTTCTTTGGCAGAAAAGCCTTGTCAAGGCTCAGAGCGGCCTGGGCTGCCTCGCTGCCCAACTGCCAAATGTGGGCGACCCCAAGAGTGGGGGCCAGTGACCCCCATCTGCTGATGCTCCATCACTGTCCCCAGCAGCACCATTCTGGGCTTTGGGGAATCCAGGCAGCTCCTTAATGAGAGACGACCAGCGGCCCTTTCCTTGCCGGGCAGCTAATTGCGGTGTGCTGGCTGCTCTCCCGTTCCACAATGAGCACGGTTTGTCGGAAGCGGTTGCTGAGCCCCGGCCGGATCAAAGGGCCGGGCTGCGCCGCCTGCCAGTGCCCCCGCGTCTGCCGGAGCCTCCCCCCGCTCCCCAGCGACGGCTTGACAAAACAAATCTGTGGGAGAAGGAGGCGCTTCTGATCTGCTGTCAGCTCCCCCAAACGCTCCTGATGCATTTTCTTTCCTCATTACACGCGAGATGTCAAGTCCTCACCTGCGAGAGTGCAACTCGACATCTCTCCTGCGCACCAGCCCCCCCCGAAAGGCTCCATCTCCTCGGCTGATGGGTCCCCACGGGGGTGTTGCCTTGGGGACTTGCTGCCCCCTCCCAGTGGCTCTGACACCCATTGGGGTGGTTTCCATCCAGCCATCCACCCTGCCCAAACGCTTTCCCAGCCCAAAGCCCCTTTGGGGAACCTGTCGGAGTTTGGGGAAGGGCGGCTGAGCCGCTTCACCTCCAGCATGCCTTTGTGGAGGAGAAGGAGCAATTAGCAGTCTGATAGCAAGATTAATAGCAGATGCTCATAATTAACTCACTGTGCATGTAAGCAGCTATTGTCTCCATTTTACCCTGTGTAGATTGATATTCTGGAGTGACTCATTGTATAGACAGAACCTATTTTGCCTGCAGAGCGCAGCCACCAGAATGGAAATTGCAATTAGAGTTGGCTGTGCTGCTGCCAAAGGATTCGCGTGGAGGCCACGCCGGGGTGGGGCCGGCACCCCTTGCCCGCCGGGGGCTGCTGTGGGTCCCCCGAGCTCCTCGGGAACAGGAGGCTTGAAAAATGGCTGGAGGAACTGGAGAGTGGCCAAAAACTGCAGAGACTTGCAAAGAGAAGCAGAACAAAGCGAGGTCAAGCGCTGCAGCTCCCCGCAGCCAGAAAAGCCCCGTTTCTCAGCCAGAAATGCTGTTGCTGGTGTGAGCGTACCCTGTGCCAGCGCAGGCGAGGGATGTGGCTGGGTCTGTGCCCCCCGAGGAGGGCTTGGGTGCCTGGCAAAGGGTGCAGGGCTGTGCCCGCTGCCCTGGCTGGTGCAGGTACAGCTCCCCTGTGCTTGGCGCTGGTTTTGGAGGGGGGAGCACAGGGGTACATGCCCTTGGTGCAAAGGAGGGATCCGTGCGGTGATGTCCCTGTGCATGCATCCATCCCTGTCTCAGGGCTGCAGAACAGCTGAGTGGAGTGGAGTGGTGTGATGGCCGGTGCTCGTCTCCAGGTGCCCATCGACCCCGGGCTGTCGCGGTGGTGACAGACGGGGCTGGAGCACAGACAGCAGAGCAGGTCCCTGTGAATAGTGTCTGTATTTCTGTGATGTCTGCCCCTGGCTACGGAGCTGCAGGGACTCGCTGGACCCGACTTCTTTGGACATCCCGGTAATTGCCTGTGTCAATTTGCTTTCCTGGAACAGCTTCTCCAAGGATGACCCTCTCTGGGGAGCCAGAGGAAGGAGTAAAGCTGCTGCTGCTGCAGTCTATTATTATTTTTCTTTCCTCTCTCTGCTCAGCATCACCTGTTAAAAGCCCTTCACTCAAGATCGAGTCAGGCAAGGTTTATTTGTGTAACCTGATAAAGTGTTTCCACAATGCAAAGACACGAGCTGCTGAGGGTGGTGGCGGCAGCGCCGTCCCTTTGGTCCGGCCGTGTGGTGGTAGAGGACGCTCGCGGGGAGGGATGCGGGTCCCGCAGGCCACGATTCGGCTGGGGGCAGGAGGGCATGTCCTTACAACACAGCCGCCAAGCAGCCGTTCCGCAGGCTCTGTCTGTCAGTCTGTCCTCACACCTCCTAGCTCTGCCCTCACACCTCCCACACAGCCCAGCGAAGAATTTAAGTACATGTTTAACTTTCATAAACCTACGTTTAATATATTTCCAATTAACCAAAGCACTTGGAGATGTGCTGGAATTCAAGCAAGCAGATAATTGCGTTCCAAGGGCGGTGGTGCTGTCAGTCTGGACCCGCACTCAGGGCTGCCGGGTGGGTCCGCAAGCGCGTCTGTCTTGGTTTTGTAGGTGCGGGGCTGTTGGCGCAGGAAGGTTTGTGGTGTGAAGGGTTTGGTTTGGGTTCCTTTCTCCATTCTGTGTAATCCCTGCACCCTGAGCCACCCTGCTCTCCTCTGAGCCTGCGGTGAGAACGAGGCATTTTGGGCTGACATCGCCTGCAAGGGTAGTTTGGCAGCCCCGGTTGTGAGCTGGGCGATGGCTCCGGCGCCCGCTGGGGCTGCTGGGGAAGAACCGCGGGCTCTTGTGAGCTCCAGCTCCTTGCTCCTGCAGCTTCTCACTGGCTCGCCTTGCCTCCTAACAGACCGCAAAGGTGCCGACATATGGCAATGCATATTTAACTGATATTTACATTCAACATTGTCTCTCTGTAGCTCTGTTTTCTTCCCAAGCGCTCTCGTTCCCGCAGGCTCCCGGCTGGTGCAGCTGGGGAGGCGCAGGGGAAGGCGGGCGCCCTTGGTGGGGCTGGGGGGTTGGCATCCCCGTCCCTGGCACAACAGGAGCGTGCGGGGGAAATGCAGCCCCTTCTGGGCACCTGCTCCTAGGCGAGGGTCCCAAAGTGCCCTCTGAATACACAGCAAAGCATCCGCCGACCGGCCTTGTGCAGGTACGCGTGTCGCCGTGGCTCTTGCTGGCCCCTGCCGATGGCTGAGAAATGTGGCAACCAATTAAGAATGGAAGGGAACTGTTAAGGCAAAAAAAGAATAAATAGCTCCTGTTCCAATCGACTCTTGCTCCTTAATCTTGGTGCTCGGGAGCTATTGTTATTCCAAACATACAGGCATAATAATTAAACATAATTACTTGAAGGTTCTGGGCCACTGACTATCTATACCTAACGTTCCTAATGAAATGTCTATTAAGAAACACGCGGACTGTTTAATAAATAATAACAATAGCTCAGTGTCTCGTTGTGGAAGGGCACCTGGAGTGGGGATGGAGCGGCCATTGGAGCGGCTCCGGTCCCCCCGGAGCATCCCTGGTGCCCTCGGAGCACCCCATGCCCCATCCCAGCCTGGGCTGGCGCTGCCAGGCACCTCGGGGCCTTTCTTCGCTCCGCATCCACGCTACAAAGTCAATGATTATTTTAGTAATGAGGACATTGCCGGAGCTCCAGAGAGAGAAATCACCTGTTTAGTTCAGGACCTTTTCCTTGAGAATTAATCCTAATTTAGGATCCAATTATAAACATTGAGGGTGATATAATGGCCTGAAACGTTAATCAAGGCAAATTCCATAATTGATGACTGCTAATATGAAACAGTTTGAAAATGAGGACGCGTTTTGTTTTTAAATCCTATCTCCTCCCCCTCCTCTGAGAGATCTCCCGGCTTGGGAGCCCGAGCACTTCAAGAGAACAAAGACCCTTTGAAATCTCCTTTTTTCCCCCCTTTCAATGCTTATCTGAAAGGACATCTTTTTCCCCTTAGTCGCTGTAATCATAAAAGCACAGGTGACAAACTGCTTCATAGCAGGCACCATCAATTCCAGGTTGGGATTTTTATAAATACGTATATATGTGTGTTTGTGTGTGTGTATAGAAAAGCAGCAGCGTTCCGGCTCGGTGCCAGCAGATGATTTTGATCGGCTCGCTGGGGAAAAGCAAGGGGATGGGCCTGTGGGGGCGACTGTCACCCCCCGGCGCCGGCCGGGGCCGCTGTCACCCGCAGCGGTGGAGCTGCCACCGGCTGTAAGGGACGTGTTCTCGCCTCCTCGGCCGCCAGCCAGGCTTTACAAAGGCACCGCAGGCAGGTTCTTCTGGCCTTGTAAATACTTTCATCTCTGCGTTGTGCTTTCTGTTACTGCGGGAAAGAAAGATAACTTTGAATGTTGCGGCTCCGCGTTGCCCCGGTGTAATGTCATTGGGCAGCCGGGGGAAATGGCGCTTTCACCAGCGATACGCTGATTTTCGCCTGGTCCAGGTTGGTCTGATGCAGCTCGCAGGCGTGCCTGGTGCTTGCTTGGCTTGGGCGTTCACCATCCCCCTGGTCCATGATTACAGGCAGGCAAGGGCTACAAAGCCCCATTTGTAACATTGCTCGAAGCTCTGAGCGTGTGGACCCGCCAGCCCATGGCACTGGAGCAAAATACCTGTAACAGAGACTTTGCGCATGAAACTGGGTGATGGACCTGTCAAAGGGAAAAGGAGAGGGCGATGGGAATGGGGACGTTATCCAGCTGCATGAGCTCCTTCCCTCCCCACAACAGTGACAAAGGAGGGGTGTCACCGAGATCAAAGTGGGTGCCCGTGCTGGGGAGACGCTGCCCTTTCCCTGCCCGTGGTTTGGGCGGGATGCTCAGCCCCAGAGTGGCCGGTGTCCTCCCGGGCCTGGCCAGCCTGCTGCCCGCCGGCACCGCAGCCTTTCGGCAATGCCGTAGCACGGCTCTGGTTTCCAAGGTGACTATCGCCTTCCCCAGCCTTTGAACTCCGAGGTGATTCCGCGTCTCCGAACAGCGCGGCGGGTCCGCCGGCGCTTGCCCGTGCTCCAGCGAGATGGCTCCGCTGCCCGGGACGCGTTCCTCGGTCTGGTCGACAAAGTGGTCTGGTCAGATAAGGCTGACTTGGATTGTCACACGCTTAAATAAATAAACATCTCTCCCTCTGCAACAAACGTGCTCAGCAGCACTGAGAAACCTCCTGGGTTTTTCTCTGCCTGGTGTTTTCCTGCTCCAGCTCAGCCCCAGGTGGGCAGAGGGAAGAGCTCAATCAAATGAAGGCCCTTGGTGAGTTGGGGGCTTGGGAAAGGGGTGGGAGAGCTCTCGGTAGCGATGGGCGGCTCGGAAAGGCCATGGATTTCGCAGATTAGCGAGTTGAACACTCTGAAGCCGCGGGGGGACCCAGCGCAGGAGCAGGGGTGCAGAGTCAGAGCTCTGCTTCCCCCCGCTGGGTGCTCAGTCCTCATCCCTCCATTGTTATCTGCAATCTCGTGAATGGTGGAAAGCAAGGGGAAAAAAAGAAAGGCAAAATCCGAGGGAGTTGAAAGTCGCCCTTTGAGGATAACTTTATTGTTGTAGGCTTTACGATGCGAGTGGCTGAATCTGCTCACAATTTGGTGCTGAGCAAATACCCGAAGCGAGCGAGCTGCCGCAGCTCTGATCCGCAGCACGGGCAGCGGCTCGGCACGCAGCGCCACACGCGTCCCGCTCCGCCGGCTCTCCCGGGCTGTCCCCGTGCTCCTCCGCGTTCCCGTCGCCAGCTCGGGTCTGTTGGCCGCTGCTCCTCCTCCCGGGGCGCTGCGGGGCTGCTCGGCCCCCGCAACCAACAGCGACCTGCGCCGTGTTGTCATGGTCTCCTCGTCTCACTGCTTCGTGTGGCTCTGTCTCCCTGGGTCGATAATGATGTATCGCTCCTAACGAGTCGCAGGCTGCCCGGAGTGAGCGGGTGTTATCACACCTAATTCAGCAGCCTCTGACTGAGCGGGCTGATTCTTTCCCTTTGAGGACAGGTCTTGTAGTTCTTCTGACTTCCTTGGTTTTTTGCATCTGTTTGTCTGGATTTTTGCGATGTGCTCGCCCCAGGGTACGCGAACGCCGGCAGCAAGGCTCTGTGCGTTGTGCCTCTGTCCTCTCTCAGGCTGCTGAGCGTGATGCATCTCCCCAAAACGGGCTGGCGGGAGAAGCTCCGTCTGCTCGCAGAACCTCTCGTCCTCCACCGCAAAACCTCCATCCTGGAGGGTAATTCAGCCTTAATCTGGGGCTCAGCGAGTCAGGGGTCGGCACTGCTCTGTGAGGCAGGACAAGATAATCTGTTTATCTCCAAGTCCATCGCGCTGCCGCAGCCCTTGCTGCCTGCGGAGAATTAGTGCGGTGCTATTAGGGATTACGCGTGTGTCCCCCCCAGGCCTGACCTCCCGTAAATCTCTCCAGCTTCGGTGCCCGGGTGATGTGCTGCGGGGGACTCGTGCCAAATGCTAATAGCTCTGGATCGTAAATCCCTCCTCCTGCACTTAAGAGCCTGTAATTTCTGTTCCAGCCCGGGCAGCAGCGTGTGCCACCGTGGGGATGTTTGTCAGTCCTGTCCGTGGGGTGAGGCGCTGCCTGCCCTGACATGGCCCTACCGACAATCCTGGGCCAAGGTGCTCCGTGCTGTCCCTCCCTGTCTGCGCGGGGCGCAGGGGGACAAGGACACCCCCGGCATGGGCAGCTCCTCTGCTCGGACCTGACTCCCAGTCAAACCGAGGGGATGCTCAAACTGGCTCCCGCCGCTTTGCAGCCCTTCCCCACACAAAGCGGGGTTCAGCGCCCCGCTTTCCCCGGGCAGCTCGCGCCCCCGGCGCTCCCCAGCGCGCAGCACAGCACGGCGCCCGAGCGCACCGCACGCAGAGCCGGCGTTTGGCTCGGGCTGCGCAGCTTCAAGAGCTTCGGCTAATCCCGGCAAGCAGCCCAACACGTTGCCCGAGGCAGCAGCCAGCACCGCGCTGCAGATCTGCAATTTAATCTGCTGCTGCTTCTGATGTTTCCAGCCTCCGCTGAAACGAGTGCCCAAAGAACAGCTTTTGCTGAGGATGCTCAGGAAAAACAACACTTGGCAGCTGCGTGGAGCTTGGGGCAGGGACTCGGTTAAAGGGGTGGGGGACACTGTTGGCGCAGGCAGCACCGCTGGAGCAGCACCCGGGCAGGCAGGGGACGCTGCTGCTCGTGCGGTGCCACCCGAAACCTCTTCCTCCTTCTGAGATCCCTTTGCGAGCTGGTTTCCAAGACTGTTCTCCCCCTTCTCCTTCTTTGGGAAGGTTTATATAAAACTTTAATGATAGTAGCACTATTTAAAAAGGATCATTACACCTCCTGAGCGAACAGCAGTCCCACGTGCGGCACAATATCAGGGTGACAAAACACTCCCGGTGCTCCGTGCGGCGTGGCAGCTCCCCAGCCCGGTAACGCCTCCGTTTGCAGGGAGGACTGTGCGCCGTGCCCTGTGATAAATGTTTAAACGAGGCCTTCAGTCGAGTCGGATGCTGAGGAAGGACCTGATTCACCCTCCTGTAGCGCGACATCCTGGCGCACCTGCTGATAGTCCTGCAGATGCTAAACCTGATTTTGGTGTGAGCGCGGCTCCGCTCCACTGGGCATGGGGGGACACGGGGGCAGATGCGCCAGTGCCAGACTTCAATTCCCATTTCAGGACAAGCAACAAATTCCTTTGGGGACTGGTGTTCGGAGGGTTCTCAAATGCAGATTCCTCCCTCCCAGTTTTCCCCCTGGGGTGCGGGCAGGGGAGCCCCTGGGCTTTGTGCGGTGCTCCTCCCGCAGAGCTGCGGTTGTGCGAAGGAGGATTTGACCAGCAGGGATGGAGGGACGAGGCGGGGGCTGCTGGCCCAGGGTGACTCGTGGGGCCGGCCCTGCCTCTCCCGCAGGCTGTGGCACGGCCGGTGCCCGGGCAGCGGTGTGCGAGCCCCGGCACAGCCGGCAGGGCTGGCAGCGGGCACCGTGGCGCGGTGCAGCGAGCGGCACTCGAGGACAATGTGCCAAGTAATTGCTGAGTGGAGGAGAATAAATCTCCAGCATTAGGGGTGGATGTACAGTGCCGTAAAGCAAAGAACCAATATAACAGTCTACATAACACCATTAGTCTGGGACCGAGGCATTTGATATAGAACAAGAGGTGGCATGAGCCAACAGGTCTCTACTTTATTTTTTTTCCGTGCATTTAATATAGTGTTCTGGATGCCGCTTTCTATGCTCAATGTGTTTTATTGTTTTGCTCACCCTGAAAGAGGAACTGCTGGAGCTTTGATAAATGGATGGGAGCGCTGGGCTGGTTGTCGCTGCGGCTTCCTTGGGCGCTCCAGCTCGGTAGAGCCGGTCCCTGTGGCGGGGATGTGGGATGGGGCCCCGTCTGTGCGGGACAGGGCGGGAGGTGGCTGCGCCGCCCAGGGCTCCGTGGCACCGCAGCACGGAGCCAGCAGAACAGGCAGGTTTGCAGAAGTGGCTGAACAAACCCTGCAAGAGCGAGCTGAGGAAGGAGCTACCGACTGAGAAAGCAATTTTGGAAGACAAATGTAATCTGAGGATCTGAATATCCACAAGTGAAATAGGAGGAAAGATAAAAGGAGCGAAAAGTCAGGGAATCCAAGCAGTGCCGGTTGCACTTCAAAGGGGCTGGGAGCTGGCTTATAGATTTACCGCCAGTTGCGGCTGTGCCGGCTCGGAGCGCGGAGCCAGCATGGGAGAAAGCTGGGGATGCAGAGGAAAGGGAATTTTAAAAGCAGAATTTCAGACGCCTGTTTCCCCCTGGGTGAAATTACACAGAGAAATATTCTGGCAAAATACGAAAGGGACCGAGATGAAAGCGCAGCCCAGAATATACATTGCAAATGACATCTGTCCAGGAGGGACAGCGCAGCTCGCTCCGGAGCGGGGGGTGCGCTCGGGGGGTCCAACGCTCACATCTCCAGTGCCAGTTTGGAGGCTGGGGAGTGGGGGGGGGGGCAGGCTGGGAGTCACCTGTGCACAGGTACCACGGGACAGCCGATAACTGCCCCTTGGACCCCTGGCTCCTCGTGGTGTTCTGGTTGAGAGGCTTTGACTGCAGCTGGGCAAACAGCGCAGAAATGGCCTGGGGACGCTCGTGCGGGTCCAGGGGTGGGTTTGCTGGTCTGGAGCTGGGACGTGATGCGATGCTGGGGAAACCACCTCTCCCAGGAGCGGGTGCTGCGAGGGGCATGGGGTGCGATGCCCCACAATGCTCCTGAATGCCGGGGCGGGTGCCCGGGCGAGGGAGGCTTGGCACAGGAAAGCCGGGAGCGGGTGCAGAGCAGGAACAAAGGCACCCCGGTGGCTGGGGAAAGGTTGCTTTTGTGGCTGAAAGCGCCGGGCAATAATAATCAAGATTTATCGCTCGGCAATCACCATAGCAACATCAAAACACAAGTGGGAGAGAGATGCTTTCCTGCAGAGCCAGGAGGGCAGCGCCCAACCGGGGGCTCCCCGCGCCCCCTCCCTCCGGTCACCAGCCCAAAGCAGGAGAGGGCAGCGGCTGAGCAGAGCCTGGCAGGGAAGGCTGGGTTTAAGTGGCGAAGGAAGGAGCTCTCCCAGCCGCCATTGAGTCCCCTCTTGCAGCAGAAATGGTGGAGACAAAGGTGACTCCATGCACGGCCAGGTCCGTGGTGCCCATCGAAGGGTGCTGGTGCTCCGGGTGGCTGCCCCGTCCCTCGCTGCCACCTTACTGGGTGCAAACAGTGCAGAGAAGGAGGGAAACACTGGGTTGTCCGTGCTGGCTCCAGCCACAGGTTGCTGGCGTTGGTGGCTCCGTGTGCTGCTCCAGAGGGACACGGGCAGCGCTGCGGTGAGGAGCACTCGCCTTGCTGGCACCAGCTCAGCCGCGGCTCTCCTACCAGAGCTGCTAAGCCTCGATAAATATGCTTTTAATAATCAAGCAGTGTTTGTTTAGCATAAACCAACTCCCGTACTGAATGGATGTGGGAGCAGAGTGTGGTGCAGAGACATAACTCAGGGCTGCCAGGCTGCTCTCCGCAGGGCTGGGGAGGCCACCAGCCTCGTTTCTCAGCCCCGTCCCGCTCTGCCGCCCCAGGACAGGGTCCCCAGCTGCTTTGGGCAGGGCCTGGCTGCAGCGTGGGGCTGGGAGAGGCTGTGCTCCCACCGAGGGCTGTGCTGGAGCGGGGTGGATGCAGTGACACGTCCCTGTGAGCGAGGAGGCGATGAGCAGCCTCCCCAAAGCAGCAGGGGCTGTCAGGGATGCTGAGCGGGGCGCAGATGGAAATGTCACAGCCCGTGCAGGGCACAGAGCACCAGCTGGGCCAGAGCGTCCCTGGGAAACAGTCTGGGCTGGTTCGGTGTCCCGCTGCACGGCCCTGGTGGGGGTGAGAGGGGAACTGCCGGGCAAGAGCAGCTCTGCTCCGCGGAGCAGTAGCCGTGGCTATTGAGGCCCAAGTTCCCTCCGCTGGTGTTTGTGTATTGATGTCAGCGCTGGTCCCTGATCTATGCTGGCGCAGGGCAGAGCGCCAGCCCAGCCCTTCATACATCTATATTCTGGTTTGGGGTGAGGGGGATGGATGCTCTTGCTGGAGGGAGTATATCTGCCGTGATGGGAGGAATTACAGCCTCGTATTTCATCGCTGTGTACGGGCGAGTCATCGAAGCCAGCCAAAGCTCTCCATCCATCTATCAAAGCGCCCGTGGTTCAAGGTAGAGAGCAGGCATGAAACGAGCAGGGAGGCGATCAGTCGCCAGAGCTCTTTAAATAAGCGAGGAGATGGGGAGGGGGTTAGAAAGACAGAGGGAGACTCGGTTCTTGCGATTTCCAGGGCTGGAGGGCGAGGGATGGAGGAAGGAATCTTCCTCGGGGTGCGGCACGCACCGGAGCACTGGCTGCGGCAGGGCTGCTGGTCTCAGGGCTCCGCTTTCCAGAGGGAAGGTCCAGCGGTGTCCCTTGCCCTGTGCAGAGGCTTAGGGAGAGATGGGAATCAGGAGGCGCTTTTCATGAGCAAAAGCTGAAAAAGTAGCTTCTGCCTTTGAAGGGGCAGCCGGGGCTTTATCGTGCGGGAGAGGAGTGTGGGCTGGCAGCTCCTCTGCTGGCTGGGCCCGTGCCAGGCTGCAGGGCTGGAGCAGCCTGTGGAGTGAGCAAAATCCTTTATTTTACATTTGATATCTTGTTCAGATCAATATGGATTCCTTGAGCAATTCGGGGGCTTGTAGTCTCCTGATTAGCTGTCCCTTTATCCAGTTAGATTTTTTCTTATCTAGAGTAATTGTTGTTCCGGAGTACATCTACCGCTGCAACATGACCTTAGCGGCAAGGGTACGCAGAGACGGTGCTGGGAGCTGCTCCCCAGAAATACGGCTCCCCGCGCCGGCCCCTCCGCGCCAGCTCCCTGGAAATTGATGCTGAAAGCTTTTGTTGCCTTCTCAAGGTGAGACGGGGCAATCTGGAAGGCAAATATATAAATCTAAAGCACTCCAAGGCCCCAGTGGTGGCCGTGAGGAGGAGGAGGGATGTTGTGTGGGGAGGTTGCTCCTTTCTTGAGATGCCAGTGACCATCTCGGCTTCGACCTCGTCGGCACTGCTGTTTAACGGAGCAGGAACGGGGCATCTCGGGCTGTCACCAGCTGTGCTGTGCTGGGACCTCACCCTCCCTGCTCCCGCCCTTCTGCCAGGATCGCTCTTTTCCCCGAATTAGTTTGTGGGAACAAATACAGGGCTGACAATGAAGGAGAGATTTGCAGGGTCAGGCTTGACACCAGTCCCTCAAATGCTGCCTGACAGTAGCACAGGCTGTACCTGGAAAACAAACAGCTCTATTAAATTCCATGCATGCGTGAACCGCTCTGGAGAGGCTGTCTCCATGGAGCACCTGCCTGCTCCTCCTCTTTGTCTTTGCTGGAAAAATCAGAGCCACAGGTTTTTTCCTCCGCGGGATGCGCAGCTGCAGCTCGCTGTCCTCTGCAAAAATCGCACGGAGCTGCTGCTGGGCAGCTTCCCCACAACTGATCATGAGAAAGCAGGGACGGGGTGAGGCGAACCTTTGAAAGCAGCTGGTGACTGAAGGTATAGGAGACCGGGTGTTTTTCTTGACACCTGGCAAAATAGCTCCCCGCTGATGCTGGGAAGGGCCAGCGCTGCCAAATGGTTGAACCTGAATTTTTGTCCAATTTGCTTTGGCTAAGATGGTGTGGGTGAAAAAATTACCCAAACCACCAAATGCTTGAGCGTTTCCAGAACACGTGTGGGTGCGTTCGGGTTGTGCCGCCGCTGCAGCGCGGTGCTGTGGCCCCGCTGCCGGGAGGGGCGGCCGAGATGCTGCTGCAGTGGGGGATGCTCCGGGGGTCTCGGCCGGGGGGGCAGCGTGGGACAGCGGCCCCGGCTCCCCCGGGCCCAGCCCCGCGCCTCGCGTGCTCAGCAGCCTGCCCGGGAGCCGGGAGGGGGAGCTCGGGCCCCGCCGTGCGCTCGGCTCGGCGGGCGGGGGCTCTGCGGGCGGCGGGGGCTCTGCGGGCGGCACCGGCGGAGCCCCCGCGGGCTGGGACACCCCCCGGTCCGTGCGGCACCGCGGAGCCCCCGCGGGCTGGGACACCCCCCGGTCCGTGCGGCACCGCGGAGCCCCCGCGGGCTGGGACACCCCCCGGTCCGTGCGGCACCGGCGGAGCCCCCGCGGGCTGGGACACCCCCGGTCCGTGCGGCACCGGCGGAGCCCCCGCGGGCTGGGACACCCCCCGGTCCGTGCGGCACCGGCGGAGCCCCCGCGGGCTGGGACACCCCCCGGTCCGTGCGGCACCGGCGGAGCCCCCGCGGGCTGGGACACCCCCCGGTCCGTGCGGCACCGCGGAGCCCCCGCGGGCTGGGACACCCCCCGGTCCGTGCGGCACCGCGGAGCCCCCGCAGCAGCGCGGGCGGGCGCTGGGTCCGCGGCCGGGCCGGGGCTGGTACCACCCATAGCATCTTCATTCCCATCCCCATCCCACCTCTGCCCCGCCGCCCGCGCCGAGCTCCCCGGCTGCCGTGCGGCAGAAAGGGCAGGAAACACCCGTAATACACCCGCTGTTCTGTAGTGCAACGTTTGGGGAAAAAAAAAGACTAATTCTGCCCTATGTCTGCAATTATTTTATTATGCAGCATTAATGAAAAATACACTTGAACACCTAAAAAAGGCCAATGGTAAAGAGTTACTTAGTGGGATAAATCACTTTAAATTAAACAATTATCCCCTTGATTTTTTTTTGTTTAAAACACTGATTGGCTCAAGGTGCTTCAGTTATGTGTTTAATAGCTGCTGGGTGGGTATGGTGAGCGGCCGTGGTGCAGGCAGGGCAGTGGCTCTGCCCACAGCCAAGGTTGGCTCCAAATCAAGGCTGGGAGCCATGTGTGACACCATGGGGATGAGGATGCATGGAAAACACCTTTTCTTTGCTCCCTTGGGTAATCCAGGACTTGTGGTTGAGACAGGGTGGGATTGCCCTCACTCAGGAGAACTAGACAGGGCAGACCGGTGAATGCCCAGTGAGCAAACCATGTGCTTTAGCATCTTTAGCAAAGATGCCCAGATAAATCGAGGGAGATGCTGCGGCTCTGCCGCAGTCCCCTGGAGAAAGGCGAAGCCCAGAGAGCGATGGCTTAAGTGACCAGGTAAGACATATGTCAAACACGGTTTCCCAAGTCAGCCCCGGAGCGCAGCGTGAGCGGGATTTACACGGGGAGGCTCTGGAGCTTGTTCAGCTGGTTTCCTAAGAGACAGCGAGCTGCTCTCGCCCCTGCCACGGCGCTGGCCGCGGACTCACTGATGAGATGGTGAGGTGTCGTGGTCCTGCACCCACTGCGCTGGGCAGAGATGGGGTGCGGGATGCAGGACGCTGTGTCCATCTGCGTGGTTGTGCTCCTTGCTGACAGCTCGTGCTGCAGCGTGAGGCAGTGGGGCCCCTTCCCACGGCAGCACAGGCAGCTGCTGCAGCAAGGAAGGGAGGGAGAGAGGTGATAAATATATAGGTAAATAAATAACTGGGCTCTTCAAGGGGGAAATCGGGGCTGTAAATTAGGGGAAGATTATCTTGTGATCCCAGGAACTGAGCTTTGTAAACATTAACAGGCTTAGATGGCCTGGGGTGAGGGAACAGCTCCACAGAGGATGCTGAGCGGGGCGTGGGATTTGTCCTGGGCGAGGGTGATTCCAGCCGGCTCGGTGTGAGTCGTGCAGGAGGTGGTCACTGTGACCAGAAGCGGCTCCTCTGTGCGCTCTCAGCCAGCCCCGGGGAGGGCAAACAGTGAGTCTTGTCCCTTCCTCCTCCTCTCCCTCCTCCCGGGGCCCTGCGGGAGCAGGAGGGGGTGTCGAGCTTCAGGTTTGTATTTATGCCAGATACGGAGGGAGGAAGGTGCGATACAGAGTGGGTAATGCACCCGTATCGGTTTTCCGGTCTGCTGAGTGTTCCCCGCACTCCTTGCTCCCAGTGCTGCTCTGGTGTCATTGGGATGCAGCCACCTCATTCCTCTCTGGGACCTTGCTCTGTGCCAAGGGACGTGGGCTCCCTTGTGCGGTGATTCCTGCCATAGGGACGTGGGTCTGTGTGTCACCAGCATCCCTCTCCATCCGCACAGCACACCCAGCCCTGTCCCCCCGCCGCTTCCACCCTTCTCTAGCTCATTTGTTAAATATCTTGTAATTATATAGAAATAAAAGGCTCCTACAAATTAGTGGTTAATTATACTTAATAGGAACAAAATGAATATTCCTGGTTAACCATTTGGGTTTGGGAGCCAGATGGCGCGTAACCCCGTGTTTACCTCCTAACATTGCGGCAAGGACAGCGCAGTAATTAACCAGTTGTTCCCTGGCTCGGAACCAAGGGCATTAATTGGTTAACCGTCCCCAAGCGGGCGCTTTGCGTCGTTTCTCCAGCCCCATCCTCGTTCCTCCAGCCCCATCGAGGCAGGGCTGCCTGGCTGGTTTTGGGGCGGCGTTTCGGGTGTCTGGGCTGGTATCGCCCTCCCCGCGCGGAGCTGCCCGGGGTCCCCAGGGCTGTGGCCACCCCGTGCTGGCCACAGTAAACATTTCTGGCATTAGCCATTCCGGCAGTGCTGGTGCCCGGCCGATTGAACACGGCGGCTGCTGATGGCAGCATGACAAGCAATATCCATAACTGCTCGTAATCTTCCGCAGACATTCAATTGCTCCCATCCAGCTCCACTGAAGATGAAGAGGCTCCTATTATCTTGAGATCCTTCTGCCACCAGTATCGCAAAGTGATGCTGACACGCGGCCTGGCCGCGCTCGGAGCCAGGCACTTATTGCAATATGGGTTTTGTCGTCTCTGGCAAGGCGACGAAACCAGGGACAAACGTGGGTTTTGTGTGGGCGGGAGGTGCTGGGACCGAAGGGCCTCCTGTCCAGGGCACAGAGAAGAGCTGTCCCCAAGCCTAGGGCTGTCCCCAAGCCTTCGGGCAGGGCTGGGAGCAGCCCCTCCTTGGAGGCACCCGAACAAGATTCATGGCTGCTGTTGGAACCCCCTTTGAATGCAGGCGCTGTGATGTGTTCAAATAATATTAATAAATGCAACAGCAGCCACAGGGAGAACTTGGTATTTACTGTAAATTCAGCTTCTAAACGCAGACATCGTTTTGTCTTCTGCAGTTTAACACCATTCATAATTTCTGTTTTAATGGATTTCCCCCAGGGCCCCGAGATGCCTTTTTTTATTCAAGGCTATTCCCAGTTTATCTGCTGTGCCTCTGCAGAGCGGGTCCCGCTCAAACGCGGGCAGGACTGATCCAAACAGCCAGAGCTGCCGAGACACCCGCAGCGTCACCGCCCCGCTGCCGTCACCCCCTTTCCTGTTACAGCACCTTTGCATCCCCGTGCCAGTAGGAATTCCCCGGGGCTCTCCTGTAGATATATACATATACATAATGTATCCTTGGTGGGACAGGATGCAAAGCAGACGTGGTTGCGGGACAGAAACGTTGGAAGGGGAGCGAGCGCGTTGTGTGGCGCCTGGCGGGGAGCGCGGTCCCCCCGCGCTGGGATGGGGAGCGGGTGCCGTCGGCTGCTGGGGATCCCGGCACCTGCACCACAGGCCAAGGCTGCTGCCGCGTTCTTCTCAGTCATAGGTCTGGAATTAGGTGTTTTGGATGAATGTACAGGGGTTTTTTCGGTTCGTGAGGATTTTTTCACATAAAACTACAAATCTTGTCTCAGTGAAGAATGGGAAATATCAGGATAATGAAGTGCTTCTGAGGGATTGGAATGAAAAGCTTGTGCGAGGGAGTCCAGCGTGAATAATGCTGTGGTTCTGGAGCCAGGACGGTGCTTCGGCGCTGGCGTTGGGGACACATCCCGGGGCAGGGATGGGAATGGAGCTGTGAGCCCCTGGGGACCCGGGGCCTCCCCTGCCCGGGAGCTGCCAGCGCTGGATTTACCGCCGGCTTTGCCACCGCCTGATCTCCTGGAAAATTGATTAGTGTCCCCAGCACGGCGAGCGGCTCTGGGCGGACAAACGGCACATCCCGGGGGGCTGCGGCACACGCGGTTGCATTGCGCTGAATGGGTTTCACTGGGCTTGGGCTGCTGGAGCGTCCCTGTCCCTGACTGCAGCTGGGGACCCCTGGTTCGCTGGGGTCACCCCGTCCTGCTCCCGGACCCCCGCAGCTGTTCTTGGGCTCGGTGAGGGCACAGGGAGGTGTTATTGGGCTCGGTGAGGGCACGGGAAGGTTTACCCGCATCAGGAATTCAGATTTAATTTGCAAGTGAAAAAGATCGTTTTCTTTTGTAGCTTATGCTGCAGCCCAAATGTCTAAGCTTCTAGGGTTTAAGTCTAATTAACTGCATTTCACAGCTTATTTAAAGAAAAGAATGGAGGCATTAAAATTGTAAAATCTAATTTTTAAGTAAATCTTTCAGCACAAAATTAATGTTGCAGTCTCCCAGCCGTCTTGGCAATATATCTCTTGTCTTCAAATTTCAAAATGAGCTTTTGCAAACATGAAATTATTCATTAGGCCGTCTGGTGAAAGGATAAATAAGTGTCTCTTCCATCCAAGATCTCCCGGTTTTCCATTTAGCGGGAGGCGGGCCGCTCGAGCCCGCTGCCGATGGGTCCCGGGGTGGCGGGGCCGGCGCTGCAGCCGGGTCCCCTGTGCCGTTGGTGTTTTGTCCCGTGGATTCCGGCTGCTCTGGAGCTCACATCGCTGGCCTGCAGCCCTGGCCGCCCGTGCCCACCCGGCTCCCAGAGCCGCCCATGGGGGCTCATTTATGTCCTTGTTAAAAAGGGATAGTATTTGAACAACTCCATTTTACACCACCTTTTACAACCCTGCTGATTTCTCTCTCTTTCTTTATTTTTCTTTCCCTGCCTTGTTTCCCAACAAAGAAACCACAACCCAAAATATTTAGTGGCAGCTTGGGGTAAAGGGTAAGCAAGGCTGGGATGTTTCCACTGTGGGAAAACAGGTTGTTCGGCCCCAACAAAGCCCTTTGGGCCCCTTCCCAACCTCAGCTTATGATTGGGAATTTATTTCCTTTACCAAAGCTCGTAATTATTCCCATTTCGGGCTGCGGTGCCGCTTGCCGGGGTGGCCAGGCGCTCATCCTGCTGGGCGCTGGGCACGGCCGGGTCCTCCCCAAACCGCAGAGATGCGGCTGAGGCTGGCGGGGCAGGGGGCTCCGGCCGGGCAGCGCCAGGCTCTGCTGCTGCAAAAAGCACCTTAATTAACGGTGGGATGCCCAACGCGGGAGTAATTAACAGTTAGGGAGAGTATGGAAGAGTGATGCTCATTAGCGCAGCCCGCGATCCCAGTCTGAACACAGGGTGGGAAGGTGCGAGGTTGGGTTGGTGCTGTGATGGGGAGGCGGCTCGGGGGGTCTGGGGAGGTGACCCCCTTGTCCTTGCCTTGTCCCCCCTGTGAACGACAGCGCCCACCGCGGATGCTCTGCTGGGGGTTTTGGTGGGGAAACTTGCACCTAAACCTCCTGAAAAGCCCGTTTGCAGCGCCCGCCTGTCAGCTGGAGGCTGATGGGTTCTTGTGCAGGAGCGGCTGGGAAGCGCGTCCCCAGCCCCGAGCTGCGGGGACAGCCTGCAGCTGCCTGCCGGGCGCCGGGGCCGTGCCGGGTGATAACGACCCACACCGGGCCCAAAAGTGACTGACGGAGCGGGACGTCTCATTGCTATTTTGATTTTGCACAAACCAGAACCGAAGAGAGGCTGAAATCTCTGTTCAAACCCAGGAACTGAAGTCAGGCGAGGTCTTTCTGCTGGTATCACCCTCCTGGAGATGTCCCTTTCCTGAGGGATGGTGGCAGGGGACCCGCCTGGCCCCGGGGGGACGTCTCCTTCCCACAGTACGGGCTCTGGGCTGATCCCAGCAGCAGAAGCTGGTATTTCCTAAGCCGAGCTCGCACCTCCGAGCGGGACCGGGTCGTGCCGGGGCGGATGAGGGAGCAGGAGCTGCGGGCGGCTCCTCGCAGTACTGCGGTTTCCTGTTGTTTTTAACAGTAATTCTGAATCACAATGCGGTTCTGCGGGCTCTACTGTATTCACGAGAATCACACTCTGTGCTAAATCAGTCCATGGCAATCAATGCTTTTCTAATGAATTCTGAATTCCTAATGTCAGGACACTGCGTTGCCTGTTTATTTTCTCCCTGCCCTTGTCTTATTCCTCTGTGTTATTCCTGTAAGCTGCATAAAATACATTAGATGTGTATATATACATATATATATATATGTGGGTTTTTTTTCCCCTGTCTCCCCTCTGCAGACCTCATTGGAAAAGTTAATGGTGTGTTTCTGGAGTAATTAGAATGATTTAAACGGCCTCATAACAAAGTTCTTCTGCAGAAGCAGCCGCTTGTCACCTTCTGTGTCTGTCATATCTGGAGGTGTCGGAGGGAAAACGCGATAGGAAATGGAGGGGAACAGCCCCTGGCGAGGAGATGGGGTGCGGGTATGGAGCGGTGGGCTCAGGAAATGGAGGGGAACAGCCCCTGGTGAGGAGATGGGGTGCGGGTACGGAGCGGTGGGCTCAGGAAATGGAGGGGAACAGCCCCTGGTGAGGAGATGGGGTGCAGGTACGGAGCGGTGGACTCACTGTGGCAACCGCGCCAGGTCCAGCATCCCCGCTGCCCAGCGGAGCAGCAGCCCCGGCCGCATGTTTCGGGGCGACCCGAGCCCCAGTCCTGCTGGCAAAGCGCCGGCCGAGCGCCTGGTGCTGGCGTTGTCCCTGTCCCCGGGTGCGGCGGGTCCCGCTGTGGCTTTGTGCGGGGAGCCGCGGGTCCACGATGGCGATGTCGATCCTCCCGAGCTCCGCGCTATTGAAATGGCAGAGGCAGCCCCGGGGGCAGCGCTGGGTTTGGGGTGCGAGTTGATCCCCGCGGTGGAGAGGAGCTGCCCCAGGTCCCCGTCCTGCCCCTCGCCCTGCAGCCCCGCCTGGAGCTGCTGGGATGGAGCCTGGCTCCGGGGGCTCCTCTTGTGCTCCCAACAGTGCCTTAGAAATTAAGAATCAATCCGATTATTCAAGCCCATAAACAACATCATAAAAATAACATCAATTTGCACAGAAAGGCGCTGCATTAATGTGCTGAAATAATGATGCACTTTTACAACATAAATTTACAATCAATCTTGCTTTTAACACCGTGAAACAACAGTTGGAGGAGGATCAATCCTTCGCCTGAATTAGATGGCTTGAGTCAGAGACGCTTCGAGGGGTTATTTTTGGAAGCTTTTAACAGCAGCTCTGGCAGGGCGTTCGCTGACAGGTTCTCCGGGTCGGCGTGTGACAGACGGACACTGCAGCACCCGGCACCCGCCTTGCGGGCAACAAGAAGGTGGCGGTGAGGGCTGTGGTGGCTTCGCACGCCGGAACGGTCGCTGGGGTCCTGCAGCCAGCGCCGCAGCTCGCTGCATCCCGCCCGCTCCATTTTGCTGAGTACCTTTCCAGTAAAGGCTCAGACCTCGTTGACTCCGGCATCCCCAGGCCCTGTCACTGCCGTTCTTTAGCTCGCTGGCTTTCTATACTTATTGTTTTTTCTTGTAAATGGGCACCAAAATGGAATCTATGCTTATGGAGAGATTGATTAGTTAACCAACTCAATTATATCTTTAGCCGAGAGCTATATTAAGTAATGCAGCAAAATTATTGCTCTGCGCAGATCCATTTTGTTAAACAGCTGTTCACCGGCCCAAGGAGTGGGAGATGAAGGTTAAAAATGCTTTCATGGTTCTGGAGACACGCACTCAGGCTCACACGAGGCAGCCGATCCCGTGGGCCCCCGAGCGCAGCGGGCCCGGCTCCAGCCCCGTTCCCACCCTCCGTCCGGCTGCTGTTAAAACATTAACGGCTTCCAGGGAGCTCCAGCGCCTTTCTCTGCATAATTAACTGAGCTCCTCTTCTCATTCTAAGTGTCTTTGAGGAATACAATTAGCTTCCGCACCACTTTTGTACTTTCTAAACCTTTTAATTTAGTCGTACAAGGACAAGGGTGTTATTGCCAGGAACAGGTATGTACAAATGCGAAAGGATCTGGGTCAGCCTTGGTCGTAATTAAAATTGTATGCCCCGTGTTCGAGCGCTCTTCTGCACATCACATCTGCCTTTATGTGCGATTGCAAATGCCACTGCGGGGAGAGGGCGGCTGGCTGGGCTGCGCAGACCTTTCCGTGCCGGCTCCGCTGCCGAACCGCGTCTGCGCCTCCCGCAGAGCCCGGGTCCCCTGCAGGTCAACAGCCGGGAACAGGGAAACGTGGGTGGCGCTCCTGGAAAAGCGCCTGGTTTTATGGAGGGGTCTGTGCAAAGGAGATGTGGTCCCTTGGGCGGTGATCCTTGTGCTCTGGAGAGGCACAGGACACCAGGAACGTGCTGGTTTGCCTCGGGGGATGCAGGGAAGCGGCTGCCGGTCTGGTGACGGCGCAGGGACAAGGATGCGGAGATCTGCGCCCTGCGGTGCCTCCCACGCAGTGCCGGGATGTCCAGAGGTCCCTGTGCCATGGCTCCGGTACCTTGTCACAGCTCTGCCCGGCCGAGTGGCCTCGTAAAAGCGCCCGACGGATCGTCACGATTTGTGAGACTTAGGTGAAATAATGAGTTTTCATTGCCGCACAATAAACTTTATGGAAGTTATAAAAAAATGAAGCTCGGCACCGATGCAAGCAGGCACCGGGCTCCAGGGGAGGGGGCCGCTCCTGGCAGTGGCCAGGGAATAATTAGGAGAATGACTGTAATTGGCACTGAGCAGCGTCTCCATCCTGGCTGTGGAGTGCGGGTACCAGGAGTGCGGCTCAGTGCGATCCGGCTTAGGGTGCGGGTATCAGGAGTGGAGGAGACGGGCATGTATGGAGAGAGAGTCTATGGCTTAAACACCCAAACCACCTCCCGTTACAGCTTCACACGGGGGTCACTGCCTTTATTGACTGTGGTGCAATTCAATCCACTGCCAGCCTGATGTTTCTGGTCCTTCCTCCCTCTCAAAGCTTTTCTTTCACAGCAGCTCAGCTCCCCAAAGGGGTTTTTTCCGCTGCCATTCAGAACCTCCAGGGAATTGGCGTTTTCTGTGGATCTCGGCTCCGTGCCCACCGGCGCGTGCTGCCGGGGCTGCCGGCCTCCCCGGGGACACCAGGGTCAGGGCCACTGTCCCAGGGGCACTTCTGCCCCGTCCCATCCCACAGTGACACCCTGTGTGTGCCTCTCGTGAAGAGCCTCGGACAATTTCGCATTCCCTTTGCATTTTGCAGGTGACAAAACCTGTGAAAAATGTCACCCGTGCAGCTTTGACCGATGACAGCCCTTGCTGGGGGAGCAGGGGAGGGGCAGAGGGTGATGCTGGAGCGCTGGCAGGTGCTGCTGGGGGTCGGGACAGGGACAGCAGGGCCGTGCCATGGCGGTGACACTGGGCACAGCCCAGCTGCCCGCACCGCCGGCTCTCCAGGACGGCGGCTGCTTCTCTGCATCACTGTGTGATGCCCAGCACGGATGCTGGGAAGAGCCTTCGGGCTCTAATACTAACGATAACAACAGTAACTAACTTTGATATATATCTTCATTGTCTGGAAAGGAAGAAAGGGCTGCTGCTTGCGGCTCAACATGGAAAATCAATCCTTCACGTGAAATTCATCCCAGGCTCAGGAAAACCTGCCTGGTGACCGCAGGGGTGAGGAGGGGCTGTGGCAGGACCGACCCGGTCCCTGCAGCATCCGGGGCTGCAGGCGGGGTGCACCCCGAGAGGGATCGCCCCTATGGCACAGCACTGCAAAGCTGCCTAGTAAATATTTCATTCAGGCTTAACAACTCAATAGGGTTGGTGCTATCTGGGGGTGCGGGGCTCGCACCCAGCCTGCTCTGATTAACAAAGTACCCGGCCGGCACGGATCCGCTGCTCCGGTCACCCGGGGCTGTGTTACAGCCGCTCGATGCCGCTGGAGAGGCAGCATTAACTGGGAAGCATCGATTTGGGCATTAGCCGGCTTTTACATTCGCAAGCAGACAATGCAAGGACCTTCAATTATCTTCAAAGCAACCAAAGGGAAGGAAATTGGTCTTAGATGTGGTAAATAGACTCCGCAAACTCTGCTGAAGCATGCAAAGAGGTACACAAGGGAATTACAGATTCTTGCGTAACTGGTGGGAGTTTACTCAAAAATGGGATTGGAATTCTCCAGATTTCATGGTAGGCTGTTTTGGTGCTAATCTGCTCTGGGGGCTTGTTAACCTGCTCGGGATTATTGCTTTGAGAAGCAGTTCTCCTCTAGCGCTTCCCCGGGGGCCTTGTCTCTGCTCAGGAGTGGCTGGAAACAGAAAGATTTCCACCCGAAATAGCTGGAGTTATCACCACTCATCTCTGTGGGACTGACTGTGTCCCTGCTCCCGATGGTTCACACGGCGCTCGCGTGTCCTCGCGGGGCGGCTCCCGCGGCGCTCTCGATGCAGCGCTGGGACTGGAAGCTCAAAGGCCAGCGGGGCTCCGTGCAGCAGCGCGTGCGCTCCCCAGCCGCCAGCGCTGCCCGCTGGGCCGTGTTTGGTCTTTGCCTTTGTTTTCGTTTGGCTTTTGGGGAGTTTTTGGGGTGTTTTCTGATATCAGACCGATTGCCTGCATATAATGGACCAGATTTTCCCAAGAGCATCCGAGCAGCCAGGGAATGTTTCTCAGGCTCTTGGGTAATGCGCCTTTCCCTGCAGATGTGAAATTCTCCCCTAAATTCTCCCCCAGCGCCAGGGGAGGAGATGGGGGCAAGTGCCTCTCGTTGGGGTGAGAAAGGTCTGACATGGTGCTAGAGGCAGGAGGGAGCCCGGGAGCACCCGATTGTCACCAGAAAGAGCTCCTTGTCACCTCTTCTTGCAGCACCGAGCGCTGCTCGGCCGCAGAGCAGCCCTGGGGTGGTTTCAGGGTCCCCTCGCAATCCTCACATTGCACAAAAAGCAGAGCACAGGGCAGCAGGTTGGCGCTCGCCACCCTCTGGTTTTACCTGTGGAGTGGCAGCGTGCCTGGCTCTCCACATACGTCCCTTTTCCCTGGGTCTGGCTCATTAACAGCTTATTAATGCTGACGAGGACTGGGACGCTCCGTGAGCTGGTCTCTGTGCCAGGGCGGAAACACCCGCAGGAAAATGACTCTGATATTGTGTGAAGGCTTAAATAAGGAAATCCTGTTTAAAATGGTGGTTTTGTTCAAGCCCGCGTGGTTTCCCCAGCCCCAAAGGTTGTATCGAGCAAACACACCAGATCTTTCCGACAAGGGTTATTGACTGGGAGTCACACACCGTGTAAACAGGGCTGGCGGGTTTGATCTGCAGCGCGTCCGTGTCAATACCGGCATTGATCCGAACAGGAGTTTAAAGCCCAGAAGGGACCGGGGCTGGGCGTGCGGGAGCAGCGGCGCCTCTCCCCGTGGCAGGGGTCCCGCAGGGGGAGGTGGCGGAGCAGGGCCAGGGACGCTGCAGCGTTCTGCAGGACTCGGGCTGGCTTTATTCCTGCGTTCGTTCTCATATGTCTGGAGCAGGCGGTTTACGCTGCAGGTCGGGCTCTGCCGTGGCGTGCGGGTACCTCTAGAAGTGAGCCGGGGCATCCCGCGTTGTCCGCTTGGCTGGGAGCAGAGCGCTCACGCTTCGAACGCTTCTTCAAGCTCGGGAGAGTCCCTTTTCGCCTTCCACCAGCCCCACGAGAACCCCTTCTGCGAGCCGCTGAGATGTGACGGCGGGAGCCGAGCCGCTCAAGGAAACTTTCCTCGAAACCACATCTCATTTGTTATTTTATAGGAGCGGAGTGAATCTCCGGGTGTGTGAGTCAGCCGGCGAGGCTGCGACAGGCACCAGCGGGATCAACACAGCGGCTCTGGCACGGCACATCCAGCGCTGTCTCTCTCAGAAGGGGATGGCGGGGAAAGAGCTGTCTGGGTGTGCGGTGTGGCCCAAATTGGGGCTGATTTGTGGGGGAGAGGGGAGGGGGACGGGCACAGAGGCACATCCCGGGCGGTATGAAATCACCCTCACGCTGTGATTAAACGCGGAGAGCCTCCGTAATGAAAAAGCCAAAGCGCAGCCTGCAGACACTTGGTCACGACTCAGGCGATCTGAAAGCCTCGCTGGATGTTTTGTCTCCTCCTTGCACTGGTGCTGTGTGCAATGAAACGAGGGCGAGCCCTGGCCCTTGGTCCCGCAGCCTGCGTGGCGCCGCCAGAGCAGCCCGGGCAGTGCTGGGGACGGCACGGGGCGCCCGGTGACTCCCTGCAGAATGTTTTATGTTTTTACCCCTGAACAGTTGTACCTCGGTCTGTAATTACCCTTCTCTAGCTGCATTTTCTGTTGTCTGGTAATTAAATCGAGTGGCAGCAGTGCTGAAACACCTAGCGAGATCCGCTCTGGCGTTGCAGCAGCACCTCGGAGCTGCCAGTCACTGTTCTCCCGCAGCCTCAAACACGGCTCGTTGGGAACAGACTGATTAATCTCTGGTTTCTGATCTTCTGAGGCTGCCAGGAGCCTCTCTCCAGGCCGTGGGGCTCGCCGTGGGGATGGAAGGAACACAGACCCTGGGAGCGGGGTGCTGGCTTCCCCCAGCATCTCTGCTGTTAGTGGGAGCGTCCAGGCATGAAGCCAAAGGGCAGGGTTGGGGGCTGGGGACGGTGCCCCTCACCTTGCCCTGCAGCCCCCGCGCAGGCTGGCAGCTCCGAGCAGCCCGTGCCACGAGCGGCCAACCTGGGTTCTGCTCCGTTTGCCTGGGACATCCTCCAAATGGTGTCTGGTCAGAGTGATTTGGCTTCATCTTGCAGGCAGTAGAAGGTTTCCCGTGACGCTGGGGAACTCCAGCAGTTTGGGCAGTGATTGCATCGTGTGTCCTTTGGGATGGATGGTGTCTGCGAGGCCGTGGGCAGGTGCCAGAGACACGGGGACATCCAAGTGCCTGGCGTGGCTGCCCTATGCGTGGGATGCAGGATGCTGTGCGCGGGATGCGGGATGCTGCCTGATGCAGGGTGCTCCGTGCAGGATGCTGTGTACGTTGATGCTGTGTGTGGGATGCTGCCTGATGCGGGATGCTCCGTGCAGGGATGCTGTGTGCAGGATGCTCCGTACAGGATGCTGCCTGATGCGGGATGCTCGGTGCAGGGATGCTGTGTGCAGGATGCTGTGTACAGGATGCTGCCTGATGCGGGATGCTCGGTGCAGGGATGCTGTGTGCAGGATGCTGTGTACAGGATGCTGCCTGATGCGGGATGCTCGGTGCAGGGATGCTGTGTGCAGGATGCTGTGTACGTTGATGCCGCATGCAGGATGCTGCAGGCAGGGAGCACCCGCTCCCAAGGCAGCAGCGTGGTGGGAGACGGGCCGCTCCTCCCTCCATGGGAGCTATTTATCTCGGGAGAAACAGAGGAATATTTTGTATCTTTGACAAAGCAGCACTTTACGGGCGCTTGACACTTTATTAACTAATCTCTGGTACTTGAGTAATTTATTATGTTTAAGCTGGTGCCATCAAGTCTCTCAGCAGTGTCCGTGTGCGCCGGGAAATAAATTAAAGACTGTCCAGAGATACTTGGCTCATCGCTGTGATTGCCGGGCCAGCCTGATGGAGGGCTAAGGTTCTCTCCTCCTGCAAATTGGAAATTAGGAATTAATAAGACGAGAGGCCAGCGAGCCCGGGGAGCGGTGCCGGGCTGTGTGGCGCGGCGGCTCCGGGAGCGGGCCCGCTGCGGCCGGGGGGGCCGGGCTGGACGCAACCTGCTGGTGTGCTGGTGCTTCCAGCGAGGCCACGGGATAATGTGGGTAATTACAGACCTGTCAGGCCGACATCAGTCCTGGACAGTATAATGGAAGAGCTGATACGGGACCTCATTAATAAAAAATTAGAGGAGGTAATATAATAGACGCCAATCAACACGGGTGCATGGAACTAGATCTTGTCCAACTAAGTCGGTATCTTTGTGATTAGATTACAAGTTGGCTTGATACCGGTGCTGATGGTGATGTGGCGCTCGCGGGTGGAGCCGGTGCCCCCAGCCTGGGGATGCTGGGGATGGAGATGCTGACCCGCAGCACAGGGGGTGTGGTGGGTACCCGGCCCCTGGTTCCCATGGCAACGGCCCGTTCCCGCCCTGGGGCTCCACCCGCCACGGCATGGGCTGGCTCACCGGGTAATTAAACGTGTACCATTTAGCGGCCGACAACACCCGGCGCGTTGATTCCGCAGCCTGCGCCGCTTTTCTTCCCCTCCCCAAACGGCACAACTCGCGGAAGGCAGGAGAAGGAGCAGGAAGGAGACCGAGGGCAAAACCTGATTATGTTTATTAAGCCGATACAAAAACTCAGCACTGTAATAATAATTAATTTAATTATAAAAGCAATTTGCTTCCGAAAATGTGATTTGACAGCTTACGAGCTGCTGCGCTGATCCGGCAGCCTCGGCTGGGAGCAGGCGGGACGCAAACCCCCAGCCCCCCCAGTGCCGGCAGCCGCTGCGGGAACCGCGGCTCCAGGCACCGCAGCTCCAGGCACCGCTGCCCGCCTTCGCGGCACCTCCAGCTGCCGGCACAATCCGCACCGCTGCTGCTGAAATAACCCTGACGTTTGGGCCGGCTGCGTCTGAAACCCGAGTCCACTGGGTGCTGCACCTCATGCTCCTGCTGGGAGCAGGGACAAAGGACACGGCGCCGGTGACACTGAGCACGATGCTCCACGTTGAGCTCCCACCTCTGGGCCTTTGCTACAGGTGTTTGCCGAGTTTTTTGTACATGGCGTGATGCATTTTGGGCACAGAAATGGAGCCCGTGCTGCTGTTCCCCGCACTGTGGTGCAGGATGCTCCTCACCCGGCCCTGCAAAAGGGATCTCAAACAATTAATTCACAAAAGTGATGTTTGTGATGGCTACAGGCTCCTACCCCCACTCATGGCAGGCAGAGGAGGGCTTACGACTTTGTTGAAAGTAAAAACTAATCTGCTGAAAGATGAGAAAAGAGCTGGCTCTGAAGTGACAAGTGTTTGGCCCAAAGTAGTGGCTCTGGAGAGCCGCTCAGAGGAAGCAGATTGCTTTCAACCAGAACCAGTTTGATTGAAACCCTTGTTTTCTGTGGGAGAGAAAAAGTTTTGACAAAACGTTTTTATAGTAACCTCCCTCCTGTCTCGCTACCAGCGCCAGGAGTCACCCCGTCTCCCGTCACCAGCGCGTGTCCCGCAGCCCCCCCAAACCGCGTGGCGCTGGCAGCGTCGTGCTGAGGGTGTTTTTGCAGCTGACGGGGTGAGGACGGCCAGCACCGCGGGGACGCGGCCGCCTCGGGGACGAGCTGCTCCCAGTGCCCCCGCTCTGGCTGCCCCTTGCCTTGCGGAGGGAGATGGAGCCCAGGGCTGCGACCGTAACCTGCAGCACCGCTCCCAAATTGCCTCCCGCTGCTGTGCAGAGCCGCTGGCCCTGTGTTCTCGCAGCCTGCTGGGTCGTATTTGCAATTTTGGCTGCTTTTGTTAATGACGGAGGCTGCTTCTGCCACGCAGAGCAGGTCAGAACGCGAGCGAGGAGCGGTTCAAACGCCCGGGGGTGGCAGGAAGTGCCGCCCGCGCTCCTCTCCCGTCCCGCTCCGCTCTCCGACAGCGCGCTGACATCCAGGCCCTTCACACCACCGCCTCGCAGCACCAAATTAGTTAAATTATAAATAATGCCCAGCTTTCCCGGGGCTCTGTCTGTTCCACCAGACTTGGAGCCGCTCCCCCAGCCTGTCTCCGTGCTCAGGCCAACGCGGTCGTTATGGCCATGGGGTGCCTGGCTGCGTCGATCGCCCTGAAAACGCACGAGCGCCCGTGTCTGCTACACCATGAGCGCCCACGTCTGCTACACCATGAGCGCCCATGTCTGCCGCGCCGCGCTCGGGGAAGCCGGGAGAGGTTTCCAGCGCCACTCGCCGAGTTCACGGGGAGAGGAAAGTGCTGGCGAAGCTGCTCCTCTGGCTCAGCCCGCGCCGGCGCTCCCCGCGGGCACAATGGATGGGGAGAGCGGGTGTGAAGGTCTCGGGGGCAGCGGAGGCAGCGTGCGAGCCATCCGTCAGGTACAAAAGCAAAGTCGTAACATTTCAGCGCAGTAATTTTTAATAATTTATGACGTTCACTGGGTTCCCAGAGTGTTATTACCTCACTTAATATCATTTACAAATTACACATGATCCCATCAATTGTAGTAAAGTGAGGAAGTGTCTGGGAGATGCTCAAAAATCAAAAGGTATAGAGCAAATGAGAATTTATGAAGCCGAACGGGCTGCGGTGCCTGGGATGCTGCTCGTGGGTCCCCGGGCTTGTCTGGGGACGTGGAGGCTGCAGGGGGTGTGAGAAGGGCCAAGGGACGAGCTGTGGGCCCCGCCTGCGCTGCAGCGCTGCTGAGCCCCTCCCGCCCGCGCTGCTGGGGTTTTCGCTGTTTCTCCTGCAGCTCCCGCCAGAAAGGCGGTGGAAAGCAAACCCTCTTCCCGCTCTCCTCCTCCTCATTAGCGCCGCATCCCAGGCGAGCTCGGGAAAGCGCCATTTCCTTTGTGTCACCGGTGGCACAGAAACCTTCTCCATGGCAACGCGGTGGCCGCGGGCAGGATGGGGCCCGCCAGGATGCTCTGCCGGGGTGACCAGGCAGCACCAGTAACGGGGTTCAGCGGGAGCCCCGTGGGGTCTGGCAAGGGAAGGGGCTGCACGGCCGCAGCAGCTCGTGGCACCCAAACCCAGCTGTGTTGAGATGGAGGAACCCTGCTGTGCTTTCCTCCGGAGACGGCTGCGGAAGGGGAAACGGCCCTCCGCGCGGCTTCCTCCGGCATTCCTTAATTATCCTTCTCACCAGGTTGAGAGGCAAGCGAGCCTCTGCAGAGCAAACAGCCCTTTGTTATCTAATAACTCACAGGGAGCGGCGATTTGCATACAGCAAAGGGAAGGGGAAAGAATGAGGAGGAAAATGCCGGTCTCTGAACATCACAGAGCATTTGATGGCAGCCGTGGCCCTGGCTGGAGTTCTCCCCAGCCTCAGGGACGAGTGGGACTCGCAGTTCTCTCTCCTTAAAGGCACTGCACTTGGCAGAGCCTTTCAACTAGATTGAGTGTCTCTGTCCTGCAAAAACCTGCTCACGTTCCGCCTTTCATGCCGGCGCACCTGGCCGCGCGGGCACTGCGCTGCGGAGGAGCAAAGCCACATGAAACAGCCTCTGAAGTGGCGGTGGGAGGGGACGCGGTCAGGAGCCGGCGCGGCTCCTCAGCCGAGGTTTCCGGCCCGGAGCCGCCAGGACTCGGTGCTGAACGGGGGACTGGTTTGGGTTTGCAAAGCTTCCCATCTCTGCCAGGGGCTCGGTGGCAGCGCAGGTCCCCAGAGCACCGGGTTAGCGCCGGGCTCCGTGGACCTGGGCCGTCTGATCTGCAAATGGGTTATTTTGAAGTGCAAAGACAGTAGCAGCTGCTTAAATGCATTGACTTCTTGAAAAACATACAGATTTGGGTACTGATGGCACAGAGCGTTATCACTTAGGTGTCTCAGCCCATCTGCGTAAAGTAACTATTGATTTTGGTTGATATGCATTGATTCCAAGAAAACTGCCCTGCTTTGAAAATGAACTTTGAGTAGTTTCAAGGGAAAAGGCGATGTGCTGTCTCTCTCGCAGGGCTCCCTTGTTTTGTTAAACGGGGCTGGTGCGTTTGAAAAACAGAAGCAAAGCCAAACAAATAGCTTGGAGGGAATTAAAATGCATCGATTCTCGGGTGGGAATAATGGCTCCTGTTAAAAGCTTTTGGAGACGTTAACATCCATTGCTTTGAATAAAGATCTCCCTCCCGCCCCTCCTGCACCTGCCACGGTGGCAATCACAGGGGTGGGGAGGTGGGGGCTGCCTGTCCGTCCCGCGCTGTGCGTCCGTCTGTCCCGCCCGCGGTATCACGGTCACGTTAATTGGCAGGGAACAGCCAGGAATTTGGCAGCGGGTCCAGCCTGACCTCGCAGAGCCTCCCGGCTCAGACCGACAGGCACAGAGTCCATCTGGGAGAGCAAGTCCTGTAGTCCCTCCAGCAAGTCCTTCCTGTTAATTAAAGGTATTAATTGGCATGCAGCCTGCTTGTTGAGAGAGGCGGCGGCCTCTGCGGTGCCTGGCGGTAATTAGAGCGACGCAGAGCCGCTCTCAAACCCGGGTGCAGGCGGGAGACGGGAGCGGGGTCACGTTTGTGCAGGGGACGCCTGTCCCCATCCCCGGGAGGACGTGCTGGTGCTGTGGGCTGCACCGAGAGACCCTGATGGGGACACGTGGCTGGATGTGGCCCTGCTGTCCCCAGGGTCTCCCCGGGCTCCTCTCTGCGCCGATCCCCTGCTGGAAGCACCGGGGGCGCGGGGCGGCGAGCGGGACCCTCTGCAAGCAGGAGATCCGCACTGTCCGGCAGCGCTTCTCTGTTGAAGCAGCTCTTTCTCCCAAGTTCCCTACTTTTCTCTATGCCATTCGTGTTCCGAACTGCAGGAGGGACGTGTTTGGTGCTGCAGCCCGGGGACAGCTCCTGCAGCCCGGGATGGGGACGCTGGCACCGGCCCCTGCGGCCCCAGGTTCTTCAGGCACTCTGCCCGAACTTCCTTAAAGGCTCTGCAGTTCAATTTCCGAACGTAGTCTGGGAGCGACATGAAAATTAGATCTAATAATGAATGATTACAACTTTCAAGTTAAGTCTAGTTGGTTGACTAATCAATTTGGTTAAGTGAAAATCCATAGCAAATGAGTCAGCCGCAGTACAACATTTCTCCATCCAATTTAAATTAAAATCACCAACCATAATAATTTCACAATTACTCTGTGAGGATGCACCAGGGACTCGCCCCTTGAGAAGGAAAATGTCAAGGACTGCAGGAGAGGCCCCAGGAGCAGGAGCCGCCTCCGGCGTGCAGGGCAGCGGGACCCGCAGGGATGATGGGTCCCATGTCCCCAGTGTGTCTGGGCTCTTCTCGGAGCCAAAGGCACCTGAGGAGCCGCACGGACCCGGCTCACAGCCCTCCAGGCACATCCAGCCCAGCCGGGCTCAGCCCCTATTTATAAAGCAGCCACAAAGGAGCAGGAGAGGGGGTCTGCGCTCTGTAATGTTTCTTTTTTTGCCGTGGCAGGAATGTGAGGGATGCGAACATTAAATCCCCAGGAAAGTCGCCTCTGCAGCAGTCTTTAGTGGTCTGAATTATTTATGTGCGTGCAGTTGTGCTGCGCGCCGAACGGTACCAAAACCAAATAAATAAAGGCTGTGCGGTCTGTGCAGTGGCGGTTTGGGCTGGGGGTGTCCTCGGGACGGGTCCTGCGTCCCAGGAAAGGGTCAGTGAAAGCCAGGAGACGTCTGTTTCATGCCGCAGATGCAAAGGTCCCCGTGGGGGTGCTGCCTGAGGAGCAGCAATGGCTCAGGCATTTTGGAAACACATCTCTTTAATTCGCCTTTCCTGGGCTGGGTAATGGGGTTTCGTGCTGGGGCCACGTGAGAAATGCTCTGCTGGCTGCTGGAGGAATGGGAGTGTTTCCCTTTGGAAAGCTAAAGGGAGGAGAGACGATCAGACGTAGCTCGTGTAACAGATGGATTTATGGATTATTTGGAGCCTCTTGTACTAATTTTGCAAATGCTGTATGTCTACAGGCTCTTAATAGTTGCATTCCTGGCTAAATGGATAAAGAATACATCCCATGGGGCCTGAGGCTTTGGGGAATCGCTTATGCAAATCCCCCAGTCTGAAAGCGGGCGGTGATGCGTTGTCTGCGGTTCCCTCTCGGGATGGCCGGGACCTGCTCGCTGTGCTCCAGAGAGCCCCAAGGACCGAACCGAGCCGCGGGCATGGCCTGGGGTGTGCAAGGGCTCGAGGTGCCAGAGGCCATGAGGCTGAAGGATGCGCTGCACAAGAGCTGCTGCTCCGTGTCACCCAGAGAGCTGGAGCCAGGGGACCCGTGAGCGCTGGGGACAAGGGATGCTCGTCCACAGTGTCCCCAGAGGGCCCTGCGCTGGGACCAGAGCACAGGGGCTGCGTCCACCCGCTCCCTGGCTCCAGACGTCCTTTGGACGCTCAGGCTCTGGTTTCACGCCCACTTTGGCTCTGCCGAAGAGGGAGAGCGGAGGCAGAGCCGCAGCCCGTTGGAGAGCGGGAGGCGAGGCGCTGGAGGATGCATTATGAATGCAAGGTGTGGGGAAGAGAAATTATTAAACTCACAGATAGCAACAGAGCTTCCTTTGTGAGCGGTGGAGATGGGAAATTATGCTGAAGCAATGCATTGCAAATCACCCACTGAAAGGCAGAGAAGGCCCTTTTATCCTGCGGGCCCTCAAGTTGTTCCGGTATCTTTGTATGCAGAGGCATTCCTGCAGGGGAGAGCGCCAGCAGCCCGGGCCTGATTGGCAGCCTGTCCAGTGCCAATAAAGATATTTGTTTTTTTCTGAGAAGTGCTCGCAGACTGAAATCTCACTCTTGCATTTTCCATTACAGAGGAAAATGAAACTTGGAAGGCGTTCTCCATTAGCGCTGCTTAGCCCCGCAGTAATAGCGGAGCTGGAGGGAGGCAGCAGCCGCCGGGCTGCGTGTCGTGGCTGCAAAATCGCCAGGGCTCTGGGTGCAGCGGAGGCTCCTCCGTCACCCCCGTATTTATTTGTCCCCGTGCCGAGGGGGCTCTGGTGACCCGCAGATCCCCAGCCCCTGTGCCACCCTTGCCGGGCTCCGTGCCGCTCGCCGCCGCTGCCAGGCAGAGAGGAGGAACATCTGTTAACACAAATGCCTTTCTAATTTCTCCTTAAGTCTCGCTCGGCATCTGCGCCGAACAAGCCCCCGCTCGGCTTGTACCGCGTTTAATTCTGGAACGGATTCAAAAGGCGCTTTGGAGCCGGGAGCGGGAGGGAAGAGCCTCTAAATCTTTAATAAGGCGCCGAGGCAGAACTTGTGCCGGGCTCCGGCCTCGTGGCGTGGGGGGAACAACCAGACAGGACTCCTCGCAGCAAACACCTTTGCAGCGGCTCATTAAATCACTGCATTTCTGAAGCGCAGCAGGACACTTGTGTGAATAAATAGTGCAATCTCCCAGGCTGAAGTATTTTCACATCTGAGTTATTTCCCTCGCATACGATCGGCTCCTTCCTTGGGTTTCTTCGCTCCCCCATCTCTGCCATGAATGATTTTCACTGATGAGCACAATTAACAAATGAGAGACGAAATGGAAAAAACACATCTCCCCCCCATCCTCCCTTTAATGTTCTACAGTTTAACAAATTGCCCGGGAAACTGGAGCGGGATTTCTGCCGATGTTCTGAAGGCGCAGCTCTTCTCTCCTTGTGCTCGTCTTTGTAGACGATAAAATGGAAAAAGAAAAGAGGGTGGCAAAAAGCAGGAGGGTGGACGGACAGACCCCGTTTGGGGTGTTCCCCGAGCAGCGCGTTGGCCCCTTTCCTGTCCCAGCTCACGCGGCGCCCATGGGGAGGAAGGAGCCTGCTCTGCAGGTACCACCTCTCACATGGTGCCGGGTTTCATACGGAGCATCTTCCAGCACGGTCTAATTACCAGGTAAATAAACGGGCCCTCCCGACAGCTAACGGGTGAGGCGGCTTTATTACCAACAGGAGAGAGATGACACAGAAGGATATTGCGCACGGTGTTGCTGGTAATTATTTTTATTACTTCATGCCGGTGTTATTGTGGTGGCAGGATGGGTTTTGCGCTGCCGCTCCCGTTTCGGTGTAATTAACGTTCCGCGTGTGCCGCGGGCGGGCGAGCTGAGTCGTGCGAGGTTGGGCGAGCTGAGCCGTGCGAGGTTGGGCGAGCTGAGCCGTGCGGGGTTGGGCGAGCTGAGCCGTGCGAGGTTGGGCGAGCTGAGCCGTGCGGGGTTGGGCGAGCTGAGCCGTGCGGGGTTGGGCGAGCTGAGCCGTGCGGGGTTGGGCGAGCTGAGCCGTGCGAGGTTGGGCGAGCTGAGCCGTGCGGGGTTGGGCGAGCTGAGCCGTGCGGGGTTGGGCGAGCTGAGCCGTGCGGGGTTGGGCGAGCTGAGCCGTGCGGGGTTGGGCGAGCTGAGCCGTGCGGGGTTGGGCGAGCTGAGCCGTGCGGGGTTGGGCGAGCTGAGCCGTGCGGGGTTGGGCGAGCTGAGCCGTGCGGGGTTGGGCGAGCTGAGCCGTGCGGGGTTGGGCGAGCTGAGCCGTGCGGGGTTGGGCGAGCTGAGCCGTGCGGGGTTGGGCGAGCTGAGCCGTGCGGGGTTGGGCGAGCTGAGCCGTGCGAGGTTGGGTGAGCTGAGCCGTGCGGGGTTGGGTGAGCTGAGCTGAGCGGGGTTGGGCGAGCTGAGCCGAGCGGGGTTGGGTGAGCTGAGCTGAGCGGGGTTGGGCGAGCCGAACTCTGCCGGGGTCGGGCGAGCCGAGCTGAGCAGGGTCGGGTGAGCTGAGCCGTGCCGAGTTGGGCGAGCTGAGCCGTGCTGGGGTCAGGCGAGCCGAGCTGTGCCAGGTCGGGTGAGCTGAACTGTGCCGGGGTCGGGCGAGCTGAGCTGTGCGGGGTCAGGCGAGCTGAGCCGTGCCGGGGTCGGGCGAGCTGAGCCGTGCCGGGTCGGGCGTTCGGGTCCGCGGGGCCGGCACGGGGAGGGCTCTTAGTTCCTTGCCCACCCGTTGCCCAACGCGCTGTCTGCACCGCACACCGCCCGGGTCAGCAAAGGGCCCCTCGTTCCGCCCGGGGAAACCAAGGCGCACACCACCTTTGTGAGAGACGATGGATTCCCGTAGTCTTCTCTAGCGAGTTTTGATTCTGTAAATCTCTCCCTCCCTCTTTGCATGTGCTAATTGGTCTTAGCATTAATTAATCTGATTTCATTACATTCTCTTTAATTTGTCAAGATATCATTGCTTTATTGGGTAAAGAAACGCTTTAGAGGATTGTCACAATTGGAATAATTCTCCCCCTCCCCTTCTTTAAAGTTACGGAGAGAAGTAGTTATCAATTAAGCTAATTTGCATGCGCATTAGGGTAATCGTTTTAGTTTAGCCAAATTTGTGAAAATTTACATAGCAAATTGACCTTCCGCATTTTCACTTAAACATATAAAGCGCAAGAGAGACTTGCGCTGGCATCGATAATGAAACACCGTTTATTTTGCATGGCTCTTTTACTAAGAGAGGTCTAATTAGAGCAAGTAATTTTTTATTTCGTCCCTAATTGCAAAACAAATAAGCTCTTTGGCAGTTCCGTCCCTTTGTCAGCGTCGGGCGGACGGGGAGCGCTGGTCGGGAAGTCATGTTCTCCTGGTTCAGCTGCATTCGGTGTCCGAGGGGCTTCGGGTTCTCCACGGCTCGGGCAGGGCCAGGCAGCACAGCTGCAGTTTCATGAGCACATCTGCACGTTCATGAGCACATCTGCAGTTTCATGAGCACATCTGCAGTTTCATGAGCACATCTGCACGTTCATGAGCACATCTGCAGTTTCATGAGCACATCTGCAGTTTCATGAACACATCTGCAGTTTCATGAGCACATCTGCAGTTTCATGAACACATCTGCAGTTTCATGAGCACATCTGCATTTTCCATGAGCACATCTGCATTTTCACCCTCGTTTTGCCCGTGTGGGTCTGGCACGAGGCAAACGCGCCCCTCAGAGAGCGAACCCAGCAGACCTCCCTCCCCACCACCAGATTTCTGGTGGCCTTGAGTGTTTTTACTGGCAGCCTTCATGGTCTGATGGAGGATTTTACACTAATGCAAGGCATTACCTAGTTAATTTGGCCAGAATAGAGTGTAATTTTGCATGGTCAAAGTCATTGCTACTTGAGCTAAAAGTTCCATTACGCTGCGCTGCCCACCTGGCGGTTTCAGAGCAGGGAGCCCTAAGTGGCGCTTCATTAATGGGTGTCCTCGGGAGCCTGTGGAAAGGACGGCTCCTCGGCTGCATTGGGGATGAGCTGGGAAGGAGCCGCAGCACACGGGACGCCGCTGGGTGCTGAAGGACGCTCCGAGCCGATATGTCCCTCGAACGTGCCCTTTGTGTGGTTCCGCACTCCTGCATCCGCTCCCACCATCCCGCGGCAAAGCACGACGTGCACCGCGGCAAACCCGCCTCCTGCACATCATCCCCATTCCCGACTCGAGAGCGACCCTGACCGCTTCCCGGTGTGTCGCAGGGTACGTAACTCGAGTTCTGTCGAGGGGAAAAGCACAGCAAACCATTTGACTTGGTTTTGACGCCCTGGCTGGTGCAAGACCTGCTCAGGACCTCCTTCTGGGAAAGGCATTGAGGGGATCCTCAGGCAGCGTTCCTGGGATTTCCTGATGATTCCTGCGTGGCATTAGTTTCGAGTAAATACTTGGGATTCTATTTGCCGTATAATTAAGCACAGCAAGGGGATCCTGCAGATTTTGGGGGGCTTGTTCACTGCGAGGGCAATTCAGACGGCGATCCCTTTTGCATTCCTTCCTCTTATTTCCAGCGTCTCTCTTACAAAGTCTGCTCTCTGGTAGTGAAGCAAAGCCAAGGTGTGTGTGTTCAGCCCCACGGAGCTCGGCTGCGCTTTGCCATCTCGTGCTGTTGGAAAACGTGCCCTGACCCTACCCAATGCGGGAGGCGCGAAGCCAGGGGTGCTGGTGCCTGTTCGGAGTGGTTCCTCAGGCTGAGCGAGGGAGGATGCTCGCGCTGCCCGGCTCCGGGCAGCCTGGTCCTCCCCAGCCCTGCAGAGGGATTTTAGGGCCCGGGCAGTGGCACAAACCCTGCCAGGCCAACTACCCATCTCACCGGAGCACGCAGGGAAGCAGCTGCGAGCTCTGATGTCCCTGGTGTCCCCAGTGCTGGGGCTGAGTCAGCAGAGCCGGAGGCAGCCCAGCCCTCGCGGGAGCACAGTCCTGGCAATGTTAGCAGAAGCGCGGCGCGGGGGGGATGAGTAATTTACCGCAGCCCCAGGCAGCCGCCTCGCCAGCGGAGGTGGCGGCGCCGGGCGTGCTGATGAGCCGCATGCGTTGGACCTGCCCGCCGACTCGCTCGCTTCATAAAGACCGCGTGGCTGCCGCAGCGCCTGAGCGCGCCGCACGCGGCTCCTCTCGGCGAGCCGCCCGAGCCAGCGAAGGGGCCGTGAGCGGGGCCGGGATCAGCTCCGTCCTGCGGCCAAAGCCAGGCTTGTGCCTCAGCCTCGGGTGCCGGGGGTGCAGGGCACGAGGGGAGAGCAAGCACGCTGGAAAACACCGATTGCTGCTGCAAAAAAGTCTGGCCGCAGTCTCTAATTTGTCTTTAAGACACGTCTAGCGCCAACCCAAGGCTGTTGGACACCTCCGAGTGAGGTCTGGCAGCCTCGTCCGCGCACGCAGCACCTCGCTGAGGCGCATGTCCCCTCGCTTCGGGAGGGGACACCATCAGCAGCTTCGGCAGCAAGCAGAGTCCTTCAGCCGTGCAAAGGATGGAATTATTTCCTGCTGGAGGGATCCAGGAATCCTCCACCTGCCTGCGTGGGGCTGCTTGTGCCTGGTTAAAGATCATTAGCGCCTTTGTTAGCGGAGCTGACTGACAAGGGGAGTAGATTAATATTAGAACACCCTGTCAAAAGTGGTGAAAAGGCTGGATTGATTTTATAGGAAGTTTAGTCAGAGTTGTGTGTAGAGCCCTTGGGGGGTTACACTGCACTGAATCAATCTCCTATATTAGCAAGTCCCTCTGGGAACAGGCAGCTTCACTGTTTATTACAGCCAAGGCTGCATATAATAGATATGGCATTCGCTTTCTCCCTCTCTCCTCGCTCCTAATTTGCTACTTGAAATTGCAGCTGCACGGAGGAGGACCCGAGATGGCGGAGGTGTCGGGTACCCACAGTGTCCCCTGCCCTGGTCCCCGGTCCCCAGGTGCTGCCTTGGGGATGCGGGTGCTGGAGGACGAGCTGCTGCACCCCGGGGAGCCCGTTACCTCCTATTTGCCGCTCGGCATCTTATTCACCGCAGCAGCTTTCATCGTGGTACCCAGGTAACACAACGAATACACACAGGACGATATCACAGGAAGCTTTTGCAAACATTAATTAACAGACTCCCACAACGCTTACATTAAGAGAGTTCTTGGCAAGCTTTAAGCAGGGAAAAAAGGCCGCGTTCGGGAGCCGTGTGAGCGAGATATCCGCGCGCTCCGTTAGGCCTAATTGCACGCAATTACTGCGGGATGTAAATGGGCAGAAAGGGAACAGAGACACGGCAGGTGCCACGCCAGGAAGCTGTGAGTCAGAGATCCCGGCTGCCCCTGCTGCTGGGGAGCATCGCTGGTACCCGCGGTGTGTGAGCATCCCTGAGCATCCCGGCACGGCTCTGAGGGAGCATCGCTGGTACCTGTGGTGTGTGAGCATCCCTGAGCATCCCGGCACGGCTCTGAGGGAGCATCGCTGGTACCCGCGGTGTGTGAGCATCCCTGAGCATCCCAACACAGCTCTGAGGGAGCATCACTGGTACCCGCGGTGTGTGAGCATCCCTGAGCATCCCAACACAGCTCTGAGGGAGCATCACTGGTACCCACGGTGTGTGAGCATCCCTGAGCATCCCGGAACAGCTCTGAGGGAGCATCACTGGTACCCACGGTGTGTGAGCATCCCTGAGCATCCCAACACAGCTCTGAGGGAGCATCACTGGTACCCGCGGTGTGTGAGCATCCCTGAGCATCCCAACACAGCTCTGAGGGAGCATCGCTGGTACCCGCGGTGTGAGTGTCCCTGAGCATCCCAGCACAGCTCTGAGGGACAGCCAGCCCTGTTCTAGGACGTGCAGCCCTTTCAAAGGGCTGCGTCCCTCTGGGTGCCTGGGGGATGCTGAGCGCTTGCTCCCCAGGACACGCAGTGGCTCAAGGCCGGGTGTCCCCGACCCCAACGCGCTGCCCAGCCCGGCTGCAGCTCTTGGAGGGTAACTGGCCAGCTGGGGAAGCTCTTGCAGCAGGTGAAAGGCTGTGAATTTATATATTCCGATCCTGAACATCTTTGTTAGCAGACATCGATATTGCCTCAGCACAGGCTCTGCCTGCTGGCGGTTTGTCTTGTCTGTCTTTGCTGGGCTCCCCTCTCCCCGCCGCGTCAGGGGCTGCTGGGATTGCCCGGAATAACGCGTTGGTTTTGCGCAGGGATGCAAACAGGAGCCTTCACCCAGAGCCTTCCATAGGAAACAATAGTTAATTTTACAGTTTAATGTCTCCTGCAGAGCCCTGCCCCTGTGCTGGGTAACCTGGGTGGTTGGTACCCGACAGCTGCTGTTCCCCTGGCCTCTGCAGCTCCTTTCAGCGGGTTTTCCCCTCCCTCGGGCAGGTTTTCCCCTCCATTCGGTGGGTTTTCCCCTCCCTTGGGCAGGTTTTCCTCTCCCTCGGGCAGGTTTTCCCCTCCATTCAGTGGGTTTTCCCCTCTCTTGGGCAGGTTTTCCTCTCCCTCGGGCAGGTTTTCCCCTCTCTTGGGCAGGTTTTCCTCTCCCTCGGGCAGGTTTTCCCCTCCATTCAGTGGGTTTTCCCCTCTCTTGGGCAGGTTTTCCTCTCCCTCGGGCAGGTTTTCCCCTCCATTCGGTGGGTTTTCCCTCTCTTGGGCAGGTTTTCCTCTCCCTCGGGCAGGTTTTCCCGCCCGTGCTGTTCGCAGGTCCCACTGCGCGCTGGGGCGGCTCCCGGGCAGCCCCCAGCACCCAGCAGAAGCGGCAGGCGAGGGGTCCCCGCTGGCGAGCGCGCACCGGTGCGTGCGCAGCCCTTCCGCGTGCTGCTTCCTAAGCTGCATCATTTCCATTCTTCCTTTTCCACTGTCACTTTCTTCACTTTTTATCTACACAACAGAAACTCCTTCCCGCACCCCCCATCCTCTTCTTTCACTAATACTTCTTCACTTTCAAATGCTAATAATCCGCAACACTCAAAGGCTTAGAAGTGGTTCTAGATTGTTTGATCTTTGCCCTGTGATCTACTTTCATCTTCCAGCTTTCAAATGTTACTTTAGATTTACTTTAACCTATTAACACGCTTGGTATTCACAGGCATGCACTTTTCCTATGTTTCGCATCAAGTCCACCAAGATTCTAATGACGGCAGGGAAGGTGAAGTTCTAGATGGCAGCTTTTCCGAGCGGGTGGCCGTCCGCGGGGGCAAGCGCGCTGGGACTTTCCCTCCTTGTGCGCGGGTGTTTGGGGAGGTGCCACCCGAGGACGTGGGACGTGGTGCCACTGGCTGGGGGAACGGGGCTGACGGGGGAGCCCCGGCTGCTGCGCTGCTCCAGGAGACACAAACTCTTGAATATTTAAAGCCAAGCAGCTCAGGCAAAGCTGCTTTTCTTTTTTTATTATTTATTCTTTTAATTAAATGCCAATTAGAAGGGAAGAGGGAAAAAAAAAAAAGAAAAGGCATTAAACACTTAAATACACACTACACCCGGGTTGCTCCAAGTTGCTCCAAGCTAATTAGCTACTTAAGCGATCATTTGAAATTCCATATCAAACAATCCATAATCTGCCCCAAGCCCGCAGCTGGCGAGGAGAAGCCCCCAGCTCGGCCCCGGTGCAGGGCACAGATCAGACCTGAGCACACAGCGCCGGTTCCCGAGCCCCGTCCCCCAGCCCCGGGACAGCGGCACTAACGAGCGCCGCCTTCGTTAGCGGCGGCGCCTGAGCACCCGGCAGCTTGGTCCCCTCCTTCTGCAAGCCGGAGGAACCAGCGACGCCGGCTCCCGCGCGGTTCGCAGGGGAGCGGTTGGAGGTTCTGGAGATGCCGGCAGCCGCTCCGGGAGTGTTTCTCCTCCCTTCCTCCCGCTCCTCTTCCCATTAGTGCTGGTGCAGGGACGTGGGGCCAGAGGAGGATGCTCGTGGTGAGGATGCTCACGGGGAGGATGAGGAGGATGCTCACACTGAACACTTTCATAGAACCGGCTCCTTCCCATGCCTGCAGTCTGGTCCCACTCTAACCCACGGCCCCAGGAGCTGGGTGGTTTGTGCCAATCTCAGCTCCCTTTGGAGCCTGGCGAAAGGTCGTAGCCCTTAAGGACCAAGCCGCCAGTGGGCCCAAACGTATCCATTCGCAGATGAGGTAGGGTGGCTTTCAAGTGCATTCTGATTTTCTGCATTGAGAGCAGCGGGACAGGGCAGGGAAGGAGCCGAAGCTGCTGGAAGTGACAGCCCAGCTTGTGCCCCTAAACTGAGCTGATCTCTTTGTCGCTAGAAAGAAAACATGTGGGAACACGTCTTTTAGTGGCCATTCGCCCTTCCCAGCCGGCCCGCCCGCCGGCAGCGGGGGCGCCGGGGCAGCCTGCAGAGCTCGTTATTGGGATTCGCATGCGTGCTAATGAAAAAGCACCATTTCCATGTTCAGCCCTCGTTTGCCTGGTACCGAGCAGCAAAACAAAGCGAGCGAGCGGCTGCGGAGGGAGAGCATGTTCTAAATGCGCCAGGGAGAAATCAAAGGCACTTTAAAGCGGGGATGTGGTCTGGGGAAGAGTCTGTTTCCAATGCAGATTTGGTTTTGTTTGAATTGGTTGATGCTTATTTTAAGCTCCTGTGGCACATTGTCATCTCTGGATTGCTTGTTTTCCTGTGCCAAAGTCAACCTTAATTTCTCCCCTCCTTTCAAGAGGGAGCTGTGATTTTCCCTCTGCTGCACAGAGCATCAGATGGGCAGGACAGCCCCGGCTTCTCTAAGCAATGCTGACAAGATTACCTCCTGATTGCCAGAGTAAAATGTTGCATTTCAACTAAAGCCGGGGCAGATGGCGCAGGAAAGCGCTGGAAACTCGTCTCTAATTCCTGGTGAAGGACAAACCTCCCGGGGACAGGAGGATTGCTTTGGATAAGCCGGGAAACTTCCATACGGCTCATCCCTGGCTGCAGAGCTGCCTGCGCAGCCCAACCGTGGCTGCGGCTCCCGGCCCCGCCGCTCCGTCTGCAGCAACCAGCAAACCCTGGTCCCACCAGCAAACCCTGGTCCCACCAGCAAATGCTGATCCCACCAGCAAACCCTGGTCCTGCTGCTGCAGAAAAGGGGCCGGAGAATTTGGACGCAGCCTGGGCCAACCCGCAGGGACGTGCTGCCCCGCCTGGGAGCGCTTCTGGTGGAAAACTCTAGAGAGACAGTTCTATATGTGTGGCCACACTTATATGATATATAGGCTTATATTCTGTCTCTGAACATCAGTCACTAGACTGTAATTATAAAGCATGAGTGTTTAGTACTTTAACATTTTTTTAAAATCCCGTTACAGAAAACACCAGTGGCACCAGCGCCTTTGGAGATGGGCACTTAGTAACTCTTTTTAGGCAATAAATAAAGCTCTTGACCTTCCTCTGAGCTTGCCCCAAGACACTCTTCTCCTCCTGGCTTCGGGATGCTCACCGTGCCGTTGCTCGCCCTGCTCCGCCGCCCTCGCGCGCTCGTCCCGCCGGCTTTGCCCCGTGTGATCCCCACCGCGAGGCAGGCGACGGGCGCGTGTCCCTGCGCGGCTCAGCCCCGAGTGCCCCGGCCCCGCCGCAGCCCCGTGGGTCCCTGCAGCCGTCAGCCCCCGGGATTGCAGCTCCGCCGCTTCTGTAGCTAAAGCACCTTGGCGGTTTAACAGGATTTCTCACAGCCCGCGCGGCAGAGGCTGCGGCTGCTCCTCACCTGCTGCTGTAATCGGCACCGTTAAGCCTCCGGCTCTATCCAGAAAGCTTAACTTTGCTTTGCTTATTTGCCTTCTCTATTGCCTCGCATCCCGCAGCCCTATTTCAGGGAGGAAAAGTTAATCTTTTTTTCCCCTGACTCCAGACAAAGGCATTTCCAGTGAGATACAAATTGCTGATGAAATTTCTGGCTCTGAACCTCAGCTGGGAAAGACCCGCTTGAAAGAGTCCCCACCAAAGGGCAGAAAGACATTTGCATGAGATGCTGGGCAGTGTTTCCTCAATTCTGCGTCTTCTCCGGGGCTTTGTGGTGCGTTAAGCGGCCAACAGCCAGGGTGGGGGCGCAGGGAGGACGTGGGGGCGCAGGAGGGACGTGGGGGCGCAGGAGGGACGTGGGGGCGCAGGAGGGACGTGGGGGTGCAGGAGGGACGTGGGGGTGCAGGAGGGACGTGGGGGCGCAGGAGGGACGTGGGGGTGCAGGAGGGACATGGGGGCCCAGGAGGGACGTGGGGGCGCAGGAGGGACGTGGGGGCGCAGGAGGGACGTGGGGGCGCAGGAGGGACATGGGGGCCCAGGAGGGACGTGGGGGCGCAGGAGGGACGTGGGGGCCCAGGAGGGACGTGGGGGCACAGGAGGGATGTGGGGGCACAGGAGGGATGTGGCAGCGGGTGGAGGGGCCGGGTGGGGGGACACGGAGCCCCGCCAGCTCCCTGCCTCCATCACACACCTCGGTGACACAAACCGCGGTAGAAGTGGCTCCCTGGCCTCCCCCGAAGAGAAGCACAAGGTAAATGTCCATTGTAACACACAGATATCCTCTCTGGTAGAACAGAAAAGTTAGAGATGTTGGCTTTGTAGCTTTACAAAAACGCTTTCTTGTGGAACCTGAAACGACCCAGATTAGATTGAATTAATATGGACGGGTTTTTTATAAAGATTTCTAGCACAAGCATTTCATAAAAATGCAAATCTCAGCTGAGATTTATAATTAGCAGAGATACGAGCGGAGCTCACGAATTATCAGCACAGGCAAGCTCTCCACGGGTAATTGCAGGGGGCTGCACAGCATCCCAGCGCAGGCTCCGAAGCGGACGCAGCCGGAGCTCCGCTGGAGCACGGGGTGCGTGGGATGGCAGGGAGCACCGAGCATCCTCTGCTGCCTTCCCCGCGAGGAGGAGGAGGCAGGACAGAGACCTCGCGTGTGCTCAGCAGGGCAGCAATCCCCTCGCCTCCACACAGTCCTTTCCACGACATTGCCACGGGTGTGTGACCAGGACAGTGCTGAGCCGGGAGCAGAGCGCCGCAGTGGTTCCAGATGTGGTGGTTCCAGATGTGCTGGTCCCCTTTCCTCCAGGACAAATCCTTCTGAAGAGAGGACTTGGCACATGTTGGTGTTTGCAGCGTTTCCTGAGCATCCCTGAGTCCCGGACCCTGGGCACTGCGTCAAAGAGCTGCAGAAAAACGTTGTGGTTGCTCTGGAGTTTTCAGGGAGGAGTGAGGCCGGGGAGCCCGGGACAAGGCTGCTCTGCTCCAGACAGGGCTTCTTTCCTCCTCCCTTCCCTCTCTGCTGTTTCTCTGCGAGGCCAGGGGAGACCCTGCTGGAATATTAACTCCGCAGCCACCGAGTGATTATTTATTATGATCATTGCTTTCGGGTCCTTTGACTCCTCGCTGTTAATTAGACTGCAGGGTGTAATAACCGTGATGGAAAGCGCCCGGGCGCGGGAGGCCGGGAGCTGGAGCCGCTCCGGGAAAGGCACGGAGGAGCGGCCGCGCTGGGGACACTGACAGTCACTGCTGGGGACACTGACAGTCACTGCTGGGGACACTGACAGTCACCACTGCGTCCTGCCCCAGCTCAGGGCCAGGGGGACCCTCAGGACTGAAATGCTCCTTTCGGACCTGCCGGAGCAGTTTCTCCATGTTCCTCCATCCTGGCAGCCCAGGGATGCGGGTCTGCAGGGATGAAGGATGCTGCGTGCATCCTGGGAGCATCCCGGGCCAGGGAAGCTGTTCTGGCAGCCCAGGGATGCGGGTCTGCGGGGATGAAGGATGCTGCGTGCATCCCGGCAGCATCCGGGCCGGGGGAGCTGTCCTGGCAGCCCAGGGATGCGGGTCTGCAGGGATGAAGGATGCTGCGTGCATCCCGGCAGCATCCGGGCTGGGGGAGCTGTCCTGGCAGCCCAGGGATGCGGGTCTGCGGGGATGAAGGATGCTGGGTGCATCCCGGCAGCATCCGGGCCGGGGGAGCTGTCCTGGCAGCCCAGGGATGCGGGTCTGCGGGGATGAAGGATGCTGCGTGCATCCTGGCAGCATCCGGGCTGGGGGAGCTGTCCTGGCAGCCCAGGGATGCGGGTCTGCGGGGATGAAGGATGCTGCGTGCATCCCGGCAGCATCCGGGCCGGGGGAGCTGTCCTGGCAGCCCAGGGATGCGGGTCTGTGGGGATGAAGGATGCTGCGTGCATCCCGGCAGCATCCGGGCCGGGGGAGCTGTCCTGCCCCTGCCCTGCGTGGGGAAATACTGAGAAAGGAGAAATGAGCTCCTCGAAATGGTGTTTGAATCCCCTCAGGGACTCAGTTATTTAAAATTTAAACCCACAAAGTAAACAGAGTCTCTTTGATGATGATATAGAGTCCATGTCCCAGTCCCTGAACACCTGTCCCTTGGCGCAGCGCTGCCTCGGGGACCGGCTCCAGCTGCAGTACCTCTGTGGTTCCTGTCCCGGCGCCGCGGCGGGGCCGAGCTGCAGCCTCACCCCACTGCTGCTGTGAGTTCTGCCTTCGCTTGTTAAATGAGCGCTCGTAGCACGACCCTAGCGAGAGGAGAAGGAGTCCTGACATTTGTGGCACAAAAGGAAACCTTTTAGTGTCTTTATTCTTTAAAGGCTGCCGGCTCTCCCGCTGCTGCCTGTTGCTCTGGAGGGTTTGGTGAAAGGAAACGTTGCGCCACAGCGCTGAAATCGGGAGCCTGCGAGAGGAGCGGACGCCTCGGGTGGGAGTGGGGGTGTCTTGAGGGTATAAAGGACGCGGTCTTTGTCCAGATCTCGATGCAACGCAGGGCAGAACGGGGCGAGGCAGAAAGGGCAGGCTAGCAAAGCCTTTTATTGCAGTGCAAAACTATCTACTTTAAATACCCTTTTTATTACATTATCTGCATAGTAATGCTAATAATAGATCTTGTTGGCAGTTCTAATGAGGCTGGAGAATATAAAGTTTCCAATAAAGTTAATTGTTGCCTTTAATACTCTCATACATTTATACATGGTAAATCTTTAAAGCAAAACCACTCATTTCTTTTCCACCGAACACTCAGGACCGGTCCCTCCCTTGATGGGCCGGCAGCTCCTGCTCTGCGGGGTCAGCAGCCCACCCAGAGCCGAGTTATCCCAAGAAAACCTCGGTCAGAAGTGGGAACGGGGGGTGGGAGGAGATTTTCCCTCCTCCGGGGGCCGCGGCGCCCGCGCTCCGAACAGGTGGTTGGATAATTAAGTGTGCTTTATGCACACAACACTGTTTTTGCTCGGTGTAATTGCAGATTCCATATAAATAATTCACATGGAATTATTATACTGAGGACATCACCCGCCTCCTCATAATTTGCTTAACTGAAATAGGCTCTTTCATCACCGGCCGTGATTTGCTTTAAGACCGTGCGCGCACCATCCCTTCCAGGCTGATTCGGCGGAGGTTACTGTAAATTTAATTAAGTTATGCAGATTGTTTGTCCACTCTTGGCAGAAGGGTGCGAGGCCACTGGACCGTGCAGGCTGAGGACAGGGACTGGGGGCAGCGAGCCCGGCGCCTCTGGAAGAAATGGATAATTATCAATAATAAAATAATAATAGCGACCGTCTTAGGAACTTGTCTGTCTCGCGTTCCCCCGGGGAAGCTGCCGTGCTGGTCGCTCTCCCTGTGTCCCTGTGTCCCTGTGTCCCTGTGTCCCTGTGTCCTGGGACGGCTGTGTGTCCCAGCGGTCCAGCCGCTCTCCAACAAACCAACGGGAGCTCGCCCCTTCTGTCCAGGGAGGTGAAATCGCTCTGTAAACATTAATTAAGAATGAGGCTTCTCCGCCCCCCGGGCAGCAGATCGGGTGATTATCCCCATCCCAGCAGATCGGGTGATTATCCCCATCCCACGCATCCAGAAGCTCCGGCACCAAGAGGAGAAGCGACCTCTACAAGGTCACCCAGCGTGTCAGTGACAGAGATGGATTGAGAGCCTGTGAAAAAATCTCCTTATCTTCATTTTTTATTGCATTTAAAAATAAAACAGTTATTAAATATCATAATACCCATAATAGATTTTAAACTTGAACTGCATCCAGAGATGCTAAATGATAAATATAGCCATTATCAGAAGAAGCACTCAGTGAAATGGATAGCTGGTGTTTGTTTAACGAGCGCGTGTACACACGTGCGGGGCACGCATGTGCGCACGGGTTTCGGAGACGGATTTAGACAGAGAACCCTGCGCTTGTGGGGCCGAACGGCCCAGGAAAGCACCGAGACATCCAGCCGGTTTTAAGGAGCAGGTGTCGGCCGCCCCAGCGGGTCCCGGTCCCTCAGCACTGCGGGCCTGGGCAGAGCGGTGCGGGAGCTGGGAACGGTGCCCTGGTCGGGGATGTGTCCGGGAGGGGCTGAGCGCGCTGGGCGCACAGCACGGGCAGCGCTAAATCCTGTCACGCTAAAGGTCACGGCCAGACCCAGCAAATGCCCCGTTTAACAACGGGGAGAAATATTTTTATCGGTAACCTTTGCGGAGGGAGTTTAATTGCAGGCGAGCAGTCACTCACGGAGGGCTGCTCGGAGCTGCGGGGAAGCAAATGACGGGTTTGAAGGGTCGTTAGCGTTGGATTCCCGGCTTTGCCGGGTCCGGCACGGCGCGCTCCCCCTGCAGCCGGTGCCAGCACAACCCCGGAGCTGCGGGAGTGACCTAGCTGTGAGCCAGCACTGCTGCAGATGTGTGCAGATGTGTGCAGATGTGTGTGTGCTGCTGGCCAGGCAGCTGGAGGGAGGGTGGTGGGATGGAAGGGTTTCATAGGAAAGCGCTGTTTTTTGGGATGGGGGAGGTTTCACTGTCAGCGCAGCAGACTTTTCTGTGCAGAACATGAGAGCTGTGGCACAGGGGCACAGCCGGTGCTCCCCAGCATCACCCCGGGGGTGCTGGTGGGTGTCGGGGGAGAGCTGGCTCCTGGTGATTTAGGGGCTGAACGCAGAGCAGCTGGTGGGAAGGGGCACAGCTGGCGCCCATCACGGGCGGCCTTTAAGATGCTGCTGCCCAGGGCCGGCTGCTTTCGGCAGGAGACGGTGAGCAGGGGAACAGCAGCACCTCTGTGCGTGGGGCAGGAGCACCCGCTGTGCTGCCCCCGCTCAGCCCTCGCCAGCAGAGCTGGGTCTGGGGTTCTGCCCACGTGCGCCTGCAAACCAGGAGGCTGCGGGAAGGTATGTGGGGGTTTTCTCTCCTTTGGCCCTGGGGTGTATGTGAGGGTCGCTGCCACTTGCTCTGCTCGTGCTGGAAGGCTCAGGCCCCCTGCAAGGGGGACATGAAGCCACTGGTCCCATCTCTGAGTGTCCGTGTGTCCTGCCAGAGTCTGTCGGGGAACCAGGACCATGTCCAGGGCAGGGCTTTACCCAGCAAAGCTTGTAGCAAAGGGTTAAAGATTTTCCTCTTCCCAGCAGTGGAGGCTGCAGCTCTGCAAAATGCACTTGCAGGTGGTGTAGGTGAAAGTGATAATGGTGATAATTGAGGGCTAATTAGCTGCTGCTGGCTGTGGGCCACCAGGTATCCGGGGTGGCGCAGAAGGAGCAGCCAAGCGGGCAGTGGTGCTCCAGGAGCCTCTGTGACAGTCACGGCTATGGAGGGGGTGGCGCTCAGGGCCTCTTTGGGGCAGGAGAACAGAGCAAGTGCTTTTCTTCCAGTTCGGTTTGTTTCTCTCGGCTCTGGTTTGGCTGAGCTGAGCACGCCGCTCCGTTCCGAAGGCGCTCTATGAGCGTCTGCTCCGGCGCCGTCCCACTCCCCGCAGCAATGATCCCTCGGTGTCGCACTTACACAGGTTGTTTCCTCTCTCCGTGCGCTTTTAATCTCATCTTTTCCAAAACGGCTCTGCCTTTATCTTCCTAGACTCTAACGATCTATTTGCATCCCCTCCATAATGTCCTGTCTCAGTTGTTGAGCGCTTACAGTGCAGAAATGAATGTCTCACTTAGTTTTGCTGGTGGCGGGGAGCGAGCTGCGGGTTGTGCTGCGCGGCTCTCGGGGCTCCCGGTGCCACAGGGTGCTGGGACCCCCCCCCCGCCCCCAGACCAGCCCTTTGCCCCCCCGGAACCCCTCGCTCTGGGGTGATTTGGGCTTTTCCCCTGTAGATGATCAGTAGGGCTGGGGAAGGTGTTTCTAAACAAGCAGCGCTGGCAGGAGAGGTTTTGTGCCACCCATGGCAATAAAGATGGTGTGATGGAGCAGCTCGGTGACCCCGGCCCTGCCCCGCGGCTCCCGGCCACCCTCCGCCGTGCCCCTGCTTTATTTATTTATGTTGTAGCAGAAGCACAATATAAATAAAGCACCGCCGTAAAAATGTCAGGAAAAGTTCAAACCTATTCATTATCCATTTCGCTCAGATTAAAATTTCCATCAAGGCTGCTTGGTTTTGACTTGAGTTGCTTTTCTTTTAATGAGCTTGATATAGAAGGTAAAAGATGCTAATTCATCCTTACATCTCTATCATCTCCCAGCTTTTGCTATATAAAGCACCAAGGTCGCATTCTGGGGAAATGTCTTTTTACCAAAGGTGCCATAATAATAATGAAGAAGCAATTTGTTTCAGCAAACTGCCTACAGTAATGAAGCTTAATTATAACCGTGTTATTAATACTGCTGCTTAAGGTAATTCACTTCTGAGCGGGGCGCAGAACAGTAAACTATAATTTAAACAAGAATCGAGACCTAATTTAAATCATCAGATGTGCCTGGAAGAAGGCAAACAGAGCGGCTGCAGTTTTCCCCGCGCGCAGAGCCTGGCGCTGCCTGCCCCGCTCCCTTCCCTGCCCGCTGGGATCTCACGTGGTTTGCTGTTTGATTTTTGGCTGGTTTGTTCCAGGGTGTGCCTGGAGGCCCGGGATCCCTGCGGGTCCCCAGTGCTCCCCCTCCCGCCTGTGCCAGCTGAGCCCCCGCTCTGCATCCCCCTTTTCCAGCTGAGCATCCCTCCTGGTCCCTCGTTCCGCGCCCCCTCCCTCCCGCCAGCGGCTCGCAGGCTGCCGCGCTCCCTCCTTCTCTCTCAGATGCTCTTTCCTTTCAGTTCCAGGCCCCCGCTCGGTAACGAGCTGCCTTCCCCGCGCACAGCCGCGAGCCCCGGCACCCTCCTTCCCCCAGTCCCTCATTAGTTCTCTCTCTTCCCTGCGCTCCCTCACCTCAAAGCCACCTTCCCACTCCCGCTCCCTCCAGCAGCATCTCTGCCTCCGCACTCGTGCGGTTACAGCGGCTCTGAAGCCAAATGACACGGGATGATGTCTCTGCGCTGCCGGTAGCACCGTTTCCTGGCAAACCCCGCGCAGCAGGACGCGGAGTGTGGAGCCGCGGCATCGCCTCCCCCTTCCCGGCCTCTCCGGGGCTGCTGTCAAAGCTGCGCTTCCAAACCCTGGCGTGCGGACCCGTTCGCCCGCAGCGGGGTCGGGCGGCTCGCTTTGCTCGGCGATTATCGCCCGGTGCCCCCCGGCGCTGCCAGGTGTGGCTCCGCTGCGGGGACGGGAGGAGGAGGAGATGTGCAGGACAAGTAAATAGGTGGAGTGTTTCTTCTCGGGAACAGGAAAAAAAAGCCTCCATCACTGTTCCACTTGACTGCAGCCTCCCGCAGGCTGTTTCATCTCATATTATCTAAGCTCCAAGGGGGTGTCCAATTTGAGGAACAATAACTATAAAGTCATTTACCATCCCCCGCTGTGGCACAGCACATGATAGCCCGTGTAAAGCAGCAAACAGCCTCAATGGTCCCTTCTGCGGCGCTGGGCTGGGGCAGCGGGGTGAGCTGGCTGCTCGGGGGCACAGGGACAGGCTCTGGGGCGGGGGACAGGGACTGCTGGCTCCCCAGCAGCTCCCCGTGTCCCTGCAAGCCGGGAAGGAGGTGACCGGGGCAGCCGGAGCTGCTGTGCAGTGTGCCCCCAGCGCAGACCTGTCCTGCGCCAGCGGTTCCCATTTCCCGGAGCTGGTGCTGCTCCGTAGGGGGAACAGCAGCTGCCATGAGCCTGTTCAGGCCAATCCTGCCTGTAGAGCTGGGTCAGGAGCAGGACATTAGAAAAAATACAACATATTAGTGTCCTGCCTGCAGAAACGTGCTGGAGGGCTGCCCGCTGGTGTTGGGAGACCCAGGGCCGGAGGGTCAAGGGGTGCAAAGCCCAGCATGACCCCGTGTCTCCCGGGAACAAAACCTCTGTGAAGCTGAACACAGAGCAAGCGCCTTCCATGCTGAGGGCTGGACCCCCACTGGCATCCATGGGATGTTTCGTGGGGCTGGAGGGCACCTGACCAATCTCTTCCTCCTGAGCCTTCCCGTGAGGTTCCCACAGCAAAAAGGATGTTTCACTGTATTTTGGACAGGGGCCCCGTGTGAGCGTTGAGGAGGCACCGGGAGGAACCCGGCAGCTCAGCGTGGAGGGGGGAGAAATCCATTTGCTGTGCTTTCCCTCCGCTGCGGCCCCTCCAGGCACAGGGCTGCTGGGGCTGTCGTTCTATAGATCCCGGCAGCGGGGAGATCAGAGAGTTCCATGTCACCTCAGCTGGATCCGTCGGCTCTGCCTCGCCTCCCGGGCTTGCTCAGCACTCGCTGATTGCCAGAGGGGGTTCTGTGGGAGCCCCGGCGTCGCTGTTTGTGTCCTGCGGGGCTCACGGTGCTCGGTGTCCCCGGTGCGCGGGTGCCGGGCTGGCTCGTCGCGCTGCAGGGATGCACTGCGGAGCTGGGCTCCCCAACCGCAGCCCTGATCCCCGAGAAGAGCCTTGATCTCAGCGGGGCAGAGCCAACCGGCAAACACCGCCGGCGACAGCGAGCAGCCCAGCGGGGCTCAATGCGTTACCTGCAGGTTGTTTTGAGAAAACCGGAGGAGGGAAGAACCAGGGCAAAATGGAAGTCAAACCCAGGTACTGAGCATTCCTGTGCGTTCGTGTCACCTTATGAAACGCCTGGGACCTCCCGAGCCCGCCTCGCACTAACGGTTAAGATGAAAACCCCAGGCGTTGTCGCAATGCCTCCTGCTGTCGTTTTGTGCTGGAAATGGGAGCTGAGCAGCTGAATTTCCCTTGCACTCGCCGGCTTTGCTGCTGGCAGAGGGGTCCCAGACCAGGAGCGAGCGGCTCTGGAGCCCGATGCTCCCCCAGCTGCATGGCTGGGGGGTCACTGAGCCCCTCCTGGGACCACACAGAGCGTGGGGAGAACAAATAGCAGCAGGTGCCCCTGGTAAATGGGATGGAAACACGTCCTTCTGCAAAAAAACTCTGGCTAGGTCTGCTGAAAGACTGAATTGAGTCAAAATGAGGAAGTCCATGGCAATTGATATGGATGTGCTACATGATTCAGTACTGGGGGAGAAGGATGAACCTATTACAGTAATTAACTTATTGCACATCAAAGCAAATGTACTAAAGAAGCTTTTCTGTGTGGCAGTTCTATTCAGCGTAGGAATAATACGGGAAAAATAGGAGGAATAAAGCGTGTCCTCCCTGCTGTTAGTGCCTTCCAGTTTAAAGTGTCTCTCTAGAGAGTTTTTACACCTGTGGACTGGTGGAGGAACCTCCTTGGGTCCCCTGGGACCCCCAGAGCCCCTTCCTGGCACCCCTGCCTCAGGAGCCCCCTGGGACGGTGGTGGGCAGAGCATCCCTGCCTGTCCAGAGCATCCCTGTCTGTCTGTCTGTCTGGAGCAGGTCCAGTGAGCCTGCAGCTAATTTAAAGCAGAGCTGGAGAAGGGGAGAAAAAGCTGTCAGCAGGGACTTTGGGAAGAGCAGAAGTTTTAATTGGGTTTTATCTAGGAGTTAATCAGGAAGTATTTGGGTGACAATTAGGTCAAAGCCTCCGGCATGTCTGCGAAGCAGCCATCCATCATCAGCCCTACCTGGGCCTGCAAAGTGGTATTTATGGGTTTCCAACTGGTGAAAAAGCCCTTCTCAGAAATTAAGGTGAAAAGCAGACTCCTGACCATGGGGGGAAGGCTGTCAGCTGTGATTGATGGCCGGGAGCGGGCAGGAACAGCTGTTTATGGGGTCCAGCAAGGTCTGAGAGCCTTTGTCTGGCAGCAGCAGCTGGCGCGGGGGTGGCTGGACGTGCAGGTTCGTCCCAAAGGGCTGGATTAGCCCCAGGGCTGCCGGGATGCGCCGGGACAGGGCGGGGGTGGATGTGGGCGTCCCTGGCAAACGGCAGCAGGTATCTGCTGGCCCGTGGGGAGATGCTGCATCCCCAGCATCCCCAGCATCCCCACTGCTGGTGGAGCAGAGGGAGGGCCACGCACCGCCAGGAGCGTGTTTCTCTCTGCAGGCTGCTCCGACCTCATTGCTGCAGGGAGAAATCGGCGTTTTCCCAGGGCCCCTGTGCACATGTACCTGTCTAAATGAGAGTTTTTTGCAGGGCTCTGCTCAAATGTGTTTAAGCCCTTGAAACTCGGTTGGGTGCACGGTGTTGTTCTCCTCAGGAAGAAGAGGAGCAGAGCGGGGCATCGATCCTGTCCCTATGGAGCTGGGGCTTGGCACAGGGGACAGAGAACGGCACGGGTGTCCCTCTGTTTGCAGCCCCAGAGCAGAAAAGTTGTCCATCCATGGGAGCCCAGGATGCCTGAACTCCCCATTGCATCTCGGGGCACAGCCCTGGGCGGCTGGTTTCGCACCCGTCCCTTTGGTACCTTCTCTGTGTCGGCAAAGTAAGGCAGGTGACCGCTGCCCAGCCCGCGGGGACGCCGGCGGTTCCTGGTGCCGATGCACACGAACACTGCACACCTGGCATTGCCGCTGTCGCGTCCCAGTGTCCCCGGGATTCCTGCATCCCGGTAGGGAGGAGATGCAGCCACAGCTTTGCCTTTTATTACATTTCTGTTCTGTAATGAACAGCAGTGGGTATTCATTATTATTTAAACATCCCGTGCCTCTGAAGCCTTATTTAGGCGGCGTTTTTCCACAGCATATGTTGGAATTTACAGCAAGTGCAGCCGCTCAATAGTCAACATTTGGTTTCCCTCACCCACAGACTGCAGTGCTAATGAGGGGAGGTTTCCCTCGTTATCCCGGGGAGGTCAGGCGCCACAGTCGGCATTTTGCGGAGATGCGGGAATGGTGATGGGAGAGCTCAGCCTGTGCGAAAGTGGGGGGCAAGGAGTGCTGGGAGCTCCCCAAAGCTGCGGTCCCCACCCCACGGGGCTGCCCGACTCTCGGGGACAATGACGTGTGCTGAGGATGAGGGGAAGGAGCTGGGTCTTCATCCCGGCCGGAGGGGTGCAGGAGCTCTTGCTCCCATGTTACTATGCGTGAGCCATGTAAATGCTCCTCCAAAGCGAAATGTCGACCTTTGTGGCAAAGCCGTGCACCTTCATTAATTAATGAAGGGCTGTGGTGGGCGGCCTCGATCATACGCTCACGGGCATCAGCCTGCGATGATGTCCCGAAGTTCGCGCAGGCCTGGGCAGCATAACCAAGGGCACCGGCTCCGGTCCTGCTGTATTTGCACAGTGCACGATGCAAAGCTTTCCAGGCAGGGGCTTTGAGATTGTAGAATCAAATTAAAGCTGTTCCTTCTCCGAGCCGCCTCCCGGGCGCTGCTGCCAGCTCGGAGGATGAAGAGCACAGCAGCCCCATCACCGCGCTGCTCCCGCGTTCCCCTTCACCCGCGCACGGCGCTCGACGGCAGCCGAGCGGGTCCCTGCGGGCAGCAGCAGCCAGCAAAGCCGCTTTGTGACGGAGCCAGCGCTCGAGATGTCACCTGCAAGCTGCTCTCCCTAACTTTATTTAGATCTTTCTGCATTAATTGCAAGGAGAAGGGCGCGAAAGTTCACCACAGGAGAGAAGGATCTTTGATGTAGGAGGCTGTTGTCTCTGAATAAAGCTTTATATTATTATGTAAAACATAAAGGGCATTAGCGAGAAAACTCTGCTGATTAATTTAGGAGCTCGGTCTTCTCGGGCTCTTCCCCCTCCTTTGTTTACCGAGCCAGGGAGAGGTAAAACTGCTTGAGAAATGAACCTTTTCGCTCCCAGACTCGTGGCGCAGGGCTTCTCGCGGGAGGCAGAGGTGACACTGCTGCCCTGGCCGGGGGACACTGGGGGCAGCGGCACAGGCACTGGCACCCACTTGGCACCACCTGCACCCAGGTAGGGGAGCGGGCTGGCCCTGGGGGAGGGCGGGCAGAGAGGAGGAGGAGGATGATGATGATGCTGATGATGCTGTTGTGCCAGGCTGTGATGAGCCACCCCGAGCCGTGCTGAGCCGTGCTGAGCCGTGCTGCTCCAGCCTCCCAGGGGCTCCTCTGGAGGTTTTCCTTAGCAAGGAAATGGTTTATATTTTCTCAGTGAGGAAATTCAAGTGAATTTCCGGGTTTGTTTATTTGTTTTGGCGCCGGCTTTGGAAACACTCCAGGGATGTTGGCTAAATAACAGCTCGTTAATTGGTGGTGCTTGGCTCCCAGCCCCGGCGTGGGGACGGGAAACGGGGCGGGATGGGCTGTGGCCGCCCAGGCTGCTGCGGAAGCGCCGCTGCTGCCCTGGCCTCGGCAAAACCGCTTGGACTCGCTGCAGAGCCCTCGGCTGCAGCCGGGATTGCGCGGGGAGGAGCAGGAATTGGCGCCACAGACCCAGGATAGAAAAAAGAAATCAAAGACTAATCCTAAAAACTCTCCTTTAATCTTGGCGCTTCCAGACCTATGCTCCCTTTCATCTAGGACTTTGCTGCTCTCTAGTTATCCTACAGTTATAGAAACCACAAGGCTAGGAGAGGGGAAGAAAAAAGACTAAATTAATGAGCAGGTAAGCAGGTTTATTATTTAGTCTGATCCTTCCTTCCTGCTGATTGCCCTGAGCCAATTTGGGAGGCAGAGGCCAGCGTCAGCTTTGTGACAGACGGTGTTACCCCGCCGGATAATTTAAACTGGAGGTGCGGACGGGGCGGGAGGAGCAGCAGAGCACCGGGGTGCTGAGCCCGCTCTGGCTCTCGGGATCTTTACCGAATCTTGTCTGTCCTGTCACTGTCCCGTGGGCACTGCCCGGTGGTACTGGGTTCTGCCCCCTCTCCTGGGCCCAGGACCTGCTCCTCTTGCTTGCCCAGACTTCTGCTCCTAACGAGGTTTGTTCCAAAGCCATTTTCCTGCTTTGTTTCTGTCCACCTGCCGCCTCCTTTCAATCCAATTAGTGCCTTGGCGATAGTTCCCTGGTGTCAGCGGTGGCGTTGGTGTGACCCCCGGCTCGGAGGTCCGGCCCTGGCACCCCGGTCGGCACCGTCTGACACGTCCTTCGCTTCATCTCCACTCGCCAGAGCTGTTGGGGCTTCTCTGGAGTGTTGGTGCTGTCTCCAAAGTAGAAAGCTTTTCAGTTACAAAACTTATTTTTTTTTTAAGGCTCGTGAAAAGAGGGAAAGAGAGAGGGTTGGTTTGTTTTCTTCGTTGTGCGTAATTATTAATGGCCTTTCTTTTTAGCAGAGGTTTGTTAGGCTCACAAGAAGGGGGGTGCTGGCAGGCTCCTGCGCGGGGTGGAACCGGTGGTGGCGGTGAAGGATGCCTTGTGTGTTATCAGTGGCAGAACGCCTCTTGCCACCCCAAACAGCAGCACGGGGCTGTGCGGGGCTGCCCGCAGATCCAGTCTGCATCCTGCAAGGCCGGTGCCTCCGTCCCTGCATCCCGGCACCGCCAACGCAGCGCCCGGTGTGACCCGCTGCTGCACCCGGAGCTGCCGCGGCTGGCGGAGCGCGGTGACGCCGCGGTGCTCAGAGCCTCTCGCACCCACCCGCAGGTGGAGCAGGAAGGAGCCCGCGTGGCGCGGCGCGGGTGGCAGAGCTGCTCTGGGCAGAGAGCTCAGCGCATCCCTCCTGTACCCACCCGCAGGTGGAGCAGGAAGGAGCCCGCGTGGCGCGGCGCGGGTGGCAGAGCTGCTCTGGGCAGGGAGCTCAGCCCATCCCTCCTGTACCCACCCGCAGGTGGAGCAGGAAGGAGCCCGCGTGGCGCGGCGCGGGTGGCAGAGCTGCTCTGGGCAGAGAGCTCAGCGCATCCCTCCTGCACCCACCCGCAGGTGGAGCAGGAAGGAGCCCGCGTGGCGCGGCACGGGTGGCAGAGCTGCTCTGGGCAGAGAGCTCAGCGCATCCCTCCCGGGCACCAGCGCTCACCAGCTCTGCTGGAGCAGAAAGCAGAAAATGGGACAGATCCCCGGGAAGCCCAGGGCTCAGCATCACTGGGAAACGTGCGGAGCAGGGCTGCAGATGCTGAATACGGGAAACCCACTGTCCCTTGAAAGGGAGAAATGAGAAGGGAGAAAGCTGGCGGTGGATCTTTGCAGAGCAGGAGGAGCGGGCCCGCGGCTGCCTGGAAAGGACAAGGTACCGTTTGCTCGGCTGGTGCTTTCTTGTGCTGACCCCGGGGTTTGTTCTGCTTTGAAGAAATCCACTTCCTCAGCCAGACCCGCGAACCAAGTCTTCTCTTCAGAACCATTAACACTCTTCATCTGGTCCACCTGCATGATCTTTCCTTCCCCACCGCGCTGAACGGCGATGGACCGGCCCCCGGCGCCCCTGCCCGGGCTGCGGCTCTTCCCCCGGGAAAGCCCGGCTCAGACTGGCAAACGCCAGAATTAAAAGGCAGCTCATTTAAAAGTGGTGCAGGAGCAGCAGTTTGGTTACCTGGGAAACCCGTGGCTGTAGGGTCGTCCTCCAGTAATAGCGCGGTAAGGAGTAAACTAAATATTAAAGAGAAAAGGCATCAAACCTGCAAGTTCTCAGCTGAAGGTAAAAACCAAACCAAACCAAACCCAAGCAAACAAACCCACAACCACCAAGCCGTTACATGTGCAGCAAAGACCCCTTTTCCCCTTTGCTTTGCATCTCGGAGGGAGTGCGGCGGCAGGATAGAGCCCTCCATGACCTCAGGCATCCACACAACAGTTCAGAAAACCTTCGTTTACCAGAGGCCACGGAACATCTCGCGGTGCCCATTGCAAACTTCAGATCTATTGAAAAAGAGCAGCGTAATGGACGGGTGGGAGAGTGGGAGACAGGAAAGCATTGACCCTGGGCCCTGGTGACAGCAAGGGATGTCTTGAGAGAGCAAGAAAAGACAACTACGACTCCCGTTAATGTGATCTGAAAGGGGAATTCCTCCTCGGCCCCAGAGCTGTGAGGGCAAGGAGCGGGACGCGGCACACGGGCGGCTCGAGCCGCGGGTGCTGCAGCAGGAGCCCTTTCCGTGGGAAACTTGGCGTCTAAATTACATTGCCCATCTGGGGATCCTGGAGTAACCTGCGAGCTGCCCTGAATTTTCCTCTTCTTCCAGCCCCCAGCAATGAAATCTGATAATTATTGCCACGTTATGAAACCTGAGGCTTGTGCATCGCACTTGAAAAGGTGCAAGGGGGCTGGAGCTGCTCTTGTCTCTGTTGGTGTAAGTTGGGACTAATTCAGGAGGAGCCAGCGTAAGGGGGTTTGTATTAGAAGGTACTCTCAAGGAACTTGTACTCTGCATTGGATGGGTAGAGGGCATGGAGCAAAGCAAAGCGAGCACAGTGCCGTCCTGCAGCACGTCGCCGGGCACACGGTGCTGCGGGGGCACTGGGGGTGGCACAGCAGCGCAGGATGGCAGCAGCACAGGATGGCACCAGCGCAGCATTGCGCCCAGGGCCACTCTGGAGCGCGCTCTGGCGATTCCGTATGCACAGGGTGTCGCTTTGAACCAACCGGTTAGAGTCACTGTGATGAAATTAGAAGCTGTATAACACCGGGAACAGAGTAGTAAAAGAGCCTAAACCTCCCTGGCGGTTCTGGTTGTTAATGTCTGCCTGTAGCTTAATTACATCATCAATTCCATTAAATAATGCAGGGACTAACTGGGCTTTAATGAATACATAGAAAAGAATAAATTGGGCTTACGGTGTAACTGATGCCCCTTTATGGAATCAGGAGGAACTGGAACGGAGATTCAATCTCTGCTAAGTACAATTAGGGAAATAAATAAATAAAACTTAAATGCCTGACCCATAGCGGCTCCAAAGCCTTGGGGTGGCTCGGGGGCGGCCGTGCCCACAGGCTCTGACCCCGGGCAGCACATGGGTCAGGGGTCCCCAAAAGGGGCCCGATGCCCCGAGGCTCAGTGGGAGCTGTGGGGAGCCGGGAGCAGGCGGTGCCAGCACCTTCCTGACTGATACGACTCTGGCTCTTTCTGTTCTTGTGGGGGTTTTTTGTTTCTCTTTTTTTCAACCTCCACATTGCACTGAAAGATGTGTTTGCTTTTTTTTGCTTAAGCCGCTCCACACTGTTTGCTCTGGCGGTGTAACAGCACAGGCCACATTTCCTCCGTGTTGACGAGGAGCAAACAGCCCAGCGGAACACGAGTTCCCGGCAACGGGCGATGTTTGCCAAGGAAATCCAGCGGGTTGTGGAGCGCTCGGAGCTGCGGCCTCAGCGGAGCGGGGGCGATGCTGCTGCGTGCTCTGTCGCGATAACGCAGGAGGGATGCGCGCTGGCACCACGCGGTGCTGGCGTTGGCATGGGGCGGGCTGTCTGCAGTGGGAACCACGACCGGTCGAGCTGGGGGTGATCGGGAAGGAACAACATGGGAAACGCTCCCATCGTGAGCACACTGCCCGGGCTGCACCTGTTTGCTTGACAAGGCGATGGCAGCAAGACCCGAGGTCCTGGACAGCATCCCCTGCTTTGGCAAGCGTTGCGCCACCGAGTCATCAAGTGTTGGTGTTAATTAGCAAGGAGAGGCTCTTCAGCCCCTGGTTTTCCCTGGCTGGCACAGCGCGTGTGGCCGTGTCCTCCCTCTTACCGGGACGCGACGGCTGCTGCCAGCGCCGGGCACAGCAAACAGCAGCGGGGCGGGAGCTGGCGGTGCCGCGCCGGGGCTGTCACCTCGGGCTCCGCGCCGGCGCTCACCACACTTCCCTGGCTTAATAAACCACGTGGGGAGCTGAGGCAGAGAGGTAACGAGCGGTGCTGCGGGGAGCAGCGAGAGCCCCCGGCTGCCGAGCACCGACAGCCTAGCGTGCCGTGAACCCCCCTGCCCTGCGAACCCTCCTCTGCTGCTGCGGTCCCAGCTCTTGGCCTCACCACAAGCTGCTCCCGGGCCCCTTCTCAGTAGGCGACACTGGGTTTTTTTCCCTTTAAACCCAGCTGAAATCATCGTTTGCTGACAGCTTGAGCACACATGTGGGCATCTGCACACATAGATGTGCTGCTTCCTCCTCCCGGGGTGAGGGGCTGGGGGTTCCCCTGGCTGCGGCATCGCCCGCGGTGAGGCCGGGCAGCTCTTGCTCGCATTGCCTGCTCCTCCCTGCCCGTTCTGGCGTGGGCAGCAGCCTGCTGCCCTCCCCGTTTCCCGGGATATAATATCCCTCTTTCGGCAGCTCCCCGTGCCGAGGCGGAGATGTGGCGAGCGCGGCAGTGACCGATGCGCGGGGCTGATTGTCTGTATGGAGATGCTGAAAGGGGTCGCGACTCCCTAAGTGCTCGTCAGGATGAAGGATGACAGCCCCAGACAGCGAGACACTTCCCTGCGCTCCCGCTGCTAATGAGCGCGCGGGCAGCCGGCGCTGCCGTGCTTGGCTTTTATTTTCCCTCGGTTATTTCTTTCCCTATTTATTTGTTTAATTAATGTATTTATTTTAGGTTTCTCCCTCCCTCCCCCCCGCCGTCCTTCCCCTGCCTCCTCTCTGGCTTCTGCAGCTGTTTGTGTTGGATCCTGAGCAGTAAGCGCTCTGAAAATTTAATTAGGCGGTTGGACGAAACCCGAAAGCTGAGTCTGTGCTGGGACTGAGCTGCGAGAGCCCCCAGCCGCCCTCTCCTAGGGCCACTTTGCAGGGGGACACAGGAACCCGTGGGGGACATTGCGGGTTCCCTGGCGATGTCACCTGCTGCTCACAGCAGCCTGCGCCCACACCTTGGCACGGCGCTTGACCCCACCGTAGGGCTGGAGGGGCTTTTCTTCCCTGCTCTATCTGAGAAATAACTTTGGTCTTTTAACTCCCTGCCTCTTTTGATCTTTCTTTTTTCCCCTTCTCTTTATCACCGAACAATAGGACGTGTCCTGCTTGTGTTCAGTACGTGATCTTGCGTTACAAGAGCTCGACGTCAGTGGGAGCCACAGGGAGCATGAGGATGGGTTGGGAGGATGCAGGGGGAGCTGAGAGAGGATAAGGAGGGGTTTGAGGAGAAGAGGATGGGTTTAGGAGGATGAAGATGGGTTTGGGAGGATGAGGAGGCGATTGGGGGGATGCAGGGGGAGCTGAGGGGAGGATGAAGATGGGTTGGGAGGATGCAGGGGGAGCTGAGGGAGGATGAAGATGGGTTGGGGGGTGAGGATGGGTTTGAGGGGAAGAGGATGGTTTTAGGAGGATGAAGATGGATTTGGGAGGATGAGGATGGGTTGGGAGGATGAGTTTGGGGGCACGAGGATGGGTTTGGGGGACGCAGGGGGAGCTGAAGGGACGATCGCCCCCTGCCAGCCCTGGGTAGCAGGTGGCCCCGGCACAGTGCGCAGTGGGGGAACCACATCAGCGCTCTCTTCGTTTTCTGGTGAACTCGTGCATGCTCGAGGAAGCACCAGCGCCGCCTTCCCCGGCATTAGCACGTAAGGGCCTGGCGTGTGAGCAGGCAGTAACGAGTTACTCACTGATTGACACTTGGCTGTTGGGGTTTTTCTTCTACTGTAAAACAAGTAAAAAAGTGCCTGGCTCTGTCTCGTCTCTAATTTTTTTCCAAGGCTCAGTTAGACACAGGGACTCCAGTGTGAATAAACTCAGATTTATGTCCCCATCAGTCGGATCCTTAAACTTCCTAAGTACTCAAAACACAGACATTTTAGCTTGAAAAATTACCAGGTTTGTCTAAAGGAAAATTTCTAACATAAACCAGGAAACTCATTTGAAGGGAGAAATTCTCCAATGAAGCGAGGCCAGGCAGCCGTAAAGCAGTGAAACCGGGCACGGAGGGGATGTCGGACGGGACTGTTGGACGGGACTGTTGGACGGGACTGTCGGACGGGACTGTCGGACGGGACTGTCGGATGGGAATGTTGGACAGGACTATCGGACGGGACTGTCGGACGGGAATGTCGGATGGGACTGTTGGACGGGACTGTTGGACGGGACTGTTGGACGGGACTGTCGGACAGGTGCCACAGCCAGATGTGTGTCTGTTTTTTTTACATTTTTATAACCTAGATCAGATGATAAGAGAATATATGAATGTATTGAGGGGGGGGGTCCGTCAAGAGGAGGGGAACTTTGCTTCCAGCCTCAATGTAATGTGGAGCGCTACAAAGAAAACACTTTTTTTATTTCTAAATCAAGCACTTTAGGGTGACACATTTATTGCTGGCGAAGAATGACTCAAATAGACATTGTGAGCTATTTACCTTAAAAGCTTTTTTTTGAGTTTGGGAAAAAAGAGAGATCTCAATACCCCTTTCTATTCTTCTCCACGTTCCCTTCAAAGCTTTGAGAGACGATGGGTTTTCCGCTGCTAAGTTCCCTTTCTGGTGTTTCCAGGGCGCCGAGGCCGGCGGAGCCGCTTCCAGCAGAGAGAGGAATGGGGACCTGGGGCTTCCCCGGAGCAGCCACCTGTAACTGACCCGGGGAGCAAAGCGCCACGTGCTGTGTCACCCTGGGACCCGCCACGGGAAATGCCCCCTCGCTTGGGTACCTGTCTGCCCAGAGCCCTGCGAGCCCCCGAGCCCGCTGCTAAAACCTGCCCAGCTCCTTTGTCTCCGGAGGAAAGAAGGTGCGGAGAGGATGATGATGGTGAGAGGATGATGATGGTGAGAGGATGATGATGGTGAGAGGATGATGATGCTGTGCCTGGCGAAGCCGTTGCCACAGTGCACAGGCAGGGAGGTGATGGGCGGGATGGGGGTGTTTGGCTCCGTGGCAACGTTTGGGGTGAGAGGTTTTGGGGTGTTGGGAGATGTAGCCATTCGGGAGACCCTGTTGCTGCCGCACAGCTCACAGAGACAAGGCGCTGAGCTCGGCAGCGCGACAGACGTCAGAGCCGGCAGCCTGAGCCCTTCGGGAAGCCGTGATGGCTGCTACAAGGTCGGGCGATGTGAAACAGCTCATTACGCTGCTCAGACACTGAGCCCTGTCTTTAAGCGATGCCTTTCCGTGTCGGTTCTGCAGCCGCCGCGGTGTTGGCGGAGCTGTCAGGGCTGCCCGGGTAACCTCTCCCACCAGCTGCGCCAGCGCCTCCCGCAGCCCAAGGCACCGCTCTCCTCCATGGCACCGCTCTCCTCCATGGCACCGCTCTCCTCCATGGCACCGCTCTCCTCCATGGCACCGCTCTCCTCCCGCAGACCGTGGCACCGCTCTCGTGGCTCCTGCACTTGCAAAAAATAACCCAAAAACCAGAAAGGGACAATAGACCTTCCCTGGTCAGGCTGCAGAGAGCGTCTCTGGTTTTACACCACGGGAATTGTGTGTGACTCCAGGGTTCCATCCCAGCAGCACAGAACTGGTGTGGTCGGTGCCGTTCCATGGGGGCTCAGGGGGTCCCCATCGTGCCACTCGTGATCCCCCCTGGGCATCGGCCCCAGGGAAGGACGGGGGACCAGGCCAAGGCTGGACCTGAACCCTTGGTTGACCCTTGGCCGCCGCTCGTCTCTAACCGCGAATACCCATAGTTTGTCTGTGCTGTGCTGCATTTCCCATTGAAAAAGCATGAGCTTTTCAGCTCAGGTACTCTCTTTCTCCCCTAGATTACTGCATTTCTCTTGCTTTCCCCCCTTTCTGTTCCTTTTACTCTGTAATTGGATCATTTGCAGTTTATAGGAAGGATGAGAAACAAAAGGTATTGACAACCTAAGCATCCAAAATTATGTGTCAAGCTCAAAAAACACCAAGATGAAAAGAAAATCTGAATCCTCTTTCTTTGCTTTCCGATTTCTGAATCTGCGGAGCTCATTAGTTTCTCATGTTCGGGGCTTTTTCTGTGCCTGTGGAAACTAGAAACCTACTTTTCGGAAGAGCTGTAGTCGGTCGCCTCCAGCGCTGGGGATTGATGGGAAACAGCTGCTAAAGCCCGTGGTAACTGTTCGGCGTTCAACCTCTTCTCTGGCTTTGCGTTCAGTCCCAACGCTTTTCACAGGGGCCCTGTAGAAATGCGGTCGATTATTGTCTGGAAGCGAAGGGAAGGAGTTTTTAACGTGCGTTACCTCTGCTCGGAGCGAGGGGCTCGTCACCCACCGGGCGGCACCGCGCCGGGCGCCGATTCCCAGCACATCCAGGGCTGCGGTTCCGAACCCACCGCTGCCTCTGCCGTGAACCGAGGCGCCGCCGCTCGGCGCAGCCCGGGCTGCGGAGCGTGACCCGCGTTGGCCGCAGGTGGGTGCCGCACGGGGCCAACCGGCCAGCCCGGCCCGCGGCTCCCGCCCGCTCCTGCTGGCGCGTGCCCAA